>NW_024512543.1:10342503-10967895 GCF_017590135.1 Pyrgilauda ruficollis
ATGTTTCACTTCAGCTGAAACTTGTGTGTCACAGGAGGGTAGGTGCAAACTAGAGGAATTTATATTAGAGGAAGGTTTGAGAGCTCTGGTTCTCAAATCAAATACCTACTATTTTTGACTAGGGAAAGAAGAATGTTTTCTTCCAGCAGCTGGAAGAAACTTCGGGTGGTTTGTTTGGTTTTTTTGTTTCTTTGTGTGGATTTTTTTCTGCCCCCAAAGTCTTGAGAGGAGCTGGTATGAAAAGGAAGGATTACAAATAGCATCACAAAGGAAGGGGAATAGAAGATAGTATGAACTACATTTCTGATAACTAGGATGAGAAACACCAATTTTTCACATATTTCTCAAAAAAATGGGGTTTTACAAAGATTTTGGGTGGGACTCTCTTCTCCAGCAGACTGTGTAGCATCAAAGAATAAAATATCTGTTGAAAATATAAAAAAAGAACAAATTTGTTAATGAGCATCATACTGTGTTTATGAGGTTACTCAGTAAATGGTAGCAGAGTGCTTTCCCACTCCACTCTAATCTGTTGTGATTCATTGGATTAAGTACATTTCTCTGAACTGTGTTAACTTCATTAACAACACAGCAGTTTCTCATGCAGTATAATGTATGTTAAGGAGCAGGGTTTCCTTTTGCCAGTTTGCCATTGCCATTTTGATGGCTGACTACACACTTGAAAGTACTGGAAGAAGGTGAGGCATTGAGGCAGCACTTGGGACATCATTCCCACCTGAGCCTGCTTTCTGTGAATAGGCCAACCAAGAGCCATGGAAGAAGAATACATTGGAAATCCTGAATTTTGTGAGAGCAACAGTGTATGCCCATGTTCTTCATGATCAAAGACCATTAAATCCATCTTGCAAAAATCTACTTTTATTTTAAATGGTATTCTCTTCCACAGAAATAGGTAATTCTAACCATTTTGCTATTCTGAAAATTTGTTAATTTTTTCAGTTGCGTTGTTCATAGAAGTTATTCTGAGGAAGATAAAAGGTGTAAACTCTGGAATGGCTTGATGATCTAATCTTCTATATATTGAAGTATGTTTTGTGTAATTGGTCAGCTGTAATTTTTTTTATTTGTTTGGGATTATGTGGGTTTGTTTAATTTTTGTTTGGGATTTTTTTTTTTTTTATTTCTTTTTACTGAAGTTTTATGGTTGTTACATTACAGGGCTTGACATTCGTGGAGGTCCCTTTCATCCCTCTCTTGATTATATAGATCATTAAACTGGAGATAGGAGTGTGATCAGCAGTGTCATTAGTGTTGAGAACAGAATGTACTACCCACTCAAATCAGGGATTTATAATCTTTTTTGTGACTTTGTGCCAGGAGGAAAACTCTTTTGTCAGTCTTCATTGCTTTTGAAATTGTTATCCTTTATCAGCTCAATACTGGTTGCTTTAGTTGGCAGTTTTGGTTATGAACACCCAAGGTATTCTGATGCTTGAAATGTAACTTTTCTTCCCTATCAATGGGTAGTATTTTCATCTTTTCCTGGAAACACCAGTTGAAACTGCGATATATCCAAGTATCTCTACTCTCTTTTTCTTTTAAAATTCTCAAAAGACAATTGAAGCTCAAATACTGCTTTGTTTTTTTGCTACTTGAGTATAGCAATTTGAAAAAACCCAACAGTCATAAAGAAATTAGTTAAATAGCTTAAGTCACAAACTAATACTAATATATATAGTTTTTAGTTAAGTCTATAAATTAAGGTAAAACCCAAGTGCATTATATTAACATTGGTAAGCAGTCACAGTTCATTTTGTGATTACTACTTGATTTCCATAACATTGTTCATAAGCTATTATATGAAGCTTGCATTTACATGAAAGAAAGTGAGAAGGGCATACCCTGACAGTACTGCAGATATGCCTTTGATTAAATGCTTTCATTTTAGAGGACACAAGCATTTGGAGGTAATGGCGAGTGTAGAAAGCTTTATCTAAGGACATTTTCTAAACATTCACAGAGATTATCCCTTTCAAAAAGAATAATGATGTTGTGGCTTTACCCAAGCTGGCAACAAATACCCCTCAGACACTCCTCCTCCTCCTTGGTAGGACAGGGAGGGGAATTAATGGGAAAAAAAAATCCGAACAAAAAAACCACCCACAAAAAAACCCCACTGTGGGTTGAGATAAGAACAGTTTAATAACTGAAACCAAGCAAAATATGATAATATTAATGATAATAGTAAGAATAAAAACATAATACTGCTGATAATAATACTATGAAGAGTTATTTTTTCATGGAATTTTTTCTGTGTGGACTTGTACAGAATTTGAGAAAGGCCCTCTTTCTCTTCTGGAAGAGTGTGGGAAATACATTTGTTATAATTTCAAAAGATACCTGTTGGATTTAGTCTCAAGTTATCCATTAAATTTGTGATGACAAAAGTTCTGGTCTGAGGAATAAAAATTTGAAATGAAAATTTTATTTCATTTATTGTTTTCATACCTAGTTAGGCTTTGAATCAGATATATTTAAAATTAAAAAAATAAAATGCTGTATAGCACATGTTCTAGAGTTTTGGATTTGATTTGGATGTTTTATTATTCCCTACCTCCACCCCTCCTCCATCTGAATTGTCCTCCCCTCCTTTACGTAACTGAATGCACAAATTAATTTTATTTTAAAGTATTTTAGGACTCAGAATATTCATGTTATCATTAAGATCACCTGAAGGAGGGATCTCAGTTCTTCAGACAGGGATCACTGTTTTTTGAAGATTTGATTTGACTGTTGCAAATTTACAGAAATTTTATTTAAAGTTTAGATGTGAAAGAAACAGAATTGATATTGATTCTCAAATATTAGTATTCTTGCACCTTATGTGAAACTTTAATCCTGGAGATTTTATAGAAGACCTTTCTGGAATTTAGAGCTTTGTCTAGAGCCCTGCAAGTATGAATACATACAAAAAATTACTATCTTTTACGTAAAGAAAACCTTCTGTTGATTGTGGTGTTGTGTCACCCACGTACCTAAAAATTCCACATACATAAAAATATTTCTCAGTTTTTACTTTTAAACATAGCATTCATACAATGTAGGCATTTGCCTCCTATCTTGTGGTTTCTTGGTTTGTGGAAGTGAAATATGTTATATTATAGAAAGTGTGTGCAGATTAAAATTCTGTCCTTTATCAGTTTGCTTGGGAACGTGTTTTACATTCTGTATTTACTATGTGGTCAGCTAGCCTGGGAAGCAGTCCCATAATAAGCATTTGTTTTATTCTGTGCCATTTGTTTTATTCTGTACATTGTAGACAGGTGGAATTTTTTTTTTATTGGATGACATGCATGCTTATTGAAAAAGAACTAACAAACTTGAAACAATGCCAAAGGAAAAAGCATTCTAACACTGAGAATCATGTTGATGATGAACTGGGAGTCCAAATGTTGGCTTTTTCTGACAGATTTACAAATGAGAAAGTAATTTAAAATCTTGAATGTATTCTATTTTATATTAGGATAGTGAAGTATGTTCAATAACTGTTCATGTTCGCAGTGAAGAATTCACATAAAATTTTCATGGAGCTGAAGCTTACTCATCCATTTTAGTCGGAGTTGTGTTATAGCAGGGTGGCTAATGTGATTTATGACATTTGCCAGATTTTCAGAAAAACGCAGGCCTTTGGCGTATCTTCTCTTCAGCTCCCTTTTTCACCCATCCTTACAGAACCCGAAAGATTGCAGCAAAGCTAAGAAACTTGTGTGTAACATCAACAAAGGCTGTGGCTATGGCTGCCAGCTTCACCACGTGGTGTACTGCTTCATGATCGCGTACGGCACGCAGCGCACGCTCATCCTGGAGTCGCAGAACTGGCGCTACGCCACGGGCGGCTGGGAGACCGTGTTCCGGCCCGTCAGCGAGACCTGCACCGACAGGGCGGGCTCCACCACCGGCCACTGGTCAGGTAAGCCTGAGCCGCCCTCTTCGCTCCTCCTGCTTTTCTGCGGCTTCTTCCCATAGAATTAATTTGTTCTCTCTTTCATGTGTTCTGTGGGGCATGATAACTGTGACTGCAGCTGTGTTTGTAAGCACCTTTTGTATTAAAAAAAAATTCCTTCATAAGATAGCTCTGCATTGGTAGTTTTTATAATACAAAAGTTTAGTATTTGAGACTTGAATTACAATTTTTCAGCAGGGTGCTGCTGTGTTCTCTGCTAGGTATTAATCTAGTTTTCATGAGAGGAGAGTATTAAATAGAGGCTGTTGTTAATAAACTTTTTAAGAAATAAGGAATATTTCCTTATAATATTAAGCAATAGGAATATAAAAGAAATGGTATCCAATAGTCACACCCCAAGAAAATAAACATAACATTTCAACAAAATATTTGAAAGGACTCCTAATGCAAGCTGAACAGAGCCAAAATTCATGCTATAAAAACAGTGGCGATGTTAAATATGAATTTTTATTTGCATATCAGCAAGCTGGTCCATTCTAATATCATGCTGAACAATTTGCCTAGAGTAAGTAGATGGACACTGATGTTTGGAGGATCAGGTAGCTTTGTTTGTGTCCAAGTAAGCAATGTTTGTTTTAAATGACATCTTTCTCCATGTGATTGGTAGTCAAAACATATCAACATCTTCAGTATTTTCACTAGGACACTGCATACCCAGCGCATATGGAATCTTAAAGTAACTATTAAAGTTTTACAGGTCTGAAATTAACTTAATCAGATTTACAAAATCCGTTTTACAACTTGCATGTAAACTTGCATGCTTACACATTGAAACAGCATTTGCGCATTGAAATAGCATCTGTTCTTCAGAGCTTCAAGATGCTACAAAATTGGCCTTGAGAATTCTAGTGAGTTTTGTGAATGAGTTTTTTGGGGTTTTTTTTTGCAAAAAATGCTACTTAGAAATGGTTGGATGTTTTATAAAAACAACTATAAATGGACAACAGATATTGAGAACTCCAGACAAAGTTTTATTTGTGTTTGGCAAAGTTATTGTGAGAGTACAGTCTGGACATGGCTTTCAGTGGACTCCTCTACGTGACTCCAGAATTTAGATGCAGCAGTTCTGTGAGCAGCTTTTGAGCACAGTAAGCTGGGAAACAGTTCACTCATGCACACATGGCTTCAAAAGGTCATATATTTTAGTGAAAATCTATTTAAATTTACTTGTATATCTGTTTATTTGTTCCCTGTTTTTTCAGGGATGAATAAGTCTGAAATTCTTGACTCTAGTTAGGAGCAGTTTGTTTGCAGAACCACAAGTTTAATATTTTTTTTCTCTACAAATTCTGAAGTCAGCAAGGGATTTTCTATATTTTCAAAATAAATATATTAAAGTGCATTGACATCTATCAATTTTCATTTTTCATAAACAAAACATTTCTCCTATGTGGTTTAAAGATTTTTAATTTTTTTAAAATTATGTTTCAAAAATATTCATACAAATGAATAATTTTATCAAGTGTTCAGTGTAAGTATTGGAAATAGGCCAACAAGTCAGAAAAATATATCCTCTAAGAGAGATGCTTTCATGTAATTTACAGACCTGAATAATTTTTAATTTTTTTTTTAACAATTTAGATTGTAATACCTTCTCCAAAGTTAAGAGGCTTATATTAGCTGAGAATATCTATAGTTCTGGAATTTTCTTTGTCCAGTCCTCTCCTAACTAGTTATAAAAGCTAAGCTTGTTTTTGGGATTTGGGAAGTAGAGTGACTTTGAATGAGCAAGCTGATATTTGCCTGATAGCAGAAGATCAGTAAGGCGTGTTCTCATCGGTGAGGAGCTAAGGGTCAGCTCAGCCCACGTCATGTATTGCAGGAGTTGTTCTTTGTGTTTGATGTGGTAGTTCTGGAATCAAGTTCAGCTTTTCTGGCTTAAGCATATTAAATGATTGGGAATTCTATTGCAGACTTCTGTAAATACAACAGTTGTTTTACACTGTGGCATAAGTTTTCCTTGTCCTTTGTTTCACTCGTACTGTCATTCTAGAGAAAAAATCTTGAGGGATGGTTGTATATATGCTCTTCTTAGTTCTAAAATTATATCTTGCCTGTAATTGCATCTTGCTTGTAGTTTGTTTTTCCTTTGATATCTATGGTCAAACTGTTTATGAATAATTTAGGTAGGAATTTTTATAAAAAGCATGAATGATTTACTAGTAATAGGAGCCAAAACGTAGAGAACTTGTGAAGACATATTTATCACAAAATTTTTGATTAATTTTCTTTAAATTAATTAGTTAGCCAGGTTATAATGTTATTATCATTGCTGCATGCTAAAGTGGAGCCTCTTCTTACAATTTTTTGCTTGCTGATTTATGATGTTATGGTGGTATTCTCCAATAATAAATTGAAAAAGGTCTACAAAATAACCAGACCAAAAAATCGTAAATGAAAAAGAAAACAGATGAATAGGAAGGACAGATTAATATACTGTTAGAAGTCATATCTGCATGTAAGCTGGAGAATGAAGGGATGTGGAGGTAAAGAAGTCATCTACTTGATTTAAATAACAGTATGTGCTCCTTCCCATAAGGCCTAAAAACCAGAAAGATGAAAGATAACTTGAAAAAGGAAACCTGAAACAAAGTTTCCTGCAGTTATCTTTGAATATTGATTTTGCTGCCTCTAACTATGGTTTGATGAATTAATGCTTTTGAGGAAGGGATACCCAGAGGGGAGAAAATGGCAGAGCTCTTCATTTGTTGGTTGTGCCAGCTTTTAAGTATTAATTGAACTACAAACTTAAAATATGAATTAGCTAATATGTTTATATGTATAATTCAAGAATGAGGATACTGTGGGTACACAAAATGAATGTTTAATTTATTAAAGTCTATCTGGCAACAGTAATCAAAAGGACCAAATAAAAATTGCAAAATCAAACCATAAAAGTTGTACAGAATTAATTGCAATGAATTAAGAAGTTTCACTCCATGAACTAGATATTCCTTGACAGTAGTTTTTTGTGGAAATAGCTGAATATTTAGTATTGGCCTAAAAAAACCACTTTAACTTGCATGCAATTGTATGAATTATGTTTTGCTCCCACATCTCACTCTTATTTATAAAAATTTGCAGAAATAATGGATTAATTTCTAGTTCTAATTCTTAACATTGTGTTTATACAATGACTTCATTAGTTACATTTTAATTCAAACAAGTTCCATTTCTATGAAGCAAGCTGGAGAACAGTGATTTGAGAGAACAGAGTGGAACAGCAACCTCTCTGAATTTTCCCTTTTTTCAATTGTGTTAATCTTGAAATCAAGCTACTGATGCTGTGTAGATTTTTTGTCTTCAAGGTGCCTTGTAAGATACTCTGTGTAAAGACATTTGTCTGTGTAAACACAGAAATATATTTGGGAAGTGGTAACTTCTTTTAAAAGGACCTTGGAATTCTAATGAAGTAGGTCTGAGTTTTCAGAGCAATGCAGTGGCCTACAAGAGCTACGTGTGATCCTTGTTCATGTCTAAGTGGAGCGTCATGGAATAATAGCAAGAAGTTATTTTCACTGTGCAGAGCAAAGACAGGCTGCAGGACACTGTCTACTTCTGTTATCTGATCTTCAAAGTGAATATTGTTTATGAAAGGATTCTGAGAAAGACCTACATTGATTCAAGGACATAAAAATCTGCCTTACAGTCTGAGATTAAAAACCATAATTCAGTTCTAAAACAGAGCAAGTTTTAAAAGCTGGTCCTGCCACATTTTGTAGGTATTTCTATATGCAAAATATTTCTACTTTTAGACAAAGATGTGGCTGGATTATTTTAATTAGAGATGAGGTCTGCTTTTTAATAATAACTCACTGCTGCTGTTGACCCCTATTATGGCAACTGCTGCAGAAGCAGAAAAGCAAAAAAATTGGATGATCTGACATTGGAATTACAGGAGATGCAGTCTTTTCTTGTAACTAGCTTTATTTCTTTGGGGGATTTTCAACCAGAAGAATATTTGCCTTTGGTTTTTTGGAGTGGGTATGGAGGTTTTTAAAATGTGTTTGTTTTGTAATGATATTTTTAATATTGTCTTACAATTTGTGTCATGAAGTTCACTTGTGCAGTCCCAAATCTGCCATACTAAACTAAATTAATTTGTATTTTAAGGAGGTTGTAATAAAATACATCTGTGTGTTCTTTCATGCTATAATCAGTCATGCCAAGTTGATCCTAATTAAGCCATTTATGTGGCCTAAATGTTCCGCTGGCTCTCCTCTAATTATATGAGGAATTACATCAAATCTGCTCTTGGTAAAAGAATGGTGTTCTTGGAAGTTGTTTTGCATGTCAGTGGCATCTCTTAACAGGATGGGAGATAAATCTGAAATACTTTCATTTAAATACAGCTATTGTCCAGTAAATTTTCTGAGAGCAGAAGTAAGAATTTCTGGATTTCTTTAAGGGTTGATGTATATAATTGTGCTATCTATCAAAAAATGCTCAAGAAGCAGAAGCATTGGGCTTGTATACAGTGAGTTCTCTTTCTGTCATTGAGTGTTTGATGATAGTTCCTTGCATGGGCAGGACCATAAGCAGATTAGCAACTGTTTTCCATGAGAATTCTTTAACTGTATTGAAATGAAAGAAGATTACCTAAATGTGCCCTGGCTGAAGATAATTACTTTCCAAATAGCAGGGGCTTCTTTCCCTACATTTCTTGATAAGGGGAAGCTGAAAACTTAGAAATCCAAAGAGTGCATGGAGGTGAGGAAAAGGATTCTTGGCTTTGTTCTGTTCAGTGGTAGGAATAATCAATCTCATATTAAATCACAGATCTTAAGCTGTTCATATGAATTACTACACTTTGAAGCATGGCTTTCCCTTTTTCCTAACAGATTGATGTTGCCCCCCCACAATATAGTAGCAAAACTAGTACCTGTAGGTTAGTGGTTAATTGCAGACTTTCCTCACGAGCATTAAGTCATGGATGAAAAATTACAAATTAGTAAACAAAATGTCCATTACAAACTGGAAAAAATGTTTTTGCTTAACTGTCACCCTTCTAAGGATTGTTTAATAAGTAAAAGAGCTAAAAATTGGCTCAATATTAGAGTTTATTTGATTTTTATTTTGAAAAGTGTTTTTCAAAAAACTTTTTACATGAAAAGTTGTACTGAACTGTGCACAGTGGGGAAAAATAATGTGTTTTGTACTCAAATGAAAAGAATAATTATTGTTTTTTTTAATATGATGCGATGGCATGAGTTAAACTAAGTAAGTTAGGTCTCAGACTGCAGAGTTTGAAATGTTAATCTGAGTTTTTGTTTGGCTGCATAAATTTCAATCCAAACTGAAGCATTGTTAGGTTTTTGGGGAATTAGAACCTGCATTCAAGTTTTGAATAACTTTCTAATGTATTACACTGGTTATTACCTATTTTTAAGTAATCTTTAAACAAGGGTAACCTGAGCTGGCAGGTGTGGAGTTGAATTCAAGTCATCCAAACCTTTCCTACCTCTTGAAAACGACTACTGCCATTTCCAGGTGGGAGACATCCCAGAGCAGTGCCAGCACTGTGGGTTATGGCTCTGGTGCTTGGGAATATATCAATTATTTTGGTAGCCATTCTTCCTCTTCATGCAGCTGCTCTTAGTTCTTTACAGTAGCACAAGGCTGGGCGTTTCATTCGTTTCAGTGTAACTTCACCAAGTCCTAAAAGGTTTTATCTTTTTGTGTTTGAGTAATGAATTAAAAGAGAACCTTAAAATGTCAGCTAATTCTCAAGATCTGTCTCTTGTCTAGATTTAAAATGTCATATTGAAAAGCTGCTTATAGGCAAATGGTTCTGAATAAAGTTTTTCCACCATGTGAAATAACTGAAAGTTATACTAAGGCCTTTAAGGCAGAAATAATTTTTTACATTTTATATTTTTGTTTCTTAATATTTAGGCTTTCAGCCCAATGATTTATTTCTAGTGTTGTGAACAGATAAGAAATTAGAAAAGCTGCCTTTTATTGCACTGATCTCCTACCCATATTTGGAGACCCACATTAATTGTAACATTTAATTTAATTTAGCATTTCAAATGAAACAATAAATATTTTTATTAAAAGAAAAAAATATACTTACTTTAATACCATATTTTTGGCACTACGTGTCTGTAAATGTGATTGTGCTTAAGTTTTGTAGAGAAATCTTAGGAAAGATGTTTTCCTTTATCTGATATTACATAAATCCTGCGACAAATCTGAGCAAAACAGGTATTTTTTTTTTGCAAGTACCCTTAACTAAAGTAGTGGTTTTAATTTTCTAATAATGTGCAATTTAATAATAGTTTATTACTGTAATAGTTATGAAGAAAGCATCTCTATTTCTGTGTGATTTTTCTTAATGCTTCCCTTACATTTTCCCCTTATCTTACTGAAGATAAGAAAAAATTCCTTTTCCGTTATTGGAGGCTTACACTCTTGATTTTCTCCTTTCATGTTGGTAGACTATATGAAGTAGAATGCATCCTTGTTTCTTTCAGATGCATTGTTAAGGTGACATGTGCCTCACTGCTATGAATCTCAGACAACATGGAAGGTTTATTCTCTCCTGTTTTATTTATGGGTAACTAAAATGTCCTTTTGTCTACAAATACTTTGAGAGCTGTGTTCCATCTGGACTTGCATATGGAGATACTTTTACTAATTCATTGAAAGAGGAGTCCTCCAAGTGTTTAAATTAGAACAATACAAGATTGGGAGTTATAAACCACTATCTCAAAAGGACAGTAAATAAATATCTTGTCTAAACTGGGAGTGCTTCTCCATTAGATGCCTGGACAGGCAGCTGCAAATATTAAGCTCCATTGTCATGACCTGTTGGAAACTTCTAGGTCATGAGATATGAAATACTGTTTGCATGTTGTCTTGTTTTTTACATGCTTATACATGCCTGTTACAGGCTTGAGTGCATCTCCAGTCAGCATATGCATGCAAAAGCTGTTGAATGATTATTGTAAAAATAAGCTATTTTCTCTTCCAGAAAAGATAACCTAATATTCAAAGCAAGTATTTGGAACTATTTTCAAATATATAATAATTAACATTAGACTGAAATAGAGAATAAGCTTCAGTGCAATTGTTTGAAATCAAATCCAAAACTGTTTTTTCATCAATATAACTGTAATGATATTTTTTATGTGTTACTGAGTAATTTCAACTATCCTTAAATATGATCTTACTTTTAAGACATCAATTCTGTTTACTTGAATGACTAGACTTGGTAATGTGGCAAAACCCTTTTGCATTTGTAAAAGTGTATTTGCCTTTGCAAATATATTTCATGATATTTTCTAGCAGCCAGGGAATTGGAGCTCCTCTTTAACAGGTACCCCTTTCATATTGGCTCTTTAGATGAAATAGGTCATTATTCAAAAGCAGTTTGAATATATAAAGATAAAAGAAAAAATAAATTGCTAGTAAGCTTCTTGATTTCTACCTAGTTTGATGGTTTTCTGGCTGTTCTGTGAAGTCCATTTTTGCAATCTCTTCATCTGTAAACTTTCCAGCTGACATGCTGGGTATCTAAACAATTGAGGATGGGAAAAATCTTTACTTTATAATGTTCTCTCAAAGTGATGTGGCAGTTGCTGCACAAAGCTTCTGGTAAATGATGAGAAGTTTTCATAGAGTGAAACAGAAATGTAATGCAGTCTTCATAATGCAGCTCACCTGGGCTGCTAAAAAGGGAATGGAGGTTCTAAAGGCACCACTGCTTTTGTTTTTTAAGAGACAGAGCTATTGCAAATGCAGAAATTGTTACACTCAGTTGAGGCCTCCATCAGGTCAAAAGGGGAAATGTTCACTGGAATGTCATTATTTGTTAGGACAGCAAGCACTGTTCATCTTTGTGCTATGGTTTTGAATATGGGTAGGATTATCAAAGAACCGGAATAACATGGGAAAATAAATACTATTGCAAGACTGTCACTTGTGTTACAAAGACATGTTGGTAGTTCAGTAGCTCTGGAAGTTGCAGTTTTTGCAGGAGCAGAAAAGACTATCATTAAAGTTTTACTTTTTGGGAGGGAGATGATAGAATAATATCTTTGCAGATTTATTTTAGACAAGATTTTTCTGAGAGCAAAAGTTTTGTCATCATGCTTTACATTTCCATCTGCTCTTTTTCTTCTTGAGCCTAACTTGGTTTGAGTCCTGAATATTGGATTAATTTTGGCCAAATTTGACTAAAATAAAAAGGTCTTGTTAAGGTCTCCCAGAAGTCCTCAAAATACGTAGACTGGGTGTGTGTAAAGAGCCACTGAAGTCGACATTCAGGTCTGTGAGGAAGTGAGAGGCAGTGACTGATCACAGATGCTGCTTTTCAACACGCAAACAGCGCCCAGAGAGGTAAGAGACATGAGAGCAGCTGAGGGTACTTGCAAGAGTTGTGCTGTAGAGGAGAGGAAAGAGTGCAGGAAAAAAACCTTGGAAGTGCTGGATTGAGAAAAGTAATAGAAGGCATGTTGGCATGTTTGGAAACATTTTGGTTTATTCACTCCTGAAGGTATCAAGATTCAGGATGACAAATGGGGCAACACTATCCATATGGCATGTGAAACCTGGGAAAAAAGGACTATATTCAGTTTCTTTAAATCAGAATTTCACCAAATTTATTCAACACCTGTCTGCCTTAAAAGGCTTGATTACATAAAGGATGATTACAGACTTAGTAAGTGGAACACTAGTGAGAAATAATTCAGAAACCAAGTTCAAAAATTCTGTGTTAAAATTGTACAAAGCAAAAGCTTAGAGAAAAGAAACCATTTAGACATATGAGTTGTTTTTTACATTGACTAGTTTAAAAGAAAAATATGATTTTTACCTCATGGCAATTCCATTTTATAATTCAGCTATGGCATAAAGCTCTTGTGAGGTACTTTATATTCATGAAGAGCATAACATAACATAACTTTGCAGTTTTCATTTTTTACTGTGTGTGAAAAGCACTGAAGTATCATGGATGAGCCCTGAACCTGCTGTCCTTTGCAATACGTAACAGGAACCACCAGGACATTGAGGAGCCTTGAGAGAGTTCAGCACAATCCTCTCACCATACCCTGTGCTAGTCAAACAGCTTTCCCAGCACTCTGACATATCTCCTGCTGAGTTGAATTTAGAGTTTTTCACTTGGGTAAGGTTCCAAATTGGCAGTCAGTCTTTGTGCTGCAGAGCTTGGTTAAGTAGGTCTGTGATAAGTCTATGCAAGTTGATATCAACTTAATTAAGTATATTGTAAAAACAGAAAAGCAGGGAAGCTATTACATTTTTACATCAATTTATTCCGTCGTGTTTCTAGCAAGACAAACTGAAATTAAATTGAAATTCTCAGTTACAAGACCGGAATGTCCTTAGCATGGTGTTCTGTGGCATACTTTTAAGGACTTCTTGAAAAAATTAAAATTAGCTGATGAATTTTGAAATATCAGGAGAGTGAATGATCAAACAGGTTTTCAGGTAACATTAACTAATAGTAGTGATTGCGTGGTAAAATGTCATTCTCCTTTCAGGTAAGAAATTAACACCCAATGAAAATGCCCATCCAAGTGCAGGTATGAACCAATGTTCAGATGGCAGAAAGTAAGCTTACCTAAAATGACAAAATTCCAAAGTCTTTTTGAGTCAAATCAACATTTTTCAGGCTTCCAAAAGAAGTTGATAAGAAAGATACAAACAGCAAAAGTTTTTAAAAGGGCTTTAAATTAGAGTAAGTTGGAGAAGTATTCAGACGGTAAGGTTATGCCAAATCACAAAAATTATATAAGTCCCGAGGGCTGTAAAGTGATTAAGGCACATTGGGATACTGCAGTGAAGCGAAGTTATGCTTTTTATAACACACAGAGCTCATTTCAATACTTAAAAAGTATTCATTGTGTGTTGTGAAAATTGAAACTGTGTTATTGATGTATTAGTGATGAACATATCCAAAAACTGGTAGTAAATAAGGGCTAGATGGTACAATTGGCATAGGTCATCTGAATTAAAATAATTTTCTGTCCAGGACCTTCCTCCTGAGTATGCTGTTATGCTAAGAGCGAGTGTTTTCAATATTGCAGTATTTTACGACTATTGCAAAAACACTCAATCTTTGGTTACTCACTGAAGTAAAATCCAAATCATGATTAAGTTGCAGAACTCTGGAAGACAATTTTTTTTTTCTTATTCCAAACTGAAAAATAGCACCTGGAGTCATATAAAAGTTAAGCTGTAAATAGAATTATAGTGACAAATTTTGACAACTGTCAAAGTAAAATAAATCACGTCAGAAGAAGAAACTTGAAGTATTACTGACATGTAAGTTATGTATAACTTACATGTCAACCTAAATAATTCTACAATTCTGTATCAAATATCAAAATTGTACCACCAGTGAGTGGGGAATCAGACCTGATTGACATGATGATGCTGTGATTTAAACTACCAACATGAGAAAAATATGTAAACATTAGTATGGATTATTACCTTTTATCACTTATCTGTTACTTAACAAAATGCATCTGTGAAGTAGAAAAAACTCAAACATTTTACAAATTAGAGAAAATGTAGCTAACAACTGAAGTCTGGATTAAAAATTCATTCTGTGTTTTTAACTTGGTTTCATTATCTTCAGTTGAAAAATTCATTTGAATCAGTGATGTGACTTATTGTTTTCTAATATATCTGCTTGTCTATTGATCTGAGTTTTGGTTATCTCCTGTATAATTGATTTTGATTGCAGCTTGTTTCTGAGTAAAATAAAACAATATAACAATATCCTGCTGTCCAAAAAAGAATAACAGTTTTTTAAACTATGCCTGTTGAAAGTAGGACAAGCTCATTGCCTATTAGGAAATATTACAGGAAAAAAAAAAAAAGTGATCAGTCAGGTAAGAATGCTGTCTCTTGCCTGTGTGGCTGTTGCAGGGCTGTTTACTCCTTCAGGGCTACTAAAGAGTTACTCTACACTGGTTTTCTCCAGTGCAAAAGCAAACAGTTGCTCTAAGTTTTCCTTGCGCTGCATCTACTATCTCATACTTTTAAAAGTGAATGAAGACTGATAGGGAGTTTTTCCTTCATTCAGATATATAGGTAATACAATCTAGAGAGTTGCCATAAAGTTTTCTGGAATTGTACACATATCTGCGTGTATACATCAGCAGATGATAATTGTATGTAAGCAATTAACGTGGTGCAACATCATTGAAATAGCCATGACCAAATTTATGATTTGATTAGTAATTCTTTTTAAAGACAACACTTGACCTAGTAGTTTTCAACAATCAAATTGTTTTTCCTTAATGGAATACATTTGCAACTTCATTACTATTCAAAGAACGTATCACACTGAGTTGAAAGCTGAAATCTGATTCTTTTTCACAATCTTCTTTGATATTCTGTGATTTTGGTATACTTTAATATAGTTTGCTATATATGCTGAGAGTTTTCCGAGTTATTTCTGGCCAATCTCATTTTCTTCAAAACCTTAAGAACACTGATCCTTTAAATAGGACGGAACAATGTATTGAGTGCTTTTCAGGGTAGGTATGTCAAATAGTAGGTCAGATTGCTCGATCAGCTTTATCAATAGCAAGACTTTACAAATGACTGTTTACAAAGTTTTAAAGCTTGTCAGTGATGCTGTACTTAATAAAAATCTACCTTTTATATGCAAATTCACATTACCTGCTTTTTTCCCCTCAAAAGGTTTTCAGCAAATTTCCTTCTCTAACTTAAGATTGAAGTATTTTCTTTCTTGCCTTGGCTAAGACTTCTATTGTTTTATTTGCCACTATGCTTCTTCTCCCATTCTCGGCTGAGGGGAAAAAGGTAATGGAACCTCAAGCACTCTTTCATACCATTCCCAAGCTAAACATTTATTGTCTAAACTTCTGCCTGATACTTCACATCTGCACCAGATTAAGCACTTCTCTGGCTTCACGCTGCTTTTCTTTATTGCCGCTTTCTGAAGTCATACTAATAAAGTATTATCCATCATATTATAAGAAGATTTAAATGCTCAATATTTTTTCTGAATTTATGAACTTTTATTAAATTCCGTGAGTGTGATTTAATAGATGGCAAAAAAATGAACTGCCTTCTTGAAATAAAAAGAATCATCCATACCTGTAGTATAGGAAGTTCTTCTAAAGAATCCCTTGGAGTGATGGTATACAGTGCAGTGATGAAGTACTGACATATAGATACATTTTAGAAGATGGATTTACAAATCTGGTAAACATGAATTGAAAATCTACCTGAATCATAACAAACATTCCTTATTTAAATAACCATATCTCAGAGAGTTACTGCAGAATTTTGACTAGCCTTGCAAAAGTGTTCTAACCTTTGTGATCTTTAACTGTTCTTAAACTCTTAATTATTCCTTCCTTGAATTGATTTTATCAGCATTAAGATTTACTTGGTCATCAAAAGTTATATGAGTTTGATTTGCTTATATTTAAAGCAGTTTTTTTTTCCTGGCTGGTAAGCACTAAAGGGAGAACTAACCATCTTTGGTAGTAAATACTGCAGACAATGGAAACATTATTTTGAAGAAAATGGGCGCACTAGAAATATTAGCTGAAATGTTCAATGCTTTAAAAATGTAATGCTTTTTTTAATGTTGTCATGTATTATAATTTATTTCAGTATATGAACGTAGCTTTGAATTACCAGTTATGGAGACTGTTGTGTTTGTGTAATTTTTAAAAACTCTTAAAATATGTTTGGTGGTTATTTAGCCTTGAATTAAAATCCCATCTAAACCATCTGTATATTCTACTGTAGTTAATATTTAAAACATAACAAATTCTTACCTGTCTGTGCATCACATGCTTATACAGTGCTTGTGTTTTCCGTGGTCTATTTAATTTACTACTTTATAGTTATTTAATTTACTACTTTGTAGTTTAAGTTCTTGAAGACAGGAATTGTCTTTCTCCTCTTCTAACAACAGAATAGCTAATTCAGTGGTTATAATGATGTCTGAAATTTACTGCACTAAAAGGGGGTTAAAATAGCAGCAGAGCTGTAGTTATTTTTTTAACGATTTCCTATGCCTAAAAATATTTGTTTAATTTTTAAACAAGTAACTGAATTTTAGACATTTTAGATAACCAGATAAGACTTTGCACACAGTAATGGTATAGTTGTATATAAGAAGGTATCAATATACAAGCAGGAACACATTTTATATTTTATTAATTACCAGCTGCTAAGAATTCAAGAACCTTCAATTTTGTTCTACTTGAGGTCATTGTTAGATACAGCTTGTATATAAATCTAATTTAAAGTTATGATTTTTATTACATTTTTTAATGCTGTTTTTGAAAAAGTAGAGCAAGGTTTAGGTCGTCCTTTTGAAATTGAAGATACAGGTGAATTGATATGTTTGGGATGTTATTTGCCATTGGTAAAGCTTATTAATAAAGTAAACTACTTGACTAATCTTAATATGTATTTTAAAACAGGTGAGGCTAATGATAAGGATGTTCAGGTGGTGGAACTTCCCATTGTTGACAGCTTACACCCACGGCCACCCTATTTGCCCTTGGCTGTCCCTGAAGACTTGGCTGATAGACTAATTCGTGTACATGGGGATCCTGCAGTGTGGTGGGTCTCACAGTTTGTGAAATACTTGATTCGTCCGCAGCCTTGGCTAGAAAAAGAAATAGAGGAAGCCACAAGGAAACTTGGTTTCAAACATCCAGTGATCGGGTGGGTATTTAGTTTTGTTTTTAACTGTCTGTCCTTTAATATGTGTATGTAGTGATTCCTGTTCAGGAAAAATTGTTTTATGATGCTAATCAGAGTCTCTAAGTATTTTGTGGGGAGAGAGGGTGATTTCTAGATGAAGCTCTTATTTTTTAACTGTGCATAATACAAGTTGATTACAAGTACTTCTTCAGCACACTAGTCTACCTGCAGTTGGACAGATATACAAAAGGCAGCTCAATAGATGGTTTTTTAACATGTCCTTCCACATCTGGTAATACAGAATTTCATTAATGTAATTGCTTTACATCTTACATTCCAGGCACTTTACCGTCTGTGTCTTCTTTCCAACGCCTGTAGCTTTTACATTGAGGAAAAAAGGCTAAGCCTATAATTTACGTGCCACAATTCACAACTAATTTTATCACTGGCTACATGTGAACATGCTGTGTGCCTTTCCCTTCCCTGCTGGTGTTTTTGCAGTTGTTGTTTCTCAGCTATAATGATGAATTGGAAAGGTCTTCGTGGATGTGGAGAGATATGGGGAAGAAAAGCAGTAAAAAGCAGCTTGTGGGAGAAAGGTTTTTCCATCATGTAGTCTGAAAAATGTAGCTGCTGCTGTGCTAGTCTTCTTCCTTTGCCAGAATTTCCTTCAGTCCTTAAACTTTCTTTTTCTAGGAGTACACAGTAGGTTGTCCAAATGTTAGTTGGCTTTTGACCTTGAGCCAGTAGGGCACCTCACTGCTCCTGTGTCTGGAGACTTGTTACCTTTCAAGGAGGTCAAAAAATGCATTTGTAACTACCTTAATCCAAACTATGCATTATATGATGCAAATATTCCTATTTTCCTTTTGACCTGTATTGATCAATCATTATCTCTCTACAGTAGATAACTTAACCTTGTGCACAAAAGGAATGCCACCTTATATGTTATAATTCAATGTCTTTCATTCCTTTATTTCAGTTACCCTTTGCCTTCCTTGTCAGATTATTATATTTGCTTTTGAGAACAGACTTCATATTGTCAGTGTCATGATGGACATGGATAAGTTTTAATCCCTCATTATTTTATGTATTTATTCAATCTAAAATCTCATTTGCTGGAGTTATGTATAGTATTTGTAAATATAATTCCTAGTTTTTCCCTTTTTCCAGTGTTCATGTCCGAAGGACAGACAAAGTGGGGACCGAGGCAGCGTTTCACCCCATTGAAGAGTACATGGTACACGTGGAAGAGCGCTTTGAGCTTCTTGCTCGCAGGATGCATGTTGATAAAAAAAGAGTGTATTTGGCTACAGATGACCCTTCCTTGTTGCAAGAGGCAAAATCCAAGTAAGATGAATTATGTTTATATTACAGTTCCTTCCTTCCGGTTAGCTTTACAATTTCTAACTATTGTACACCACAAGTTCTAGTATAATTTTTTTAATCCTTTATTCAGTTAAGACTGCATTTAATTTTCCAGTGATTTTGATTTTTCTCTCAGATATGCTTTTTTGGGATTTTTTTCTCCCAAGTATGCTTTTCAAAGCTTAATGTTAAATATCTAGAAGAGTTGAGCAAGACGCCTATGACTATGTAAAAACCAATCAATGCTGTAGAAGGAAGGTAAATAAAAATAACGTACATATAAAGAATGTAAATATAAATAATAAGCACACAACATTTATTATTGAACATACATATTAAAAGGAAACTATTTAGAAATATTGTAAAACCTGGTTAATATATGAAGAAGTATATAAAACCCGTCCAAAAAATGTGAGCAGTTGCCAGAGGAATTTTTGTAAGTGAGTTGAAAAGCATATGATGCAGCTCTTCCCTCTTTCAGAAGGACTTCTATAGTAATAACATAGAAGACTTTCATCCTACATGTTGAATAATTTTGTTATTAAATATAGGGATTCTCAACTTATTACAGTGTCTATATCCCTTTTTTTTACCTTGTAACCTTTTCTAGCTCTCTTGAACGTGGGTACACAGTAAACACTCATTTACTCCTAGATGGCCTGTATTTCCTTGTAAATTAATACTTCTAATTAACTGATTAATACTTTCTAAAATAAAAGCAACTCAGTAGTGGAAAAATTTTGAACTGTTCTATTGTTGGTGACGTTCTTGGAAAAATATGTAAGATAACATACTACATAACAGATTTTCTTTGGCATATGCAAGGTAAGGAGAAAATGTTATTTTGTAGTAGAATAATTCTCTACAGCATTGAAAACCTGTCTATTTCAACTGTGCTGTTTCTGTTTTTCTTTCATATTTATAAAAGGCTGCTGTGTAGAATTATGGTGTTTTGTGAAAACTAAATGAACATACTCAACTCCAGGTGATGGCAACCTAATCCTTTTTTGTATGTGTAAAGGCAAGAACAATAGCAAAAACAATTATAGCATTCAAAGTGCAAATCTAAACAATGAAAAGACAGGTAATACAAAGTTGAGGTTATAATATTTAATTCATTATATTGTCCTAAATAACTCTAAGTATTGTTTGTAACATAACAGAATTCAATATTGATGTAACAGTCTTAGTTATGCATTTTTCTTTTTTTTTTGTTTAACTTTCAAACCTTAGCATTTTTTGTGAATAATAATTGGATGCTCTACCTGTGTAAACCTATCATCTCAAGTTTTTAATAGCAACAAAAACTAACTGTAACTTATTCAGTAAAACAATACCGAGTTTTATTAAGAATTACAGCTCAAGTCCATTCCAAATCACAATTTTACTTTAATATGGTAAGATACAGCTCAGTCATACAGCATTAATTTCATGTTTTCTTCATAAAAGGCATAGAATCTGTAAGTATTGAAGAATTTTTTTTGTGTTACTGCTGGGTTTTCAGGTCACAGCTTACACTGAAACATAATTTCCTACCTTGCTGGCACCCTACTGTTGCTTGCAGCTTCAGATGCCTTGAGTAGAAGGCATTTGAAACTTCCTGTGATTTCACAGAAGGCAGGATGCAATTTGATGTTTGGGCATTTAATAGCATCTGAAGGCAGGTTAAGGTCATGTTTTGGCAGCAAAGAAGCTTTTCTTTCTCTTCTTGTGAAATCAAATATAAATTGGTTTATGCTGCTGACAAAAATGTTCTAGTCACATTGAGCTACCAAGCTTTGATAGAAACAGCTGTCACATTGCAGTAGCTTATGTTGTATTCATTATTTGGTGCAATAATATTAGTAAGTCCTAGGTACTGTATCTCTCTACAAGAGAGTGACTGGCTGTCAAACAGCGTTGGCATTTAAGTAAAGAAAATTTAGCCAACATTCACATGAATAGGCATGTTGTTTCTAGCAAGAAAAGTATTTAAACTAATCATAGTCATAAAAACAGAAATGTTTTGACTTAAGTTTCAGAAACTTCCCTTGCAGTCAGATGTCTACCAACTGCAAGTACAGTAGTAAAGATAGTGCAGTCAGTTTGTAGAGTGTTCGTGTTCTGTTTCCGAAAGAAGGAAAGAAGTGATATATTTTCAGAGATGGGATCATGTAGAACAATTTTAGTAGAGAGTAGCAGGGTTGAGAGTTCAACAACTATAATGTTCAGGGGATTAAAGCATTTGACAGCTTCTGGTAAGCAGAGGTCGTGGTATTTATCTTGCGTAAGTGATGTGTTAGGGATGGTGTAAATTGCTTTTTCTTTGGCTGATTTAATCATTTTCACATGCAAATTTTTGAATGTCTAGTACATGTATTTTTAGTCCATAATACTACTTAGAGTCTATCTTCACTCTTTAAGGTATTCAAAATAATACAGATGATATATACATAAATTCTTAAAGAGACCATATTGAATATATTTCTGATTTGCATATGAACCTATTTAGGTATCCTTTTTTTGTACATGAGCACAAAAATCCAACAAATCACGTTCTTCCTTCCAGAATGTTTTCCTGTAAAGTCATCTGTATTTTCTTTTTTCTCCTTTTTTTACTGTTTATTTTCTTCCACAATAGCAGGTTAATGTCTTTTCTCCCTTTCTACTATCTGCAGTTTGGCTAACCCTCCCCACCCCCCAAGTCATAGTGTGTTTGATGTATAGAATTCAGCAGTGCTTCAAAGTACTAGAATCTGATGAACAGCTCATATATTTTCCAACTTTTTTTAGAGCAAGACCTGAGAAAACACGTTATTTCTTACTCAATCTGTTTACACATGCACTCACAATCTTCTTTCAGAGGGAAGAAAATTTTCAGTGCCTGTTGTGGACCCTTCCACAGGCCTGGCAATTGAGAACAGGAGCCTGGGATTCACCTTGATTTGCACCTGCAGTGATAAGCTGTAGTTACACAACAAGTTGATCAGCTTCTGGAACCAATGGAAACTTGAAACAGTCCCATAACTGTGCTTGATTTGTACCCTTCTCTGAGGCTGTTAGGTGCAGGGAGGAAATATTTTTAACTCTCTCTATCTCTCTTCCCCACTTTCTTTTGATTTCTCATTTTCCTGTTCCCATAAGAGTGGAAAAAAAAGAGGATTTTAAAAAATTTTCACGTTATTGTTACGTGAGAAAATAATTTATTTTAATATGATATAAACTAAGGTTTCATATTTCAAAAAATTTTTTTTGACTTACAGTAGTACTATTTTTTTTTGTAATAAGTCAAGAAAAGTGTATTGGCATGGAATTTTAAATCTATTTCCTTTTGACCAGTGAATTGCAAAATTTTTTCTCCTTACAGCCTTAAGAACTGTGAAAGACCTTTTTAATTCTTTTCATTAGTTTAAATGTATTTATTTAATATGTCCCTTTCACAGGTGACTGGCTTTTTTTGCAGTGTCCCAGTCAGTATCTAATAGTATGGTAGTAAGTGCAGCCTAGTAACGTCAGAATCCCGTATCCTATTTAGCAATAGAGAGGACTTGGTGGTCTGAGTATATTTAATCTAAAATCAGCATCATTTACAGAATGTGGTATATACTTCCTGATGTGTCTTTCACTTCTACTTTGTTATGTATCTGACAGATGTACAGGATCTTTTTATTTAATTATTTTTTCTGGATAAAGAGAGGGCGTGCTTGGAGGCAGCGGTGACATTCCAGAGGGTTCAGCAAAATTGTAATTAATTTCCTGTAAAGCAGAGACTCACTTAAAATGAATTAATAGCCCTATCTTGCAGTAGAGATAATGCTTCTTAAAAAAAATAAACAGAAAAATGCTATTAACTGTGTATTGTATTTTCACAGGTATCCAAATTATGAATTTATCAGTGATAACTCCATATCCTGGTCAGCAGGACTCCATAACCGATACACTGAAAACTCCCTAAGAGGTGTCATTCTGGACATTCACTTCTTGTCTCAGGCAGACTTCCTGGTCTGTACATTTTCATCCCAGGTAATGTGCAATGCAGAGACAATGTTGGTTATATGCACCAGTTCTAAATCTTAATTTTCTTCATGCTTCTCTTTATAAAAATTTGTTTTAAGATAAAAAGCACAGCAAAAAGTTACCAAGCTAATGTGGCTAATGTGCTGATCCACCTAATTCACATATGGCAAGATATGATTTCTATCAGATTGAGTGTTTTTTACTTGCTGTTGTCGTTATTCTCTTAGGTGACACAATCACACATGATTGTACTGTTACATGGAAGTGGATACTAAAGTCAAAAGTTAAAATTCACTTAAAAGCTAAATGTTTTCCACAGCCTCAAATGTAAAGTTTCTGCTGCACTGTAATGACAAATAGAGAACAAGAACAATATTAATATTAATAGGTGGTCAATACAATGATATATTGACCTTGACAGGCACCATTCTTAATAAAATTGCTGTAGGAAGAAGACAGCAAAGCTACAAAAAGTATAGAAAAGCCTCTCATCCCTCAATCATGCTTGTGCATACACTTTATTTACCATTCACCATATCCTGTAAGAGATGGTGAGAGAGATGACATTTTATAGCATATTTAGAAGGTTATTAATACAGGCTGTTTCAGACCAAGGACCTGAGTAAAATCCAAAGTAAAAATCCTCACTAAGAAGAGCTGTGAGGAGCCATCCACTTTAATAATAATGTTTGATTTAGCTGAAGCACACCCACTGAATTCATATCACAGAGAAAGAAACAAAACCTACAGCGGTATGTCTCAAATGCCACACATGCATTGGTGTAGAGACAGTTCATAGTCTGAAGGAAGAATTATGTAGTCTTGGATAAAGACTTAATGAAAAATCTGTGACATTTTCTGATATTGTTATATTCAGATATCTGTGTTAAAAGTGATAAACTTTTGCTTTAAATAAAACTCTGGTATAAACATAGTTTAAATATAGCTGCAAATGGCTTGGCCAGAATATATTGTAATTGAATTTTAAGTGTTAGAGTCATTCTGAAAGAAGAATAGATGTTTAAAATACATCACCATAGTTAAGGTGATATGATACAGCTTGATCAGGACCTCTGGAGGGTACCTGACAGAACCCCCTTTGAGGTACATGGTGTTTTGAGCTCCACTCTCATTCTCTTTCACCATGCATTTGGCAGTAGACTTGTTTATTGGATAACATATTTAGTTATCCAGAGTTGCAGAAAATTCTACTAAAGTATAGGAGATCCACTATTACAGTGTTACTGTCAATAGCTGGACTATGAATTTGGTCCAGTAGTTAATTTATTCTAGGCAATTTATTGTGCTGTAATAATTCAAACTCCTCAAAATTAGTTTAATACCAGTTTTTCTGGGCATGTAACGATGTGGATCTCTACAGAATCTTCATATATTGGGCTTTTCTAATGTTACAAGTTTTCCCACTATTCATAAAGTTTCCTTTTAAGGAGTTTTAGATTAGATTCTCTTATCTCTAATATTTGAATTGCTATCCTTGTCCTTTCATGAATTTCTACTGTGTATTATGTATTTCTACTTCCTGGGGTACACACACATGCAGAGAACAAAATAAACTATTTGATATGTACTTTGGCATTGAAGGTAAGCAAAATAAGGCAGTTAATGGCCATCTTTTGTCCAATAGGTGTGAAGAGAAAATAAGGTTTAAAATGTATTCTTATTTATTTTCATTGTGGTTTTGGACTTTCTCATTAATCAATTCCATGCTGACTATTTTTTCCATTTTTCCAAAAAGACACTGAACTTCATTACAGAGGTATTAAGAAAAAATGTTGGTATATGTGAATAGAATCAAGAATTCCCCTGTATTAATTGGGAATTAATGAATTAAAATTAATTAACTAAAAGAACATTGGTAGAAATTGAAGAATAGGTGTTTCCTTAAAATTCTGTTGTTAAGGAGGTAGTCCTGTCATGTAATGGAGAGTCAAGAGAAACAACCTACCTTGGTACTATATTTCAGTAATGTCACATTAATTGAATAGATTAATTTAATTTTATAGGAAAACCACATGGGAGTTACACAAATCATAACACAGTAGGAAAATTAAGATTACACATTAGAACAAAGAATTTTTTTTTGTCTCGTTGTTCTTCGTGTAGATGAAGTCATAGCTCCCTCTGACTGACATAACTTCATTTCCTTCCAGAATTTATTAGTCTTTGTATTTTTCATTGTACAGGTAAGTATACAGGCTGCAGAACATGGGCTCTGGGAATAAAAAATGGGAGTCTGGCTTCAGCTATGTTTCTGCATGTGGATGTTCTGCCTGTTGTCCTCACAGTTTACAGTTTAGTCACCCAGGTTTGGTGCTGCAAAGAAAACAATTGCTGAGAGAAGGTGTTGAATGTTCTGTGTCAGATATGCAGGACACACTTGCTTAAAGCATTTCTACTGAAAAGATGTAAAATCTTTATACTGTGTGTTATGTATTTCTACTTCCTGGGGTACACACACATGCAGAGAACAAAACAAAAACAGTCACAGGGGATATAAAATAAATAGCCTTTTGCAAATATATGGGTAATCAAACTTGTTTTTATATTATGATGTGTAACAGGTACTTTGAAATAATTAACTTCAGCCTGATCTTCTGAAAGGTACTTCTTAAAAGTTATTTTAAAGTTCAGATGCAGAGGGATGAAAGGAAATCTATTACATTTTTAAAGCAAATGCCTCTCTCAAAGGAGTTAAGGAAGTACAAATATGTCTCATATGACTGATCAAAGTTCTATTCACTGTATCTTCAAAGGGAGAAAATAAAAGTAAAATCAAGCTTTACTATATTAACATAGACTGAAAATTATGAGAAAGCTCAAATGCTTCTTTTTGTCGAAGAAATCTGCTATATTGTTAATCAGCCTTTATCAAACTTACGCGAAATTAGATAAAGATATGATAATGGGGTCAGAAATCAGAAAACCCACAGCAGCTAAGTCAGACACCTGACAGAGAAGAGCCTTCTAGCCATTGTTGAAAAAGCTTTTTTTAATATAGTAGTATGCTCTTGTGTTTCTGCTAACTCTGAGAAATGCAACATAATTCTGATGTGGGAACATGTGTTCAGTCTGAAGAAAATTCCCTTCATAAAATGGGGTACAATGACAAGTAAAAATGCATCTTTATTCTCACCGACATAATTACTGTCTTGATGGAATTCGGTTTCATTTATTTGTCTTCTAAGTTGCCAGCAATTCTATCACTGTTCTAATATAAACAACATTTTAATGCCTTGGACTTGTGGAACTCCTTGGTTGTGAAAATTGGAACTTCCTTTAGAAAAGTTAATGCAAGGCCTATTATTGCAGGATAAATTTGAAAATGTAAATTCTAAAGGTTCAAAGGGAAGTAAAATACAATTTTTGTGGTGGTAGTAGAAAAAGAAAATTTACTTGCTTTTACATTTGATTGGTTACAGATCATTAATTTTAAAAAGCAGAGTTGCTAGTGTTCATATAGATGTTTTCATTTTATACTGAAGTAGAATGTACTAATTATTTATCTATCTATTTATTTATTTATTTGTTTACCAAATCTGATCACCAGAGGTCTGCTTAAGATTCTGCAAAATTTCATGCTTTTTAGTAGCAAATATGCAGGGATTCTGTGGGGTTTTTTGGTGGGATTTTTGGTTTGGTTTCACTTAGTTTTTTGGGGGCTATTTTTGTTGTTTAGTTGATTAGTTTTTTTTTTTTTTTAACCCAGACATTCCAGACCCTGACATTCTTGAGAAGTGTTATTATACATTGGTTGTTGATTTTTGTGGTATATTTCAGTCACACACAGTATTAATGACTTCTGTTTTTATTTCTAAGGTTTGTCGAGTTGCCTATGAAATTATGCAGACGCTGCATCCAGATGCTTCGGCGTATTTCCATTCTTTGGATGATATCTACTACTTTGGGGGACAGAATGCTCACAACCAGATTGCTATTTATGCTCATCATCCACGAACTGCTGATGAAATTCCTATGGAACCTGGAGATATAATTGGAGTAGCTGGAAACCACTGGGATGGTTATTCAAAAGGCATCAATAGGAAATTAGGAAGAACAGGCCTGTACCCTTCCTATAAAGTTAAGGAGAAAATTGAGACAGTCAAGTATCCTACATACCCAGAGGCTGACAAGTAGATTAAAAGGAAGACATTCAGCAATTATTATAAGAAAACTCAGTTTTGATTGGTTCAAACCAGTCAACAACACACTAACTATTGGTTTCTATGGGATTCGAATTTGCATTTTATCATGCGGTTAAAATCAAAGCCTTTGCAATGAAACTGGACAAGAAGCTGAGAACAAGTGGATGAGCTATTGTCTGAACTTACTCTTAAACATTTTTGTTATATGCACTCTCACACATGCACACACAAACCCACGTACAACAGGAAAACTGTTGTTTTATACTTCTTGTCTCTTTGCAGGAGTTGTCCCGGTCATTAGTCTTACGTGAGCTCTGGGCTCTTTTCTCTGCCATTAATTGACAATAATGTTCAGACTTAAAACACTGCCACATTGTGTAATTTGAGTGACATGAACATATTTTGTATGTGCAAAATTTGAAACATGGTGCCTATATTTGAAAAGTTTGTGACCTTTTTAGAAGAGCCATGCCTGTTTCACAATGGGCAAGAGTCCACTTTCATCTGGTGTTACCGTGACCACTGAACTTGCTTCAAAGAACAGATTCAGATTTCAGACTAGATTTCTTTACAAGTTTGGGGTTTTTTTTTAGCATTCCATTGATTACTTCTCATCATTAATAAAATAAAGGTTACATTCAACAATCAAGTAGTCACTGTCTCTTAGGAGCTTTTGTAAACAATGCCATGAACAGATTCTTTAGTAGTGGTAATTTCTGGACATTGCCTTTGATTGAAAAAACCAACAACACAAAATCCACAAAAGAAGGAAAAGGTATCCAGAGTTTCATTGAATTTTAAAAGGCATGTGTAATGCAGCAGTCATGTAGGGCACAGTGCTGCTCAGCTTTGTGGACAGTCAGTAACAGCAGGATTATTTCAGTGGCTAAATTGCTTACATTTACCCTCTGACACTATTTTATTTTCTGTTTCTCTTCTAAAAATAATTCAGGATTTAGGGTATTATGGATGGCCACTTAGCATTTTGGCATTGACTGTAATTACTTTTAAGTAAAATACTTCAGGTTATCCCATTTATAGAACCTGTCAGTCTGGAGTACTTTAAAAAAATCTAACAGCTTACCCAAAAATAGTAGGTTACAAGAAACTATACAAGGATGAACTTTTATGCATGTCATAAGATTATTAGTACTTCTTACTATTTTGAAATCTCTTGCCAGTCAGCTCTCATTAAGAAGAGAGATAATTTATAAAATAATTTTACAAATAAATTAATAGATTTGATGGTTGTATATATAGATACATATAATATGTAAGATGACAAGAGATTGTTTCCAAATAAAAAGAATATTTAATAGCATTTTATAGTTTCTAGTGCAATCCAATTTGGATTAATGGAGAGCGGAAAGTGTTTACTATTCAGAGTCTGAGGAAATGCCACATGAGTAAAGGTTAAAACAGCATGGCTAGTTGACCTTAACAAAGCAAAAATATGCTTAATTATATTTATGAATAGACCATGGACAGTGTTTACATAGCGAATGGATGCACTTGACCATGAATAAATTTTAGGCTGAAAACTAAAAGGAAATCTCTGGCAATGTGCAGTTCAGCAGCAGGCTTTCAATTGAAGTAGTGCTGAGATGGAACTGGATTGGTATGTGAAGGAATTACAAAGTAGTACTTTCTGACACTACTTTCAGGACTGATCCTGTAGATCCCCTTCAGTAATATGTCCCTCAGCGGAAAAATTACTTTGCATCTTGAAAAAGAGCAACAAAATCAAAGATGAAAATCTCTGGGGGAAAAAATAGACATTTACCATAGTGTTAAATAGACGTATCAATGAAAATGGCCTTAGGTACCAAATGAGATATAAAGACTGATTGAAAATAATGGAAAGTTAGTAAGAGCAGCCAGGAAGTACTAAAGATGAATTTTTGCGACAAAAGATGCCTAGAGTCAACTGATGTTTCTGTGTTTTGGAGCTGCTAAGGAAGCAGCTTTATGTAAGTTTCCTGTCTAAGTGATACTGGTAAATTTTCCACTAATTCAGGCAAATACTATATTTCAGAGGTACAAGTGTAGGCTAAATAATTTATTTTTTTTACTTTATTTTGAGTTGTCCATATAAAGCTACTGCTACTTTCCTTTTCAACTTGAAAAAAATAGAAATCCATGAATATTTCTTCCACAGCAATTAGGTCAATGCTTTTTTTTTTTAAAAAAAACAAACTAGTTTAATTGTTTCTCCACAAATACTACATTAGCTAATTGGTATACATTTATAGCCTTTGAAAATGTTTTCTTTTTTAAGCTGTTTATTTACAGCTTCAGAGCCCATAATTTCTAGCTCATTTCTTAAAGCGTGATTCAGAAATAGTATTCATAAATAAATTGACAGTAAAGTTTTCCTATAGTTAGGTAACTCAGTTAAAAATACAATGAAAGAAGAGAAATAATAGAATATCTAAGATGAGCCCAAAGGCAAAACAGATGTGGGAATAAGAGAACTGAAAACCCTGATGTTGTGGAAGCTGTACCTATATAATGTGGCAATTCCTCAGCAGACTGTATCTGACAAAACATTGGCAAGGTACACATGCCTCCTTACATATTCTAAGTACCTAATGAATTGTTAGGTCACCATCTTTGAGAAAATGATCATGAAATTATACAAAATTACAGCATTACTGTTATCAATTCAGAAATGTACTAATGTAGATGCTATGGTCTTATTCCCCAGGGTCACATGATCCTCTAGTGCTCAAAGTTCAGTACTTCTCAGAGGAAGAAATCTAGCAATACCCTGCTTGCTGGATGCATGTTTCTAGAGATTTATTTCCTTTAAGACTACCAATTAGTTATGTTTTGGAATCCTGGGACATTGGTACATTAAAGCTGATTTTGTTTTATATTAAACAAAATGAATATTTGAGACTTTATTCTCGCTGTACAGTGGGGTCCAGGTAATATAGGAGGATCGATGGGTACATGGAAAAGAGACCCCCAGATTTTTATTGTAGCTCACAGAAAAGTGAAATAATAGGAAATAAAAATTTTGCCTTGAATACCTGGGAGAAAGCTGAATCTTTTGAAGGCTATGAACTCATTAAGTTACTAGCCAGAATGCTCGTGAGGAAGCAAGCATACATCATGTTTCTTCTGTTTACCTTGCAGCACTGCAGCAATCCAGTGTTTTTTGCTGCATACCAAAAACCTTCTCTGATATCCATAAAACAACAAGCCTTCGTACCCCCTTAAACAGCTGCTGAATAATTAAATTTTTCTCTTTAAGAAACTGTACATGTGTGTGTGCATGTTGCATACATAAAACCCAATCCGAGCAGTGCTCTTGTGTTCTTCGCTATTTTACGTTATCACTGTCGCATTCTCTAAAAACTTACTTTTCAGGTACATGTAATCTTTGGAAACTTCATATTCTACGTGCTGCTTGGAAGCTAAGAAATTTATTTTGAGTGATTCAGTTAAGTGGTCTTCTGTGACACTGATGTACCACCGACCTGAGTTCTTGATTTTCAGGCCAGCCCATGGTCAGATGCAGAGGATTTACAAGTTTTCTCTACCAACATCCTGCCCATGTGAACTGCTGAGTATTATAGATTTGTTCATGAAGGATGATGTTTTATTTCAAAGTTTTTACATGCTTTTTTATGTTTACCTTCAGATAAGTCTTTTGTTTAACCCTTCTGTCACTGAATTTTAAGAAAACTTTAAGGAAAACAGATTATTCTCCCTTACCAATTCTCTGAAAGGAGATCTGATGATATCTTTTTTACAGAGAGATAGTCACAATGTAAATGTTTCCTTCATAATGGGTTTTATGTTTCTTTGGTTTGCAATTATAAAATAAGGGTCTTCTGAGCTAGGAACATAATAGAAAATAAGTGGATGATTTTCATGATAAATTCTTGATAGGAGGAGGGAGATTTTTCGTCATGCCAGTGGAGTAGCACCTACCATTTGGAACATTTTATAACAGTGAATGGAACTTGGGTTTTCCCAGTCATTAGTTTCTTCACAATGTAATCTCTGATGTGACTGGGGAACCCAGATTTAAAAAAAATTGCTTAGTTTGGGAAATGGAAAGGACAGAGAGTCTAGTAAGACATGATATTTTGCTTTTAATATGAGTTGCTACATCATCTTATAAAGCCACACATAAACATTTCTGTACTGGGTTAAGAACCTCTGCTAGTGAAATCATACATAGAATTTGCAACCTTCCTTTTGATTTTGCCTAATACCAGTCTGAGTCGTGTACAAACATCATGGTCATACTCTGATTCTTGGTTGTTACTATACTTCAGTGTCATTCCTGTTTTGGTGGCATGGGAGCAGGTTGTCAAGGTTTTTTGGTTTTCTTATTGTATGGAATTAAAATTGCATTTAAAGCTCACTTAAATTCTACTTCCCTAAGGTGCCCCTAGAATTGTAATTGTAGTCTCTAGACTTTTGTCAAGGTCCTCCCCATCTACCTGCAAGCTTACCTGGAGCAAGACTGAAGCAAAGAAAGTTATAAATATGAAACGCATACAGGTTGTGTTTGACTTCATAGTAATCTGTTCATTTCTAAAAAGCATGAAATGTGGCACTGCGTGATACCAATAAGAGGATAGTTTAAAATTCCCAAGTCTGTGAAAAAGAGTTGCTTGTCTGCTTGCTTGCATCACTGGTTGCATTCACTGTGTACAAGATTATTTAGGAATCCAAGTACATGAGGCAGAGGTCTTTCAGCATTACTGCTGAATCCTTTCCACTGATGTTTGCTGGTCTTTAGCCCTTTTGGTACCGTGCACAGACAATGCTGGTGATATTTGCTATTCAGTGGAATCCCTTTATTTTTTTTATGCTTGTTTCCTTTGACTCAGCCTGTCAGCAGAATCCTAATGCCACTGCAATTCAAACAAGTTTGGATTAATGCAAAGGCATGTCAGTTGTTTGCACAAAAATGTTTTTGCCATTGCTCAGAATTAATGTCACACTCAGGCTGGCTCCTTGGGAGGTGCTCTTGAGGGAAGGAGCCATCTCTGCTGCACTGCACTGTACATGTTTTATAGCTGCTGGCAGTACATGTACTGGTTTTACTTTCGGTTTTGCATGATTTTTCCACTTTATCCAGACTCAAGGTTTTGTTTAGTTTATTTAACATGCTACATTTTCTTCAAGAACTGTAACAGGCCTCATCCCATCCCTCTTAACTGTCTTAGACATACTTTAGTTGCACCCTTTTAGCAGAAGCAGCAAGATTGATGTTTCCTGAAGACGGTGACTTTTTTTGCTCTTCTGTTAGCTCTTCCACCTCCTTGTATCTGATCTTGATCAGCCATGGTTATATGAACCTTCTTCACACCTTTCTACTTCACATATTTTGATTTCTCTACCCAGTGGTCATTACTTGACCAGGATTCCAAGGGACAAGTCTGTATTTGGTGTTTCATAATAACAAGTGAAATTGTATTTCTGGCATATTTGCATTTTTGTTTTTCTTTTTTAGAAATGCGTTTTTGTGTTGTTCCTCATTAGGATAGTCAAGAATTCAAAGAGGAAACACTATAATCTGCTGTGCTTGATAAGTGTTTAGGAGGCTTACAAGGCGTAGAAATGCCTTTAATAATAAGATTTACACCTCATACCGTGACAAGTATCTTGACCAGATGAAGGATGTATTTTCATAGCATTCCCTATTCATTTTTGGCTGCAGCTTAATTTGCAAGAGACACAATGTGGATGCAGTCTTTTTACAGGACCATGCGGATAATTTGCTACTCTTCAGCCTTGGAATCCTTTTTATTAACTTAGTTTTAATGTTCCCCTCTGGCAGGTTGGGGGGGTGGGGGTTTGTATAATCCAGCTGCACTATTGTCAATTAGTTAGTCCACTGCAAGCAGAGCCATGGGGATGTTGCATCTCAGCTGTGAGAAGACACTGAATGTAGAGATTGCTGTCCAATTTGGCTGTCCACAGAAGATCCATCTCTTAAAGAAGCAAGTGTATTTGCTGACACCTTTCCAAGCAGTAGCAGACTGGAAGAATGCAAAGAGACCAAAAACCTCTGATGATGAGTTTATAATTCTAAGTCTCTGGTCAGTTTGTAAGATCTATAAAATTTTGTTTTCACTTGAGAATAAATTGATATACACAGTAAGTTCAGACTTGTGGAACTAGATAGTTTCATTCTCGCCTTAGATGGTGTGTTAGGTTTTCTTAAAATGATGGTTGCTTATGAATTAGATTCAGTTATTCAGCAAAGATAGAAAAAGCTTGTTAGGCTGGCTTGACCATTTTTTAACCTGTACATCAGTAGAGATTATACAGGGACTAGAGAATCTTTACATAATATATACAGGATTGATAGATTTGTTCCCTTAACTGTTCCTTTTGTTTATAAACAATAGAAAAATTTTGTTAACATTAAAAATTCATAGTTGCAATGTATCTCCCTGCTCAAAATGTATTTCCTTAGGGCTGGTGATGTGCTATGATTGCTTTTTATTCCACTGATTCATATTAGCTTGTTTGTATGTTTCTGAGTGTATTGCTCATTCCTTTTGTTCAATGTTTAAACTATAAGATTTATGATCCAAGAGTTGCCTTTTTTTGTGTTTCCACCTCTTTGTCTCATGGGATTCTTCATTCAGTAGGATCCCTAGACAGTACAATAATATGACTAATAATGGTAGCCATAAAATGGCTTAAACATTTATATCTATAATGTTAAATTCAATATGATTTTGTAGTGCTTGCTTTTATTTATGTATCATTATTGTTTTGTTCAGTTATATATATTGCTTATTTCCCATTATGTGTGTATGAAAAAAGATACTTAACTCTCAAGGAATCCCAAGTATCAGAAGTCAGATTCAGGAAGTTATCTTAGATATCTCCTACATGCTGATGACCTTTGTCATCGATATTTACATCTTTGGTTCTGAAACAGCACAGTGATTTAAGAAATTATCTTGTGTACTTTTTGTGCTCTCACTCCTCTTGGAAGTTAATAACTGACCATGTGTAAACTAAATCTACTTAACTGTCAATTGAAACAGGTTCATTTCCATGCTGATTTGTCTGGTATATACCAGTCAATGATAATTTTGACAGTAAGCAGGAATGTATATCCTTCATTTCTGTGCTTTTAAAATTGAGTAGAATAAGTGAAGGAGCCATTGGAATAACAGGATTTTCTCACCTTTTGGTGAAATGTCTACAGCTTGCTCGTGCCCTTTTTCATTCTTGCACACATAGACAGTTATGTATCTTATACGAGGGAATAAAATCTGTTGAAGCTGCTGAAGAAGCCTTGAGAAGACCAGGATGCAACCAAGGTAATGTTTGGCTTGATACAAAGGTGTGCCAGTCTTTAACTGAATTAACTGTAGGTGCTGTTGTTCTTCTCTTCCTGGACTGCCCCTTCAGGATTGATTTAACAGACAGACATTATTTTGTTGTGACTTCATGCTGGATGGACACTGGTTCTGGAACGTTCTCCTCCTTTCTGATAAGATGCATCGTGTTGATGCAGGTTTTTTGCTGCACTGCCTCTGTAGTAAAACAGTCTGGGTTTCCTCAGTGCACTGTTGATGCTACTCCCTCTTAATAGTTTCTCTTAAAGGGTTTCCTTTTGGTGAAGCCACACACAGTGGTTGGAAAAGAAGAAAGTAATATCATTCTTTACTGATAAGAGTCAGATATTTTATTTCTGAAGTGGCTGTGATTTGCCTTGCTGGCATACAAATCCACAAGGTAGATTTTAACTTTGCTCCTGTAGCAAGTAGCTTACTGCTGTTAGCTGTTGCCAAAATTTGGTGTTGAAAGTAAGCTTTAAGTCTCTGAAAATACTTCTGTCTCTTTTTACTGTCTGAGAAAGAGTGGTGACCCCTCCTGACAGCAGATGTATGGAATTAGCCCAGTTAGGGCTAATTCCATGTGATACAATTTTTTCTCTCAACATGGCCACTCTTTTGCCCAAGTCTTTTTTATCCGGCTTGAAGTAATTTTAGAATTTAGAAACAAGGAAATAGTGTTGTCTGACTGAAAGATAGTTGTAAATAAGTTTTCTTAGCATGCTGCTGGTACAAAGCACAACAATGTCCAATACTCTCTTCATTAATGCAATAACTTCTCCAGCAAGTTTTCTACTGCTAATTTCTTTTGTTTTCAACTGATTGCCTCCCTGTCTCTGCTTATACATAGAGTGGTCTTCTACTCTGTGCCTTTATATCTCAAAACACCCCTGCATATGTACAAAAACTGAAAACAGAAAACTAAATGCAAAGATATTATAAACACATCCGATTTTTTCATCAAATTTTATATTCTATATATCACATTTTTAAATTTTAGGTTTTCAGAAGGAGAAAAAAATCTTTTTTGTTCAGACTTCTTAATCCCCAAACAATAGACAAAAAAAAAAGGTTTCTAGGAGGAGTAAAGCTTTTGTAGAAACAGTAAATCATTTAGCCCTAGTGCAAACAATGGAAAATAGAAGGCTTATTGAATTCCCGAGAGTAGAACTGCATGAAAGAGTACTGAGAGTGCCAGAGTGGAAATACACAGGATTATAATTTGGTTTTCCCCTGTTGGTTTCACAGCTTATCTAAGTTGCAGTTTATCTGTGAGGAATCAGCATTAATTTGCATCTGTGGAACTGGACAGACTCTTTAGTGTGCTGGCTGCCTGTCAGAACAGCTCTGTGAAATTTAGTCTCAAGACTTTTTATCTTACTACAAGATTACCTTGATGTTCTCCTTAGAGTATTTAGTATTTTTGTACCTTGACGTTTTTGGATCACCACTTGTGAGCGGTATATAACATGAATGATAAAACTTTAAGTATATCCATCTGGAAAATGTAGGAACAGCTGTTTGTGCATAAGGCAATACATTGATGTGTCATGTTAATTAATAATTTTCAAGTCATAGGAAGTACAGAGTGTAGCAGTGTTTACTGCACAGCAGTATGGCTGACAAATGATTTGTGAAATCACTGTCCATTTCAACTGGGATGTTTTCAATAAAGGACAGTATCTATGACCAACAGTTTTAGTTTGAAGTCTGCCACTTGCTTATCATGGCACACACTCAGTGGCTGAGTAATCAAGAATGTGAACTACATTTTACTATAGGAGACATATTCAAAGAGTAGTTGAGTCTTGCAAAACACTTAAGAACATGTTATTTGACAAAAATGCTTATATTGATTTCAGTGAAAACTCTCAGATCTGGAGTTTTGAGATTCTGTCTGGGGAGGATTCAGTTTTCCAAGTGTGTATCAGAACAATGCACTGTACCCATGTATTCTTACTATTACTACTTGAATGAGGAATTTTATGTTGCTGATGTAATGCTTTCTCAGAATTCCTCACATACGTCAACCTTCTATTTGTGTATGACAGTAACGTAATATATACACAAGCAGACAAGGATGCTCCAAATTCCATAAATCATTTTTCCTTCTGTATACATTATTATTAGTGCTCTGGAATGGACGCCTGAGAGCATAATCATATTATCCTATTGATACTGAAGTTAAGTATCTCTAGCATGCTTGCAATTAGAGAAAATGTTTTTCCAGGAATCACAATTGAAAATTGCTTAGATGAGTGATCCTTATTTTCAGCAGTAGTACCGTTTAGTGATGTATCTGTTTGCAAGGGGAGGCTAAAAGCCTTTTATCAGAGGCTGCTGGAATACGTGTTTCCCTGAGGATGCATTTGCGATTCCAGGGAGGTGTGCTGATGGAAACATTTCTTAAAGTTCTCCTGCTACTGGAATGTGTCAGAAATTTAGCTGAAGCATTTTATTCTGGCAAGTTCTTCATAGACAAGAAAAATAGTCCACAGGGTAGTTCAAATTATCTGAGAGCTTTGTGGGGGAAACAGTGATTTTCTGACTGATGACAAAGTATTTGTTTCATGCTGTAACATTTTTCAACAGCATCTAGGAAGATTACTCTTGTATGCATTTCTGATCTATACAGGCTACATTCAAGTAAAGGTTAATCGAATACCAGGAAAAATATTTACAAAAAAAAAAATTAGATATGGAAATAAAGGTGTTTGTTTAACTGCATCTTCTGATGATAATGAGTGTAATTTTCTTCATAGTTTTCTTTTGGACCACTCCAAGGATTTACTTTGTGCCAGTAATTAGAGTCTTCTGTCCCTTAAAAGGCAGTATCCTTTGTCTTACACTCTATTAAAATTTCTAAGGTTTTTTCTTTGCAGTGTTCTTCATGCATGTGTTGCCTTTCTTTGTCTTTGTGATATGTATGTATTTTTTAAGACTACAGTAGAAGAGACTTTGAAAGTTTTGGTTTCAGAAGGCCCCAGACACATGCAAATAGTCTGTGTTTCATAATTACAAAATTTTCATTGAATCCTAACCAAAGCTGCAAAAAATACTGATAAATATACACAGCTCAGGTGTCATAATGACTGTAGCCTTGACTTGGTTTTGAATTAAGCTGTTCACATTTTGTCTCTTTTGAGAATTTTATAAGTCTTACAGTTTATACCAGAAAATTTCAAGCTAGATATGAGTGGAGTGCAGTGCTGTGAATGATCAAGGACAGGACTGCTCAGTGTAATACAAGCATGTCCAAAAATTTTCACCAGCTTTACTCATTGGCCAGGACAAGAAAATAACATAGACTTCTCTAGAGACCTTTTCCAAAATATTTTTAACAATTTCTCTGGGACTGATGGAAGTCATTCCTTCCATCAGTTCTGAAAAAGGACTGATTGCTTACCTCACTCATTGATTGAAATTAAATGTCATCTGAATAGGAATAAGCAGGTCAAGAAAGAGAAAAGTTAATTGCCTCTAACAGATTAATGTTTGTAGTGTGCTGTTCCCTAATGTATTCCAGTTTCCCCAGCTTTCCACTTGCTTTGTATTTCTTTATACCTCATGAACTCCATAATGAAAAAGAAATAAGCAAAGAGTGTTTCCTTTATGTTGTTCTGAAGTGTACTTAGGAATTGAAGAGCCTCAGTTTTCTTGATCTAGGTGCAGGAACACCTGCCCAGCCCCAGTGGAGTGCACATTGTAGCAAGACATCAGGAAAAAATAATATACTTTATGGGTATGTATTTTTAATTATTAGGGTTTTAATATTGAGATAGTTGTGCATCTGCTCTTTTCTTGAGAGTTATATATTTATTCTGCTCTTCAGTATGAGGTGTCATGGATGTTTTAGTTATCAGCCACTACATACTTGTACTGTAATAGCTCTTTCGGAAGGTGTAGGGCGAGAAAACCAGATCAGTTGTCTGACAGTTCTTTCCCTTACAGCCTTATTAAGAGATGAAATAATTAGCAATGCTTTTTCCCCACACAGTTTTCCCAAATTCATAGTGACAGTTTTCTGGTTTAGCCATCACTGACTAAAGATTATTTATCCATGTTCTAGAATGTGTTTATATATCGTTTTGTCTATGTTATTTTTATACTTTGTATTTTGAGAGAATATTCTTAGGGCAGACTGAGTCCTTTTACGAGAAAATTTTAGTCACTCATGTTGGGGTTTTTTCCCTTATTGTCCAGGTATTTAGAAACAATGGTGACCGCTCTAAATGTGCAGATAGCAGTGTGAATAATTAATGTTTTTGCCATTTAGCCCCAATTCATTTGGTTCCAAGATCCCTATAGTTTTATATTTTGATCTTACCAGAACTGGAGCCTGCTTAATTATTTTCTTGAAACCAGTGTAAGATTTCCTTGTGCATTAAATTATAATGCTATAAATATATATAATGCTAGCATGAGGCCCTAAGGAGACCTGAACTGCAGGTCTCAAAATTTTGAACTAGATACGAGGTTTAGCTCAGGATAATTGCAGTGATTCTAGCACTACTGCAAAGCCTTATGTCCATTAGCACCAGCCACCCACTGTCCATAGCTGTTATTGCAGTGTGGTAATATACCTGAGAAAAGTTACAAAAGCCCTTCTCTGGCTCAGCAGAATTAAACAATGCAAATTAGTGAAACCCAAACAGTTACCCCTTGGAGAATTTAATTGTTTCAGGTCAAAATTAGTTTAATTTTCCCCCAAGTTTAGGGGACAGGTACTAAAGACAACTCAGCTAGCAGTTTGCTTTGTTGTACAATAAAACCCTCACATCCAGCACTGTTCCATGTATTCTTGTGGTTAGAGAAGAAGTCTCAGAAATTTGTTTTCCAAATGGTTGTATCAATAGTCTGTGCATAAATAATGCTAGAATTGTTTTTTGATGGAGACTGCACTTAGACAATATAGTATCTGAAATGGTAGTTGAAGTGTAGCAGTGTCTTTGATGAGGGCCTTGGGGTTTTGTGTGTGTGGAGAAGCTTACTGTAAAAAACTGGCGTTCAGAAGTCTCACTCCAGAAGGGGATAAAGGAGCAGGAGCTGAGCTCTCCCTGCAGGTATGGTTGTAACCACCTACTGCAGCTTGCTAATTTCTTTGCTGAAGTTATAACAATGTGTCATATTCAGGTTGATTCACTACTTTTCCATTATCATTTATTCAACTGCATTGTCATTTATGCATACATATAGTTTTCTCTTTATTTCTCTATTTTCAGGAGCCACGTTGGCCTCCAGAAGTTGGCACTGATAAGGCTGTAATGGCTGGGAAATGTGCCTAATTTGAGCACATATATTCTGAAAAATGCTAATGGTCATAAACATTACTCATGAAAATGTCACCAGGTGGTGATCTCTATTTGCAGCTGCCCTGACATCATTTAGATTAGGTCAGTGGCAGGACTAACTCAGCTTTCAGCCTACCAGTGTGTAATACAAGCCTTAAAATATGTGAAACATAAGAACCTCATGTTTGAGTTCATACTGTGTCACCATTTATTAACAGTAATCATTTAATAAGTTTTTTGTTAAACAAAATATTACTGTTTTCTAAGTGTGGTCATGTACATTTTATCTATTTGCAATCCAAGTAATTGACAATTTCTTGTAAAAACAAGGTAGAATTTATACATGAAGAATGAGAATGGGGAATACAGATTGAATTGCATGTGCCAAGTGAAAGCACAAGCACTTAAACTACTCCAATATGCTTGGGTCCTGATTTTATAGGAAATGAAATGTGTCAAAGACAAAGAGGAGGAGGAATTCTGAGCCCTGAAGATTAACGATAGTGCACTCTCTTTCTGATACGAAACCCCTCACAGTTGGTCTTGATCCTTATTTTGAAATGTCTTCCAAGTGGTTCAGCTCAGTTTGAAAGAGAACTTAAGTTTATGTTTCAGCTTCCACAAGATGTTAGAGGATTTTGGTATTATTACAGTTTTCTATGTTAATTAAAGGCACAGATACTCAATCCCATTTCAGCACATATTAAACCCCTGTTGGAGAATGATTCCCCGCAGCATCACAGCTCAAAGAAGCAGGTGTTTGACTAATGTTCAGTGAGGATGAAAACATTTCATGACAGATGTTCAGAGAAAAAGAAAACATTATCATTATTGCTGCATTATTATAAATTAATTGAATTTTGCTGTAATAGTGCCTTAGTCCATAACTGCTGGAAGATGGTGAAGCTGTAGGAAAAGTCCTGTTCATGTATATCCATTTCTCAGTGGTCTCTTGCCAGTACTCCAGTGGATTGTAGTCAGATATCCTTCAGATAGTTTTAATACACCAGGGAGGGAAACAGCAGCTAACCACAGTAAAGTGAAAGTCTTTATAGCCTGATTACACCTCCTGATTCAATATAACTCTAGATTAAACACACCTACACTGAAGTCATAATTGTAGATGCACTTGAAAAAAATTACTGTTAAGATGGCCAGCAGGAACTTGCTAGTCGCTCTTTTGAGACTTTGTCTTGAAGACAAAGTTTAATGTGAGGTGCTCTTTTTAAACTCCTTATGGCTATCAAGCCTAATAAAAGCAGTTTGAACCATCCAAATATGGCTACCTAGTAGTGCTTAAATACTAATTAAAGATACTTATCATCTGGAATGGGGAACCTTATTGAAGTCAGTTCACAATTTCTGCTGACAAGCTATTATATTCTAGAAATGATAGGTTAATTAATATGTCATAGCCATGGGGGAGGTATGGTTTGCTTTGTTTGTCCTTGAAAGAAAAATGACATCTTAGCAGATGAACTTAACAAGTAGTGTTGTGTCCTATGCAGAGATCTGAAGTCAATGTGCTCTTTGAAAAATGGAGTTTCTCAAGTCTGTTTACTTGTGACAACTGTCTCTCCAGGAAATAAATTCCAAGGGGGAACTCAAGGATATTTAATGAATGTTATGTTTTTAATTGAATAGAATCTTTCTCTATGTTTGTACTTCATTTTTCTGTTACTCTTCCAAGGATAAGGTAGTATAGATAAAAAGTTTTCCTTTTTTTTTGCTATCTGTCATTTATGACCTATTATGCCTTGATGGTGGATCCTTGTAAGACAAAACTTTTCAGCATGCTTCATTATCCCTGTTTCTAATTGTTTGGATGCTCACCATTTGAATAATGTTATGATTATCCCAAGGGCATGAAAAAAATTTCTGCTGCAAACCAGAAAACCTTATAGAAGGAGTAATTTTGTGTGGGTTTTTTTCCCTTAGGCAAAATCTGTTTTCCATTTTGCCACAGAAGGCTCCTGAGATCTTATATGCTCTTTATTTTTCCCCAAGTTTTTAATTACTTATTTAATTTTTATTTAAGTCATATAACTCTTCTGCAAAGCACTGCTGTGTTACATTCCTGACAAAGACAAGATTCTTCTTTTAGTGATACTCCTTTCTATAGCATAAGTGGGGAGCCCACTGAGGTAACATAATTTGAGCATGACAATTCTCTCTGCACTGTTGAACACTGAGGGTTTATTTCCTGATCATAACCTCAGTCCAGAGGAAATGAAACTGCTAATCAGTTTTCCTCCCTTAGTCTCACGGACTCAAATGGTACTGCAGTGAATATGTTCTAGAAGATTCACGGGGGCTGTGTTGCAGTTTCTGATCGTTGCATTCATCATTCAGGTTGACCTGGCATAAAGCAGGATTAGCAAATTCCCCATCCAAGGTTAATTCAGGCACCTACTGTGAGTACTGGTATCTTCTGTCATCTTTGACAGGTTCAACACAGCCACACCTTCTTGCATTTAAAATGGAAATGTGTTGAGTGAGACTGGTGTCTTGCTGGTCTCAGACCAGTGGGAAAGTTTGGGGCAAGGAAGACTTACCCGTAGTAAAGGAGAGTTGGTTTAGGGAAGATTTAAATAAATTGGGCATCCACAAGTCCATGAGCAGACCTGACAGCAAGCACTGATGGAATTGGCTGATGTCTTTGTGAGGTCACTCTTAATTGGTTTTCAGCAGTCATTGTGTTTGGGGGAGATTCCTAAGAGCTAGAAGAAGGCAAATGTCATTCTTATCCTTGAGGAAGAGGATCTTGGGAGCTACAAACTGGCCATCCTTGCTTCAAGGGAAAGGAGTCCATGGGGCTGATAATCAGGGAAACAATTTCTAAACATATTAATGACGGAATGTGATTTGGAGCTGGCATGCAATTGCAAAATGACTTTCTTGCTCAATCAACCTGACAGCCTGCAAGGTTGACTGGCTCAGAAGATAAAATTAGAGATGTGAACATTGTTTATCTTGATCTGAGCTTTTGACAGATTCTGAATGCATACTCAAGTCAAACTTACAGAGTAAGTTATGACTAGAGAAGTGGACAGTGGGGTGGAGTGAAAATTAGCTGAGCTGCTGGCTCAAAGCTTTTTCATCAGCAGCACAAAGTCCAGCTGGAATCTGGTCACTGGTGGTGTTCCCCAGAACTGCTAGAAGCAATACTGTTTAGCATCTTCATAGAAGACTTGGATGATGGGGTCAGAGTGCACCTCAATTTTACCCCCTGATATTCCAGAGAATAGGCTGCCAGGAATCTGGTGGAGTTCAACAGAGGGAAGAGCCAAGTTCTGCACCTGGGGAGAAGCAACCCCATGCACTAGAGCAGCACGGGAAGCCAAGAGGCTGAAAAAGAGCTTGGCAAAAAAAGACCTGGGGGTTTTGCTGGATGATAAGATGAATGAATCAGCAACAAATGTTAGCATTTTTCTCAGACTGCATCAGGAAATTATTCCCCGCAGGAAAAGTGATTATTCCCCTCTACTCAGCACAGGTTGAGGGCAAATCTGAAATGCTGTATTCAGTTCCAGGCTCAACAGTACAAGAAAAATGTGGACTTGGAATGAGTCCAGGGAAAGGCCATGAAGAAGATTAAGGGATTGAAAAATCGGCCATGCTGAATCAGCTGAGATTGTTCATCCTGGGGAAGACTTTGAGGGAAGGAAACCTCAAAGTTTTTTTCCTTTAAAGCAAAAGGAATATCCTCCTTAACCAAGGACACACACTGAGGCCTGCCTGTGAAGGTATAAACAAGACCTTAACAATCTGAAAGATCTTTCAAAAATAGGCTGGAAAAGTTGCTTAATCATCATAGCACATTTGTTGGGAACAATGTTAGTGGTGGCTTCTGCTCTGTTATCACAGCAGCTTGTCGTAAGCCCTTGTGTTTCAGAGAAAAGGTCATTTAGGAGATCTGCCTTGCTTTTAAAGCCCTTTTTGATGGCAGCCAGCCTAGAAGAAATTGTTACTGATGAAGACTTGCATAATACAGTCCCCAGTATAGTCCTGAAAATAGTCCGGTAGTAAAAATTATGGTCTGTATCCATGGTCTTGGAAAGGCATCAGCCAACCAAAGAAATTGTATATAGCCAGATTGGTTTTACAATTTGTGTAGCTTGATCACACATTAACTGTAGATACTTCCACATTAGGTTGCTTCTGAGTTTAGCTGAATGATGCAGCTGATGAACATGCTTGGGTGTGTGCAGTGTTTTTTGTGCTTCCTGATACTCCTGACCTCAGGGGTATTGCCCTAAATTTCCTTGTGTACTGAACATAATGCATCTGAGAGAAAAGATTTAAGCAGTTCTGACATTCCTCGTTGCATATTTTTTTGCTTCCCTGAGCCAGAAATGCTAAATTCTGGGATCATTATCCAAAGCTACTGTCTACATAGACTCATGGAGCTGCTTCCTTCCTTCCACTTCACAAATTTTTCGTCTTCAACAGTATTAACATACGCACTCATCTCGCTATTTGAGTCAGAGTAAATGTTCCAGCACTAACTATCTTCTTCCTGTCTGCTCTCAGCTAAAATTTAAACTAATCATGTAAAAAGAAACACAGAGCTCTTTAGCATGCATTTCAGAGTTTAAGGAATTTTCTTGAAAGGACCACTTGAAATTTAATTTTAAAACTTTCTGGGGTACTTGTTTTTTCCTGTAACAGGAGTCGGAGTAATTGCTATTCTTGATGGAATTACTAAAGGAACAACATATTAATGAATGGTGATAATGGCATTTTGTGAGATGACTGAAGGGAAAAGGGAAGGCTTTTTGTGACATCCATGTTTGTTCAAAGAACTTGCTGAGTATAGGTTCTTAAAGGTTTATTTTGCCCTTGTAGGAACACCTGGAAGCTTGGCTTAGGGTTTTGGGAACTGTATGCACATACAACTAAAATATATCAATGCTTTAAAAGATTGTAGCACATTCAAGGAAATCTCAAATAAACTTCATCAATAAGTATAAAATAACAGTTTCAGAATAGAGATTTTTTTTTTACAGTTATAAGGACCAAAAGCTTATTTATTACACTACATTGAAAAGCCTGAGTTCTTTTACCTCTACCATAAGCTTGTGTGTATGCTAGAAGTTGAAAAGGTACATATTTTGATAAGACCTCTAAAGGACTTTCAATTTTTTTGGCTGCAAGGGAAGAATAGACCTCATTAGGCAGAAAGTAAAAATGAACAGTGAACTACCAATTTAGTTATGAAAGAAACAAAATAAGAAATGTGGAATAATTATTAGAAGCACTGATAATGAACCATCTCTTTAAATTGCCTAGCATTTTCCATTATGTTAGATTTTTGTAGTGTGTTAGGCTTTTTTCCTCAAAACTTAATACCTTATTGTTTTCACCAACCTTTAAAGTTTTCCAGGCTCAAAGGCTTGCAGCAGGAGACAGTTTTTTTGTAAATACTTCAAAATTCTCATTGAATTATAAAATGTTACAAATTACTACTTCTCTTACTTAATTTGCATTTCAGAAAGAGGTTTTTGTAGGTTGCTGAATATAAAGGCTGCAAGTCCATGCTGCTGCTGTGATGTGATAATAAACTCTTATTACAAACTTCTGCAAGTAATTAGATTTTTAAAAAATGAGGATCTTAAATTTAGTCAGTGTAAATAATAAGCGCAGTATTTTGAAATTTTTTAAAGAAGTAAACACAGCTATATATATGGTAATAATTTTATGCTTCTTATTTTAAAGTGTGTTCAATGAGATCCTTGCATGAAAAAAGACAATTTATTTTTCTGTTAACCCACAGCTACACAAAATAGAAGACTGAGACCCTGTCTGCTAAAGGAGAATTCTCAGAAGGTAGGTGTTGTCTCTGATGATGTCTGACACTCTAATCTTCAATTCTGTTGATATTAGCATCTATGAAATAGAAAATGCAGGCAAAGCACTGGGCAAAACCAGTTAGGATTCCCATATTTATTTACTGGATGATATTTGGCAGCCTAATAATGAAAGATACTGGTGAAATGCCTGACAAAGTCTAAGCAGAGAAAATATACATATGGAGAGGCTTGGTGTAATACTCTGCACTAATTAAGGCAAATTTACATTTACCTCTAATTTTGACACAGATGCTGTGAAGGCTGAATAATTGATGCATAAATTCTTTCTGTTATGCAGTTCAGAATGTGAATGATAAAGAATTTATGACAGTGACCTGAAACCATATTAGCACATTGTCTTGTTCAGTCTTCAGTCTCTATTGTGAACTTTGGAGGAAATACGGCCCTAAAAATAGACAATGTTTGAGAGGAAAAATATGGAGGTATTTTAAGTTTTGTTAATAATGTGTAATGCATAATGTAAATAACAGCAAGTTATGAAAAAATGCATACTGTGCTGACACTGATTGGGTAATCATTTGCAATGCACTTTGGTGAGAAGCAAAATCACGAGCTGCAGAAATGCCAATGGTGCAGATTTTTCTCCATCTTTGGGGACTGTATGTTTTCTGCATTTATTCTGAAATGCATAGAAGGCATGACATGATTACATTTGCAAGTAGGTAGATGGAATAAACCCTCTTCTGATGCAGTTAGTAATTTAAAGCAAGGAAGTTGTCTGGTTAGCCAAGGAGATGTGCCATAAGGCCTTGCACATGCTGCACACAGCTGCACTTACCTCGGCTGGGTTTGTTCTGCTCTCCACAGCTTGGTCAGGTGTAACTGAACCAACTCTGACCTAAGAATTTGCAGAGACCTTTAAGAGGCATTTTAGGCATATCATTTATATCAGAACTTTTTTTTTTATCCTCAGCAATAGCAAGGGCCAATTGTTTCAGAGTTTTATTTGTTGTTTGTTAATGCACTGACGTTAAAGCAGAGCTGTTGATGATTAACTTGCCTGCCTCTGAGAATCATCAAGTCATTTGTTACAACTGACTTACAAGTTCTGTAATAATCCTGTTACTTGGATATTAGTGTGACATGGAGCAAAGCTGTGTGTATGGCTTTCAGATGAAGAAAGTAGGATATGTATGTCATTCTCTAGGTCCATTTTCAGCATTTCTGGGAAAACGATCTATACATTTGAGTCAGAACACAAACATATGCATTACTAGGGCTGCACAGATCTGTGATTTGAAGTTCAAGAGGAATAAACACATAGACTGTAGTAGTTTTGTGGCTCAAAATGTATTTATGTACTATAAAGGTTCCATAGGTTCTGCTGGTGCTTGATTCTAGCTAGCACTGTTCACATAATTAAATTTTGTACGTCTGTTCTTTTCAGAAAAGTAATCTTTTTGCAGTGTTCATGTCAAAAAACAAACCCAAACAAAACCAATCAACCAAAACCACCAAAAAGAAAACCTTCTGAAAATCAATCCTGCTAATTTTAAACAGGTTATATTTACTTTCTGAATTAAATCAAGGTATGGATTATATTTCTATGTAAAAATGTTTGGCATGAGCTCTGGCCTTAGAGAATACAAAAATTGAATATGTGAGATCGTTTAAAAAGAAACAACTGTTAGGTAGCATCCCTGATGTCAGTTTTATAAATTGCTTCTGATACAGCAGTGATATGTATATTTTAAATTAAACCCAGTTTAAGACTTTTTTCATAGTCTGAATGCATTGAGTCAGTGTAATTTTAATAGCAGTGTACTGGTGATATTGTTTCAATGCCCAGATTTACTTTCTCTGGAAGAAATAAATTTTAAATAGGAATTGAAGAAATAACTTTTTTAATAGAATCCATTTAATATTCTACTTGTTGGTCATCCTCACTGGTTTAAAATATAATAATTCATTTTTATTAGCATATATTGTAACAATATTTTGCACAATACACATATAATCAACAAATATATATACACTGTGTTAGCAGAATTCTGCTCTGTATTTCTTGGTGTCTTCCACTTGAGGATATCAGAGACACCCATAAATGTCAGAGGAAAGCAGCCTAGTTAGATTCTGCAGAACTTGTAATTTATACATGAATATCCCATATTCTGCACACAAGATTCCCTGTTATCTCATCTAGCAAACAAGATATTCCTGGGCATGGTCATAGGCAGATATTGTATTTTCTGATGTATGAATGAGTGAAAACCTAGCTTCACTAAGTCAAAAGGAATATTCTGGGTGAAGCCAGGTTTTCATTTAAGTTCTTTTTCTGAATGTCTTTTCAACTGCTTTATTTGGGATACTAATAAGGATTTTTTTTTGCTGCATATTCCACTTAAAGTGTCAAAGATTTTGCAAAGCTTTCAAGGTTGCTTCTGTTGTGAAATGAAGATAAACCTTTTCAGATAAATAATTCTAAGTAAAAAGAAATGTATTTTGCTTCTTCCATGCTAGGAATCTTGTAATCAAAGATAATACATAAGATTAGATAACTTATGTCTGAGTGGGGGCTAAAATGATGATTAAATACAGTCTTTCTCTCAGTTTCTCTGTATAGGACAGTCCCAGCATTTTTTCTCATTTGTGTGGACAGACCCTTTTTCAACCCTAAGTTTAAGAATGAGAATTCTTCCTGTATCAGAGTAATATGATAAGAAAGGCTTGTTAATCTTCTAATTTTAGTTTTTCTTGGATGCCTTTTAATGTGCGATTTTTGAGACTGGGCATTATCATATTGATCTTCTGTCTTTTAAAGCCTCTGATTTTTGCATTCATAACATAATAAATAGCTGTCCTCTGAGCAAAGGTCACTTTCATCTATGTTATTTAGACTGCAACAGCTTTCTTTTCAGATTTTGGACAAAGTAAAGCATCTGTAGTAGCTGCAAAACAGAGGCCAGTTTGTTTTTTCCATGTCTGAACTGACCTCTTCCATCTGAGACAACATAAAGGTGAAAATTTATTGAAGTGTAGAAAGACCAGCAGTAGTATAAATGTCATTACCTACATACACCTGATGCATTTTCTCTGTTCATGTTACAAAATTGTATTTTGCTGAAGTAGCCTAGAAATTGTTAGTGAGTGAATTGAAGAAAAGTCAGAAAGTGGCAATGTTGATTCCAACAGCCTGGATTGCTGACAAAGGCTCTGTTAAGTACCTACAATAGCAGGGTAGTGCTAGAATATTTCTGACCTTTTCAAGTTAATTGTTTTGAAAGTCACTGGTATTCTGTTTTTATTACTAAAGCTTTTCCCTTGAAGTGTTCATAATTTAAATGTTTTCTGAGTCATGCAGTTTAAAAAGTTAAAAATTGCACAATGTAATAAAATAAAGAAACCCTTGATATGAAACAAAGGAAGAATTATGTAATGTCAGGTTACCTTTCTTTCTTCTGACTGACTGCTTTTTTTTCCTACACCTCTCTTCAAAATGTAAGTAATATGTTGTTCTACCAGGTCTGTGATCTTGTTAAGCAAACAACAGATATATCTGAAAACGTAGGAAAAGCCAGATCTAATGCAGATCTAGGTACTGCCATTCTTTTTTTCATGGGGGCATTGCTGTCTTGTGTTAACTCTGTCCGCCAGGAAACTCAGATCCTTTTCTGCAAAGCTGTTTCCCAGCTGCATAACCTGTACTGGTGCATGGGGTTATTCCACCTCCAGGGCAGGAGTGGACACTTTCCTCTGCTGGGCTCCATCCAATTCCTGTCAGCCATTTCCCTGGCCCCTTCAGATCCCTCTGAATAGCAGCACAATCCTCTGGTTTGTCAGCCGCTTCTCCCAGTTTGTGTCATCAGCAAATTTGCTGAGAGTGCACTCTACCCCATCATCCAGATCATTAATGAAAACATTAAACAGTTTTGGACCCCAAACTTATTTGCTACATTTATTGCTAGTTACACACTTGTAAAAGATTTCACTGGGTTCAGCATGCAGTGGACTTTGGCTTTTCTGGCTGTCTCTGCATGCTTGGGACAGTGTCTCTCTATTCCTGCCAGGTTACCTGTGCCTGTTTTCACCTTCTGTATACTTCCTTTTAGTCCAGGACTGTGATCTTGCTTCTTTCCAGTCTCTCCTCGCAGGATCCTGAGCTCCACCATCCTATGGTCTCTGCAGGCCAGGCAGCCCTCACCCTTCACACACCCGTGTGCCTCAACCTTCACCTCGTTTATAAACAGGGTCCAGCAGAGCCCTTGTTTGCAAACAATGTCTGCATCAACCCCACCAAGCTGTAATTTTGAGATCTCTGTGTAGTTCAAAGGGGTGCATAATAAATACACGTCCAATAGGGCATCAGTTGACCATCAGAGATCAAGACATCTTCTGGCTACTCTTCCCAGAGTCATACTGAAAGGAGTTATTCTCTGGGGCTTTTAGAGCTCCCTATGTGAGAGCAGGAGAACATTAATATTATAAGTTACATATACACCTAAAGTTATATTTTAGGTCAAATCAACTAATTATAGGATTTGTACATGAAATTTTTTCAAGACATCTAAAAGCAGGGGAATGTGTAAATTTTTCAGAACTCTTTCTCTCTGGAGTTTTTGGGGCACCTTGTCAGATTGTACATAAAAGAACACTTGGCCATGGTTCTCAAGAAGGTTCAGCTAAGGTAAGTATTCTCTGAATCAAGGAGAAAAGTGAACATGATGGAGCTGAGACAGACATGCTGGACATAACTGGAGATGTGGGTGGGGAGAAACCTGTAGGTGATGATGAACTTGAACACTGGAAAGCAAGACAGTGCATGACTAACTTCAAGGAGGTCCATCTGTGTCAAATTGTGTGTGCTTTGTGAAGCTACAAGAGTGAGCACTGTCTGAGTAACTGTTGTTTCTGCAGGATTTTTAAAATTCTTCTTACTTCCAAACCAAATTTCTCCTGTGTGGTTGATTGAATGTTACTTAGTTCAAATATCTTTTTGACAAAAAAATCCTTCCAGGTTTTGGAAGTCTTCCAGTTCTGTTTTTTTTAAGGACTACTTTCTTAGATCTATCAACCAGTAGTGTCTGCTTTACAACACTGGATAGGATTGAGAGATTAGTACCAGTAATGGGAAAATTGGAATTGGGAAGTGAATACCTAATGGAACTTCTTTTTGCTGTATAGAGGAATGGAAGTCAGACAAACAAATGTTTACCAGATTCAGTTTTCAAATTATATATTAAATAATAATAATAGTAGTTCATTGATTTTTGTGTTCCCCACAGCCCACTGGGAAAAGCAGAAAGATCTATAAATTTGTCTAGAAAGTAATGCTTCCAAGTTTTCATCATAAAGGATATGGAGAGGAAAGGCAGAAGAGGGGTCCAATTGTGATGGTTTCTATGATATCTCCATCCAAGTGTCTGAAGGGCCATCAGAATGGGTAGGGTATGTAGTGTTTCATTTAACTGTTGTGAAGTTAAAATTGCACAGTTCTGCACAATAAACTTTCTAACAGTCTTGGTCTACCCTGACATGCTTCTGTTGAGTGAACGCAAAACACACTCACAGTTTTCATTTATGGAGAATAACAAAACATGTTTGAGAGAGGCAGCAAAGACTCAGATGTACCTATATAGTTCCTTACAATCTACAAAGCAAGCAGAAGAGAATTTCTGGTGTGCTTGATTTATTGATTTTAATCTACAGTGAATTGACAGAATGTTTCTGTCCTACAGCACACCTGTTAAAAAAATATAATTGCAGAGAAGTATATGAAATAGATCATGGAAATGTTTCCTTCTGGCTTTCCTTCCTGGCAGATGTGCTAAATGGTTATTCCTTTCATCATATGGTTCTCACACTGTAAAATATAACCTGCTTTTTCTCTACTGCATAAGTCAGGCAAACTGCCCATGCACTAGTAGAAAAAAAAATAGATGACCTTTCTGAAACATTGAAAATTTTCAGGGCTTTTTAACTGGCATTTCAATTGTGTGTGCTGCAGTCACTTGAATTGGCACACTTTCTGTGACTTCACATTTCTCCTTTCTCCACATCAAATATAATTCATTTTGAAAATGAGCAGTGACATTTTATACTGAGGCTTTATTCATCTTTGAAGTTATAAGATCCAGTCTTCCTTTGAGTGGAACATTTATAAACAATATCATTAGAATTCTTCTATCAGGTCCCAGTTAAGCATATGGAAAAAAAACCCCAAAAAAGATTGTTATATTAGACTTGTGAAAGTCCAAATCTAGGCTAAAAATAGCAAACACACCCACATGGAGGTACTGAGGACATAATCCTCTTCCTGTCTGCTCCATCTCTGATGCTTTACTGGTTTGAGATAGTGATATAACTGTTTAATAAAGAAGTGGCATGGAAATAAAAAAATATTACCTTAGCTATATTCTTTAGAATTTTGATTGAGGGAGTTATCTTTTTGTATCTAATTCATCTCTCTTTCTGGTTCATTAGTAGTTTGGAAATTGTAGATGAATGAACATAGGCATAATAACTTAGAAGGTCTGGTTCATTTAAATGAATAAGTGAGATTGTGTGTGTTGTTTATGTTGTATGTGTTCTCTAAAGATCCAGCAGATCTAGTAACTTGAGTCTGAGTGATGACAAAATATTACTCTTTCATTATTGAAGCCAGATATTATTTTAAAAACATTCAAGAAAAAAAATAATTAGCCCATGTCTTGCGAGTGCCACATGAATGTCCTTTGGTGACAAATTACTTATGTATTTGATATTTCTTGAATGGCTTTAATAAAGCATATGAAGCATATTAAAACAAAATTCTCTCAGAGCACTGACATGTGCCAGAGGGCAGATTAATGAAAACTGGATAGCCGAGCCACCTGCCTGATTTTTGTACTGACAATTCACTGGTGTTTTAAGAAATTGTTAAATGAGTCTGTAATTTTTCATTGCCAGAAGTACAGTGTCTTAGACTTTCCTTGGGTTCTTGATCAATATAAAGGGTGACAAGAGAAAAGCAGTCTTGGCTGCGGGGGCATTTGTACCACTTCTAGCTGTAATATCAATATAGCTGCCACATTTGTCACCTGACATGCCAATTATGTGTTTGTCAAAGGGAAGGCACTTGGTTTGCTGTAGAGTATTGTGGCTCCATATTCACAGATGCTTAGTCAGTCAGAAAGGTTATTATAGAAAATTCCAGTTGCTTACAAAATAGACACATAGCATATCACAATCAAAACTGATGTATCTCTTACTAATTATCTGAGCTCTTAGTTAATAAAGTTGTGCTCTTTTGCTACTGTGAACTTATTTTTTTTTTAAAGAGTGGGAGAAGATCCTGATGCCCATAGTTGTTGAAAAAGCTTTGATTCATGTGAAGATACCCAGATTGTTTGCAAAAGACAGGTCTCAGGCAGAAATCAGACAGATAATAGAAGCTGCCGTTCCTTTTTAATTCAGTTCTACACTGTGAAATCTTGGTATGCTCACCTTCAAAAGGGAGAAACTCTGTCTACAAACAGATTTAAACTCATGCAACCTTAGATACAGAGAATAGAATAGAATTGAATTTGAATATTTGGCCAACTAGGATTTGAAAGCAGTTAAACTCGAGTAGGCCACCAGGCTAGAATGAAGTGTGCCAAAGGTTTGGTCTTCTGATTTAAGAACTATTTAGGTCTATCACAGCTACAGTTTTCCGAAAAAGAACTGGCTTCCTTATCCAAACTTTCCAGGAAAGTTAGCACCATCACTCCGTAGGCACAGGAAACTCATAACAGGTTTTTTGCCCAGGGCTACGAGTTTGACTCCTGAATCTTGAGGATTTTTTTTTCTTTTCAGGATTTTCTGTGATTTAATGCAGTGCAGCTTTTTATTCCCTCATTTTGCTACTTCTACTGAATTAATCACTTGTTGGGGAACAGTTGGAACTGAATAAGATACTGGGAATTCAAACTGAACTTGAGGACATTCATTCTCACTGCAGGGCAGTGTGAGAAGCTTCCCTGATGCAGTCCAGATTTCTCACACCAGAACAATCAATCTGCCTTCCTCTTGCCAGCCTCCTCAGGGACCCCTGAGAAGACAAGAGTCAGCCTTGCTCTCTGCTCCTCCCAGCCCCATCCCACAGGTGATGGGTGATGAGACAGCCATCCTACAAGCTGCAGTTCAGATGATGGGTGCAGATTTGGCTGTGTGAGAAGACTGGCTGCCAAGCCATGCCATAGGAATGCTCTCGGTGCAGCAGTAGATGTGTGCCTGTTACAGGATCAACCACCACAGTCTCCATCGTGTGATCACTGTGGAATGCAGTGATGCATTTAGTGTAATCGTGGCATAACTTTACATAAGTAGAGGGGTTGGGGAGATCTGGCCCCAGCTGTTTCCATCAAAGCCTATGGGACTTGCTTGTGCCAAAAATAATTCACCCAATTGCAGAATAGAAGATCTGCAGAAAATGTGTTGTTGTGTTTGCTGTGAGATTTGAAGGAAGTGGCTTAGAGGAAGGAAATTTATGTCTGTTCCTCTCAGCTCAGCCAGAGAGATTGCATGTAGCTCAGTTCTTGCCTACAGAGCTTGTCTCAGGTCAGTGCCTACACAAATTAAATTCCCAAATTTGACAGATGGGATGAGTTTGGTGTGCATGTTCTCAGTTGTGTGCTGTGTCCCTACATGAAGTAGCTGGGAGAGGAGAGGCGTTGGAAAGGACAGCAGGGGCTGGGTGTTGTTTTGAGAGAAGGTTCCAGGTCTGGCAGGAGGACAGTCAGTGCAGCCTGGGAGGCTGCAGCTCAGTGTGACAGAGACCACCCTGAGGAGCACAAGCAGCACCCAGAGATGACCAAATGAACTTCCTTGGGACCAGAGGAGAGGGCAAAGTTTGGTGTGATCTAGAAAGCCACACAGCTCTCCAAAGTGATTCCTGTAAGAAAGGATCTCTCTCCAAGGTCACAATGAGGAGAGGAGAGATTTGTTTGGAAAACTGTTTCATTTTCATTTTGTCAGATGTGGTCACTTGGAATATTTTGCAACTTAAAAGCTGGGTTATTTATGTTTGTTTCATATAACCTATCCCTTCTTCAGTTTGAAAGCCTTTTGTCTTCTTACATTATCTTCCTATAGAATGAGATCTAGGCAGATCCAGATCACACAATTGCTGCCTTTCTATAAATCAGTAATTTCTGGGCATTAAGTATTTTTATAGTTCCTGTCTGTAAAGGACACTATCAGCTGATCTTTGGTGTTGCTTTCTGTTGGTTTTGGTGTGATAATAGAACAGACAATAACTTCTTGCAGGTGAAACCTTTGCTTTGCAGCTTTTGCTATTTGAGTGCTGCCTTCTGCATTAGCACTGTACCTGGTTCAATGATTTTGACAGAAATGTGTATCTTTTTCTTTTCTGGCCTCTGTATTTTTCTTGGCTACTCTTCTGCATATGTGCTTAGGTCTGTAAAGCCTTTGATGACTCAGCTTGTTTGAAATGTGCAGTTCTTTGTGGTGCAAGTAGGAAGAGACCTAAGTAAAACAGTTGACTGTGACAGATTGTAGGCAAGCAGGGCTCTTCCTGTGCTTCATAAAATCTGCTAGGATGCGTGGACTGTGAGAGGAAATGGTGTCTTGGGTCTTCTCACCATATATGGGTCTGGAGAAGTATTTATATTGCCATGTAGGGCTAAGATGGATTTGTTCCCAGTTCATTTCAGTTTTTGCAGCTCAGCTCTGTTTTTATTCACACTTACTCATAGCATTCACACACTTGCTTAATCACACACAAATTTGACAATCTGCATGAAAAATTAATAGTAGATTTGAAGATCATGACGTTATTTAATGCTTTAGGGAACGTGGTACAGTGAACTTGTTATGCAGGAAGTGCATCTTATCAAGCAGGTGCCCTTGCCATGTTCAGCAAATGATACTTCTACCTTGTCCCTGGCAGGTGGTCTCAGAGCTACAAGTGTTCAGTGCATCTGGCCCTAGTGCTTGGGGACTGCATCAGCATAAAGACTGCCATTCCTAATTACTGCCAGATCAGAAAGTGCAGTGGGAGGATCTTTCTAGTCCTGCCTTCTTCCGAGTCATGTGCTAGTCCTGAGCTGTAGCAGTGTGTAATTAGCTGGTGTGCACTTGTTGTTCTCTGCAAGGGTCCTTCCACAGGGCCTTTCAAAAAGGTCTCTGCCCCATCTTTAAGTATTCTTCCTAGACTATTCTCATCTCAAGAAAATGTGTCAGGAAGAAGGAGTTAGAGCTATAAAGTACGTAGATAAGGTGATGAAAAGATAGGAAGTAAATAATCAGACAGGTAGGATAATATGGAAAGAGAATGCTTCACTGTCATTTATCAGTCTTAATGTTGAAAGTCCTTAAGCCAAAGGTAAAAAGGCACATCCAAGCATTTGACCATAATCGCCAGTGTAAGAAGGCCCTAGAAGACATTATGAGGTCTTGAGAACCACTGTCCTTGTCCATCATGGCCAGGATACTTAGTGCTTGTGAATATATGGATATGAAAGAATGATTGTAAATGAATGAATGAGTTAAAACCATACATAAGGACAGTGACTGAATGAAATTAATTTTGACTGAAATAAAATTCCCTTTCTTTCCTTTATGGTCTCTTACCAAGTTTAGTCACAATACTTGCATAATTTTTTTGCCATCAGTTAAATTCAGAAACACATAACCAATTTTACATTGTGTTAGTGATATTATAACATTTAGGAGAGGTAGGAGAAGAGGCTCATTATATTTTGATATTGAATATGCGTAATTCAGAACTTAAGAGTGAAGAAGCAGGAGGACAGCATTATTATTATTATTATTATTATTATTATTATTATTATTATTATTATTATGTTCCTTTCCTTGACATGAGTAGGTAGGTAAGAAGGCCCTGTTACTACTAATTTAAAAATGTATGTTCTGTTAAGAATTGTCTGCTTTCATTAACAGCAAGTAAAATTGCCAAGTTCATTTTTCAGGGGAAGTAATGTTGCTACTGGCACTGAATGTATTCCTCAACATTTCCAAAAGTGCATTGTTACATACATTATTTGTGTAGCATTTATTCCCATTGTTTGCTGTGTTTCTCTGTGTGATCATAGTGATAGACTGTGCTGTTGAATTCACAGTTCTCAGTTTGCTTTTGGGTCAAATGCTGGTGTAAAGTGCAGCATTCAGCCAGAGCCATAACACTGCTCAGCAGTTGTTGAGGCTCTAAGTTTTGGTTATTTGTGGGAAGAAAAGGACACATTCCTGCATTCACACTGAAGCAACAAATGAGAAATGGGGTCATGAACTGGGAAACACAAGGGTTTTACATCTAAACCACTGTCTGGATGCATTTCCCTTGGGGAAATGTGCTTTGGGGAAATGCTGATGCTGGTGCATTTCCCCTAAGCTCGGTGGGAAGGACACTGCTGTGTTGCTCAGCACTGCCTTTGTGAAGTGCCATGTGCTCTTTACAATGTCACGGACCCCTCTGTGCCAATGGGAATTCCGCCTGCTATGAGCCATTAATACTGAGGTCACCATCTGCTTCTTTCTGCTTCTGGGTGCAAACAAGGACTGTATTTTTTTTTTTTTTTTTTTTTTTTTTTTTTTTTTTTTTTCCCCCATGGTCTGCAGCCAATGTTTGGGTTTTAATGTCTTTAGTACAGGAAGAGAAAGAGGTGCATCAAATGAATAATTATCCTAGAGGCTTTTTGTGCATTAGTTACACAGGAAAAGCTGTCAGACTGCAGTCCTGAAACCAATAGTGGGAGTTTATAGTATTTGAAAAGGTGGCAGTCCAGACTTTTCTTCTGTATTACGACTCTGTGAATGTGCTGATGTGGTTTTACACACAAAAATATTGCTCTCAAAATTTTAGTCCTGGCACTCATATAGTATCTTCTACAACACAAGACATAATGCTGCTTTCTGATACAAAAATATTTTTCTCTATATGATCATTTGCACTCTTCTTGCAGAGTTTAAAACACAACCAATTTTATTTTCTAATGTTGCATCTTATTTGTGCAGGAGCACTAATTACAAAGATACAGAGCAGTAGAAAATCTCAGTCAAAATGGCAATGACAGTCTTCAGCTTGGAGAAACACACAGTCTCCATTAAAGTATCATTAACCTTTGGTTGAATCCCGGACCAAAAGCTCTCAAAATTAATATTAGCAGGGAGTTTGCAAAATGAAATGCTGGAAAGATGAGTAAAGAACCAACCCAATGCATTGATCAAGATAATTTTCAGGGCATTTGGTAGAGCAGTGTCGTTAGGGAATAATGGGCACTTTTACTGGTAAACTGAGCACTTTTAGTATAGCTACTGAGACACAGTAAACATGCAGGTTCCTCATACAATTTTTCTTACCACTTTTCAGATTAAATTGGCAGCATAACATCTTTCTTCTGTATTGTAATACAATATTTAATTTAAGTTTGAGCACTGCTTTGAGATATATTTTGCATGAAAGATCTTTCACAGAATAATATTGCTGTATTTTTACACTGTCAGATACAAGAAGCAAATGGAGACACAGGAGATATATCACAGAGGTTGTTTGAGGTGAGAGCTGAATAAGGTAGACAGCAGATCCAGTATCCACTCACTTGAATGAAAAGAACATTGAATGTCTGGGACAAAAACTGCGGAAGTGTGTTTTTGTTTGAGTGCTGTGGGTTGCACCCCCAGTGTTAACTTAATCTTTCCTACTGCAGTTTCTGCTTGTTTAAAGAACTGTCTAGTTGGAGTCTTAATGTGTCCCCTACTCCTTTGCAGATGAATGTTTATTGACTCATTACAAGAATTTTACAAGTAAAAGCAACTTTGGGGATTTTTTTTTAATCATGTTCTAAAACTGCCTAAGTGATCAACAAAGAATTTTGATACCTCAGTTGACATTTAGCTTTTGAATACTGTCATGAAGCAACCAAATATTTCTTCTAATGACTTGTCTGGGAATCCCATATAAATAAAGCCATACTTCAATGTAGTATGTTTGCTTATTTATTCAGAGAGATAAAACTGAGGAGTTCAAACAACATGCCAAGGGTCCCCCAAATCTGGCTATTTTTAGTGTCTCCAGATGTCACTTTCATAAATGTAGTACCTGTTCATTGCAGGCTGAGGTCAAGAGAAGGGTTTTTCAGTGGTATCAGACAAAGCTGCAGTATGCCTTTTGTGACAACAGAAATTCAGTGCAGGATGAATACAGCACAGAATACTAAAGCTTTGTATGCCCCAGTTTTGTGGCTGACTGGAAAGCAGGGCTGTTCCAAACTGAAGGTAGAACAGTGGGGGGTTCTCCTTGTATAAAAGTCGGGTTCTTGTTTGTCTGCCAAGTCCCAGCTATCCCCAGGAAGTGGAGCACTGCTAGAGACTGTCACAAGTCACCAATCCTTGAAACACCTCTACATTGCACTATATTCCTTTCAAATATAGGCACTAACATGCAGATTATGGAAAAATTAAGCCTCTGTTGCATATTCTTACTTGATGTCTTTGAGGAGTCAAGTGATAGCTTTTCACTGATTGCCATTTTCTATGCTAATTCTGATAGGAGTAATAGTAATGCTGGGACTTAAGTTTATATATTTCATAGAATCACAGAATGATGATGTCAGAAGGGACCTCTAAAACAATCTGATCCAACCCTCTACTCGAGCAGATTCACCTGGAGGAAGCTGCTCAGGGACAATTCCAGGAGGCTTCTGAATGTGTCTGAGGATGTTGACTCCATAGCCCCTGAGTAACCTGTGCCAGTGCACAGTCACTCTCACAGGAAAAAACTTTTCGTATGTTCAGGGAGAATCTCCTGTGCCTGTGTGTGCCCATCGCCCCCTGTGCTGTCAAGGTGCTCGAAGATATTAAGTTGTTTTTCCCCAGTATTGACCACTGGGGCACACCACGGGTTACTGGCCTCGAACTCAACTTGGTGCCACTGATCACCACCCTCTGGGCCCTGCCACCCAGCCTGCTTTCAATCCATGTCAATTCTGCTTCACCTCACTTTGCTTCAGGTTTTCTTCATACTGAGGATTGTTTGTTACTCAAATCTAAGTGGAGCTGAAACAATCATATATCAAGAGAAACAGTTTGGTCTTAATATATTTAATTTTAGATTGTAGAGGTTTGGTAATGCAAATGAGTGTTCAGATCTGTCACTATTGTTTTGTCCAAAATCCTGGGAGTTTTCTTTCAGATAACTGCTGGTAGGACATAAAATACTGTTGCTTCATATTTGATTTTCTTCCTTCACCTGACTGTTTCACTACAGCATAGTGTTTAATTTAATTACCTCTTCTGTTTGCTGCAGGAATAGGGAAAGTACTTGTAGACCACCAAGTTGATATTTGCATTACCACCTGTAGAGATGAGAAAGCTTCAGCTACTCATTTTGTTCTCGGCTTCCTAGCAGTTCATGCTAGGTATGAACAGCTGGATACTTTGAGGTGTTCCCAAACCACTGAATTTTGACCATTTAGCAATTATCAGAAAACAGTTCTCCTCAGTGATAATTTGCATTCAGAGTAATGTCCTCTTGCTAATTCCATAAGTGTTGGACTAACTCCTGTGTTTGCTGGTGGATTGTGTGTTCTTCATCTGAACTTTCAGGTTTTTGCCGCAGCTATCCTGTAATGTGGAATTGTGACTGTAATGTGGAATTTTTTGACTTTGTCAAAAAAAATCTGAAACCCCTAATATCCTGTACTTACGCTTTTCAAATTAACAGAGACTTCTGATGATGGAATTCTAGTCAGGTAATTTTCAGTCTGCTAAAATGAATTTTTTTAATTGACATAGGGTATCTCTAAAATAGGAATGTTATTTAGTCTTTGGAGGAGATTAAAGAATAGTTGTGTAGTTTTATTCTGCTCCTAAACCTTTTATTTTCAGTGTCCCTTTTATCTGTGTCTTGATGTGACAGATATTGTCAAATACTGAGAGTACTTGACACCTTTTTTCCTGAGAAGTTGCTTTTATTTTATTTGTTTTCCTTACCTTCAGTATTTCTGGCCAGTGCACAGAAGAGCTTGCTTGGCATTGCAAGTCACAAACATTCAAGATTCATAAAAATATCAAAGTTTCTTGGTGCAGCATCAACCCTTTCAATCCTTTGAATTTTGTCTACAATTTATAATATATCTCAGTCACTAGACTGTGCAGGGTGTGTTCTTAAACCCTTTAATGTTGGACAGTCAATGGAAATACCACGATTAACATGACATTACTTATTTTTAAACTCACCTTTTGTCAACAAAAGATCCCTTTGAGCTGTTCATTTAACTTGTTGGGTGTCATGCCTCTTGTCCCAGGGGAACCCATCCCTGGCTGATTGTGCTGTGTTGTGACATTGACAGCTTTTTGCTGCAGGGAATCTTCCCATATTTTTCCCAGGTAAAGAGACAGCAATATGATGACATTTTAGCTGTTTTGGGGAACGGACACAGTAAGAAAGGCAATTACAAAAAAAGTACAGCTGTGGGGCTCACAGGACTAACACAGAGCTGTGAGACCCCTGAATTCTATTCCTGGCTCTGTCATTGTCTGGTGCTATTGTGAACTAGTAAATTAACCTTGTTCTGTGACTGCAGCACCATTTATTAAGTAGGAATGATAATGCTTAGCACCGCAATGGGGCAGTGTAATTCTTTGCTAATTAATATTTATTAAGTGCCAGATTCTCCATAACTCTGCACCTTTGCAATCATTTACATCTGTGCAAAATGAAGACAAAGTGGCTGAAAAGAGCTGTTGTATTTTATACCTACTCCTTGCCAGTGTGAAGGGTAGTAACAAGACTGCAGCAGTGGAGGATCTGTCTCAAATAATTTTCGAGATGCTTTTGCCTGTAGGCACAGACCTACTAATTCAAGAGTAGAAGCACCCCTAACAGATATATCCACAGTTCCCCTTAGAATATGGCACAGAGCAAAGTTACTGTGATGTTAGTTAAGGTGCAAACTTGCAGGACACTATTTCACAGCTTGCTGCTTATGTGCATATTCTTAGATCCTAAGGTAGCTTATCTGCCAGTGAAGAAGGATTAAAGTATGTTATTTGCTGTGACAGTGTGAAAATTAATACCCCAGCTGAACCTTGCAATAACTCTTTTGTACGTTCAGGTATTTTGATAAGCTTAGTGATCACATATTTTTAATTTTGCTGCAATATTGTTGCAAGTGTTTTAAATATGATAAGGAGCACAGGAGTTCAATGAAACAAAAGAATTTAAAACTTTTGGGTCTTGGTTCTTTGCCTGCTTTCTTTATATATGGAAGAAGGCTTTGGATGTGAGCTTATTTTCCTTCTTTCCTTCGGTAATATTTTCCTTCTGGAGATCTTTTAGTTGTCCCCAACAGGTGAATAGAATCACTGCTCTGTCATGGTTCCTGGGTAGGCTGCCCAGAAGACTGCAAGACAAACTGGCATCTTAATAATTGATGAAAATGACCAAAGAAAACAGGTAACAGAAAAGCTATCAGACTAGCACAGAAGATGGGGGTGGGGGGCGTTGTGATTTGGCAAGATCTTTGCAGAATCTTTTTGGCAGGTTGATACTAATCAATGCCTGTTTGCCATGCCTGTCCCAGCTTTTCTTTCAGCTAAATATAAAGCTTCTTTTGAAATCTGGCATGACTGCATGACTGCGTATTCTAGGCTATGAGAAAATGAATAAAGAGTGCCAATAGTTTTGGAATTAAGAAAAGGAAATGTTACTTACTAGATTTTGCATTTACTGTTCTCATAGGCTGAAGGCAGAAGGTTATTACAACTTTATTCCTGCTCAGTTCAGGTTTCATTTAAAAAATTATGGAAATAAGACATTTTGTTCATTTTCTGTCCACTTGTCCTCAGCGCTTTGCTTTGCATACAGCAGTGGCCAGAATAATGTATATGTTAATCACAAAATTGCTTTAGTGCACATTCTTATTGCCTCTTTGATTATGGGCCTGTCACTAAGACCTGAGCTGCTCAGAATATTTTCTGATTAATCGTGTTCTCATCAAACACTTCACTTGCAGAATATCAGATAATGATCCTCCTCACAGAGAGTTAAAGGTTTTCCAATAAACAGAAACTGTGGCTGTTGAGAACTCCAGACAGTGTGCTATCCAATAATTAAAGCGAAGGGAAACTATTCTGTCTGCGCTTGTATCTAGAAGATTAGCACATTAAAATATTCACTCTTATGATTCCAAGCAAAAAACTAGGGTAAGAGAAACACCAGATGAGGTGATATGAAGTAAGCATGAGCATGATCAGCAAGTATGAATCTATATTAAATGAATGCCCTACCTTGCAGGCTCCACGACAATCCTCCATCTGCTGTTATTGCACAAACAGAAATGTGTTTTCTTGTGGCATCTGTTTGTGTTTGTGTTTGCTCATTGAGAGTATCATGTAGCTGAGTAGTCCAGCTCATCCTGTCATAAACTTTATCCTGTTCAGTCTGCCTGCTTTAGCCACTGCAATGTGTGCTCTAGTTCATTGTCCAGTCTGCAGCTCAAGAAACAGGATTGTCCCTGGAGAGTCCTCTACAGTCTGACACTGTGGGTAATAGGTATTTTATATTGCAGATTGAAACGGACCAGTTAGAAAATAGCTCTTGATATTCTTTAGTACAGAAAGTAAAACAGGTTCCAGAAGGCAAAACTGAATGAATTAGAGAGGCAGGAGGAGAAATCTGCTTTCATGCCTTGTCTGCTACATAAATATTGTGAATATTCAAATATTTTATTGTATATCCTCCTTGATTTTTTACACTCTGCAAGACTGCAAGATGAAGGGGCATGAAAAATCTGGGGCTGCCCATTTCTGTGATGTGATGATGGATACAGGACATGTTATATTTTTATATATACTATATACTTATTTTAAGTACATTATAAATGCATTTTGTAATTTGGAAAGACATTAAATCACTAATTAAAATAGCAACCACTTACAGATAAGTCAGTAATCACTCAATATAAATGATGTCAGTAGTTTGTTAAGGTTTTCAGGTCTTGAGCAGAGTGAGATATACTTCATCAAAAGATAGGGTTTATCAGGTAGCTGAGTTACCAAGAAAGTGGTTTACCAAGCTACCACATACTGCCAGATTTCAGTACTATTTATGAGTTTGCTCTTAGCCCATGGCAATCATAAAGTAAATTTGATTCAGTTTAGTCAGCATTGAAGGAATCTTAAAGAGGATCAGATTCCCTCATATTGAAGGCAGAATAAGGGTAAATACGCAGAGTGTGGCTCGGATGAGCCGTGGTAACCTGTCAGACTCCAGGAAGGTGACTGTGCCTTATTCCTTTTTCTGCTCCATGTTGCAGACCACACAGGGAACAGAGAAATGATTTAATACAATAGCTGATGTAAAGATCCTGAGTGTCAGGAAACCTTCATTTAGTCTCTGCTTTTTCCACTGAAACATGATGCTGAAAAAATCGTTACAGACCCCACACCTGAGCTCCTCCAAATTCTGGTACTGCATAATAATTCTCATCTGCTCTTGTAAGACATTTTTATATCCTCTGATTAAAGGTCGAATTTAAAGGTGTATCCTTACATAAAGACTAATGAAGTCAGGTTTTGTTATGTACTAGATTTTTATGAATAGGTCCCTTAACAGAGAAAAATTCTCTATGTTATCAAATAACTGACTAACTGTAAAATGCTTTTTAATTGTGGCTTAAGGGCAGCTAACACCAGACACCCCTTTAATCAAGGGAGTGAAAACTATTAATGAGGGTGAAACTGAGCCCTATATGTCCAGCTAGTGTGAGACTTACACACTGAGTTAATTCTGTTGAAATTTAATTTTTTGCAGCAGAGTGACTTCCTGAAAGGATGGTGAATCATTCCTTGCATGTTTCCTTGGCCAGAGCTGAGTCACAGGGCTGGTAACCTGTTCTGCTTCCGGCATGGTGTTAGCACTCCAGTCAGAGCTGATATTCCTTCACGTTAATCTGGGAAACAGCACAAGTGCTTCTCTCTAATCCTGTCTGGGGGAGGTAGAAATCATGCCTGTGATTTGTTTCTGTTCTCATAGGGCATGCACAGGGAAATCTGGCCTGTTTCTTTAAATGTACGTCCTCCAATATATTTTCCTGAGGGAAAGAAGGTTGCAAATCAGTGCCTGGCAGTCTGAGCAGAAAATGGTAGTTCTGCAATAAGTAGGTTTCCTATTCTTTGGGTGGTGATTGCACTGTGCTGTGATGGTTGCTAAAAACCCTGTGACTTCTGCACTGGTGAAATGAAGTGAGCTCTTCTTGTGTGTGTGGGCTGTTGGCCCTGGATTTTGTCTGGTACAGTTAGCATGGTCCCTGGGCACCTCTGTAGGGACAGAGACTTGGAATATGGCCCAGGATACAACTAGGAAAGAGAGTGGGTCAGATGCATGAGTGGGATAATGTTGTCATCTGAAACGGAAAGAAGGGGCAACAAAATGAGAACTCAGGGGCAAAAGTTTAATTTAGAAATTATCATTGGAAGCAGCATTAATTTGAACAAGTCAAACGTTTTCTCTTAAATATTCCCGAATTTCAATCCAATTGCTGTAATTTGGAATTTAGCATTTTAACTATACTAACACATTTTAATCCATTTTGTGACAATTTATTAAAGTCTTTATGTGTACAGTTGCAATTAAGCTCAATCTGAACCTCACCAAAATCATCACTTAGCAAGTTTCTGCAGTCTGCCATATCTGTAGAAATGAGGAAAACATTGTTTCAGCTGCTACATTTGAGGTAGGAATGGACTGAACAAGTTTCCCAAACTTAAGAAACAAAGAGAATTAAGAATGGGAGATAGAACTAGATTAGTTCCTGCAAGCCTCATTAGTTCCTACCAGCCTCATTCAGCTCGTTACTGAGTCTCTCAGTATTCTACAATGAGCTGCTTCAGGGAGTTAAACTTATTAGGAAAAAAATCAAAGAGTTCAGATTTCCTCTTCAGAATATAACTATTTTACAAACAGAGGATTGAGTGATCAGTGCTTGCAAGTGGGAGAGAACATGAGTGAGGGTGGAGGAGACCCAGTTCCTCTTAGCTGTCACACTAAATTTGTGTTCCTCAGTCAAATCACAAAACCACCAGTAGCCAAATGAAGTTACTGAAATTTTATTCATTGAAGGCAAAGTAAGAAATCTTTCAAGCCAAAAGCACACTAGTGCATGAAATAAATTTGAAGTGTTGTTCCCTTTGATAAGTTTTCTAGATAAGAATTACACTTATGCCAAAATATTGTCATCAAGACTTTGTTTTAATTTACCTTTGAATCAAGTCATTATGTCATGAGGTTTTGTGTTCATGGTTCAGCTTTTCCAATGTTTTTTTTTTTCATACATTATAAAAAAAGCTGTTATTAGAAACATTCTAGTGTAACAAAACATTCAGTAAAAAAGCTGCTTCAGGATAAAATGAGGTCTGAAGGGACATAGTGTTGCAGTGGCATGACAGTATATATGTTTGATAGAGAGAACAGGTAATTTCAAATTATTTAAACCAACGGAAGTGGTTGGTTGATTTATTTCTAGCATGTATTTAAAGGACAATTTATATGAAATACATTAGATGAAAAACTCTCTGTCCCAATCAGAAGGGACAGAGAGTTAGAATCTTTCCATATCACAACAAAAAGGCAAACCATCATCCGAAGTTCTACAAACTTTAAATAATTTTTTGTATTTTAAAAATGTTAATGCTCTCAGATTTTAATTAATTTTATGCTTATAAATTGGTAATTTGTTCTTGAAAGTAGTGTTATGTTTATTATGTGGTTATGAAAATGATATCCTCATTGATAATAACAGTTGAGTAAACTATATTCTACCTGATGATTCATAATTGTTATTCTAACTCATGAAAGGAAAACATAATGGTAATTGCTGTACCTTAATTTTAAACCAAAAAGTCTAGGGAGCCCTACAGATTAGTACCTCATTCTAGCAGAAAGTTTTGAGATATTCTATTTGGGACTCAAAAGGTGGTTAAAATCTTGCAATTTCCTTTAAAGAAGAATTTTAATAGTAGTAAATATCCTTTGCTATCACATTATGCATTTCTCCAGATGCATAAATGCAGCATAAAAATCAGTAAACGTTGTATTTAAAATGAATTTTCTTGTGTGTATTCCTCTAGGCATCTGCTTCAAGGTTTTCCTCTGCACCTGACCATGAAGTTCTGGTTTTGCTGTGGTACCTGGTTTTCCTGGGTGGCAGATTGTTCACATTTCCTCTTGTAAAAATGCTTCAGAAGAACAGTAGTCCTGAAAATGGTACTGGGTATTTCTAGCTTAATGTTCCATCTCAGGGGAGATGAAGAAAACATGCAATGCTGTATTGATAGCAAGATATTAACATGAGGCCAAGGTTGGAAAATAATTATCACCTTTAACTCCACTGCATCTTGCATGTAGATTTGTTAATGCATCTAAGAGCATTTAAGTCAATGTGGCTTGTGTAGGAATCCTAGATGAAGAGAAATTTAAAGTCCTAAATCCTTTTCATACTCACTTTATTCACTGTTGACTTTCTCCTCTTCATATATAAATATATATAATTTTACTTTTGATTCATTAATCAAATAAATGAGTGACTACTTTTTTTTTTTTTCCATTTAATTATTCATTCATGTAATGTATGGCATGTTAGGGAACACATGGTCAGTAACTTCACTGCAAGAAGAGCAGGGGCAGGCTGAACTTCTCAGCCGGGAAGGTTCAGAAGGATTGTAGACCTTGCTGCTTTTTTAGCACTGGGAGGATGGAGGCAGATGGCTGCACTCTGTTGACTTTTTTTACTGGAGCATCCCAGTGTATGTTTGTCTGTGAAGCAGAGAATTTCTCCTTCTTTCTATGAAGCAGAGAATTTCTGCATTGAATGTTTTCCAGATTGCACAGAAGCAGAGATAACAAAATTTCAGTCAGGATGACCTGGTAGGAAAAGCACAGGGTGGGGAAATCAGAATGTGTGAGTGCTGTTCCTTGCTCTGCTACAGACACCTTAAATAACCTCCAACAAGCCCATGAGTATTCTTTAGTATTTCTCCTTGCATGATACCTAATCCTGAAAGAAAATATGAGCTTTATTATATTTGTCTTTGCCAACACTAAGTTCTTTCTGAAAAGCAGTTAATATAACAATGCAAAGTATTAATTCTTTGACTTTTTAAAAACTAATGACAAAGGTAATACTTCTTTTTTGTGGTAGCATTATGTGTGCAAAATTACATTGGTAGCAATGGCTGAATCAGTACCAAACTCATCAGATCTGAGTCAGCAACTTAAAATAAATTTAATTTCCTATTTCCAGTACTCTGGATTCACTTTTATGGAGAGAAATTGATTGAATATTTATTGAACAATACTGCAAGGAAAAACCTTTTATTTTTTCAGCAATGAACCTTTTCTACTCTGGATATGTAAGCAACTTTGCATTTTATTTTCAATGGAAGCATCAACTAAGCTTGAATAATCCATACTTCTCTAGCCTGCATCTGATTAAAAATGATCAATTTACTGGACCATTTCTCTATCTACTGTTTAATCAGTAATTGGTTTCAAGTTAAAAAAATACTTCTGTCTAACAAAACACATTAGTCTTCTAGTGTCTGATGGGAGATGAATACTGAGGAATACTGATGATGCATATGCACAGAAACCTAATTCTCAAATTCCTGTTCTTCTGCAGCCATCTCTTTTTCATAGAAAACATCCCTCAGAGTCATTCACGAAGAAACAAATCCATATGTTGTAAAGCTGTTAGGGGGCAAAAAAAGACAGCCTGATAGACTTAGTACCCTAACTGTAATGTCTTCCCAGGTTTCTCTGGACAGACAGGCCTTTAGCAAAAAAAAAAAAAAAATCCCCTTTTACTGTCTCACTTTTGCTATATTCATAGACTTCAACACTTCAAAGGAAATTGGCCTGGTCACAGCATCCACAGTGATGGATCTGAGTAGCTCTGGCTCTTAAAGCATTAGTGGCCTGTCATGAGCAGCACAGGACAGTTATGAAGGATGGATGGCTGATGATTTTGGTGAAGCTCTGTAAGCATTTTCTGCTTATCACTTTCTGGTGGGTCTGCTTATCCATTTTTATCACTGATGTAGACATGTTGATGGTCTGCGTTTTCTGTAAGAGTAAATGTGTAATATCATAAATTATTCATTACACCTGTGTGTTTCAATCAGAAGAGGAGACAGTAAACAGCAAGAAAACCAGTAATAAGGGCAATGAAAGCTGCGTTAGAGTCTATTCTTGTTAAGGTACTGGAAGACATAAGAGATTGCTCCAAGCTGCCCACACACATATTCTGCTTATTTTTATTATGTAAAAAACCCTTCCTATTAAGCAGTGTGTGTCATTGATCCCTTGTGGAGCAACGTAAGGATTGAGCAGAGTTGACACTTTATGAATGGGACATAGTTACACAAGTGTTCCATGTCATGACTCATATTTTTCTTCACTTCTAAATCTTGCTGAATAAACTCATTCCCGCAGCCAAAATATTATCTTTATTTAGTTTTGGCAGGAGTGATTTATATCAATTAGGGCCTTACTTAAATGCAAAATATGTTTTAAAAATATATATAAGCAACATTGATTCATCAGGGTTTTTTAATGCTTTAATACCAGGCTAAAAACTCTTGGCTATCTTCAAGTAAGCATCTTAATTCAGGAATCATGTTCTGTCTCTGACCCTATGACTGTCATTGCTAATGCTTATATTAACATACTCATGTATCATGAGGTTACAGTCAGACCATACAATAATCTCTGGCTTTCCTTGTTAATTTTCATAATACAAGGTTATTAACTCCAGAATTCAAACACTGCAGAATTGGAAAAAGGTGTGAGTTTTGATATCTAAAGCTTTAGTAGAGCAATTATACACAACACTTAATGAAGAAATTAGGAGAAAAAGGACACTTTGTAGTCAAGGATAGATTCATCCTTTTTCTGATCTTGAAACACTGTAATATCTCACTGCTTTATCAGATAAATTCAGTCTTAGTGCCAGGCCTTGCTTCCCCAGAGTCTTATCAGTAGAATGTGTATAAAAGGATTCGGGAGCAGAAGTCAGTTACGTTTACTGTATGACAGGACAATTTGGACTGGAAAGAAGCACAGGAAATCTCCAGTTCCACCTCCTTCTCCACAGGGTCAGCTATGGGGTTGGACTGGAACACTCAGCTGAGCCTTGCAAACCTGAGAGGAGGGAGGCAGCGCAGCCTCTCTGGGCAGCCTCTTCTGCTGTTTGACTGCTCTCATGGAGAAAGGTTTTTCCTTATATCTGTTCTGAACTTCTGTGGTTCCTGCTTATGCCCATTGTCATCCCAGCATGTAGCACTGTGAAGAGGCAGGCTCTTTCCCATAACCTCCTATGGGTGTAGACAGGCTGCTGCTGCTGTAGGTCTCCAGAAATCCCTGCTTCTCCAGCTGAGCAAGCACAGCTTCCTCAGCCTCTCCTCCCAGGACAGCAGCACCCAACCATCCTGGTGACCCTCTGCTGAACTCGCTCATCATCTTTCCTGGCAGAGCAAGCCTGGACACAGCCCTGTAGCTGTGGTCCAACATGTGCATAGCAGAGGCAGTTCATCACTTCCCTTGATCTGTGCTGCTGCTGCTGCTGCCACAGCCCAGGAAATTGTTGGCTTTCCTTGCTGGCAGCACACGCTGTCCAACAGAGCGTCCACCAAGGCTCCCAGGACCTTGGCAGCACAGCTGCTCTCCTGCTTGCCAGGAAGCACTCTTCAAAATACAGATCATGAAATGAAGACATGGAATATTTTATTCTGAATCCCAAGAAATATATTTTGACATATTTTTGTTCTTTATGTTTTCTTTGAACAATTAAAGCTCAATTACATTGATCCAATTTTGCAAAGAACTAGAGTTATGACAGAACTCTACATCATCCTGTCTGCATGTCTTAAATCAGTTGTAACTACTAATCTATCCTTCATCCCAGGGAGATCCTAGCAAAAATTTTAAACAGTATTGTTTTATTTATTGAATTTAACTTGATTGGAATGTGTTATGACTCTCATATTTTACTGATATTTTATAGGAGTGCAAAATATGATATGTAAATTGACTGTGCAGGAAGAAAAATGGTCAGAAGAGGAAAAGTGAAGCAAAAATAGTATCTGCCAGACAACAAGCAGTTATTCTTTTGCAATTGACTTGTAAAACAGGAACAGGATTTGTGTGTTTCAATCATACCAGTAAACAAATAAATGAAGCCCTTATGCAGCATTTTATGCAGGATACTGTGGACTTTGTAGCTTGTTTTTTTGCCATTTGTAATGAGAAAGGGCAACAGATTGGAAGAAGGCAGCATTAAACCATAAATTAATGAACTGTAATGTCTTTAAATCCCATTGTGAGCTAATGTTAGATTGTCATTGGTTAAATGCTTTCAAGGACTGATATTAATAACACTCTAAAGGGAGAGATGTCAGCTCCCTAATGGAATGGGGCCATTCAAGCAATATATTTGAAGACTGGTCAGCAAGCTAGCAAGAGCAAAGTGTATGCATGGAGACAAGGGAAAAGGAAGATCAGAGGATCATCACTTAATCCTTCCATCTTAGATTGTCAGAGATGAGAGAATAAATCAGTTTTTCACAAGAACACTTTGTCCTGCTGGGCTTGTGTGATGCTGCAGTTCCAGGAACAAAAGTGACAGGGGAAGATATTTATTACAATACTGCTCTAAAAATGAAATAAAAGCAAGTAAAAAATCCTGCTCCCTAATTACAAAACAGAAAGTTGTTAAAAATGTCTCTGTGTCTTCCATTGTCACAGTAACATTGATCCCACAGGGGTTTAGAGATTTTTCTTCACTTCCCATGCTTAAGAATGGGCATACATTTCTGGCATATTCCACTGCAGCTTAAAAAATGGACACTGGAAATGAAAGAGAAACAACTCTTTAAATGAAAATGCAGAGGTATTGTAGTAGGACAGGATGGAATTTAGCCAGTTCCTGATATAATAACTGGATTGATTTTTTTTTTTTTGAGAAGATATAAGACTATACCTGAAGGCACATACTAGTAGGTCTGTCAGAGTATTTTTCTTTTTTTTTTTTTTTTGCAGAGGTGGAAGTCCATGTGGGTCAAAACCATATGCTCAACAGAGATTGGGTCTCCTGTGCTATCTTTCTACTGTTATAATGTTCTCTAGGTCCAGAAACCCTTCTCTCTGAGCTGTGTTAGCTGTGACAGAAAATGAGACTGGTGTGGGGTCGGACGGTTTGGTACGAGCAGGGCACTGACCAGGCTGCACAATGGGAAAGCCAAGAGGGTGCTGGAGGCTTAAGGATTGCTGGAAAGACATGAAGATGGCTTCTGTTAATTCCCAATAGGTGGCATGAAGTGGGAAGAGAAAAAGTCTGAGCTGGGAGATTAGTTGATATTTTTATTGAGAACTTTTGCCTAGATTAGTTATAATTCTGGACATTAAGGTTGCTCACGAATTTACAGGGATTGGTGGCATCTGTACACAGGAAGCATAATTCTCTTTGCTGTTTCAGAAAGGGTGTTCCTCTGGGAGACAGGAATGGAGAAAATGCTTCTATTTTAAAATAAGTGCTGTGGAGATTTCAGTGTGGGTTATCCAGAGATAACCAAAGATGTGCAAGGTTCTTTTAATTTTTGGAAAACAGGATCAGCAGATCATGGTGTGTTGGTGGGCAGGTAGAAAGATTTAGAGTCTGCATAACAAACTTGGGAGACATAGATACATCCTTTGGGACATTTTGTCTGTGTGCCAAGGAGCACTCCCTCTTGCAGCACACAGTATGACAGATGGTTTTAGTTATGGCTTCAAGGTTACACCCTAGTATATGGGGTTGATTGCAAGATAATTCTGCCATTATTGTACCAACTGTACATTGGTATGGCACAGATTTCTTCTAAAATATAAAAAGAGAATAATCTCCTATATTTCCACGCTGATCTATTCTAAACCTAATAGTAAACTCACAATAGACAAAAAGCTAATAACATAAATACCCTGAAGGGTCTTGTTCCCATTAAACTTTGGAGACAGATGGATTTGCCTTTCAAAGGATTTTATTGGTTAAATGTAATCACACAAAATAGTCCAGTCCTCACAAATATTTAGAAGATGGTACTGTGACTATAAAAGGAATGTATTAATCTTTACCTTTATTTGTTTTTACATGAAAGACTGTCATTTTCTGTTAGAAAGAAGCATTTTTATTATTTGTCTGAAAGCAGTGGAATGGTAAATTTTTACTTTTGGTTTAACAAAAATAACATTGTATACTTTTGCAAAATATTTCTTGGGAAATACACATTTGGTAAAAAAGAGGGTAGGAGTTATTAAGAACACTGGGACTGGTGATAGGAGATCACATGGGAACCTAAGTGATTCTGACAGCTTTTCTGTTTTAATGGTATTCTTGTTTGAGAAGATCCTGGATAAGAACTTGCACTTCTTGCACTTGCCTATTCTGTGTGAAGCAAAGAGTTCAACAGTTCAGGTATTCCTGAATGCAGTTTGCTTGGATTTCCATCAAGGAGAGAGAGCTGTGTTTGATCATGGTGACAGCAGAGGCTCTCAACAACGCTGTGCCAGGCATCAGTGCAGAAGGTGGCATGTGGCTGTCACAGACAAAAGGAAAGGAAGACAGCAGAGATTAAAATAGTTTTTAGGCATTTTTGAGGATGTTTTGCAATGCCCTGCAAAAAGTTTAAATATCAGTAGTGGTCCATGTATTCATTTGGAAACCATCACTTCAGAGACGATCACAAGGGCCCATAAGTCAGGGATTGTCATCCACATCTTCTGCCCGGGTGTGCAGTGAAGACTCCAGTCCGTTTTTAGAAAGACGGAGAGCAGAAATTGTGTATATGTCTGACTGCCGGCACAACTTTGGGACTGACAGGAATGGTTTCTATTTTTCCTTCCCCATATGGACTATCAGAGGAGCAGTGAAGAAAAGCAGTTATTTCTGTTTCCCATACTTCAAGTTTCTTTGTGCAGAGAAAAAATAAAATAGAAAGAAAATCAAAATAGGAAAAGAAAGGAAAGGTGAATAACAAGGAAGGTCAATTATCAGTTGGTGACCATGAATATTGAAATATGTGTTCATCCCTAAAAGACACAATTTGTGGTGGCTACCCCACACTTTACCCTTAGCAAGTGTGAGAGATTTCTTATCTTTAACAAGATTCCTTTCATCCTGTCTGCAGGAACTCTTCAACACCATGTCTGCCCATCCCTAAACTACAAATTCAACTCCCTATTTCAAATCTGTCCTCTTCTGCATCTCTTCAGTCCTGTTATTTTTTATCCATGTTAGTTGTAATTTTTCTCTTCTCTGGCCTTGTTGTGCAGAGTGATGTCTGTGTTTTCTATATCTGGCATAGACTGTGCAGATGAAAGGCTCACAGGATGTTCCCACCACTCATCCAAGTGGAGAGGTCAGGCTTGAGACAGAACTGCCCTGATCTTCTGCACCTCTCTGCTTTCCTCCAGCCCGTGCTCCTGGGAGAACAATGTGACTCCAAAGAGGAGCTCTTTTCCCCCATTTGCAAAGGACACATATCAGAAGGGTCTTTCCAAGGGAACACTGGAATTATTGGGAGGACTGGCGCTGCTCAGCCAGCTGCAGCCATGGTGGCGTGACTCAGAGCAGCGCAGGCAGTGCTGTAATGAGCAAGATGCTGCCAACTGTTACTTCATCTGCCTTGAGAGTTTGGGAGTAAAGAAACGAGGAAAAGGAAGGAAAGTGCAGCCAAAGGCACTTAAATATCATTAGAGTTATGTAAATCAGGCAAGTTAAGAAGACAGAACCTAAGTGTTATTTCCCTCCAGGGGAGTTCTGGGGATAACTGAAAGGGGGGAGCAATGTCTTGAAGAAAGATGAATTGACAATTTTTCTACATAAGATTTTTTTGAGTAGATGGAAAATAACCTTATACTGATGTCTTATTTTGCAAGACTGATAAATATAAATACAGAATTTAATCCTTTAAGAATAGTATTTGTCAAAAGGTTCATACCTAGCTTTAACAATTTAACTGCCTGAAACTTAAATAATAATTACATTTTTTTTGGTTACTCTCCCAAATGGATTAAAATAGTTTATATTTAATTGTACATTACTTAAATTATTTTGGATTGTACATAAGCAATTCAAATCTTAGGGTAGATAGTAAAAACATGGCTATTAAAGACCATGACAGATATGTATTTCCACGGTCAGGAGCCTTTACAGCTGTGACTTTAACCATTGAAAAGACATTCCCTGCAAATACGTGTGTTAGCGAGGATGATGTTCAGCAGGGGTGCAGGAGGCTGGAGCAAAGCCTCCTGCTCTGCACAGCTCTGCTGTAACAGGCGTGTGTGACTGATGAGAGCCATCAGTTCTGCTCCGTGGCTGCCCTTCAAGGGAGTTTGGCTCAGGTCAAGATGGGCTGACTATTTATAATTGCACGTCTCTAAATGTCCCAGATCTTTGCATAGAGGTTCAAAATTAGGAGGAATTGAGTTGTGATAGCCAGGAAAGTGTGGATAAATTACTAAAGAATTCTCTTGTCCCTGTGGCAAAGGACACATAGTAGCACTTGTGAAACCCAATTGGTATTTCTATGTTATAGATTTCAGCTTATGCCTCTTCCTGTTCACTGTATGGCTAAACAAAACTTATCTGAGTTACAGTGCTAAGGATGCAGGTATGAACATGTGGGGACATGACTTTCTGCATGCAGCCATCTTACTAGAGCAATGCCACCTGCAAAGAGAGAGGCTCGCTGTAATCAGAGCTCTCTGCAGTGGGAAGAGAAGGAGCAGATGAAGAGGCGGGGAGTTGCCATAAGAGCTGAGGAGCATCCAGCCAGGGGCAGGGCTGGATTTTATGGAGAATATAAGCATGCACAAAGGATTCAACAGCTCACAGAACAGAGACAAAGCCTGGGCCCAGTACACAAAGCGTTTTTGCTTGGAACTGCCAGTACATCTGCACTGCAAAATACTGGCCCACAGAAATAAGTAAGAAAGCTGCCGAGAATTCTGTAGCTGCAGAGAATTCTGCCTGGGATTGCTTTGTTTCTCAGGAGCGTTTTGCAGACTATCTTGTGCACCTAAGCCACCTAACATAAATCTTCACCTTACATTCTCCAGAGTGTTGTGGTTATATCCTGATTCAGAAAGCAAAGAGGTTGAGACTGATGAAGATTTGATGGCCGAAAAATCTGAGCATTAGATAGGGCTTTAGCATAATTTAGGGGCACATCCCTAGCTCTTCGAATCAAAGTAAAATGACGGATTCAGAAACTATTCATAATAAAGAGAACTGCCTGATAGTAAATGAGGTTGTCTAAACAATGTATCATGGCACTAAAAAATGCAAATGTTTCTGCCATCATGAGGAGATGTAAGATTTCAAATCCTGTGAAAAGTGATATGCTACCATAGCTAGTCCAGGGCTTTTGAGGATTTAAGGTATTCAGCTCTAGGTGTGCAGTTAAGGGTTAAAGATGGACAGAGATTTCTGGATTTGTCTGAATAGGAAGAGCAGCAAGTGAGACTGTAGTCACGGCAGTTCCTGAGAGAGGAGACTTTTTGGAAACTGTTCTTTGGTTGTGTTTTAGCAGTTAGTTCACCTGAATAGTGAATGCCATCTCCAGTGCAGCTCATGTCAAAGGGGAAGAACAAGAGCTTGGAGGCAAGCAATCCTACTTGCTGTTTTGGAAGCCAAATTTTCTCCTCCAGTGCTGCCACTGGACCTGCTCAAAGTTGATTTCTCATCTTTCTTTTCAGGAAGAGAATAATCAGATCCTGAAAGACTTAAATATGTGAAATCTCTTGAAATTACTAAATGTACTACATATGAAGAAAAAAAAAATGCCTGAATGCTGAGAGTTTTAATGACCTTTGAAATGATTTTTTGCTTTGTGTCATGTCATGGGTATTGTGTACACCCCACAGTATCCTTGAGAATCTTCTGCTCTGGGAACAGCAGTAATGTGACATGAGTGTTGTAAATTGTGCACCAGCATTAGCCTGTCTGCTCTTCCCGCTGACTCTGAGCGGACCCTGCTTGAGAACACGTATAAAACTCCAGCTATTTCAACACAAGTGGCTGTTCTTGATTTTTTGCGAAGTTGCATGAGGCTCTCACATCTGCTTGACTCAGTAGTAGGACAAAATCCATGTTAGGGAGAAGCGTGTGACACTGCATAGAGGAGGCAGAAGATACTGTGTTTCAAGGACAGAAAATCAGACTCCAACTGATGACATTGCAGCAAGACTCTACTTTTCAAAAGTGTCTAACAGATGTGAGCTATAGGAAACTGCACAGGTACCTGCTAATTGGGCCACTCCACTTGAGAGGCTTTTGAAATGAGTCATAGGTGTAACCAAGTCGTAGGTTCATAACACTGTTTTATTCATAACTCTTAGCTGTGCGATACATCAGTGAGTTGTGCTTTTAGATGTACAGGAGGAAAGACAAGCAATGGGCTACACTTTTTAGAAAACTGAGAGTTGCACTGAAAATATGCAAAATGGTTCCCAGGTCAGCAGAATCTCACCTGCAGAGCTGCAGGCTAGAGAGGTCGGCAGTGATGAGGAGACCTCAAACAGACAAGAAATGGGTAACCTAGTCCGTCTGGACTCAGCAAAAGTTGGGAAATAAGAGCAGTTGCTACTGACAGAATCAAAGTGTGATAAGAGGCAAGGACTTCCATCTGATGGTGAGTTCAGGACTCAGTGGGGTCTGACAGAGCCTGACACACAGTGGGGGAGGCTTGAACAATCATGCGGCTTGAAGCAGCAGCAGAAGCCACCCCAGAGGCTCAGTGATTTCTCTGTTTCTCTGCTGGGGAGCCGGTGTGGCTCACTGTGCTCTCCAGCAGTGTGGGTCCTGCTGAGTTCCTGCAGGCTTTGTAAATGGACATTTTCTGTCTGCAAAGGGACTAGGACACTTTCAAAAACCAAGGAGGGGATACTTTATGCTGTTCTACCTTCATGGCTGTGCTCCTGCCTTGCAGTGCTGTCTTACAAACTCCTCCAGGTGGGGAACTTGGGAGATGCTCATGCCCTCTGCAGTTCAAAAAAGCCCTGGATCACTGGGTTGCTGCCTGCAGGGCAGTAACAAACGCCAGGCTGAGGTGCACAGGTCTGATTTCCTGTTCCCAGGTGCTACAGATGATCAGCCTCTGTGCAGTTTGTGTAAAACTGTTACCCTTCTCCAGGGGATTTTGATGGCCTGTCTGCTGAAATGGAAAGGTTTATCCAGAGCTGGGAATCTGAATGCACGTCACAATCTCAGGAAAAGGAGCAGGTCAGTCACCATGCAGAGGTGCTGTACCCTCCTTTAAACCCACTGACATTTGCTATATTCTCATAAGGTGAAACTGCCTACATGTGTGGGGACTTTCCCTTTGAAAGCCATGAAAAATCATGGAGAGTTGGTCCCTAAAAAGCCATGCTTTATCTCAATTTCCACTTTTATTTAAGTGGCCAATACTTAATGAGACCTCAGAAACTTTTATAAAATTATTTTTGGTACTTGAGGACCTAAAACTAGTCCTGAGTATGTGTTCCCTGTTTATTCTGCTATGCTCGGTCACCTTTTAAAGTTTTCTTGCTGAGAATAATCATCAGTTCCTTGGATTTTCTTTGAATATTTCTTATCTGTCATCTTTACAGCACTCTCTAAGAGCACTGACCTCATGGCACTGCTTTCCTGTTCAGCTCAAGTTTGAATATGCAATTTGCATAAGGCAAGTAAAAACCACCACATGCTCTGTTTAGAAATGTTGGTTGGAAAGCAGAACAGTATAACATAGGAAGAGGCTGCAGATGAAAACATGCATCCCAAAAAAATCATTAAAAGCAAAAGCAATAACTATACAAATTGCAAGAAACTCTCCTCTAGGGACTCCGGAAACACAAATGCACAAATACTCTCAGATCAATATCAGGAAAGCAAATATATAACACATCTCTCGTGGAGACAGGGAGAAGACAGATCCAAGGTGCACAATGCACCTGGAGCAGGGGCTGAGGAGGGTTTTAGTCAACCTTCAGGTGCAAACAATAAAGCCCCTTCTCCCAGCAGGTGACCAATTACCCATAAACCAAGTGAAAATGGGAACCTGCCTTCTCTAGCCTCTGATGGGGACCTCACATTGTCTACACCTGCTTCTCATGCACCTCATGTGCATTTCTCTGCCTCCTTCAGTTCCAGGCATGGGTGATCCTGAGCTCTCTTGGCAGGATGAAGTTAAACACCTGACCTGATCATGCAGCGGCTGTAATGTAAGGCAGCGCTGGACAGTGTTTGAAGTACGGTATTTGTTTACTGTTTATATGTTTTGCAGAGAGGTGCTGTGTCTGTCAGCATGTTCTTTTAATCAAAGTTTCTTTTCTCTTGATCCTGTGAGTGCCTCGAGGTGCTCTGTCTCCTGGGACAGGTACTTGTATAGTGATGGTACTAAAGTAGGAATGAATTCTGAATTCTTTTCTCTCCTCTAGATGATAAGAATTTGCTAATGTGGTGTGGCTGTTTTGAACAGGTGCTGTGATGCATAATCCTGTTTTAAGTGACTATCTTGTGTCTGCTTTGCATTACAGGAGGCACTAAGCCATTGAATTTCTCTTTGGGCAGACCTGATATGTCGGTCCTGGCAAACAGGCATTTCCAGTGTCATGTTCCATTTGTCTGACCTGGAATTCAAAGGCTTGTCTTGAAGAAAACTGTTTCTACCTTGATCAAGGAGAAGTTTATATTTTGTATGAAAAATATGCATATAAGAAATCATAAGAGAACCAGAAATCCTGGCTTCATTTAGGCTCAGCTGGAAATTAAATACTGGCTTCAACAAGGCCTGAGAGTGAACCTGATTCACTGCTCAATTACTCCAAAAGGCAAAGCTTAGGGTTTCAAGTCTATTTTTTCCTTTCTTTTTGTCCTTTCCTTTTATTTTCTTTTATTTTCTTATTCCTCCTCCCACCTCCTTTTTCCATTTATTTCCTTAATAATGCAATTATATCTGTGTTTTTCTTCTGCTTATTCCTACCCCTAATTTTAGGCATAGACAAAATGCACTGTGGCTGCTTAGTTGGCTCTGTGCCAGTGTTAGACCTGCCAGGAGAGGTGCTGGGATATGGAGGCTGATAGCAACGTTTGGCTGAGGGAAAAAGGTAATGAAAAATCAATGGAAGAAAAATTTTTCCTTTGAAATGTTTAACTCTGCTTTTCTTCCCACCTGGTAGCAATAATAACCTGGCCATATTTTATCCTTTGGTGGTGCTTACATTGCTAAGAATTCTTAACTCAGCTCTGCTTATAAGCTTTTCTCCAGTGACAGTCAAGACTAGTTTCACTGGAATTAAAGAAAAGCCTGACTCTTCTGACTTGAATGCCTGTTGGATCTGGTTACAGCTTGTTAGACACCTATGTCTTAATTTAGGCTCCCATCAAATAAAATACAGCCATGGGAATCCTCTTTGCAGTATCCAATGTCTAAAGACATTTTTGGTGATTTCATATCTGAGTGTATCAATGCATCTCAATTGTTTTACTTTTAGGTTTATTTCTTAGCTTAATAGGGGCAAATGGGGAGAAATTTTAAGTAGTCTTTGGATCCTTTGGATTTTTTTATTTAATATCTAGAAAGCTGAAATATAAATAAAAATGGTGTTGCTTGCTTCTTATTAAATTCTAGGTTGTTCATATAAACTGAAATTGCTCATGCCTAACCTGTAGGCTAGCTAACAGCTTCTGGGCCATATTCCAGGCTTGTCTATCTTGGGCACTGTTATTCCTTTGGTCTTGTTGAACACCTTTTGCCTTTGGTCATACTCATCTTTGTTGGTGCAACAGTGAAAGGAATGAGTTTCTCTGAAGGGGGTTGGAAGAGATTGTAAAGACATTTGTTTAAAGATTTAGCAAGGGTCAATAGGAAGTGCATTTGTCTCCTGCTAAATTTATGATGAGTCTGCAGCATCAGTTAGTTGCATTATCTGACAGCCATTGCTTGAGCAGTCTGCTGTCTTCTGGGTGGTTTTATAAGTGATTCTTTCTTCAAAGTTTGTGTGCATTTGTGAACCGTGAAGGTCTCTAGCAATGTTTGTGCAAGTTTATTTTTTCCTCCCAGCAAATTTCAATAGTTGTGCTTAAACAGCAGCAAAATGCTTTTCACTTGCAGACTGCTCACTGGGCAAAGTTAACTTCTAAAAGCAATTCTGTTTGAAGTAGGAATATGTTTTATACAGAAGAACCCCAATTATAGTAAAACCCAAAATTACTCAAAGGAAGCATAACAAATTGCTGACACAACCAGAATTTTCATTTGTTGACATATTTTTTTCAAAGTCATGAGACATCTCTTGCCCATTGGCAGCTTCCTCAGGTTGATGTGGTGCTCTGAAAATCAGCCTAGACTGAGGTTCTCAGCTTGTAAATGCATTTCAAAAGCTAGGCTTATACAAATGTTTATGCTTGGTGTTAAATCAGCTGCAGCCATGCTGGACCACTTCCCTAAGGATTTATTCAGTTTATGTTGATTTTGCAGTTCTTCCTTTTATAACTGCATAGCTACCACTGCCCAAATGAGCTACTTTAACTCTGGATTGGGTTGTATTATAGGCAGCCTAAACCTTTCTCAGCAGAAGAATGCTTACTTGGTATTTGGGGAACTCTGTTCACTGGAGTAGCAAGCTGCCTGTGGGATTAGGAGTCTGCCTATCTCTGCAATCCTGCTGCTGAGTGTTGGCCCCTGGCTTTATCAGTCATTGTGATTTGTGTAGTTATGAAAAACTGCTTGCAAGTGTTTACATTAGAGATGTCATCTTCATCTCTGTGTGTAAATATGTTGCTGTTCCTACTATTTCCCCAAACTGTCAATTGTTAATCTGTCATTTTCAATGATCACACCCACCGAACTCCAGTATGCAATAAATTACCTTCTAATCAAAACGGGTTCATTTGCCAAATGTAGCAGGAAGCGACCTGGCAGAAATTTATACTTAGCTGATAAGAAATGTCAGAGCCAAATATTCATATGTTAATTACCAGACCAACAATGCCTACATCCACCGAATTCCCTCAATCAAAGACAAAAAGGATTGGTCTGGGCAGATCATGTCAGCCCATTTCTACAGTTTATTACAGGATTCCTCTGCCCTTCACTCAGTGACTTCCCAGGGCTTGTCCAGCTTAATTTTAAAAGAATTAGTGAGGGAAGATATCACCATCTCTTCCTACTCTTGCAATGCTGTCTTCTGATGTTCATATTGCATTCTATTTTTCTTAATTTCACTCACATTGATATAAAAGTATAAGTTTGAATTAGCCTCATAATTAAATACTGTGTAAATTTAAAATTTAACTGATGCACTCTGTATGTAGTTTCTGATCCTTTATATTTTTTTTAAATTCTAATTTTAAAAAAATTCTTTTAATTTTTTTTAAATTCTAACATATGCTATCAAATATGAACTGAATTGTATCTAAATGCCTGACTCTTTCAGACAAAAGCATAGTGACAAAGTATTTCACTGTAACACTGTGTATTGAAAAGAGCTGTGCCAAAGAGTAGTATGATTATCATTGCTATTGCTTTGGGCATAGGAATATTTATACAAAAGTGACACATAGATTATCTAGCAATGCTCAAGAGCTCAATCAACACTTCACTACCTCCTTCATGGCTAAACAGGGCCACATCCCCTGATAATTGTGCAGTCTTAGTGTTTCTGTGTATTTGTCCAGTAAACAGAACCAGATTGCCACTTTACATTTATATTGCTATTTATCAAGAGTTAAACTGAAGGAACCTGTGCATCTTTCTCCTGTATGAGCTTTTCAGGGGTGTGTGTGTTACACATTGAAGTACAGCATTGTCAATTTGTGCAATGGAATTGTTGTCAGTTCAGATCATCTTTCCAAACAGCTCACTGTAAGCTTAGTGGAACAAATGAGTGCATGCAGTCTGAAGGGATGGGAATTATGTGTCATCAAAGCGATGAGTGAACTGCTGTGATGTTATTAGATTTTTTTAAAGGCATGAAGAGAAACTTTAGTTGTTGTACTGCATGTTATTGTAACAGCTGAAAGAAACCTGCAAAAAATTCTATTTAATGCTATTAAAAATGACATTTAGGTGACAAGAGTCTGGAAAATCTTTTCTTTTACCTTTCCCTTTACTCAGACCTAATTGCCTTCTCAAATATGCTTCCTTGTGTAGCTCTTGCCCTCTACTGGAATAAAGGAAACACAAGCCTGTGTGTCACCAGAGCAGGATTTGGAAATGGTGTGCTTTGTTTTGTTCTTCCTTAATGGGTGAAATAAGTTTCAATTAAGGTTTGTGTTCTTTTTGATCTAGAAAGCACAAAATATGCATGACTGCCATGTGTATGATTTCTCTCTGCTGGCTGGAGGTTTGTTGTTTGCTCTTTGATACAACCTTAACAGTTGTGCCCTGTGTTTGAAAATTTTAGATTGTTCTGGTCTTTGGAGCCTGTGAGATACTTGGAACAATACATCCTGTATGAATACCCTTAGGTGCTGATGGTCATCCCTGAGCTCTGTATTTCATATTCATAGCTGCTTTTGAAACTGTGTGCTGGCTCCCTACCTAGCAGCATCTCCTTGCTGTTTTGTTAGAACCAGAGGGAATCGCTGTTCTTACAAGGTCTGCAAACCATGAAAAGGGAGATGGGCACAGTGGATGCTCCAGCCTCTAGAAGATATTGATCCTTGCTCTTAATTAATTGCAAATAACAACTCAAATTATTGGTTAAAGAAATAATTGTGCTCCTGTCTGGTTTTGTTGTTATTACCTGTAACCCCCATCTCACCCCAAATCCTACAGTGATAGGGGCTTTAGTACTGCAGTTCAGTCTTGCTTTGTCTGGAGAGAGAAGTCCAATAGAGAACTAAATGTATCATTCCTTGTTTTTTAACTTTTGTGGGGTGCCCATTTAAGACAAAACTATGGACATTTGTAATGTAGCCCATTTCTGGCAATGACAATGGTGTTGGGGTGCCTCTGTACTGCTGCCTCTGGAGCACCAACATGTCTAGAGCTTGTTACTGCTGTGGTTGTCTTTGCTTCTGTCACAGTCCTGCTGACAACTGGCTTCACTGTTTAACCCTCAGCCTATTTTCAGCTCTAGCCAGCTCTGCTGGTAGCTAACTCCCTCATTAGGAGATGTCCTCCTGTCCTACACAACTTCTCTCTCCTTGATCCTTCTCTCATTCTGTCTCTCTCTCCCTCACCCCTGCCCCATTTTCACTCGTCCCTTTTGCTTGCTGGGCTTGGCAAAGATTCTTCCATAAATAATTGCAGAGTTCCCTTCCTTATCAAAAAATCTGCAGTCCCAGCTCTTCTTTTTGGTGTGTCAGAGGTTTAAACACTGTTGTTTTCATTTGCATCTGGTTTCTAAGGCAAATGTTTCATCTCTCTGTCTTAAATAAACTGTGTTCTCAAACATAAAGAATTTTAGCCATAGCCCTTTCAGAAATTACTCTCTCAAATCCTTCTGTGGAGGAGAGGGAAAAGAAATCAATAACTTTTCTGGGAAGGAGGACAGGAAATCACTGTGTAAAATCTTGCAAAATCCTATAAACCACTGAGCATTGCCAACACAATTCTCTGGGTATCATCTGTGCTCCTTGGTAAAGAACAGGCCACAGGAGAGGCCAGGTTACCCTTCAAGCAAATAATCCTGGAGCTGGGAAGCAGATGAATTTCTCTCTCTTCCGCCAGAATTAGAAAGTTTCCAATCAGCCAGAGAAGGGCAGGAACAGTAAATGGGCTGCATGGTAACAGTAGCAGGAACATGCAGCTAGTTAATTAAGGTTAAGTAGCTCAAACATGTGGCCTAATGTTAATATTACTAAATACTAATATTAATCATAATTGTTAAGGATGCATGGCCAAGCCTGTCTCAAGTATTTCCAGCATGAAGCATGGCCATACAGCCTTTATTCATCTGTAAGCATGTCTCCTTCACAGCGTAATCCCTAATTGCATCTCTCATTTGTGGTTCCCCAGTATGGTATTGCATCAGCCCCTGCACAGCAGCTATCCAACAAAGGGATGAGGTAGGAGCAGGAAAGGAGCACTGCTACTGCAGGCGAGCAAAGTGTACAGAGGAAAGGGTGTGTCTCAGCACCAGCACTGCTCAGTGCCTTCAGCAAGGACACAGATAGTGGGATTGAGTGCACTCTCAGCAGACCTGCAGATGGCATCAAGCTGACTGGGGGGGTTGACACACCTGAGAAAGGGGATGCCATCCAGAGGGACCTGGACAAACTTGAGAAATCAAGAAGTGGGACCACAGGAACCTCATGAGGTTCAACAAGGCCGAGTGCATGATGCTGAACCTGGGTCAGGGAAAGCCCTGGTATCAATACAAGCTGAGGGTTGAAGGGATGGAGAGCAGCCCTGCCAAGCGGACTTTGGTGGTACTGGTGGATGAAAAGCTGGACATGAGCTGGCAATGTGCACTGACAGCCCAGAAAGCCAGCTGTACCCTGGGCTGTGCCCAAAGAAGCCAGCTGGTGGTCAGCAGGTCAAGGGAGCAGATTCTCCCCCTCTCCTTTGCCCTTGAGACTCCATCTGGAGTACTGCAGCCAGCTGTGGGCTCTCCAGCATGGGAAGGATGAGGGCCTGTTGGAGTGAGTCTGGAGGAGGACCAGGAAGGTGATCTGAAGGCTGGAACACCTTCCAGCCTGTGTGAAGACAGCCTGGGAGGTTCGGCATAGTTCAGCCCGGAGCAGTGAAGACTGCAGGGACATCTTTCAGTAGCTAAAGGGGGCCTACAAAAACAAATAGTGACAAAAGTTTAGCAGGGTCTGTTGCAATAGAACAAGGGGTAAATGTTTTAAACTAAAAGAAACTGAGTGATAAAAGATCTTTAAGTGTCTCTTCCAACCCAAATAATTGATTCCATGGTTTAAACACTGTCCTGGACAACACCACTCAACTACTGTATTTGTGCTATACAAAGCCTTTCCTTTCAGTTATGCTTCATCACAGGTGATTAATCTTTTAGTGTTTTTCACCTATAAGTTGACTCGCAGAAGCAGAGACTATATAGAGATGTAGCTGGAATCTATAGACAGATATAGGGCAAGAAAATGAAAGAGTTGGCTTGCATCACATGGTGGACTCAACCATACGTTTATGAGTCTTAGAGATATTTGTCTAACTTTTTCTTAAAATCTGGGGTGACAAATCCTCCAAGCAAGCAGCTTCAGCATGCTACTGCAGTGTTTATTACAAAAAAATAAAATTCCAAGTGTTTTATCTTGAATATTAATCTTGCAGTAATGGATAGGACAAGAAAAACAGATTTAAGAGGATATTGAGATCATACTATTGTAGGGGGTTTGGTGGGGTTTGGTTTATCTTGTAGTAGCAGCCTTTTTCATATTTGGAGACTTTGCCTTCCCTCAGCCTTTTAAGGCTGTATGGTGCTTATCTCTCTAATCTGCTTCTTGTAGGTGATGTGTTTTAGCTATCATTTTAATTTCTCTCACCTACATGCTCTTTAACTGAATTTTATTACTCTAGAAATGTCTTCCACCAAATGAAATATTCCTAATGAGGTCTTATCAATGCTAAGTGTAATAGAAAAATAACTTTGTGTGTCTTGCAGGCTTTTTACAGTGATACAGGAAAGCAGAAATTTACATTCATATCTCGTCTTGGATTTTAATAGGAACAAAACAGCTGTTCCACTAGTGGTGTTCTCAGAAATGGATGGAACAGTGTGACTGAAAACTTCCAAAATAATTCAGCTTGAGGGGAAAAAAATTTCTTCAAGCCAAGTAGTTGGATTCTGTCGATTGTAGGCAAAAGAAAGGCTCAGGTAATCTTGAAATAAGTTGACCTCAACTTTACCTGTAATAAATTCACCTGTAATAGGTGTCTGTACAGACTTTCAGGCACATTTTCCTTCTCATTCCAGGGAAACCTTAAATATCTCTTTTGAATGAGTGGTCAGAAAGTAAATACAATGGCATGAACTTCATCAGCCAGTGACTTTAATGGGAACAGATGTAGTATTCAAATAAAAATAGTTTGCCTAGGAAATTGTCATCCTCATGTCTTGCACTATAGGGTGTAGATGTGTTTTGGTTTTATTCTTTTGAGAATTCCAATGTAAGCTGACTAAATCAAAATTCCCCTCACTGTGGATTCAATGCTGATGAAGATATAATTTAGCATGTTACAGCTGCTTGCAACATAGGGAAGTTATGACGTGTGCCTCTTTAATGTATAAGTGATATTCTTTACCAGAAAATAAATCTTTAGTATTGGTTGGTTGGTTGGTATAAACACATCAAATATTATATCCATTATCTGCTTCCCATATTCTGAAAAGCATTTGACTCCTAGTCAACCCCTGTCTGAGAGGCTCAGTAATTCTAATGAATATGTGAAATAAAAAGCAATGACTACTGTCAGCTCTTTCCAACAGGTTTTTGGGTTTGTGTTGACAAGCTGTGCAGGGGTGCACTGTAGTTCTCAGGCCCTCATCAAGAATTTGCAAGAATCCTTGTAATACTTTATTCTGTGGTTAAAACCTTTTGCTGTTTAATTCTTGGTGTCTGCTTCCAAGTGATTATTTACTCAAAGCTGGCGTAAGAAATGGACTTATGTAAAATGTTATCCACAAATTCTCGTGTCCAATTTGTATTAAACCCCATCAAATAAAACAGTGCATTAGTTCAGGGTTCTGGATAGTTTGTTGTGGTGGTCAGGCACTGTCAAGCCTTGGCACTGTCAGGCTCATTAACGAGATTGCTCTAAGCTGCTAGAGAAACTGCTGCATTAATTGTCATCATCAATGTCAACAGGAATAAGGTCTGAGCTTTGAAAATGGTGGCAAGGGAAAATGAAGGACATAGTCTTAAATGTGTCTTACTGCCTCATTCAGAGCAGCAATTACCTTTCTCAGATCCAGATGTTAAGACAGACTGGATACAAATAATATAAAGATTAACATTTACTCTGATAAAGATGTTAGACTTCACAGTGATGCTTCTGATGTCCAGAAACATGAACATCATAGAACCAGATGCAATTCAAGTGGAAGGCTGAGTTGATATCTGCATATGAAACACTCCCAAGCACTTCTTTGGGAGATCAGATCTGTGTGCACTTCTAGGGAATTTTGCAAATCTTGGGTAGAACACTTCTTACAGAATGTAGCCTCAGTCTTGCTAGGTAAATGGAACATTTTCCTTCTTCATTTAATTATCTGTTATCCACGTGTATTTGCTGTCATTGATGTGACTGAGCTGAAGCCATTTATCGTGGCTCTAAGTAATCCTTTATTAACTAATTAAGACAGTGAACTTCTAAAATAGCTTCAGTGTAATCCAACCAAGAGGGAAGCCGTGCTAAAACTCTTACTTTTTTAAGTGAATTGCTGTCACCTATTATTGTTTTGTATTCTCTCAAATCCTTGGAGCAATGGGAGTCCCTCATGTTTTAAGGGGACTGTGAGCACACGTTTTGTTGACAAAGGAGGATTTTATTTTGTGACAGACATTGACATTTCTCTCTTACCTCTTCCTGGGAAACTGCTAACTCAGATCATACTCAGCTGCCTGTATGCCCTGGCCATGGTTCTGCCTGAAAACTCTTGAGGACAATAGCTTAGCTGTGCAGTATTCATGGACCAATTGAGGAAATGCTGTAGTGAGGAGCATAAACATCTCAACGTTGTCTGCATTGATTTGACAAAAGCATATAATGCTTTCACGTGATCTGCTTTCTGAGAGTTGGTGTGAACTAGATTGTTCTGATATTCTTTTAGCCCATTCTATTAGTGATGGGAGAGATCCTGTGCAATAGAAAATTTTTCTTCAGTGGAGTTTAATCTTTCTTCTGTGGAACTTCTTATGCAAGATGGAGTTGAGCAGGGTTGTAGATCCACATCTATTCAACTTTTCATTTCAGTACTGTGGATCTTGACTTTAGCATGTGATATAATGAAGGTAATTTCTTCAGCCCGAGCAAATTTATTCAAATCTGAGTTTTGTGAAACTAGTCAGCAGCAGATCTGTAGAATTTCACTGCTTTATAAGATCATTTAAACACTTTTACCTTGCACAGAGAATCTAAAGAAAGTTTCTTTTGCATGAAGGAGGAATACACTGTTCAGTACAGATCACCTATTTAAACCTTTGACTATGTTCACTTTGCTTGCACAGGCTAGGCACAGCATGGAGATGCAAATTCCAGAATGCTTAAGATTTCTTTTAAGTTAGCCTGCTTGTGGTGACAAACCACCTAAGTGACATGCAAGGACATCTCTAAGTCCTCCCTGACTGCATGCTAGGTCAATGATTGTGAGGAATAAGCTTTCCTTGTACTAGCATAGCTCTTGACGTGAAATGTGCAGCTAACTTGGAGGTCAATCAAGAAAAGATGTTCAGAGGGGTTCTTTTGCCACTTCTCACTCATCTAAAAATCATACATTCAGTTTCTAACTGTGCATGTTATGTGCAGGATTGTGAAATTAAATAAGATCTATTACCACTTAAGAAAGATAAATTAATTAATTTCATTAATAAAATGAAAGAGAGAACTAGAGGGAATTAAGTAGGTTTTGGGAGGGGGTGGGAAATTTTCTTTGATATTTCTATATGACACAATGATGTGCTGTGGTAGTGCCCTTCTGACTGAACTGAAATTAGCTGTTTCTGACTGACAACATTTTAAATCAATGAATGTGCTCGATTAGTGTGATGCATACCTGCATTCTTTAGCATTATCTGTATTGCCTTGTGATGGCAGCTCTGTGGTGTCTGTGAATTGATTGGATAACCTGAGCCCAACTAGGGCTGCAGTGGTCCCTACGTTACAGAAACCTCCTTAAAACCCAGACAGCTCAAATACAACACCCTGTGCTAAAGGACTGAACTGCCTGTAGAAAGAACTTTTGTTCTCTTCCCCTCTCCTTTTTCCCTCTCCAACAGGAGCACCAATGGGCATGTGAGAAGCCTTGTGTGTGGGTGTTATGTAGTTGTGTAGCTCAGACTCTAAACAGAGGAGTTGAGTCTCTGAAGCCATTAATCTTTCCCTAGAGCTAAAGTCATGATATATATTTTCTGTTTTGGAAATCATAGTGTAAACTAACAGGCTTGAGCAAAGCTCAAGAGAAAAATATAAAAATAGAGAGGAGGCATTTGCAGGGCAAAGACTGAAAAACAGTCTAATCAGATTGAAGGAGGCTTTGTATCCAGTGCTGCATACAATTAAAAAGATATAGCTGTGTGCCTTGCTGTGCTGGGACTTCTTTGCACTGTGTGTGGGTTGCTATTGTATTTAAAAAATAGGGGAGGCATGAGGCAAGGCAACAAGGATCTAATCTTTGGGAATGTGCCATACAGGCTGCCCCCGGGAGGACACCAGACCTACTCAGCTCTTTCTCAACTTTGTAGATCAAAGCAGCTCTGTTAAAGTGGTGACAACCCCACAGATCCCTGTGCAGTGGTGCTCTCTGGTGCTCTAACAGCTCCAGGCTCCAATGTGCTGACACTGGCCGTGAGGACCTTTACTCAGGCTAAGAGATTATTGAGTGGTGCGCAGTTTAACTCAGGTTCTTGCAAATGCAACAAATCCTGAAGCTTCTTAGCTCTGGACAAACGAACTTCTTATTATTATTGGTGGTGCTCTCTGAATTCAATTTCAAAGCTTAATGGGTTTCAGATGTATGTACCAATGGGATTTCAGACAAAAAGACAAACATCAGCAGTTGAGAGGCTGTAATGTATTAATGGCACACAGGGCAGTAATGTGTTCTGCCAGGTGAGATCCTGTAGCTTCATCATTACTATAACAGGACTATTTGTAAATTAAATTAAACTCTTGGTGAGAGACTAGTTTTAGAGGTTTGTTTGTACTTTTTAACTCTTGGACCAACTTGAAATGTAAATGTAAAATATCAAGCGTTTGGTATTCAGCTTGCTGAGCTCTCTCAGCTGTAAAGTTTGGTCTCAGTAGTGAGGGAACACCTCCAAAAGGGTGCCCTGTAACTGTGGCATCTCCCTTTTATCTTGTGCCTGCTCAGGAGGGAAGTGGAATAGGAGATGTTGTGCAAGATTTCTGGGCAGAGAAGAAACAGGACCCTAAGATGGCTAAGGTCATCTGTCACTGAGAGAGCATGTTCAAACAAATGTAAATTAATGTTGAACTTATCCAAAACAGAATAGCTGACCTTATTTGAAAAAAATTGAAGTTTTTATGCTTTGTATCAGGTTGGCTCAAATTTTTTTGTTTAGGCTTTACTGGAGGAAAGTTGTAGATCTGTGCACCTTTCAAAATGTTCCTGCAGAAAATTTCCCTGAAGAAGTATATTTTTTACTGAAAAATTCTTCAGCCTGCTCTGTCACTCAAACTTAGCTATCTCAGGGCCCTATAAAAGTGGTCAATTTCTAAGGTAGACAAAGTCTAAATATATAATTAGATAAGTGGTAGGGGTTAAAAGGAGCCACAAAGCAAAGAAATTAATCTGGTAGTTGTCTGTCACATCTTTGTCAGATAAACAAAACACTTCTATTTGAAACTTCATGTTGTTTTTACAAATTTCTACATTTGATGTCTGTGGTGGGTTGACTGTGGCTGGATGCCAGGTGCCCACCAAAGCCGCTCTATCACTCCCATGCCCAGCTGGGCACAGAAGAGAAAATATAAGAAAAGGCTTGTGGGTTGAGACAAGGGCAGGGAGAGATCACTCAGCAGTTACCATCACTGGCAAAACTGACTCAACTTGGGCAATTGAATTGAATTTATTACCAGTGAAATCAGAATAGGACAATGAGGAGCAAATCCAAATCTTAAACATGCCTTTCCCCCACCCCTCCCTTCATCCCATTCTTAATCTTATTTCCAATTTGTTACCTTTGCCCCACCAGTGGTACAGGAGAATGGGAGTGGGGATTATGGTCAGTTCATCACATGTTGTTTCTGCCACTCCTTCCTCCTCAGGGGTCTCTCCCAAGGGATGCAGTTCTTCATTAACTGCTCCAGTGTGAGTCCTCCATGGGGTCACCAGTCCTGCCAGCAAACCTGCCCCATCATGGGCTCCTTTCCCTGGAGGTTCAGAGTCCTGCCAGGAGCCTGCTCCAGATCAGGCCTCCCATGGGCTCCTTTGGGCATCCACCAGCTTCAGTGTAGGCTCCTCCATGGGCTGCAGGTGGATCTTTGCTCCACTGGGGACCCCCATGGGCTGCAGGGGCGCAGCTGCTTCATCATGGCCTGCACCATGGGCTTCAGGGGAATCTCTGCTCCTTCCATCTTTTTCATGAACCTTGGTGTCTGCAGGGCTGTTCATTTCATGCATTCTCACTTCTCTCCTCTCTGGTTGCTATTTGGTTCTGCGCAATAATGTTTTTTTCCCTTAAATATTTTATCCCAGAGGTGCTACTGCTGTCACTGATGGGCTTGGCCCTGGAGAGAAGCAGGTGTCCCTTGGAGCCAGCTGGTGTTGGCTCTGTTTGACATAGGGGAAGCTTCTGGCAGCTTCTGATAAAAGCCACCTCTGTAGCCCCCGTTTCCAAAACCTTGCCGCATAAGCCCAAATACAATGCCAAAGCTTTTGGGCCAAACCCCAAACCATTCAAAGCTTGCCTACAAGCAAAGCAGACATGGAAATGCTGAAGGAAAAGGCAGAGCAAGCCCAAGTACCTCTGATTGAAGAGTCTAGGATGCCAAACATTTTAGAGAAGTCTTTGCCTAGGTCAGGCACAGGTCAGGGTGTCCCATCAGCCACACTGTCCCAGACTATCGTCTAGGTAGTACAGCCCAGTGAAGGCTGAAAGGCAGCACAGAGGAACTGAAGAGCTGAATTGCTCTTCTCATGCAGGGATGAACTGGCCTTACAGAGACCTGTGAATGGTAATACTGCCTAGAAGGCTCAAACTGCAACTATTTGGATTTGATGTAGCTGAGTGAAATAGATTGTGGAAGACATCTGCTTTGAAAATGTATCTGGCACAATAAATAACATTTACATGACTCTTCCAGGAAATACCACTGTGGCATTTACTGTTGTTTGTTGTTTGTTTTTTTTTAACCTGTATCCTGACTTAACCTTTTTTGAGACTGAGATATCAGCTGCTTCAGAGGGATAGCTGATACTTGCCTTTCCTCCTCTGAGCAGTGGTTTTATTTTTATCGCGAGTGTTACAGAAGACATATGGCATTTCACAGACACTTCCAGATAGTTACTCAAAGGGTTTTATAATTTGATCCCTGATCCTACACTGAGTTTTTCAAGAACCATCCATTGAGTCTTGCAGAGCCATGGCAAAGAGAGTAAAGTGCCCTGAGGTTTTAGGGTTTAATACATGTGGTACAACAAGGGAAAACAAGAATAGGAAATACATCCCACACTTTAGCCCCCACCAAAGGACCTGAGCAGATAAGAGAAACAGCAGTAAGTGTGTATGAAATGCTTATTCTTACCTTGGCATCTTTTTACTCCTTTGTTTAGACAGAACACATAAGTAACGCAAATTGATTAATTTGTAGGCTAAAGTCTAGAAAGAGTGGGATGAAGAGCCTTGTGAAGATGAATAGTAGAAAGCAGATTTCCGAGAATAAAATAGAGGAATGAGAATCCACAGTTTTGGGTTTGAAATTTTATCTATGTATCATGAACAATAGGAATTCACATAAATTTTAGTGTTGCTTTTTCACACTATTTTGGCAGTGGTCTTGACATTTTAATTGAGTCATAGAAGTGTATCATAATAGCATATGTTTGGTTATTTTTTTAAAATTTAATGTAAACTATTTGACAAAACAGTTGACAATATGGCATCCTGAAGAAGAAAAATGAGGGCTACAAATCAGAACCCTAAATTAAATGTAGTGATCATTTAAGGGAGTCTTGCTCATGATTTTTTGCCATGTGACTTGCAACATTCCATAAAGAAGGAACTGCTTCATATTGTAGTTGCAATGTACTCCTCCACTAAAGGACCTTGAGATGAAATGAACCTAAAAATAATAAATATGTACAAGAAAAAGATCATTGTAATGTAAGAAATTAGTTGAAAAAAATATTAATGGATGTGGATATAAATTTCCTGCCAAGTGTGCCTACAGAAAAGACAGTTACCTGCAGCATGCTGTTCTCTGCTTTCTTATCGTCTTTGGAACTACTGTTTTATTCCTCCCTCCACAATTTGTGGTCGGTTCTTCTCCTAGCTTTTCTGTTCTGTGTTTTCTAGAGTGCATGTCCTTACCTGTCAGTGACTTGTTAAAACAAAATCATCCTCCATGAGGTTCTGGTATCACTGCCATTGAGAAAAACTTTCAGCACAGGAGAAGAGCCCATCAACCTCAGCGCACATTTCCAAGACTTATTGGTATAAACAGCCAGCTGACATCCTTAAGATTTCTTAGACCTTTATAGCCTTTTCATCTTCTCTGGTTTCATGTTTCCCATTAATATCAGCTGCTTTGTGCTGCTGCTAGACTATGTGTGACCTTCCTATGCTATCTCGATATCCTTTGAGCAGAAATTCTCTTTCTGCAAAAGGCTGATATTCAAATCACCGCCAAGTGACAATGATGACAACTCAATGTCATCGTAACAGCAAAGTGAATCCTTCCATACATCTTTGTATGCTTCATATGGGCTTGAGCAGGATACGCACTCAGCTATTGCTGTCAATGTGGTAAAGGCATCTTAAAATGGAGAATAGGAATCCTTTTTGTGATAGTGGTTTTTGTTTTCATGCTTGGAGTTGCACAGCATGTTGGCTTAACTCTTACCAATCTTTCTTCCCTTCTGTCCATTTACACAAACCTACTCCTGGCAAATAATTTTGTGGGGATTTTAACAACTTCAGGATTTTCTCCTTGTTCCCCAATTACCCTTTCCCCCTCCTTCCTACACCTTTCCTTTCTTTATTTCAGTAAATGAAAATATTGTGTGGAGATGCATTATGCTGAAAGGTTACATTTAGTTATCCTCCTTTGTCAGTGGAGAACCAGAGGTGACTGATGAGCACAGACTGTGCTAGGATGGAATCATACCAAGAGAACATGTGCTTATATTTCTAAAACTTGTAGTTAGAGGTTTGAGGGTTAGTAGCCCTTCTATCATTTGATGCATCTGAATCTTTGAGGGAATTAGGGGAAAGGTATATAGGAAAGATAGATAGGAAGAGTCCTTTATTTGTGAGCTTCAAACTTACTCCAGGTCAGCTATGCAGAAAACCTGCTGGTTTTAGGGCTTGTACAGGAAAAAGATCACACCCTGTCTCGGTCTTTCTGGACAGAAATTGCTGGGATTAGATTTGTCATGAGTGACATACCTGGCCTCTTTTAAAAGGTGGACTAAATGTCAATGGACTTGTGAAATGAATGGCATTCTTTTTATCTTTGTGTCTGTTTCTATTACAAATTGCCTGTATACTTTGCAAGTGCACCACAAATAACTGTTATATTTCTTTCCATGGATGAGTAAAAGAAGGCAGATCCTAGAACTGCATAACCAGATCTTTAGACAGTATTAATTTGGAAGGAATTGTCAAAGAGAAGGGTGTTTTATAAACAGTTTAGTCTGTAATCTGGTCCCTACCTATTCCAAGCTGCATCAGTCACAGCTGAGCAAATGCAGAGAAAATTTTTTCAGTTATCCTGATTGTTAGATTGATTATCTCTCAACAGCTCCTGAGTCATGAGGGCAGCGGTTGCTGTGTTTGGAAAAAGTGAGGGGAAGGCTGATGGCATGTAAGCAATGAAGCAGCATTTGCAGAAAAAGCAGTGGCAAGTGGCCTCGTGGGTGTCTTCCCTAAACATAAACAGACAGGATTGTTTGTGTTCTGATTAAAACTGGCTATTTCCCCTGTATCCTTTCCCTTCTCCTGCTTCTCCCTGCAGTTTCCTTGAAAAAATATTCCATTCATCACAACTAGAAATTTCTGGAAATGTATCAGACCCGATCAAACTTACCAAGAACATTTTCAAAACCAGGATGAATTGTAAAGGAGGATTTGAGATAATTTACTAGAATAATTGCTTGAGTTTTGCATGCTCAGTGCATATGATAATATGTATTGCCTAATTTAGAGAAGTTTCTCCCACCACCCACCACTTTTCCTCTTCTTTTTAAAGGTCTAGCACTGTCCACTTTAAAAATTCTCCAAAAATGTCCTTGCTATGCCAAGAAAATTTTCCTCTCTGATCTGGTTGAAGCTGGAAATCCTGCAAGAATGTGATATGTGACGTGGACGACATAATGCTCTCATGGGATGTGATATTTTCAAGCTGCTTGTTCTGTGTGCAGCTAATCCATTTCCATTGGCATCATGGCTGCAGATTAAGCATAGTCCATCTGCACACACATGTTACCTTTTATAGGGCAGAAATAGTCCTGTGGGACTGACAACTTTCTCATTTGCTGCTCTGGCCCATATAACTCTGAGTCACAAACCCATGTGAATGGATGTTACTCATTCAGAAGACTCAGCTTTTATGGAAGTTAAAGTATATTTTAAAAACCCCTGCTTTTATTTCTTTTGTGGTGAAGCATCCTATATCATTAGCTTTCAACCTGTATTAGTCCAATAAAGGCAATTAGTTTTCCCCATGGCAGAAAGCCTGTTCTGTATTTGGCAACTGCCCTTGGAGCATATCCTTGGAGCAGATGGCTGCTTGCCTGCCAAATAAGATACAAATTAGATTTCCAGATGATTGAGTGACGGTGGCAGGAAAGCAGCCGCTCTTCTTAACTCCTCCTCTCTTGCAAATCTGGTTAATCAGGGAGAACAGAACCACCCTCTGCTGGGCATGCGTTCTGCAGGGAAAACCTCTCTGGGCATGGGCCCCACAGCCAGGAGGTGGGATAAGCTAAAAGGAAATATTTTGCTCTCTTAAATATTTATTTATAATAAATAGCAAATCTGTCTTCTACACAAGTGAATTGCCAAGGCTTATTTAGTTCATAAAGAAGGCAATAAATTACTATCAATGGTCCCCATGTGTCTCCATCCAAATCCTGCACTGTCTTGTAACTAGGCTGAGCTTCCATGCAGCAGGAGGATAACTGTGGAGCTGTATTGTGTGGCAGATCTAATTGTGATCAGCTTTTAGGTTCAAACACCATCTCCCCATTAGCTGCATCTGTGTATCTAACAAATGGAATTGCACTCTGCTTGGCCCAGGAGGACAGGCAGCAGCAGCCTGGTAACTTGTGTTTGCCTCATGTATTTTTTCTTTCTTTGTTTAAAGTAAGACACAATTTTATATTTGAACATGGTTGTTTGAATACGGTCAAAGGTAAGCAGGTGACTGCTGACAGGTAAAGGTGACAGCTGGACAAAGCACTTTAGTTCCGTTCCAAAACCCTTGGAAACAACCACAGACTCACCATGCACCTATGAAGTGGAGCCAAGTTACATTTGGAACCTCATGTTCTAGCTAGATAACTGGGAAAAAAAGAACAGCAAAAACAAAATAGCTTTGGAAAAAGACTTGAGGGAATAAATAAAAATGTTTTTCTCACGGTGGAAAAATAAATTCAGTAGGACCCCCTAGTATGCTCGGCTACAGAAATCCATTTCCAGTAAAGTTAACAGCTATGCTGGTACAATTGTGAAGGAAATCTGGCTTAGCACAGAAAGTCAGGGACCAGACCTGCAGCTGATGCAAGTACATATGGTCTCTACTGAAGTCCAGGATGATATATTTGCAAAAATGTAAAGAGCTGGCTCTAGGGCAACTACAGTCCAGGGACTTCTGCTCTTCCATAGTCCATTTGCTCTTCCATAAAATGCAGATTTCTCTGTATCTTTGTCTTATCTTCCTTTCATACAAATAGTGTGGAGAGAAAGATTTGTAAACCTACAATAATTTGTCAAATTTTCAATATTGTTTTCTCTGACACATAATTCTTTCTACTTGGTGTATCAATGATTACATAGATGTAAAACCAGCTACATTAGTGCTTCTGTGAGGCAAAAAGTAAAATATTTGTTGTAGCTGTATTTTCAGATTGTCAATTTTCTACCCTTCATTATAAATGCATTGCCTTCTGCAGCTGTCCTTCAACATAAAGAGACTTAGTTAAAGAAATACATAGAGAAGAAGAAATATATAGAGGATGAAGCCAGAGTTGGCACAAGGTTTTTCAGTAGGGTCAGCAACACCCAGGTTTGCCATCCCAAGGGCAGCTGAGGAAGTGGGGTGCTGAGGCTGGCTGGAGGAGAGGCAAGGAGGACTCAGAAGTGCTCAAGGTGGATGCAGGATCTGGGCGCAGGGAAGGAACTGGAAGACCATTGGAATTTTTCTTAGGAGAGAGAGTTATGAGATTACAGCATCTAGGAATTAGCAAAACCCGTGGCAGAGGGGTTGGAATGAGATGATCTTTAAGGTTCTTCCAACCCCAACTGTTCAATGAGTTCATTGGTAAGTCAAAATTTTAACAGTAGCTAGTATGGAATTTGATGAGGAGCAGCAAGCAGGAAGGTCTATGAGGTTTGTCGTGTGGGGGTTCTCCTTTTCTTCACACTTTTGCTTCCCTGCAAAGAGGGATTGTATGACGAAGTTTCAAAGAGGGTCTTGGAGAATCAATCAGGTTTTGTTCTGCTCGTGCTCAGGATGGGGCTACAAATGGGGCAGCAACAGTCCCTACCACTGCTGTGGGGCTCCCTTAAATATCCCTCAGAAAAGCAGATCTGTGTCAGCAAGAGACCTGTTGTGACAGTCACAGAATAATCCCACAGTGTCAAGGCAGGGTGACTTGCCACCCCAGGCCACATCATATTTTCTTCATATACTTTCTCTGGAGGAAACTTCAAAGTTTGGCTGTTCTCTGAAAAGAAGTTAGAAGGGCTTTAAAGTTTCTGTGTCTCTTATTCCTCAAAAAATGTGCTCAGTTTAGAAGTAAAAGAAGGTTCATTGTCCTGCAGTTTCTTTGAATGTTCAAGCTGAACATTTTCTCTGGCTTCCACCTGTTACAAAGGCATACTGCCCTAGATTTAGACCCTCTAAAGATATGTGTACATTTGTTGAACAGCTATGAGGTTTTCTTATAGTTTCATCTAATTTTTGTTTATGTTAAAAGCTCAAAGTAGAAAAAGTTGTTAACAGCTCAGGTGCATTTAGCTAGCTGAGTGAAATCCACAGGTTGTCCAGTGTTCATTTTCAATAGTTCTTCTGTGGAAAAAATATATTTTCATATATCTCTGTAAATTAGAGATTTAGAAGAAACTTAAAAACTCTGATCCTCTGAAAAGACACTTTTTTTTGCCAGTAAAAGCAACAGCAGTGGTACACCAGTGTCACTCCATTGCCTGAAAGCAAACAGCCATATTGATTTAAGGCGAAAAAGAACTTACTTTAATTTACCTCCCTTAGCTGTATTGGCTTTGAATCGGTATCACAATAGAAGCCAGTGGTAGCCTTAAATGAATAAGCCTAAAAATCACTAAAATCAGTGCACTAAAATCAATAAGCCTAATAGTCACTACACAAAGAAAATACATCTAAAAGCTAAGCCTGTGTCCTCAGAGTTCAGCTTGGAAATATTAGTGGATATTTCTCCTATTTTGCAAGGTTGGTAAGAGGTTATTTGGTTTTGGTTTTAATTAGGTGATGGACAAACTGAGGCATAAACTCTAGAAGACACCTGTTGTAGTGCATTGTCTGTGGCACAGGTAGTACTTGAATCAAATCTTCTGGAATTTTTATTTTTACCTTGCTATAGCATCTCTAGCATCTAAGGCCTGAAATAGGAAATGCCCAGGCATGTGCATCAGTATGTGCATTTCTATGCACTGCCAATAAAATCTGTCTTGGGAGCAGCATACTGGCAATATGTAGACAAGAAAATGAAATTTTTCAGCAGAGCTATTTTTCAGAAATCCTGTGGAACCTCTAATCTCCCATGAACTTTATTTATTTATTCATTCTTTCATCTCATTTTAACTCTCCCTCCCTTTTGAGGTAAGAATATGAAACATCAAAATGATACACTTGGAAAGCCTGGCATGGACCACCAGAGTGAACTGGTGCTGTGTACAAAACCACAGGAATATTCAGAGATGGTGGATGCTCTGTGGTAGGACAGACCCTGGCTGCCCCCTCTGTAGAGGAGTCTATCACATAAAACAACTGAAAGGTGGATGGAAAATGTTTTTTAAATAATTTTTTTATTTCTCTTTGTTATGAGTCAAGTAAGCATGATTTACTAAATGGTTCTAGGACATAGTGTGCCTCCTTGGGACTGATTACAGTAAGAAGAGATGCTTGGAGTTTATCCACAACTGTTTGTGCTCATAAATCAGAGCTTCACTGTACATCTAACCCTTCAATTACCTTCTCTCCAACAGCAGATTTTTCATGTCAGTGCTGAACTTTCCTTCCAGGCTCCCTCCCTCCTCTCTGCCCCATTTATTAACCCTTATTAGAATTCTACCTATTTACAAAAGTTAGGCCTCTGTCATTTTGATAGGGAGCAATAAGAAAGGACAGACAGTAAGCACATCTCAGTAGAAGATAATATAATCAAAATTATTATTTTTAATAATCAAAATTAAAGTCTAAATGATATAGAAATATTTTTGTTATGTTTTCACAGCCACTGTATTCCTAAAAAAAACCCTAAACTAACAAGCAAAAACCCAACACACACCCCTTACCCCCCTTGTCCCCTTCCACTGTGAAAATTTTTGCTGTTGAATCAAAATCTGAAAATAGTCTAGAAAAGGTGGATGTTTGGTATTTTGGTCTAATTTCAGTTAACTTTGAATCACATGAGACTGGATAGACAACTGGAGAGAATTGCAGACTGACAAAATATGGAGTAGATGCCATAAATAATCTTAACTGTTCTGCTGCCTATCTTCATGTGGTGTGAATTGTATATAAGTATTCCATTATAAACAGCCTGGCAGAGTTAATCATGTAATCAGAACTATGTCTAAGCTATGATGCTACTTGTTACATTTTTATGGTTAAGAAGAGAGAAACCATGATTTGTTGTAAGTAGATTGAGGTTAAAATGGGTAAATATTTGCAGGGATGGTCCTTACATGATTCATGTGGAAAATGCTGATGATATTTTCAGTTTCTTGCAGAACCAGAACTGACACAACTGTAATAATAAATGTGCTGTAATTTTCTTCAGAGCTTTGTGTTTGCTTGATGACTCTCTGATCTGTGACCTACTATTAGGGTTTCTTACAGGAGCCTAAAATAAAAATACCAGTTCAAGGAAAGAAAAAAACCTGTGTAGCATATTGAGCTGGGCATTTTATTGCTGTGTCCATAATATGCTGTAGTTAAAAAGAATATAGAGGATTTGGGAAAAGTAGAGCAAGATTTATGCTTATGTTTCTGCTTCTTTCATTGCTAATTGTCAACCAGTGAGACACTGTAGTTGGTAGCAGTCTAAACCTGTTCTTAATAATGAGGGAGTAGGCTGAGACTTGCATCAGGGATGGAAAATCTTATTTTTACTATTAATATTTTTACATTTACTATTTACTATCTTTACATTTGCATTTACTGTGTACTATTTTTATATTTTTTTTATCTCCTTTCTTCAGTGTTTGGTGTTGTTTGTCAGCTATAGGATACAGAGCTAGGCAAACCAAAAGCTTGAATCATGCACAAAAAATAGCAGGTAATCAATAAATGTTTTTGCTTGAACAGTACTGCTCCCTGCTTCATATTGCTGTTTATATAGGAGTATCCATTTCATGCTCTTTGAAGCTTCTAAACAGAGAAGGGACTTCATCTTGTTCTCAATTGTTTACTTTTTTAAAAAGTATTTTTCTTTAATTCAGCCATAAGTTTTTGGTTAAATGCTTCTCCTAAATGGTACTGATACAAGGTCTATTTCCAGTTTGTACAGATTTTCACTGTGATTAATAATTTTAATTCTGTTTCTAGCATGATATAGATAGTAGATGCTAGCAGATACTCCAGTGGCACTGTTCCTATCCTGTTTAAAGAACAGCCTTTTTTTGGGTTATACCATTTCAGATTTTATTACTGAAGTATTTGTACTGTTCCTTTATTTCTTAAAAATACTTTTTGTAGTCTTGGTCACTCCTGTTCTAATGGAGTTTCCTGTAGCTAGTTGTCTTAAAAGGCAACCTTCTTCAAAAAATGCAAAGTTTGTACGGATTGTTTCTCTTTGAATAATGAATACTTCATTTGTTTACAGTCAGAGTATCTCCAGAGGGGTAAGAGCTGACCACAATTTGAGAATGGAAGAGGAGTGACTTTGGCTTTGCCTATATAAGTTGCAAGATTTGGACATCAGCAAATGTCACAGTGAACGGTATTTTCTCTGGCATTTATTTATTTGGAATTTTTTCTATATTTTTATATTTCTTTGCTCATTTTTTTTTTGTTGTGAAAAACTTCAATTGTTGTTGTTGTTTATTTTTTGTTTAGTGTGGTTCCTGCACACCAGAAAAATACAATTTTTCCTTCAGTTACTCTGCTACAGAAGATCATACAGCTCCTATTGAAACACTTCTGGAAGTCAGTATAATCCCAGTGGCATTCAGAACAACCGATGTGTGCTAAATGGGATTGCAAAGAGAGCCACTCTTCATAAAACCCTACATGCCAAAATCCATTTAATGCTTCCTTTTAAGAGCCCCAGCTGAGAAAGCGCGGAGTTTTGTTAAGCTTGACAAAGTAACATCTCTCTCCCCAAGCAAATGCAACTAAGGTGGATGGGTTATAACAACATTGTAGGGAAGAGAATTTTGGTACGCTTAACAGTTGCAAATATAAATTCTTGTTTTCTTCAGAGTATGCAGAAACCTATACTCTGCTCTGCTGCCTGCAGGTTTGATATGTTACTGTCCAAACTTTTTGACCTCTATGGGGAAATTAAGTTATATACACTTAAAAAGGACCATGTTTTTGTATCTCATTCTGATCCATTTGGCAGACAGGAATGATGGTAGAAAATCACATGGAACTGGATAGCAAGGCTCTAGAAAACAACAGGAGAAGTATTGATTTGGAACGGCCTTTCCTGACTTTCCATAATTTCTACATGAAACTCCGGATGGAGGAATCCTAGTGACTAAAAATGGTGATTGAAGCAAGAAGGTAAGAGAACAGGTTGTGAGCCAATTAAAGCTGATAAAGAAATAAAACATCAGGAAGAATCTGTCTGACCCAACCCAAAGATGGAAGTCAGGAGATCTTATCCAAATTATCATTAGACTGAGTTTCTGTATGTAATTTTGTATTAAGATCCTTTGTGTTAAGCTAACATCCAGAATGTAAGGATCCTTTTGATCATTGAATGAATTCTGTTTTTAAATGAAGCTGAAGTTTTGCTCAGGTAGTTAATATTGCTCAGGTTTCCACAGAAAGAGTTTAAATATGGTGTATGTGTCATCTTGCTTGCCAGATCGTAACATCTGACAAATGAAGCAGGACCATGTCGTCAGGCAAGGGAGGCACAGAGGATCTGGCTGTGGCACACCTGGTGGGTGTGCTCAGGACAGACTGACCGGGTCCAAGGTGCAGTCAGACATGTAACATCATTCCTCATTTATTCCCCTGCCACGGCAGAACAGGCTGCTGCAGTGCTCATGTTTCTCGCGCTTTCACCCTCCTCCTTTCCCTTGTGCAGCACTTACTCATTGACCACGGTGTCTTGTCTGCTGTCTTATTTTCATGGCATACTAGACATTATTCCCAAGAACGTGCATCAGTCTCCTTATGCTCCTCCTTTTCAGAGAGATCTGTTTCTTCTTTTTTTTTGGCACATAATGAGCTTCATAAGATTTATTTGGGGCAGACCTCATCACAGATTTGTGTGATCACATCCATGGATGGCTAGAAATGCACACGTTATGGGTTCCTGCCAGCATTCATAAAACTGTGTTTGTACTTTATTTTTGCTGGCTCCTGATCTACTGAAACTAATTTAGTAATTCTAATTGTTTTATTCATTTGGAATTGCAGTATTAATCAAATATTACAGTTGTCTCAACTGCACCTGTCTATTCTGCTGTGCTCCCCATTGTGAAAACTTGCATGCACAATGACATTACTTCTAACCAAAGAGCAAAATATTTTTTGCTTCACATTTCTTCTTCTCTTCTGAGTTTGTTCATTCAATAGAGATGTCTACTCTTGTATAACTCATGGAAAATTTTATTGTTGCCGTTGCATAGTCATGATCAAGCCCATGTTTTATGTTGATTGAAATTTCAAACTTTTGAGTCAAGTATATCCCACTCCCATCTAAAACTGGAGGACAGCCAATACCACCATAGAAAGCAACTTTATTCCTGGTAAGGCTAAGTGCTTTATACAGACCTCAGCAGGTTTCCCACCTCTCCAGAATGCACAGCGCACAAAGCATTTCCAGTGCTTCCTCTCTGGAAGCTTTTTTTAAATCATAAATTAGCACCCTATATGAAAATTAATTTAATCAGTAAATTAAATGCTTTTATGGGATCATGGGTGTATTTAGAGCTTGGTTAAGAGGCTCCCAAAGTAGTTTGAGTACTTTTGTCCCCTCATCCTATTCCTATTGTCACTAATATCTATAAATCTTAATTGAAATTACAGAGCTGAAGAAGTGTGCTACTCTGTACTCAGCTGGGATGAGAAGTCACTCTCTGGTCCTGGGCCAGCAAAGTAATCACTGCTGTTTAACCACTTCTAATTGCACAGGATCAGTGCTTTAAAGTTTGAAATAAAATTGCCATACTTCAAAGTTAAAGTTAAATCCAAGTAAGGGGCTGTGGGAGTTTGAGAGAGAGTGATGGAGAGGAAAATTCACTGACCACACACTGTGATACCACATGTGTGTCTCTGAATACTAATCCATTAATAGGCAAAGTGCTTTTTATTTAACTGCTTATTTCTTCTGACTACATAGTAATTAAGAACTTGTCAGAGTTAACTCTTGGAAAAGGATACATCTAATATGAGGAGCTATGTATTTATCACACGTACAATGTTGATGTAGGTGCTAGGGAACTACAGAAAGTACTTGGTACCTAGTTAATATGTAATATTCTGGTGCAGAAATGATTCTATGTTTAATATCTTGTTGACAAGTTTGGGGGCTGAGGTATCATGGCCATGAATAAATAGCAAAATGTAGGATTAGGACTTTGTGCAGAAATTGTTCTGTTCCAACACAGAAGGAAAAATATCTGACTGACCCCCATGGGAAATCTGACCTGTTCTCTAGATGTGATTTCAGCTGTGCCTTTGTAGCACTTTCTCTCATGCCTCCACATTCCTGTTACAGTGAGTATATCTGTCTACAGCAGCAGCGTGGGATATGATCTTGCTAGTCTGGTTCTGAAACTCCCCTCTAATTCTTCATTACATAACTCAGATATTTTTGCATGTGTGTCCTGGGAAGAGGGGGCAGTCCTGTGAAGAATTATTCAGCCCTGATTTTTTGCTTTATCCAAGATTTTGGTTCACAAATGTATTTTGGTTCAACTCTCATCTGTCCCCTAGAGCTCAATTTAATTTTTACAGCAATTACCACCTCTGCTGTGCCTCCTTCTCTGCGCTGTTTGCAGCTGTTCCTATCTTTGTGAGTCTCAGTGAAATGTTTGTTTCTTGTGTTGCTGCCCAGTTTGAGCCCTTATTGGAGCACTCTGGGCTCCTCTGGCAGAAGGTGCCCTCCTCCTGCCCCTGGCTTTATCATGCACTGGGTGTATTTAATCTCACCTGCTCTGATGTGCTCTGAGGGCTTCAGCAAGCTGTTGCCATCTTCCTGAGGGGACAGGACTCTAGGGACAGACATGCTAGACTGATGGCGAGAGAGAGGGAGAGAAGGCTTTTAAATACTGTGTGCTACCTGTCAGAGAAGAAAAACACCAAGAAGTTATAGTGAGCAGGAAGAGTCTCCACAGACTTGACAGCTGAACTTCTGAATGAGCTGTAAAGTGCTTTTTAGCTCTTTTGTGCATCGGAATTTTAACTGCTCATGAAGATGAGCACTCTGCCTTCTGCTGACTTCTGCAGAAGGTGTGGGGAAAATGCACTTTTCAGGCTTTGCTACAAGGAATTGGGGCACTTGTGTTTAATCAGCTCGAGATTCTGCTTCAGAGGATAGTGCTCTGTATAAGCAAACATACAAAAAAAAAAAAAAAACCCAAAAAAACCCCAACTCATTCCCTCTTCCATGGAATATCATACAATTTTGAAAGAGATTCCAGAATTTAAATGATGAGTCTCAAGACTCCTTGTCAAAGTCGATGCATCTGGATTGTCCTGGTGGATGGTCCATTATTTCTGTGTAAAATATTGCATAGTGGTCCCCTGTGGAAGCCTCAGCATGGGCACAGAGAGGGGCCCAGTGAAAAGACAATGTCAGAGTAGACCTTATCAGACCATAAGGAAAAGGGAAGGTGCATACAGTATCCAATTGGTAAGACAGTGACCTTATTCCAGTCCTATTTAATCACAGACTATAACCACAAAGTTACAAGCAGTGATTATATCCAATGAACAACTCTTGTTTGAGAATTGTTGATGCATCCTGCTCAGATAAATGTTTTTTGGTTATTTGGGTCTGAGCTTTTTATTGTCATTGTTGCTTGTTTGTTTTCTTGAAAGTAAAACCTGTAGTGTGCTTTTGCTTAATATTAGTTATAATGACTAAATAATAATTGAATGTATAACTAAATGTCAAGAGAGATTATTGTTTTATGTATTAATTGCTTGTAGGTCAAAGGAAAGACTTTTCTTATATTTCTAACATATTTCTTATGTAGGAAACATTTTTCTTCTCTATCACTGTACACATCTAAGACAGATGCAAGAAAAAGTACAGACAGATCATACAGATGAGGACAAATTAAATGTTCTTCTTGTGCCATAGCATGTAAAGATATACTAAAAAGTGGAAGGAAATAATGTCCAACTCAAATTCCTAATTTTTTCCCTAAAAAAATTATGTCTGATTACTTTTACACATACTCACTTGGAATGATAGTCTTATAAGGCTACAGGATTAATTCTTCATTATTTCTTCTTACAGTACATAGTGGAGAACTGTATGAAAAATGTAGGTTAAGAATAGTGGCAATATTCCTAAAATTATACATTATTTATTAAGTGCTGTTTCTTGAATTCTGATCTGGTGTCAGCCACAGGAGATGTATAAGAAATGGGCTTGACCAGTATAGTCAGGCAATTGACTCTGCACTTGTCCTAAATTCTTATTTGACTAAAACATTTTTTCTTGGAGACAGCAAAGCATTTCAGTTGGGTTCCTCCTCCAAGTTTATGCTCTTATGGATCCAATTTCTTCTGTTCTGTAAGGTTTATCTTGAGGGGGAAGTTGAGTGGTTGTACTTTGTTTCTATGTTCAGGAATTTTATCTACTTATTCAAATTAGCCATTGCCTTTCATGCTTGGTGTTTTCTAAAGACTTTGGTTTCATTTTATAATTTTTCCACTGACACTGAATTCTGATGCCTAAGAAAAAAAAATATAGTACTGCAACCACTCTGTGCCCTCTCTGTCCTGTCTTCAGGATCTTTTCCTTAGTTGTTCTTAAAATACACTCCATGCTTTGTCTGGGCTTGACACGGTTTACTTTTTTACTTTTTATTGGTTAACTGATTTGTAAACATCCAGACCTAGAATTTGCTGTGCTGTAGTTTCCTCCAATGCTGTAAGGAAGTGATCTTCCACTCACCAATCCTGCAACACTGAGTACAGCCACTATAAAAATGCTCAGATTATTCTGTACAACTGCAAGGAAAATGGAGAACTTATTTAACTGTAATCCCCTTTTTCCCACCCCTTGCCTCTTTTTCTCATTCAGAAATAACTCCAGAGTTCAGTTCCAGCTGGGAGCTTTGTAATAATGCAAAAACATAATTTCTTATATGATCCAGCAACTTGTTCCTTTCAGTAGTAATATGAATGCAAAATTAGGGGGGTTAATATAGATATAACAGGGGGTTATTATAGCCATCCTAATAGTGTAAGATTGCTGTTATTGTAAACTCCTTTTTATTGTTCAGGCTTTTGGTCTCACTGCCTTGTTTACCATCACAGCAGTTTTCTCTTTTGATGTGACTTTACCTGCTTCCATATAAAGCAAAACCAGTGCTTTGTTTTGAACTCAGAGAATATTCTACAGAGCAAACTCTTAAAACACAGTAATTTTGAACGTGAAGTATGCTTAGAATTTCAGTAGGGTTCAATCTTCATTAAATCAGTCCTAGGTGAAATCTAGTGTGATATATTCTTTCATGATTTTGCATCCTAAATCAAAGGTTACTTATGCTGGAATCTGAAACTTTAAATCTTCTGTCAAATTTGACAGTAAATATATATAGATTTAGCTGGTAGTTTTGCAAATGTTTGTACTGCTAGAACAAGAACTTTTGAGGGTAAAGGTGACAGTAGAATTACCCAGATTCAGTAAGGTTAAGGAAGCTGGAGGAATTTTTTTACTCATTTCTTGTAAGTGATTTTGTAAAAAGAACATTTTCCTCTTCCACTGCTATCCTTGATAAATCTGTTGTAAAAGTTAAAACATTTATCAAAACTGCCACAGATCCTATGACCCATAGAAGAAGGACTATCAGACCTTAATTGCAATAGCTGTGTAATTGCAGAACTTCTCTTCCCCTGTTCACCTACTCTCTGACCTTTATGTCAGCTTCTAATTTCCTTCTGTAATTGACTCTTCTTTCCAGAGCAGGAAACTGTGGCAGAAAATGCATTTTAGTGCAGAGGAAGATCCAAACTGTGCTGTCAAATGCCTGTATCAATTTTACTTTAAAATCAAGTTTTTTGGGGGGAAAAAAACCCCACAAAACACAGGTAGTTTGAACAAGTCTCAGATGAAAAAGAAAGTAGTTTTCCTAAATATTGTTGTGAGCATTATGTTTTCAATATATGAAGTTAAGTAAGGACTTAAAATGCTACCTTCCAGCATGCAAGAGACAGATGTTTGCTCCAGCAATTGCTCATTTTAGCAACACATACTAATGGAAATCCACCCTAAGTTTACTTTGCATCAAGGGACAGCTGATCAACAGAGACGGGAAAGGAGAGGAAAATACCCTGAAAGTCTTACTATTCTCATCCAAAGTGAGACTTCTGTGTCATACACATTTCTGCCTCTTTTCTGTGTCAAAATACATCTCCATTTTATTTCCTCGAAGAGATTTCCATTTCAGCAGTGCCTGTCCCAGCTTTCCCTGTGTTTATTGACTGATACAGGAGTGATTTGTGAATTTACTCATGAATGTCTTAATCTTACTGGTTAATCAACAACACAAACAGCCAGTAACTGGAAACACACAAAACCAGCTGGGCTTCAGTTCCAGGCTGCTCCAGTAGGAAGTAATATTTAAATGAATCAAAGTATCTGCTAATAAGATAATGCTATTTTCATTTAGAGCAATTGGATTCTGAGGAATTACGTACTTCTTTTACACACCTAGTGGCCACAAACTTAAAAGATAAAAACAGTTCATCTTGTCAAACTTAACAGACTTAACAGACCCATCTACAGCTTTACAGAATCCAGAAGGGAGTACAATAACATGAAAAAAATAGTTGTAATTTTTCATGTCCCTTTTATTCCTGGCTTAGGGAAAGAAACTGTAATACAGGATATTTGCTGTAGACATTGTACTCCCTTGTAGTCCATAATTTTTTCTGCTGGCTGTGTCTTTTTTTGCTTGTTATTAATATGTTTAGGACATTGGGGAGTAGAGGGCCAACGCCACACCTTTACCTGGGTGTTTGAATCACAAAATTAATACATCTATCTAATCTATTCAGAACTAAAGAACAAAATAACTTCTGTTATTATGCATAGCTACCAGTAGGGACTAATCTGTACAACTGAAAGGAATAAAGCCAACCAAACTCAAATCTTATACATAAAAAACCCTCCACCTTACCCCAGTGAAAAGTTTTCTAGAACTTGGTCCTCCCCAGCCTGAGAGAACCCATGGTGCTGTGAAGGGGAATGGCACAGAGAATGCATGTGTGTAGGGAAAGCACAAGCCTGCAAATACTGTTTAGTGCTATGGCACCACTAAAGGCAGAACTTTATAATTTGCATTAGTTCTCTCTACTTTATTTTTAAAAATAATCTTATAATAACTGAAGAGTCAGCCCTTTGAAATGAGGGAAGAAGCAATTCTTTTTAAAGTTTAGATAACATACAAACTTCATATGTACATTCCCTTCTAAAGTTTTACTAATTTGGTTCCCTCTAGGGATTGCCAGAACAAGCATGGCCTCTGCTATCTGGTCTTCAGTGTCTTTTGTGTCACATGCTGTTTTAACCACATTTGGCCTCAATGGGGATAAGCATCCATCTAGAAAAGAGTCTCCTTACCTTAATCTGTTTGTCTTGATTTCCCTTCCTTTCATGGGATTATTCGAGATCGCAGTTCGTACCATCCTTTTTGAAATCAACTGTAGCTTAAAGAACAGCTATCTTTGGAAATCAGGTAGCCACCATCAATTTCATTCTCATCAACTAGATCAATTCAAGACACTCCTTGAACATTAAGATAAATGAAAAGTACACATTTAGAGAATTTTCTAAAATTTCCCACGTCAGTGAACATTTCAGACTCCTCCATGACTGGCAAGATAGAGTCCCTGTCTCTGAGACAATATTTTTAGGAAAGACCATAGCCAAATAGGACTAAAAGAACATAATTGCAGTCCACAGGATTTATCAACACACTAATATACAAAATAAAAACTTTGAACAGCTGTTGAGCCAAAGCTGTAATACATACATGTATGTATGAAACTGGCATGCATGATCTTCATTTTCCTTGGATTAAAACTTTCTAATACTCAAGAACCACCGAGCCCTAATCAGACTGCAGTAAAAATTTGCTAGAAACTGACAACAAGATCTAGCATTTTCGATTTTATTGAGGACAATCCAGAGATATCTTACAGATAAATATTATAGTGCTGAACTAAGTGAAGCTCTTACTTCCCTGAAAAGGTCAAAAGGTTTCATCCATATTTTGCAGGGTTCCTGATTGGCTTCAGGAAAAGGAGGCTCACATCCTAAAAATTTCATTATAAGAATGTTCCCTTTTCATTTTTTCAGAAAGCATTGGATATGGAGAAGATAGGAGATATTCCAATATGGGAAATCTGGTACTTCAATTATACATTATGGATTTGCCTCCTGGTAGTAATGCAGAGCAAAATCTTTACAGAGCCAGTGGCTCTTTGAAATCATGTGATTATTTTCATTCCACTTTCTTCTTGATACTCCTTACTGACTTCTCTCCCAATTACAACTAAAACAGAATATTGAAGGTACCTCTGCAATTCTAAAGGAAAAGAAAAATGACCATTTCTTTTCAATGACAATGACAGAACTTTTTATTCCAGTCTTTAAGGTTTCAGATTTGCCAGTGTATAATTCACGGTGATGAAAGGTGGCTCAGGCCAAGTGCCAGAATGATTCAAAGCAGTTGACATGCCAAGAGGTGCTCCCCCCTGTGTATATATTTCACTCACAGGAGATAACTGCAGGTTCATATAGAAGCAGTAACTAGATTAGCTTTGGTGGCTCAAGACCTCAAAACTCAGTTATCCCAGCCTTGTGCTGTGCTCCACATCAGCGAGTTCTCAAACAAATATCTTGGAAAATCAAGTATACTGTTTTGCAAAGATGAGTGAGTTTAGTAACTAGAGTATAACCAGAAAATATTACTTTGCATTATTTAGATTGACTTGGAGAACTACTCATCATGTTTCCTAAGTGCTGTTGTTTGTGTACACCTAAGCAGGGTACACATAAATAGCATAGCTCCAAGAGAAATGGAAAAGATCAAGTTTTCGCACCTACAGTGTCTGTAAATCAGTGACAGAAAACCAGGAGAGAGAAAAAAAAAAAAAGCTTAGATGATAGAAATAGATAAAGTAGGAAGAATTAACAGAAACTTAAATAGTAAATGTATACTAAAAGTGATAAAAAAAGCATCAGGAAACACTAAAGGCCACTTCAGTGAGTTGGAAATGTGCCGTCACATGTAAAGTTGTGAGTCAAGTAAGGTACAGCTGAAAGAACAGATTTGGTAAAAGCTCAGGTGGCAGGGGAAAGGGAGAAGTAATACATAACTAACACAGAAATAGCATGCATATTTTGTCTGATATAATAATGCCTCTTTGGACTGACTGAAAGGTAGGAATGGTAATTAGACATGGCTTGAGATGTGCTGGGTAAGCTGAGCAATGGGAAGGAGCAGAAGAGATTAGTTTCTCCAGGGAACACACAATGTGCACTGGTCTGCTAGACAGCCTTGTTTCTGCATCTCCTCTGTTTATAGTGCAGCTGCTCCCAGCTGTCAGAGAAAACTCTGTATGATAATCTCTAGGCATATCACTACTATTTCTTTGCACATATTGAGGAAAGTAAGAACTGACAACCTTGTCCCTGCCTAAGCAGACAAAAGATTTCATATTCAGCCTAAAAGATGTTTTTGCTACTGCAGCTAATGTCCAGCCCAGAATTAGTATGTGGATAAAGACTTCAAATGGCATTTTCTCTGAATATAAAGAAAGTACTTGTCCCATCATATTGTCTGAAGATAAGCAGTGATCCAAGAGAGGCAATAATGTTTACCTTTTTTGTAGTTAAATCATGTAGCTTAAAATATAGGCTAAACTTTGAATTTATCCCTCTTGTATGAAAGAAAAATCACTGATGTCTGAGGATTGATAAGATACCCATAGAAGCTACAGTGTTTTTAACTGTAGTATTGTGTGCTACCATTTCATACTGTAGCTAAAAATGTTAAGGAAAAAAAAAATCCTAGTTTCAGATTGATGTGAGGGTTTTGGTTTTCTTTTGGTTTGGTTTTTTTTGGGTTTTTTTTTTTTAGCTGAGTGTTGAATTCCCTTAGTCAGAGATCATTTGTAAGGATTATTTTTTCCTTAAATCACCAATATAATTGACAGGGACTGACGATTATGATGGCAGGTTGTGCTCATTGAATTTCCATTAAGACAATCTAGAGAGCCCCTGCAGGGAACACAAAGGAACACAAAGGCACTTTAGAAAAAACAGCCAGAGGTCCTCAGCCAAGGGAGAGCAGGTAGAGAACTTGCATTTCCATGACTAAAACTTCTTTTCTTCTACTGACTGCTCAGTTTCAGCAGATTTCCTTAAACCCTCAACCTTTTGTTCTTCTCTTCATTATTTCCTCAAGAACTTTTAAGCAGAACTCCCTTGTGATTATAAAGTCTGAACCCTTTTAAAAGTAAGAGCTTTTGTTTAAATAAACTTTCCCCTTTTCATTAAAAACCACTTTGCTCTTGTAAATTAAAACTAACCTTTGGAATAGAATAGTGATTATAACCTGATCTTCTGCTCCACACACTGAACTGGGGCACCTGATCTAGTTCAGAGGGCTATAAAGAATGTTATCCTTTAAATACAGTTTAAACATGATCATATGTCTTTTTGAAATTAGGTGAACTAAACAGGCTTATTTGCAAGCACAACTTACTAAACATTTTGAAGTCATTTGCATGAAATATCTGAGATATCATGCTCCAAAGAACTGGAATTAAATGTGAAACTGGTTGTAAAATCAGTGAGATGCCCCTGAAGGAAAATTTATTCTCTTAATAAATGCTTTTGCCATAAAAATACATTAGTTTCCTATGTCAAGAGATTAACTGTTTTCTAGCTAATATTGTTTCCATGCAAGACCAAATTGCATAATCCTTGTGAAATGAGAATACTTTCAGCCAGGAAAAAAAATTATGTCACCTATAGCCAAATATATTATCCACTTTTACTAGACAGTCGTCTTTCTAAATATGAAAGCAAGAGTAACTCATGCTTTAACACAAAACCTTGCTCCTGACTTTCATTAAGACACATATCCTAAGTCTCAGAAAGCATGGAGAAGGGGGAAAAAATGCCAAAAATGCAGCAGAAATATTTATGACCAAGCCCTTACTTAGACTGAACTAAATAATGGTATGACCTTTTATATTTTAGCTGTATGTTCAGACTCACCCTGCATATAATCAGGCTCATTTTACCCCTAGCTGAGCTCTAGGGATTTTAAGCGGCAGAATGAAAACACAGAGTGGAAGTTCGCTTTTGTCCACTTAACAGTTTTGCAGTACAGAGAAAGACACTTGTTTAAGGGGTAAGGGTGGGACAGCAGGGTATTTCTTAGGAAACAGCATCTAAATATCATGGATCATCAGCTGGCAGTGTAAGTCCAGTCAATGCAGCTGCTGCCAATTTACCTAAGTAAAGGATGCTGCCTACAGTCCTGCATTCTTCTCTCCCACCTGCCCTTCCAAGGGTCTGAAGCAACTGATGGCTTTGGTGCAGGTGCAGAATGGGGAGGAGCAAGTCCTGGATCCCACTGAAAAACTGAACAGCCTTGAGCAAACAGTCTTGGGAGGCCTCCAAAATAGTCTCCCTGTGCTTGTGCTTCTAATTGAATGCAAAGGATATATACAAAAAGCACTATGTTTCCAGGGTAGAAAAACTAGGAGAAAAGCATGTCAAAATGATCTGGGCCATGTCTGCACGTGTCAGTTTTAGGCTTCTACATTTTATGCTGAGGAAAAGCCTTCTGTGTTCAGCCCTGTATTTTTGAGAGGAGGTTTTAGGTAAGAGACTAGCAGAAGAGAAACAAGGCATGGACATAGGGTTAGAAAGCAAAAGGAAAAGCTGCTTAAGGTGATGTGGCTATTTTAAACTCTTAAAAAAGTTAAGCTAGAGCAAAAAGCCCACCAAACCAACCCAAAATTTCTACCTCCCAAAAAAAAAAAAACCTAAATGCCAGCCTAAACCCCACCGAACAAGCAAAAAGAAAAGAAAGAAACCACCCATAAAAAAACCCACAACCCAAAACACACAAAACCCCCCTTAACGTGCAATGAGATCCAAAACATGCAAAAAACCCAACCAAAACCACAGAAAACAAGCAGATACCGAATGACCATAACCCCAAATCCCCCACCTTGCTGCTCCTCTGCCACCCAGGGGCTGTATCACTCTGTGTCTAGAGTGGGTGCTAAATCCTGCTGTCATGGAGTCAAACCTGCTGCTGGTCTCACATTTACAATAGAGGCCAAATGCTGCACAGCTACCAGAACAGGTCTGCAGCTGGAAAAATTACTAAAGAATAGATTGCTAAATTGTCTTACTCAGGCAGAGTCAAGTAACTTCCCCCCTGCTACTCTCCCCAAGTTTTTAAAGGTGAGACATACACCTCAAAATTACTGAGTGGTTTAAGAATCATGATTTATGAATTATAAAAATTGATCCTGTTGCTACACCTGTTACCCTGTGGTTGGAGCAAGCACTTACTGCAGCTCTTCTAGAAATTCAAAACACCTCTCATGGCTAATACCATGTGACCTATTGAAACTGCTTTTATAGTAATTTGCCATTCAAAATGCTCTCTACCTCCTATTTTTTAGTATCTGCATTTTCAAAGACAGCTTTGTGTAACTAAATAATTCATAATTTTTTAGTATAAGATAGTCCTTTTAAGAATACAGATACAGGGGAAGTGGTGGTGTATTTTGCACCCTAAAAATGTGTTTGCCAGACATTCATATTCCTCACTGGGACTTACCAGAAATTGCAAATAGAGACCCATTTATCACACTCTCAAATTCTACATGTTTCTTTAAATGCTGATTTTTATTGCAAAGGCTTTAATTCCCCAAATGGAAGCACTAAGCACCAGCCCATTTTGTTTCTGGCAAAACTGGAGGAAAGCTTATTTCAAATTTCTAATTAAAATTCTTTCTTGCTGTGTAAGGAGCCCTGATGGGATTCCTCAGGGTAGTTGGATGGGTTTCTGATTGAATTACAACTGGCCCAATTGCGTGAATATTTCATTTAAATGTTGTGAACTGAAAACAGCAATTAACGACACCCTGAATAATAAAAAGCACTACTTTACCTTCAATCCTCTCCTCTCCCTCAGCTGATTCAATTTAAATGCTTAGTCACTAGGAAAAACAAAAACAACCAAAACAACCCAAAACAAAACGAACAAAACTAGAAACAAAAAGCCAAGCAAGGGTGACTGTGGGGGAAGAGGAGATGGCTACAGTCCTCATCCTACAAGTCAGAAATACTTTGCCTGGAGCTGAGGACTGTGGATGTGACACTGTTGCAGAACTGCCCTCACTGTGCTTCTGACCTGCCATTTATTCAGTATTCTACACGGTGGTTTCTGTCCAATCTCACTGAAGGTAATTTCAGCCTATTGTCTCAACTTTAGCATTATCATCAGCCTTTTCTTTTTTTACTAGAGAACCACACTGCCCATAGATTCACTGGCGAACATTTGTTTATCTGGTTAAAAATTCCAAAACTATCAGAATGGACAAATTCTCCCAGCCCTACACATGACCTTCTGAGTGAATTACCCACATTTACAAATTAACTTTTAGGCCAGGGCAATTAGGAGTGATCCAGCTGTGCCTAATTGCCTGGCTGGATTATAAATATCTCCCAAAGGATACAGTAACATGAGCTGATACTTGGGATGAAAATACAAGAATTTGGGGAGAATTATAGTAAAACTAAATTCTGTGATGATATGCAATTTCTTCTGATATGCTCTACAAAGTGAATATTGTATGCACCCTGCCTTCAGAGAATCTGCTCCTCTTCCGTTTTGCAGCTTTGTCAAATATAAAAATTTAAAAGCTCATGAGAATTGGTCTAAATCTGGCCCAAGATCCACTGTTTCAAAAATATTCTTAGGAGCTGATGACTGATTGGACCTTGACAACCGGAAGAAAATAAGTTGATTAATTATAACCTTTACTGTTACTTATTAGTGATCCACAGCATTTAAATTGCTGACTTGATTATCATAATTGCAACAGCATAGCGACTAAATCAGGACAATTTGTTACTAGGACTAATGTGTTCCTATGATAGAGTTTTCTATGACTGTATCAATATCCATAGTTCATAATAAAACCCTTCCTTTCCTTCCCACATTAGGAGCTGCTCAAGTCAAGCTAGCACAGATATACTGGGGAAAAACCCAAAACCAAAACCAGAGCCATGGAAAAAGATAGGAAAGAAACCCAAAAGGTAATTAGTCTTCTGAAGCAGCCATGATGATTTCATATGTGAAATGGAGTCAGCACAAAGCACTGCATGAGGATCAATGTTACAAGCCTCAGATGCAATGATATAGCTTTATCCTGGCAGCTGCAAATTCTTCTGGCTCTGTCCCTTGTCAGCACAGAAGACACTGTCACTTTGTCTGATTAGTGTGGTATTATCTCATGGGCTGATTCTTCCACGGAAAAATGAGCCACTCTACTTCGTTTCATATTCCTCAAACTGATTTGCAGTTGGAAATACATAAAAATTGCATTTACTTGCTTAATGATGCTATTTTTCTAGATTTTGGGGCTTTCTTCTTGGTGGCAAAAATCTGTAGAGGATAGAAAATTTTAATAATAAAATTGAATGTCTATATTTATATACGTATAATAATAAAATTTGTCAAATACAAATTGAATCATGTTTTGCATATTACTTATTTGCAGTTTATTATTCTGTTTTTACAGACTAATCTTCATACTTAAAAGGCATTTGCCCACTCCCCACCTTGTGCAGGTCTTCCTTTGTTTTTGAGCTGCTATCCTCACACTAGGAGCAGTTCTCTCAAATGCACTCTGCCTGTATTTCACACTCTAGTCTTTGTTACAAACAAATCCAAATCTGAAAGCAAAACTCAGCTGAAAGCAACATGGCTTGGATTTCAGAAAAGGTCCTCACAATAAGCCATAAGGTTTTATGTTTTTGGTGCAAGTTTGTGAGCCAACTTTGGTATTACTAGAGTAAGCCACAAACAGTCTTAGAAAATCAGTTTGTAAGCTGGAAACTACCTCAGACCAAAATCTCCACAAGTTAGGTCCATGCATCAGTGAGCTAAACTGCATTTCAAATGCAGCTCTAACACTGAGCTCAAACTTCCACCAACATCAAAAACGTTCAGACTACATTTGGATACTATACCTATGAATAACTTCAGAACAGTCCTGAGGAAATGTTTAACAAAGTGTTCATTTTTATTTCATGCCATTTGCATTTTAAAATTTACGTGGAAATCCGCTTGGTTCAAGGCAGACTTTGGCTCTCATTCCCTTAGCGAAAGGAGAGGAAATATAGATGGACAGGCAGGAGGACAAATTTTAACTTTAGTTCTGGAGCCAAAAATAGCAAACTGATTTTTTCTCTGTTTTGAAATGTCAAATAATAAGCAAAAAATACCTGTATTTAACCTCCTTTAAAGTGTGTGAGCCCTAACTTGATGTTAAGCTTGGTATTTGAACTGTGTGTGATAATTGGTGGCTCAGTCTGTTTAAGTGAAGACTTGATACCAGGTTTTTGCCTTTGCATGCACTGTTACCAATCAAAGTCTCAATCTGACTGTGCATTCAGATTTCGTGACTGATATGTAGACTGATTTTTTTTTTTCTTTTTGTGCCTGTGTTGTTTTAAACTTTGAAGAAGGGGTATTTTTATGGTACTAGCAAAATCATTACCTTAAGTCTGATTTGGTTTAGGTGTAATTGCCCTAGACAATGTGGGGTGCTGGACCCAAACCTCAGGGTAATCTACATGTGCCAGGAGTTCAGTGAAGGAGGTTGAAACTATGTTCTTCATCAGCACAACTGGACTGATCTGTTTAAGAGGAAAGGCATCCACTCCAAGACTGACGTTTGTCAGACTTGTGTGGGCTTCAGTCATTCACCCTAGCACAATTTAGCTTTAACCAGCCGTTTATAATTATAATATTCAGGCTGTGTTGAGGCAGGACATCATTCATCTCTCCTTAGCAAGGGTGAGGCTGCAGCCTGAGTGATGTCTCCAGTTTTGGGTGCCTCAAAATGAGAAAGACATTGACTTCCTGGAGAGAAAGGTACTGGAACAGCTGTCATGCAAGGAGAGACTGAGAGAGCTGGGAATGCTTATCCTAGAGAAGTCTCAGTGAGGGTCTTATTAAATGTGTATAAATACCTGACGGGAGGGTGTTAAGATGACAGGCTCAGAATCTTCTCAGTGGTGCCTAGCGGGAGCATGAGAGGCAGTGGGAACAAACTGAAAACCAGAGAAACACTTCTTTAGCTGTGATGGTGGTTAAACACCTGAACAGTGTTTCTCAGTACAAGAAAGATGTGGGATGTTGAAGTGGGTCCGGAGGAGGGCCACAAAAATGATCAGAGGGCTGGAGCACCTCTCCTGTGAGGACAGGCTGGGACTTGGGGTCATTCAGCCTGGCGAAGAGAAGGCTCCAGGGAGACCTGATTGTTGCTTTTCAATGCTAAAAGGGAGCCTACAAAACAGATGGGAACAGACCTTTTAGTATGCCCTCTTATGGTAGGACAAGTGGCAACGATTTTAAATTAAAAGAGGGTAGATGCAGACTAGCTGTAAAGAAGAATGTTTTCAAGAAGAGAGCAGTGAAACATTGTAACAGGCTTCCCAGAGAGGCGGTGGATGTCCCATCCCTGCAATGCTCCAGGCTGGGTTGGACTCGACTCTGAGCAATCTCAGAGTAGAAGATGTCCCTGCTCCCTGCAAGGGTTTGTACTGGATGACATCTGAAGGATCCTGCCAACCTAAACCATTTCAGGATTCTGTGATTCTATAACAGCTTGTCCTGAAAGACTGTGGAGTCTTCTTCCTGGGAGGTATTCAAAACCCACAGACATGGTCCTGGGCAGCTTGCTCTAATTTGCCCTGATTTAATCAGGAATGGTTGAACTAGCTGATCTCCAGAAGTTCCTCCCATCCACAGTAATTCTGTGCTACCTGTCAATGGAAGGCAAGCTGTGCATGGGCTTATGCCATGCTCTGATTGTTATCCCTGGAGTGGAAATCCTACTGTAAACTTTCCCACCAGTGAAGTTATATGGCTTACAAGGAGGGGTGTAGGCAAGGTAGAGAGGGTAGAGAGGTGCTTTACCTCCCATTCCCAGAAATCATCCTGTCATCACTGCCAAACTGAATTTTTCTAGCTATAGTAGATGGACTTATGTACAACGAGACAAAATTATTTTTTTGCCTAGATGGTGAAGAGCCTTGAAAATGCACTCTCACACATTACGAGAAGCTCTTTGAAGTGCACCCTAAAATAATTTTTAGTTTTGCTGTGGAACTGTTTTACTAAGTCCTAATTCGCAACCCCCATATTATTTTTCGTTCTCTATGGTATTAGATATGACCTTAAAGATGTGCTGAAGAATAGTGCAAGGCTAACGCCTTATTTCTAAAGAGAACTGGTTTAAGGATTTACCAGTTTTGTTTTTCCTATGGGAAACATTTTCATCCATCTTTACATTTAAGCTATTTCAAAGAAATTTCATTTTGGAAACACAGGTGAAATATTTTAAGCATCTTGTTTGACTTTTTTGAGAATAGAGCATTTTGATTTTGCTCCAAAACATCATGTCTAAATTGAACTGGTTTTAAAAGTTTCACTAAATTCATAGGAAGTCAAATTAGGGTGACAGGTTTTGATTTTAATTGAAGCCAGAACAATTACCTCACAGCTTTTATACATGAATTTCATTTTACAGTAAACCTAGAATGACTTCTTTTGTTTGAAGCATAAGAAAATATATTATTTAGAGATGACAAAACTTTTCACGAAACAAAAAGACTGTAGTTAATTCTCATTTCTTTCATACCAAAAGATATTGAATTTATGTCATTAGATTGCTGTTTCAAAAACCTACTGTAACAAATATAAATTATTATAAATCATCATTATTGTAACAATTAATCAGAAATATCCCATAATTGAGTACCTACAGGTATATATTTTTTTAAATCTGCACTTCTTATATCTTTCCAGGTGTTGAATAATCTAATTATTTTCTAGCTGAATTTAGAATTCCTGGAATTGCAGAATATAAAGACCCATTATTACTCTTGAATGTCTCTCCATTTTACAAGGCTGCAGTCTTTTTTCTGTTCAGATTAACTATATTCCTGCTAGCTAGGAAAATTTGTTTGTCTGAAGAGAAGCTGCAGGTTAAAAGTATATTAAAAAAATGCAAGATGGGCAACCCCCTCTGTCTTACATGCAGCAGCAACATATCTTATTAGACTTCAGATTTTAGCACTTTTATTTGTTGAAATGAGTCAGAGCCAGCTGGACAGCTGTAATTCCAGAGCCCAGTTGGAAGTTCTAGTGACACTACTTAATCTCTCTTTTCACTGCATAAATAGAAAACTAGGCAAACTAAATGTAAAAATCACATAATGACTATCATAGCTTATAAAAATAGATTATACCAGGCTTTTGTTCAATTTTTTATAAATAAGGGGATAACAGAGGAGTTAATTTAAGGGGAAAAAAATGGTCACCACACATTATCTATTTCTCTGCTTCCCTAGCATATAAAACTAGCTCAGTTAGAAGGAAAAATTATGTCAAATGCTGAACTATCAAGGCTGTAATGTGTACATTTCCAAAGTCTGTAATGTGCTATCAGCTAGGTTCACACAGGGACCCAAGTATTTAAGTATCACTTTAAAGAAATAAACCCACAGCTGAGATCTTCAGCACCCCTGTCCAGCTGTCACTTTGGAGATAACTAAATCGTGTGCCACTGTGTGTTTTCCACTAGACAGGCACAATGAGTCCTGGTGGTGATTAAGCTGCTTGGGGTATAGTTCCTGGGCATCCTCCACCTGACACGTTTCTCTTCCTGGCTTAAAAAATAATGACCCAATTAGACATTTGTGGTTCAACTACTCCACTTGCCTTTGACTCCCCAGAACACAAGTGCTGGGGGGGTTGTTTTCCTTTTATCCAGTGCCTCCATCATTGAAGTCTATGATTCCTAGCCACTTGCAACAGGCAGTACATCAGGTGACAACATTCAGACAACTCCAGTAAAATAGACCCAACCATTACCTCTTAGCATGTAAACCACTAAGCAAGCTTAGCAAGATTTCTGCTTTTCCTTATTCTCATTAAATATGCACATCCCTATATTCTATTTAAAGAGTCTATCAGGCATATTGTAGCATTAATGCATTTGACACAACTCATTTTATAAATGAAACTTGGAATTTCCCCCAGTCTTCCCCCAGTAAGGTTCTAATTAGTTTTGGAACAGGTTAAATTGTACAGGTTAAATTGTACTTATATGGATTTCATTGTTTAAAAAAGGAAAGCTATTCAATTTTAACTTGAATAACAGTATTTAATTTTATAGATTCTTGCTCAGAAGTCTAAGAGGTGAAAGGAAGATAAAACCTGTTTATATGCTAGAGTGTCTTTCCCAAAGCTACAGGTTTGATAATGCTTCTAGACAAGAGTAGTGAATTCATATCCCAAGGGCATACAAACTGTTTTTCAGTGTTTTCTTGACTCTTAGAGGAGACAAAATAGAGTGGATCACAATGCACAGCACTTTTTGATTTATCCTGATGTTTAGGTTATATGGATTCTGTATGAGAAGTTATCATGTACCTTACATGCTGCAAATCAACTGCTGTGTGAAGAGTATTTCAGAGGAAATAACTCACAACCTGGAGTCTATTCAACAAAGTCCAATCAACTCCCCTCCTGCCCCAGTCCTAATCAAAAAGACCCAAACCTACTGAAAACACACTGACAATTTGAAACAGAGCGACCTGCCCCTCTGACTTCGAATAAATTGCTTTCTTAGTATGCTGTGCTGTGGTTTTCACTTCAAAAAAAGATTGGAGTATTCCCAAATAGCTTTTCAATTATAAAAGAATTCTTGGTCTAGCAGCTGGGAGACTTGGAGGTTGGAGGTTAAGAAAACACATCTATTACAGAAGACCCGAGGATGCAGTAATTAAGTGCCACAACTGAATCATAACTAGATGAAATCTCAAATCAGGTTGCATACACACAACTGTATTCCTGCTCCTATAGCAGAATACACACTTCTGTCGTAACTGTGTAATTGTGCTCCATGCCACAGGAGCTCTCATTAAGAATACTTGCAGAGAAATTATCCAGGAAATCAAAATGAAAGTGTACAGTGATCATGGATTTTCCTCTTTTTTTTTTTTTTTTTTTTTTTTTTTTTTTTTTTTTTTTTTTTTTTTTTTTTTTTGCATTTGCTTTCCACTTAAAAGATGGATATCTTGCCAAGTACACCCAGAAACACCATCATGCCGGAAACATTGATGTAACTGGGAAAGGAGTATGAACTTCTGATTAGGAGTCAGGAGCGCAGATATCTTGTTTTGCTCTTTTATTTTCATAGAATCATAGAATGGCTTGGGACCTTGAAGATCACCCAGTTCCAAACCCACTGTCATGGGCAGAGACATCTTTCTCTAGACCATTCAACCTTCAAGAGGTCCAGGGCTAGGGCATCCACAAGGTTTTTAGGCAACCTGTTCCAGTGTCTCAGTGTAAGTGTCTCACCACCCTTACAGTGAAGAAATTCTTTCTAATATCCATTCTAAAGCCACCTTCTTTCAGTTGATGGCCATTCCTCCTTGTCCTGTCACTTGTAAAAAGTCCAGCTTTCATTAATTCTCCATCTTTACAATTAATCTTATTTATTACAGTATTTGTCTTGGAGCTGTCCAGAAACAGGACACCAGTTTTTGCTAAGCACTTTAACGCAGAACAATTGAGGTAATTTCCTTATGGGGAAAGCTCAGGAGAGAGCCAAGCTGCATTTCCAAACTTTGCATTTAGTACATACTGGACAACCATATAAACAACCATTTAGAAATAAGCTTATTTTTATTCAATTAAATTAACTCAGCCTAAGCGTAATATCTGTCACTTTGTTATAGCCACAAAAATTTCAAATTAAAGTACAGCCTTCATAACCAAGTTTATCCCAAAACCAGCCTTTTTTTATAGCCCTGGAACTCCTACCATACTTCAAGTGATGGACAAGCAATAGGAACTTGTGGTCTACTCTTTTTTTTCCAAATAAGAAGCAGAAGTATTAGGGTTTTGTTGCTAACACAGCTCTGAGTTACATACCATATGGCCAGTTTTTGATACAAAACACCGTGCTAGCAAGAGTTTACAGTACAGAGGGGGTCTTATAATTTAATAACCAACACAAAATTCCCCTTTTAGATACGCTTAGAAAGAAGAGAACAGAGGAAAGGTACACAGGACTATGGTTGCAAATGGCAAAGCTTTTATGTTAGGTGCCACTACAGTTTTCTTTTTCACTGGCCCTGCATGTCCCCATGTCCCTCATTTTCTTTCTTTTTGATAGTCGCCACACAGCATGTCACAAATTGATCTCATCTTGCTGCTAAGCCCTGGTAGGAGTGTGCAATGTGTCACACTTCTCTGCAAGTTTTGGCATTCTCAGAGCACATCTTCCCCTCACAGGCAGCAGAGAAATAAAGCGCCCCACCTTAGAGTTTGTACCGAAATAGAATGTTTTCCTTCTCCACACAGGAGGCACAAGTACAAGTCTGCCCAGCCTCAAGTAAAGATGTGAGCCTGCTTCACCAGTGTACTAACTTTCAGGGTATTCAGCTGGGATCTCAACACCCTCTGTAGAAATTCTTTCACTTGCCATAAAATACTGAAATAGGGACTGATAAGCAATGGGATCTTCAAAACAAGTCTTGGATCAGCTGTACTAGAGTGAAGTATTCTTGACTTGTTGTATCTTGTCAAATCAAACTAGAGACAGATTCAGCCAGCAACTATAAGGTATTTCGGGGCAGGGTACTGTCTCCTGGGTAATGCATCTAACTTGGTATCAAATCAAGGAGAGAAAAAATTTAATTTTTGCCTCTCACTGAAAATACGTTAAGTCTAAGTGTGGCACTGGTGTTCATCTCTCTTTTTTATTTGATGAAAGGACTATAAAGTTGGTGGGATATTTCCCTGAACCTCGAGGTTAGATGCCTGGGCCTGGAAAGAGTGGTTCAAGAAAACATGATTAGAAAGGTTCCTGGGGAATTTTCTAGTTCTTGAATCCAATGAGTATTCTGCCTTCTTATATGATACCCTTAAAAGTTACCCTGAGCTCTTAATAGGCTTACATTAAAAAATGGAGCTCCCACAGTCACTGTAAAACGACATGCCTGCATGACTAAGTAGCATTATTCTAATGATGAAGCTGTGCAACCCAAATGTTTTTCTTAATTTGCATAAATACATAAATAAATAAAACAATCAAAACCTTGATGTTGTTTTCCACATTGCAGAGCACAATCTTGATTTGTAGCTATTTCATCTGGGTCAAGTTTGGTGCTTTTGCTATTCAAGATTGCTAGGTGAGCTCAGCAGCAAAAGGATATGGGAAAAAGTTAGTTTTGTAGTTCTTATTTGACCTGAAGAAAAACGGGACTTGACATCTGATGGAGTATATTTGTCTTAAAGGAAAGTTTTTTAATGCACAAAATCCTCAGTGAGTGTAAGGCAGCACAGCCCCTCTGCAGCAAATACTTATTTGTTCCATCTCAGACTACAGAGCACTTTTTCTGGGCTCCCCTGCTGTACCTCCCCACCTCCTGTCATGAAGGCTGCCATGATACAAGCTGAGAACCCAGGAGATTCTGGATGTCTCAGTATGTTTAAAATCCAGTTTAATCTTAGAATGTAGATGGAGGATAAACCCAAAGCTTTGTTTGATTCTTTTAAAATCTCTGGGGACTGTGTAATTCCACCAATATTTGAACAATACTAATCTGTAGAAAAAAATCCGGGGGGAAAAAAATCTCACTTTAATTCCTCCACTTCTGAGCAATGTGTTGAGAATGAGGCTTAAAGTCAGAGGCACACATCCAATTTATCTGAATTTCAATTACACTGTGTCTTTCGCATCTCAAATCTGACAAAGCTGAGGGCATGTGAAGAACAATGTTTCACACAAAAAAGAGTTTCATACAAAATACTCCTAGCTTCACAAATATGTGAGCAACCCTGAGGAACTCTAAATAACTGGATCTTATTTAGCCCATGGAGAAAGAAACTCAGCAATTCTTGCTCAGATATGCTGCATATTTTTCCTCAGCCTCCACAAATACACCCACTTTTATAAGATCTTTTTTCCTTACTCTAACAGAACATTTTTGTTACCTCTTGGATATGCAACTATTACACACTCTGTATTCCACTCCCTTCTTAAAAACTATGTTAGTTCTATGTCTCAAGGAAATTATAAAATCAATCTGTCTATCCTAACAAGCAAAGAGAATAATGGAAGTTCTTTGCTTTCAAACTAATTTGTACTAGCAAAACCAACTAGTCCTTTCTCTGATGCCTTAATTAAATTTATTCATCTGTCTGATTTCACTCTAGAAAAATGAAGAATGTGGCACAGAGACATGAGCATATTTTATTTACATAGGCACACATGATTTAGAAAGTAGATTTTACATGCTACCAGCATTAGTGGCATATGTTCCTGCTAATAATAATTCCAGCCCTTTCTGGAATATTCAGCTATATTCAAACACAGTTTTAGATAGAGGACCCTGCCCAGACACATTGGTTTGGCCTGTGATCTGTATTTGTAGACTAATTTTGTGGCTAAAAACAGACTGTTGATACCTTAACCACTTTAAGAAACCTGTAAGTGACAGAACTGAGCTGCACATATTGTCTGTCACTGGCAGGCTTCCATAATCATCTCCCTTAAACACAAGATTTTTCAAAATGAGACAGAAGAGAAATTTTGTCATATGCTTGCTACCTTTCAACAGAGTAATGCTGCTTATCTGCATCATGCTGTCTATTCCAACATGAAGAAAGTTATGTTATATCCAGTGTCTGAACATAAAGTGTTTCCCATTGCAAGGCTTTATGATGGTTTTAATCTCGTTATTAAATAACTCAACCCCAGCTAGAGAGACATTCAGAGAATGGCCCTGGTGAAAAGTCTTTGTAGTCTTCTGCAGCATTGCATCTATTAGACTCTTACTTGGAACTGTAATTACAGTTCTCTGGAGTAAGGAGCAGATGCTCCCAGCAAAATCCTGCTCAACCTTAAGAACATGCTAATGTATACTGATTTATGACAGATCAAAATGTGCTACGTGAGATCACCTGATCATGCTGTGATGAGCATCTCACAGCATGAAATAAATATAACAGAGTTTAAAGGATACTATTCTCTGTCTATAAGAAAAGTTTATAAATAAGTCACCTCAAATGAAAATAGGAGGGAGAAAGAAAAGAAAAAAAAATCTATAACTATAACTACATATATATATTTAAGTGAATATATGCCAGAACAGTTTGCGAACCAGAGAACCTATCAGAAAACCCTCTTCGTTTTTCTGGTTTCTTCAGTCACTGCAATTACTGGGCAGAAAACCATGGTTAATATATACTTCTGTAGTGCACAAAACACTGTCTTGTTGGCATTTTTTGGATTATGGCATTAGGCATGCATTAGCATCACTTCCTACAGCTTTTGTGGAGTGTTCCCCTCCTCAAGACATGTGGGTGAAAACAGGCTTGTTTTAGAGGGAGCTGGTGCTGGAACCAGGAAGGCCTCCTTATCACTTTGCTAAGGGCAGTCAGTATTCACCAAGCATACATTCACTTTCAGTATTTGCTCATTAAGTCCACTTCATGCCTGAATTCAGAGATTAAAAGCTACTACAAACTTATTAGAAGCTCTCCATAAACTGCTGCAACAATTGAAGGCTACTTGAGGGCTCATATAGATGTACACTACTAAAAATAAAGAAATGTAGAGTAAAATGAAGAGCAGAAGAGATATGAATTTGGTTCATTCAGAAACAAAGTGTTGAACACATCTATTAAATGAACCTACTTAATGCAGCTAAGTAATGCAAATGCCTAGAAAGTATATTAGCAGACACCCCTATCACTGACTTGATTCTTTCTGCAAGTTCACAATGTCATCTTCCTTCTGCCAAGCCAGAAGCTGCTGTATAAAACAGCATCTAAATGAAACACACAGTAAGAAATGTCACTAATAGCTTTTAAATATAAAATGTGTGGGAAACATCTGAGTCGATTCTTATGTTGAGAAGTAGGGAGAGAAAGAGACTGGGGTAGGAATCAAAAAGAGGTTTAAACAGCACTGTATTTCTTCAGGGATTCCAGCTGCATTCACTCTAAGAAAATTTACAGCACTTGGAAGCCCTTCCATATCCAATATTGCTGTCAGAAATAATCTGAAGAAGATTTAATGATGCTGCTGTGGCAATCAAGGTCTACCAAAAGCAATTCTTTCTGGTTGTGGAGACAAAGATAAAAATCCAGTTTAGTAATCTATCCAAACTTTCATATGGTAATCATAAAATTTATCGGTATTTCAAGACAGATGGAGATAACTGCCACTAACTTTAATGAGTGTTTTTAGAACAATTAACCACGAAATCTCAAATGCATTATTTTGAGGATGTATTGTTTCAGATTTCCCAACCGTCATGTGTATCTCTGTCAAGAAGTTAGAAAATTTTATCAAGCTCGCATTTTCTGATGATGTTTTGTATTTTCTTGTCCCAGAAAAATCAGGCTTGGCATTTTTCAGGTGTAAGTGAAATCATAGTGATGGTTGTTGTCACAGAAAGCAGAAGTAGGGGGCCATATACCTCAAAAATAAAATCAATCCTGATTTGTTTTAAAAATTTGAGCAATAGGTCTACCTTTTTGACTGAATGGGTTATTCAGTTTCAACTAATTTTTTGCAAGATTCTGCAAAAAAATTTAGTGTCCTCCAAAGAGCCTGTTTTTTGAACAAGTTCCCCAAAACCAAATGTTTTTTTACTCCCTCAGCTTTTTGTTTGATATAGGAAAATAGAAATGTGACTCAATAGTTACATCTTAGGCAAATGAAAATAGGGTTTTACGTAGCTGTTTTTAAACTACGAAATCAAAGCAAGCAGTCAGCAAAATACAGCACATAGAAAATGAAAGAGTTTTCTCATTTGCCAGTTAATAGGAAGACTGAATGGTGAGAGCATTTTCAGGTTATCTAGCAATATTTGTAACTATTTAAAGCACAAAGGAAAGGCGAGTGAAGAGGCAGGTGAAGCATGCATGGGACAGAGGCTATAAAAATTAGAGCTATATTAAAGTCCTTCCTCCAATTAAGCACATAAACTGGTGCTGCAGATTTCATCTGAAAAAAATTAGCTTACTTAATATCAAGAGACCAAAAGGAATTTCACTGTAAAGCAGATCTCCACCTGGCTCCTTGCCCTGTCCCCCCAACAAAATGACACCTCTGCAAAATTGAACAGCCTTGTCCACATTTCTTGAGCTGCTGTTTCAGCTCAGAAGGAATGAGCATGCTCTCTCACTTCTGACACTCCCCTAGCAGGATTCCGAAAAGATCCAGATTAAATCAACCCAAGCAGATACAAAGTGCAAACAAAACACTGCACCCAGTCTTAGTTCCATAAAGAAGTGCACTCCAGGATCCACCCTCCCAAACATCTAAATAGTTCTGTCAGGAACAGCTTAGTATCACTCATTGCCCAAAACCAAAGAAAAATCCTTCATAAACTTGTCCTGTTTGACCTCCTTGAATAATCTCATACTACTGCCTGCCTCTTGCACAATTATTTGGCCTGTCTTGCATTGGTCACTTAGCGTTTTCTCCTTATGGTATTTTTGATAAAGATTTCCTCCCTCAGTCTTGGAAATGAATTAATAAAGCCATGACCAAGTCCCACTCCTAATCTATTAAATCCTTCCTTCCTTTCCAGAGACTTTATACACAGGCAGCAGCTCTATTCTGTCTGGAGTTTAACACTTACACATACTCTCTGAGATATTTTTCCCTTCCTGTTATTCAACACACTATTCAAATATTATATTTCCAGCATCAGTTTTAATTCAGATTGACAATAACAATCTTTCCTGAGTTCTTTGACCTTTCCCTCCAGGAACTTCTCCCAGTTATCCCCAAGGCAATGCAAGGGACAGGCCATTACGGAGCTGGGACAAAGTGCTTTGTTAGAGTTCAGTGCCTGAATCAGCAGTATGCCGGCTTAACGAGCTGACACAAATTATTGTGCCTTTCTGGAAATAAGTGGCCTTCTTGTCTCAGGAGACCAATGTGAAGTGACATATTTAGGCAGTACTGGCATTTCCATCATCACTGTTCCCAGGGCTTGAGCCTAAGGACAAGGGTACCACTCAACTAAACAATGTGCAGCAGCAGTACATAAAACGTACATACAAAAATTTGCCAAGTCATAGTAATAAGAAATCACTTTGACTTTTTTTGAGCCGTGGGTTAAAGTAACTGAAGGAAGCTGTAAATTGAAATTGTGTTTGTTACATCAATTTTTACATGGGGCTCTGTGTCTTCTTGCAGAGGTCTGGAATAATGAATAAAGCCAGGGAAACCAACAAAGAGCAGAAAACAAAAAAGGAAATTCGGCCATTTTCCTCATTTCCACCCTGGTTTGCCTTCATGTCATGCCAAGTACTTTGGTACATATCTTAGTCCAGGTAGAACAATGGTAACAGAGAAAGAGAGGTGTTTGTGGACTAAAAATCCAGTCTTTGGCCATTTCAAGCCAGTGTCAGCATCTAACATTCCCTGACCTACAAGATGCTGAGCATCTGGTACTTCATCCTGTGGGTATCCCAGGGAACACAAACTGTTGTAGTATGAGGCCTAATCCATAATTCACTTCAATGTAAGAGCAAAAACAGATATCAATGAGCTGCAGCTATTCAGGTTACCTCAAGGGACAAATGGGCAAGAACCAGCCTCCCTGTGACAAAATCTCTATTTAAAGCAACTAAACTTTGCATACAAGTAAAAAAACCTCAGTTTAATCTGCTTTGCGTTTATGCCAGTGTGCCTCCACTAGTAAGACAGAGTGCAGGAGAAATGGAAGGAAGGAATAGGAGGAAAATATGCCAAATCAAGACTTTTTTTTTTAACATCACCTTCCAATTCCTTTTAAGGTTGTTTTTCCAGTACTCCATTCTTCCCACCTTACTTGACAAAGAGAAACACAAAACACCAGAACACAGAGGTTTGCCAGACAGGTTGCTGCGCCCACAAAGAAGGTATTTGGCATCATAGTGTAACTAAAAAGACCACCCCAACAGAAAAAAATCCCTGCAGTCACAAACATCAGTCAGATAAGGTGACTGGAATAGTGGAGCACTATTGCTGCAAAGAAACAGACATTGGTGTTAGTTTTGAGTAATGTCTCTGTGCCTTCCCAATGCATAGCCTCCACTGTGCCACACTGAGACCCCAGGAGTGTCTTCAGTATCTTGCCTTTCTCACTTTTGGTCATTTGGTGAGATATGAGCAGGGAGTCTGCTAGCCCACTGAGCGATAGACGACTGAATAATTTTTATTCATCAGCTCCCTCTTTAGACATTTCAGCCTTTTCAGCTCTCAATAGGTGCTGCCAGCAGACAAGAAGGCAATTTAAAAAGCTTCAGTCTGTCTTGGATAAACACAGGAAAATAATGCTACATTTTAGTCGTCCAGTCAGAATTCAACTCCCAGCAAAAATGTATTTCACTGCAGTCTACTGCAGTTTTTTCTGACACTGAAAACCCTACTGAAAATGGCCCGTCCTCCTGCTGCACTCCAACCCTCCAAGGACCCAGGGCTGACAGGTACCTCTGCATGATTTTTGTTGTGTACCAAGCGCAGAATCAGTCTTTGGTATTTGCTAAAGAACAATCATTCTGTTCTATTCCGCCTGGTCCCTGCTTCCTCTGAGGTGGAGGTTCCCCAGCACTTCGCTCAAAGCATGAGACAGTAATTCTTCATTTAAAATTATGTTTGTCTCAGTCTGTTGAGCATGGTTTTTACTGTACTGTGAGCCTACAAAACACCTGGCAGAGCAGGGAAATAGAATTGTTTATTCTGTCTGACATATAACAAGAAATTCAAAGTGTGCTAAGCAGACTGCCTGTTGAAACATGGGAAGCCAGAGCAGTACTTGATTTCAGTTCAGACTTTCCTCATACCTGTGACCCTACAAAGCTGTGATTCAGCTGTGTTCCACTACACAAAGAAAGGATTTACCAACACTGAACAACTGAGTATTCAGTATCTGCACATCACCTGGTTTTGAATAACCCAGCTGGGGTATCAGGAGCAAGCTCCCTCTGTTAGCTTGGCACTGTACCCAGATGCTGTGCACTGAGCTCAGCAGGCAGAACTCAGCTCAGCTCAACTCAGGGCTAACACAACTCTGCTGCTCTTTCTGGACCAGCACAGGCAGTTCTGCTTGGCCTCTCAGGAGCTGCATCAATGCACCCAATGTGGTTCATCCACAGAGTTTGTTGTAGAATGGAATTAATCAGGCACAACTGAAGCTATATGGTTATACTGGTCCACGATTAGCATCACAGGAGAAAGTGAGGAGACTTAAAGTTTCATAATGCTGGTCAGAAAGTGTTTCCATTGAATGTTTCATGGAAATTCACCGACATTCAGAGGTTCTTTGAGGGTGTTGTTGTTTTGTTGTTGTTGTTTGTGTTTGGTTTGGTTGGTGGTTTTTTTGTGTGTGTGAGGATGGCTGCACTCCAATGTTTTTTTTAATTTGCATCTTGAAAGCATTTCAAAGTAATCTAAAAACTTTACATTTTTGAAAATGAATAATTCTCTTTGTTTACAGTGATTGCTTTGAAACTGAAGCAGTTAAAGTTTAAATAAACTATTTTGCTTCAGCTGATACTTTGCTTTAGATTTTTTTTATCCAACAACTTCAAACAACTTTGATGCAGGAATATGTGATACAGTAATATCTGCAATCTCTAGCTTTCTCATCCTATCCTATTCAAACCAGTTCTAGTTGTCAAAAAGAAATCCGATGCAGAGTTTGCTGAATCACTGTGCTATGCAGGAGGCTCCAGGAAGGATCCAGAAGGATCAGACAGGGTGAACTGCAGCAAGAGTAAAAGAGGCTCTGAGGTAATCACTGGTCCAAGGGAAACTTATTCAGCCTCAAAGTGTCATAAGGATTGAAAAGTAGGTAGTTAGGTGAAAAACTGCAATGAAGGAAAGGAGGGAATGTATATTGGGGAGGGGGTGGTGGGTGTTGAAACTGGGGAGGAACACATGAAAGAATGTTCAGGCTGAAACTCCATGTCATTGCCCAAGGTAAGAGCAATTCCAGCCTGTGCACTCTTTCAGAAAGAGGACATGCTGCAGGATTACATCTTCATTTAGCTTATTTCCTCGTCAATGATACTCAAAGAGAACATGTCTTACAAGGAAGAGTTCATAAATCCAAATATTATGGTTAGAAACTTCCTTCAACCTTCAAGTAAAATTAGCACTGGGTAAGAAGTTGCCAAATTGATAGCCCTGAGAAATGAAGCCCTAAATTTATCAAAGAGGAAGATATGCCAGAGATGGTGTAATTGCAGACCTTCTGCATTTCTTTGGAGGTCCTGATGGAGGATATTTAAGACTAAAGAAGGAATTCAAGACCTCTGTCTCTGCAGCATCTGTCAACAACTGATCTCTTGGAAATTCTACTCTGCTAGAAGCTGAACAGAATTATCATCACTGGAACATTCACAGAGCTGTAGTGAAGGTAGTGGGCAGGTGGCCCTGCTCTGGCATCAAAACACAGAGCTGCTGCCTTCAATCCAGTAATAGATTTTTTGCGTCAAATTGCAGAATCTGAGATGTGCTCCTGCAAACTGCAGATCATCAGTGCATTAAATGAATGGAAATCCTTCCTCTACCTTGCCCTATTTTCTGAGCCCTCAAGGGAATTACTGGTGACACCCATACTCTGCAGCACTGAAGAGATTACATCTCTCATTTAGTTTAAGGTGGAAGTAGCACATACAGTGGGATCAGCAAAGCTCTGGCAAGCCCTGTGGCCAGCCAAGGGTCGCTGAGGGGCACAGGCAGAAAAGGAGTGTGTCCTCCCTGCTCTTGAGAGATACACAACAGCTTCTTGGATGAACAATTAAGTTGCTACTAACAACTGATACCAGCATTTTGGAGAGTTTTATTCTGTCTTCCCCTCCTCAGTGTTTCTCAAATTGGTAGTGTTTTTATTATAAAATATTTACTGATTTCAAGCTATTAATCATCTAGATACATTTCTCTTTCATTTATTTACATTTAGTAATACATAACTTTCAACTTGCTTACTCCCAATTGTAACCTGACCAATGGCAAAAGTTGCAGAAGTTGGTGCCTGCTTTTTACTGGGCCTCACACAACTCTCTCCCTGCAGTGCCTTCTAGATAGCTCCTATTCTGAGAAGCCTGCCCTGGAAACACATCCTAAAACCAGGCTCTTTACATGGAATGAAATTCTGCATTAATCTTGCTGTGCCTTGTTTCCCCAGATAAACAGAAGAGCACTATCTCACTTCTACAGATAGGATTTTGTGTGAATAAATACCCCATTTTTTAAAAACTGTTTTGATTCTGTAATGATCAGAGAATGCTAAATTAACCTGGTCTAAACCAGACCAATGCATACACACATTTGATTTCCTATCTCTTCCCTTCTCACTTTCTTACAACACCTTATTCTTTACTTATGGTGGCAACATTGATATAAAAATCCATCACAGTGTGCTACTGGGGTCCAAGCACCTGTAACAAGCAGGAGTTGGAGCAGTGAATATCTTGCTAGTACAGCTTAAGGAAAACACTCTCTCCCCTGCAAACAAGTAATGACAGACACTGGCTGTGATGCAGAAGCAAAGTTTGTGGGGAGTAGCTGCAAACAAAGCAGCTTTTAGATTCCAATTCCTTCATCAGTTGTATATAACTTATATTTTATGTTTTCCAGTAGTACCTTAAAAGAAAACATGCAGCAGATGAAAATAAAGTTTTGAGTTACCTGAAATTTGACTTCCAGAGCTCTTCTATGATCACAGATCTATGAGGGCAAAGAATCACACCAATGTTTCAGCTGCAACTGGCCATCTTGAACTTGTAGCAAGGTTTAATGAAAGCTCAAGCTCTCCTCCCTTAAAGACTTTCAGATTCTGCTTCTGAGATTCATAAATTTCATATGCAAGCTATCATTGGAATAGAATGTCTCCCCCTTATTGGTTCACCTGGTAGGACAACAGGGGATCTTACAGCAGAACCATTAGTAGAACCACTGAGGTCACTGAAGACCAATCAGAGTTATTTGCTGCACCCTTTATTTCTCATCCTTACTATAAACCTTTTATGTGTGTGTGCCACCACAGCTTGAAATCACACAGCATGAAGTGGACATAGCTCTTTGATCATTTATTACATTTGGGAAGAATCTCCCTTTCTTAGCCACCATTAAGATTTTTTTCCAGATCATCCTGCAGCTCTGTGAGGCTTTTATCTTCTGAGTGTCTTTTTGCTACAACGAGCCAAGTTCCCCCTTTGGAGCAGAGAACCTGTCTTTCCTATTGGAACAAAACTGCAATATTGTGAAATGATTCTGTCATTGAATCACTGCACAGTCAGAGGGGAATTATAACCAGTCATTAAGATGCTAAACCAAGAAAAAGAAATCAAAAAGAATTCACACTAGTATGGATTTTTTTTACACAGCATTTGAAATAGATCTTACTGCTTAATCCCAGTTAAGGATACCATTATATTGCCAGGGAGTATCTTTTTTTCTACTTTTGGACTTTCTACTGTTTATGTGATTCGGTTAGATTCTTTTTTGTTAAGCCATGCTGGCTAAGGTCAGTGCTTTTATAAGAAATATTGGCAGGGAGTGTGGAAGTCAAAATTCAACCAGGTACAAATAATGATATAATATCTGATCACAGCATGTTCTCTGTTTCTAATTTCTGAAGCAATGACACCCAAGAACATTATCAATTTCAACACTCCACTAAAGTCCTATGTTGTTGAAGACCCTATGATGTACCTCAAGATTTGAAGATTTGCAGTTTTCCACATAGAGCTCTTATAATCATCTAGGCTATGAATTCTAAGCAGCAACTTTGCAGGATGTTTTAATCATGGCTTTTACCTAAATTTGTGTAATACTGCTGTACTCCTGTATAAAATGGCTGTACTCTCTAACTGCTGTGTTTTTGTGAGTGCAAAAGCAATCTCTCTTGGGCTGTTGTAGGAGAAGAACTGTATTTATAATATTTACTTAACTCTACTTGCCTTCCAAACCATGACTCTCAAGAGCTCACTATCTTTGGTGCATTTTCCCCTTCACATTACTGCAATGATTAGGGAGCTATTATGCAGATATATAAATGAGGACCTGAGGTACAGAAAATAATGGCTCATCTGTAGTCACACAGACAGAGAGAGCTTGAATCAATGTATTTTATTTCCTAGAAAAATACTTAAACAATTCTTCACTGATTCAGTACCAAACCACTAAGTATTTAATAACAAAGCTTATTGGTAAAGCACTAGTATTCTGTTTTCAGCTGTAGGGAACTTTGAGGTCTCTGCTTCATTAACTTGTGTGTGTAACAACCCAGCACATGTTCTGAAGAATTTTTATTTCTTCTCCAAATTGTTCAGGTTGTCCAGTGTTTTAAAATCTAACTGTAATACCAGGTTACTCTTGGGCTTGGGCAGAAACAAGCAATAGCACTCTAAGCTCTTTTAGAATGGATAGACAAGTTTATTTTACTGTATTGCTTGCTCTGGATTTGGTGTCCAGATTTCAGAGAGGAACAAGCAGTAGCAACCCTCCTACTAGAAGACCCTAACTCAGACCACTTATAATAAGAAGCCAAGGCCAGAGAGCAGGGAGCAGGTAGTATGAACTCTTTTCCAGCCTCCGGATTTGAGAATGAGGGTGATACAACAGACACTTTCCAACACGGCTGAGCAGGCACAACTAGTCTTGGGACACAGCTGAGCCCAAGCTGTTCAGCAGAGTGTAGCAGACCAGATTTGTTAGGCCAGGAGCATTGTGCTTTCCCTAAGCCATGCTGTCTTTAAGTCCCTTGTCTTGAACACGCCACTGTCTCCATCACAATGAAACAGAAATGAAATTAATGCATTCATCCTAAACGGATTTACATAATTTGTTTTAGACATAGTATGTCATCTCCAGATGAAGGGAATAATGTAGAGAATACATCATCTATTCTTCTTCACTGACAAAAGAGCCAAACTAGAAATACAAAAGGAAGAGCAGACAGAGCAAACTGGAGCATGCAAGCAAAGAGACTTATCTAATAGTCTCTTCATTATTCTGAAAGCAAGGATCTAGTGGAGGCTTCTGGCACAAGCTGGATACCTGCTGAGAGTGGGCATGTTGAATTATTCATGCTTTTGGTTATAAATAATGCACTCCCCGCATATATCTAATTTAAATAGACCCATAAAGCCCAGTGGATTAGTGACTTCATGCTGCCTAAAAGTAACAGATCATCTAGCCAAAGTCTCTTGGCTATTACCTGCTCTCAGCAAGGCTCTTCTGGAGGATAATATTTTAAAGAATTTTTTTCTGATGTTTTTGTTGATGCAGGGATAACATTCTGTATGTAAGAGCTTAAGAAACGCAAATAGGAGTGCTGCACTGTACCAGGACACCATCTGTTTGGGAGTGCTCTTGCATAATTTTGCTGTATGGTCATCTTGTAATGATGGTACTGCTCTCTCTAACAAGGAGACTTCGCACCTCATAATGCGGACAGAGTAAAAGACTTGGTAGCCCTAACAAGAAGGGACAATTGTACCTCATGACAGCTGTTCTTAGGCATCATTTAAGCAACAAAAAGAAAGAACACACTCAAACTTTACATACCACGTTGCTGAGGAATGCAGTGTGAGGTGCAGTGCCAGATGCACGTTGAGCTTTGCGTGGTGGGAGCCTGAGGCAAGATCCTGACCCTTTGCACTAGAGTGGGGACCTGTGGTCCAGCCAGCTGATGGACACTTGGAGGTACTCAGGAGCTGATCACTCAGCTGGAAGACCTCAGACTGTGAGAGCACAAAAGTCCAGGGTTTCTCTTGTTCATGGTCCCTCTATGGATGCACCAGCTCCAGCTGCTATTCCGTTGGGCACCATGTAAAATTACTTCAAGAAATCCAGACTGAGTCTGAGACCCTTCTATGAAAAACCCAGGGTTGAGCCCTGAGGAAACCACACTCTCACTGTGAGAGTGGGGGGTGTGCAGGGAGCAAACCCAGGGTCCTGTTGGGTCCCTGGAGCTGCCTGTTGCAAAGGCACCAGCAGTGGGAGTGTCTGGTGGTGCGAGCAGGACTGCCAGAGTGCTCCTGAATGGTCAGACAGGGAAGTTTTTGAGCAGTGCTTCATAAAAACATATAGACCACAGACCTCACTTCTCTGTACTTGAATTTTGTCCATCAGTACCCACCTCCTGAATCTTCACCGTGACTGGCAGGTGTAATGGGACTGTACTGGCCTAAGAACCCCCCTGTTCTCAAGATAAGTCTCAAAGTAGGCTAGAATCAAGGGAAGTTTGGGTGATTTTAATTGTGTGGTATCCCGCAAGGAATCCTAGGAGAATTTGTACTTCTGAGATAACAAAGCCTTTGTAGGCTGACTGCCAGTTTTACCAGGCTCTCCAGGAGAGGTTTTTAAATTCTGACTGATGAAAAATGTCCTATCTTACATGAGCTCCTTTTGTGATATCCTGAGAAGTGCTGTCTATCTGAGCTTATGAATGCCCAATGCAAATTCAGCTCTGGGATGACAATCACAAGTTTTAGAACTGCATATTGCCCCCTGCCCTTCCCTCAGATCACTCCCCCATTTCTAATATGCCAGTGCTAAAATGCAGTACATTTTCACAGAGCACCCAAGAAGCAGACCATTTTCATCCCTGCTTCTAAAAGGATGCAGCAAGTGCACATCTCACACACCTCCTCAACTAGTGGACCAGGTCTAGATAAACAACACAGATCTTGCTCTTGGTTTCCAAATAGTGAGTGCTGAAGGTCTCACCTGGTGTTTTTCCTATCAATCATAAGAGGAATATATTGATGAAATCAAAGTTCTCTCACAAATTATTTTTTTCTTAATAGCTTGAAGAATGAAGGGGAGCAGAAGCAAGGGAGAAGAAACACCATTTTAACTTATTTTGTCACAATTTTTCTTTTACCCAATGATTTCAGAAAAAAGTAGGACACTGCAAGGAGTCACGTCTCATTAGGCATTACTGACATGGTGATTACATAGAAGCTTAAATATTCTTCCCTTAATCCATAATGTGAAGTACTGTTTAGTGGTTACTTTTTAAAAAAAAATATATTTAAGCATTCCCTATTTATAAGATTAGAAATGAGAATTGTTCAGGTATGAGGTAAAACAATATTCTGAATTAGGAAAAACATTGTCAGCAGGTTGAGGAAGGTGTTGTCCTCTCTGCTCAGTGCTGGTGAAGCCTCACCTGGAGTATTGGCTCTTAGTTCTGGGTGCTCCAGCTCAAGACTTTCTGGGACGAGTGCAGGAAAGCGTCACTTAGCAAAGGGACTGCGTCCTCACATGAGGAAAGGCTGAGAGAGAGCTGGGACTCTTCAGCCTGAAGAGGAGTTTTGGCAGAGGAAGGTACATAAATGTCTGAGAGGGACTAAATGGAGTCAGAGTTGTCTCAGAGCCACAAGACAGAACTACAGGCAATGGGTTCAAAATGATGCACATGAAATTCCATCTGAACACAGAACAATTTTTTTGCTACAAAGGCGGTCAGACACTAAAACATTGCCTGTAAAGTTTCCATCCTCAGAGATGTTGTCTTACTGCACACTGTCCTGAACAACCTGCTCCAGCTGACTCCCCTTGAGGGAGGGAGGTTGGACTAGGCAGTCCCATGAGATTTTTTCCAATCTCAACTATTCTGTGATTTTGTGAAAGGAGAGAATGGCTAATAAATACTTGAGGTGAGTAAAAGTGTTCTTTGCCCATCTAATATTGAATTTGTGATTTAGAAGTTTGAAGGAATACCTCAGCTTTCAATTTAAAACAAAACCAGAAAACAAAAATTTCTGTGTAAGTTAACCTATAAAATGAAAGCTAAGTCAAATAGCGAGGCTGTTTATTTCCCATTTTCCATAGCACTCCTGTCCTTGCAGCACATTAGAGATATGGGACAGTCAGTGTGCATGCAACCACTGTGTCCATCAGCACTGACTCCTACACGTCCACAGCAATCTGCTCTTAGAGACACAGGGGCTTCAAGAGCGTCAGGGATCAACTTTTCACTGAAGAAAAAGGATGAGGTAAATCTATCAGCAGACAGTGCATTAATTTCTTATTGAATCACTATTAGCTATGTCTGCTGCTTTTTTTTTAGGGTCCAAGGGATTCTCAGCAGCTCTTCATCTGACTGGACACACAGCACACCATAGCTTGGTGCTCAGGAGATGGACAGGAGAAAAATCTTGGTTTCTGAGCCTCCCTGAAGCCTAAGATCAGAATTATGCTGCATTATTCTACTACATTTCTGTTCTCATAAAAAAATCCCCAAAACCCCCAAATAGTATATGCTAAAAGTACAGCCATATATCTTAATGGAAGGGGAAAAAAAAAAAAAAATCAGTGCTGGCTTTAAGAAATAAACTATCCTGCAGTAAGTTCAGCAAATAAATACTGGAAATCAAGGATGAATTGAATTATTACTATCATGCTAGCCCTTCCTACTCCAACATTAACTACTTTTAAACTTACACAACAAACAAGGTATCGTAGGATAGCACAATGTACCATAGCCAATGCACCAAGGGAAATCACACAAATGGAAAAGGAAGTGGCAAATGAATAATTAAGCAGTACAGCCTTGCTTCTGTTCTGGGAAGGGTTTGAAGGGGAAAAAAACCCACACAAATTACTGTTTGCATCATAGTTGGACATTTGTTTGATAGCTGTTACCTATGATGCTTCAAAACTGATCCAGTGAAAAACTAATGAAAATCTCATATCACATAGTTTTTATTTCACTTGACAGGTAGTTATTTTTCTCTTGATAGCTTTATATGTAGAGTCCTTCTCATCTTCCCCATCTACATTTTCACAGTCAAAATCTAAACCACTCAGAATGTTAGAAGTTGCAGTTTGCTGCTTGGTGCTTCTCAGCAATCCCAACGCAGATTGAAGGCTTTGAATTACTACTAACCTTCATTTCATGTTTTATGACTCCCATCTGCTAATAGGAATTTCAACATTTGCACATGTCCACTCAACCCACTGTATTTAAAATTAAAATTAATTTTATAGAGTTTAGAAGTGAACTCTGAACTTGGTAGTTATGGATTCACTCCAGACACAGCAATCAACAAGATCTCAAAAGATTTATGCTGATCATGCAAAATCTTCACATCTGGTCTGCCAGATGTGTGGTTTTTTGTTTTTTTTTTTTTGGCATGCGAGAAAGAGGCACCACCATCCGTCCCAGCACAGTGATTACAGCATGATTTCTTTCTTCAGGAAAGAAATGTAAGCACTGAATATGGGTATTAGAGTTTATCTGAATGTTAGACTGGAGTAGCACCCAGTTCACTCACTCGTTTATGTCGCATTCGTGTTTTAGGCAATATGTTCTGGAACACACTGCTTTCTTCTCTTGATGAAGTCATGCACATCCCTACTCAACCTGGTCAAGAACTAGGAGACATGAGGAAAGAAAGCCATGGGCAGTTTGGACAATATTTCCCAAAAGAGGTACACCACATGCAGTTCCTGTGTCTAACATCCAGTCCACAGGAGAGCAGGTGGCGCACTGAGAAAAGAGTTGACAGAAAATCTAAGTGGGAAGGAAAAGTAAATCTTGCCTGAGGTGAGATCATCATACCATCCTGCTGAAAACATTGTATCATCTCTGAAGCATTCTTCTCTGTATCCTGAGGGCAGCCAGTTCACAGATGACACCATTCTGGGAAATCTACTTTATAAAGATGAAAGTCTCCTCTAGGGCTAGTATGTGGAAAACTTGGAAGGTTTTCTGATGGGCTCTTTCCACAATCCTCCTAGACTTCAATAGTTTTTGGTATAAATGGATACACAGATTCCCAGAGGAACAAGCTCCACTGGAGCCAATTTATATAGATTAGTAATATTTCATCATCTCAATACCATAAAGCTGGCTTTACTTTAGCTGATTTACTCAAAACCAAACCAAAACAAAAAAAAAACTAAACAAACCAAAACCAATTAAACAACCAAAACACAGACTTGGAGAATTTGAAATTTTTCAGATTTTCTTAGTGGAAATCTCAACACTTGTTAGCACCCCTAATCTACATTCTCATTTCCCCTGAGGATTTCAGCACACTATAGTGAACTCACCCAGCTTTCAGGGTGTGAAATGATTCTCTCACATAATGCGCCTCTCTTACTTGCAGTTTTTCAGAAATGTCTGAGCTCTTGCAAACCAGAGATTACCAACTTCGTCAACAAGTCACTTGTGGATAACCATTAGATAAGAGAAATCACTGCCTCCAGAAGAAGCTACAGGTGTCTAACCTACTACTCCTACCTCCCTCCACCCTCAGCAAAAACTCAGCACAACACAAACAATCCTTCAAAAGAAATCTTGCTAAAAGAAGATATTGATCTTCTCCTCCCTTTCCTTTAGCCTCCAGTTTTCTCCCCCTATTAGAAATGGAGTTAGTTTATCCTATTCCTCACCCAGACTGCAAACATTAATAATACAGAATAAGATTCGCACTTGCCTGAAGCAATTTTATTTTCCACTAGCTGCCCACTAAATAGCAGTTAGAAGCTATTCCAGCAAATGGAGTGCTCCATGGCCTAGGGGGATGACATGCCACATTCTCCTTCACAGTCATTGCTTTAGTTCCCCTGCAGATTATCTAAATTATCCACAATACAGCCTTCTTCATTATAGCTATAGGAATGAAGCAGAACTATATGAAACTTTAACATTTCTACAATGCATCACTAACCCCATCATCAGCTCAATATATTCATTAATATTTGGAATATTCACAAGCAGAAGTTGGATAAATTTGCTGGTCCATTATAATGCTGTTTTTGAGAAGAAAAAAACCCCAATGTTTCCACAAACAAATTAACAGAATTTAGGATATATTTGCTGTATGAGATCTCTCCATCAAACCATTAAATGCAAAACCCACTTTCAAATGTTTTTCACTGGGACAACTTCTCTTCCTAGTGTTAAAACAAAAGTCATCCTTTTGTGATTAAAATGTATCTTTTCCTTCAAGATGTGTATTTGATATAGCTGCAGTGTGAAGCCAGTACAAATTTATCTGAAGCATGAAGCTCCAAAAGTCTATTTTCTACAATTTGTAACAATACCTAGGTACACATCTGAAAAAAGCCTGCAGAAGAGGGATGGACTTCATCTGAACTACGGGGGGACCAAGCTGCAATACTTTAAACAAAGACTATGAGTGAACTTTGAAACTAATGAGTTAGAAAAAGCAGAATGAATGCAAAGAACACGCTTTCAGAATAGTGTTTCTTATTATGCAAATGCAAAAATTCTTTACCTTATGTGAATCATAGGACAAAGGATGAAAATCAAATGAGAAACAGAAAGCAATTTGCACTAGATGTAATTAGTGGGCAACTACAAAGACATGACTTCCTTAGAGCTGTGTATCAGATATGGTTACCAGCACAGGCTCTGCAGAGGGAAGTCTTGTATTTCATCAAATTATTGAAGTATTGGAAGAAATCTTGAACAGAAAAACAGTTATAGAACCAAAAGTTTTGAATTGTTGTTTTCTTGTTTTTTGTTTTTTTTTCTCTATAATCTCTCTTGCCAGGTTTTTAAAACAACTAAGTAGCAGTGAAATCAGTCAGCAATGTTTAGGAATGAGGAAGCAAATGGCTAAAAGATGGAAGGTGGAGGAGGTATGATATGAATAATTGCTCAGTATTGCAGTGGAGGAAAGTAATTAGTGGAAACTCTTGAGTTTGTGCTATTCATTTTTTTGCAACTTAACCTCGAAAGCAGTGTTAGTGGTAAGGCAAGGAAATGTGCCACTGATAGAAAGATCATTCAAAGGAGTGAGGATGGGAAAGGACTGTGAAACCTGAAGGACCTCACCTGGCAGGTGAAACCCATTCGAAATAAGCACAAAGCAAAGAAAATTACTCCTAATCTTATACATGGCCATTAGCAGAGAAAGAATTGGAGGTACCAGTAGCTGGTTCCACAAAGCAACAAATAGGCACTCAATAGCAGTGAAATGAATAAGGAAACGTTTGGAATTAGCAAAAGAAGGATAAACAGAACAGGTCACTATGCCACTGTTTAAATCACCAATTCATCTTACTGAACATAAATATATAAGAATGGTGTGTGTAGGGTTGAAACCCTTGGCTTGCAAATAATCTGCTATTAGAAAACCAAAAACCAGAAGGGGGAACAAGGATAAAAAAATGTCAAAACAGTAAAAAAAATGAGTGGCTTCCCTATGAAGTAGGCAATTGGTACGCAAAATATTTCAGGCAGTGGCAGGGATTTAGGCAGAATATAAGAGGTGTGCAAAATCATAAAAGACATGGAAAGGCTGGACAGGGATAGATGATCTTTTCAAGGAAGTCCAGTAAATGAACCTACAGGGAGCCATGTTCAAAGTAGCAAGGAAGGCACAGGGTAGCGTAAACCTGTAATATCTTGTTGGAGAAAGTTGTGAATACAAAAACGTTTATATGGGTTCAAAGAAAAAAAGGGACAAATGTTTAGGGGATAGGTACATTTGGAATAACCAGAAAAACTACACCAGAACTCGCAAATCCCCTGTACTGAATAAAGCAGGAGGGAGGTTCAGAGAGCATGCACACGTGTGTTAAGCCTTGTATATGCTTGCCCCATTTTTAGTCTTCCTCATGTATTTGTACATGGCCCCTGTTCATTTTTTGTTGGCTTAGTGATTAGGTGCTTCACTTCAGAAAACTGCTTTTGAACACTCTGACCCCAATATAAACTGGTCCTCTGCCTCTGTCCTGTAATACTTTCCCTTGGGGAAGTTCAACCCCCATTTCCTACCCTATGCACTTCAATATCTCTGCTTTCAATCTAGACTTGTGCTGAAACAAACAAACAAGTTTCCACATTTCCAGTGTCATTTCCCTTAAAAATGCATCAGTTTTACTTTAACTCCCCCTGCCAAGACAAAGCAAACTCTTTTAGTATTTTTACTTTTATATTACATACATACACTTTCAACATGGCTGTTTTTCTTCTTTTGCCTCACTAAATTATCATGAGCTCTGCTCTGTCATTTAAATTCCTTTGAGGTGGGCAGTTAAATTAGTATAAAATCATTGAAAAGAAGAAGGGAGTTTAGCCCATGCTATACATGAATTACTTCATCCACCACAGTGAATTTATAATGCTACCTTCAGTTTAATAGTGAAGAGCAGAACAACTACACAGTTTATAAAGAGGGAATTAGAGGAAGCAGAACAGTTGCCTAAGCTGAAATTTAGCTGCAAACACTACAAACAAATTTTCCCTTGCTCTTGGGAAAACAGTGTTATATTCTTCTGTTCAGGACATTGACACTGTCAGGGTAGCTCAGTCAATTCTGTTGGATGATGTTTTCTTTGTACATACCAATAAAAGAAAATGTTATATGTAAATAATTTTACATGAATTTAATCTGGAAATAAATTAATTTTTTTTAAAAAAAACTTTCCTTGTTGCTCAAAAAAACAGTGATAAAAATGCAAGAGGAGGAGAGAAAAGTAAAAAGACTTCTAGGGACAAAAAGAATAATGTAACCTTTGAAAATTTGCTAAAGCTTAAGATTTGTCTGCTCAGACACTGCTTCCTACCTCCATGTAATTAGATTTTAATTTTCTTTTTACATCCTTTTCCTCTACAGATTCTGAGAAGTAATTATTTCAATATCAATTGATTTGAAGGAACAGTCCCAAGTCTGAATTAAGCAGCTTATGGAAGTTTGTCTTGTTCCTGGTTAAACATTCCTGCTATGCAGCTGGGTAAGCTGCTTGCAGTAATAAAATCCAGATGAAATAATGGAATTGTGCTTGTGAGCCCAGGCTTGGTCTGGCTAGGGGGAACTTCTCAAATGTCTGTTATCAATGTCAGGGATTTAGAGAAAGCCTTCCCAAACAATCAAGCAGAGACAGAAACAAGGTATAAGCTTAATTTCTTTCCTTCAGTGTGCTTTTCATCAAAACAATATCAAATTTTACAAGTCTATAAGCAGTGCATAACATAAACTGTTCTTCTGCCCATATTGTAATAGACAGATAACTTCACAAACATGAGGTCTTCACCTTCCACATACAAAATGCCAGTCTAAAGAGACCTTCAAATTGGCAGTTTTTGCTTCCAGCCATACGTTCAAGGAATTTAGCAAACCAGAAATAAAAACACTTAATTTAAATTTTAAAAAATATTAAAAACCACACCAAAGAAACCAGCAGGACAAGACTGAATATTTTTGAAGTGTTTGTCACAAACTTACCCTTTCTTTGACTTTTCTTCTATTTTACCTTTTTACTTACAGCCAAGAAAGTAGACTAGGGAAAAAAGCATAAGTGCATAAATTTTGATTACATTAGTTATTAAAGTAAGTATAAGGAGGGGCTGGTCAAGAGTGGGGAAAAAAATAACCCCAAATACAAAAAAATAATGCCTACCACACTTGTGAATTCTTATGTTCTCCTTTTGTGATTCCTGCAGGTCAGTTTGCACAAGCCCCACAGCAGCAGGTTCCCATCAACCTCTCTTTTCTACCAAGTGGGAATGGCTGCCCAGATTAGAAAATGCACAGCACATGGGGCAGCCACCACTCTCTGAGCAACCTGTTCCAGTGCCTCACCATCCTCACAGTAAAGACTTTCTTCTCTGATAAAAGATGGAGAGGGACTTTTTACAAGGGCATTTAGTGACAGGACATTAAATATACATAATGTGCACTCATGGAGACAGGATATTTTATTATTGAGGAGGGGAATAAAATCTTTGCTCCATGGAGAACAAAATTAGAAAACAGCATTGCACCAACAATACCCAGAAGCATTTTTTTCTATGCCCTGGTGGACACTCCACTAAGATGCTTACCAGACTTCAGAAAGAATCTTCATTCTCTAGATATTCCATGCCCTTAAATTGAAACAGCTAATGAGATTCCAATGGTATCCCACAAACTCAGCTCTTCCAATCAGGCTTTTTGGGATTCAGATATTCTCACTTTTGCTCTTTCCTGAAAATTAGCCCTCTACAGTCTGACAACTCATGTCCACTTAACAGAGTAATTCTTCCAAAGCCTTTTCAGAAAAAAATGCACAATCCTCAAAATTCTAGACTTGGGGGCTTAGCTTCTCACTGGCTAAAAATGATGCAACAGCTAAAGAAAGGCTTGGAGAATACTCTCAGTGGGGCATCTAAAATAATCATGCTTCACATATGAACACCACACACAATATAATCAGTTGTGGAAAGACACAGTCAAATGGAAGCATCTTTCAAATCTTTGCCTCTTTCAGTCAGTCTGTTCATTCCTTCAGGTCCTCCCTCATTTTCCAGTGCAAGCCTCCTCATTCCTCAAATGCCTATTATTAAAGTTACTGTTATGTAAAGTTTCAGACCACTTAGTTACCTTTTCTCCCACCCCTAGCACAAGCCAGTTGATATCTTTGTTTGGTTGCAACCCACCTAAAATCCTAACTATTCCACAGAGGCTGCAGCTAACTTGCTAGCCAAGGACAGGGAAGCAGACTCTGCATTTCAAGCTAGCACCACGCCATCCAGCAGGGAGAAATGTCCAGACAGAATCCAGGATACAATGTCATTTATAAATCAAATCAACATTCACAAATGGAGTTTGCAGGCTGATAATATGGCCATCCAGTGTTTCAGCCTAATTTCTTAACCAGCCATCTGAGACGTACAAACTGACCATTAAACAATTCCAAAAATAGGAGAGGATAAATCCCATATCTGTCACATTGAAGCAGTGTGCAAAGAACGTCATTTATACCACACAAGAGGCTATTTCCTTGATATTTTGAAAGCCTCACCTATTCCTCACCACTTTATACTTTTTTTCTGAGCTGCATTTGAAAATGGGCAGTTCTAAGCACAAACACTGATTATTTAAACACTGTTCCTACTGTTGCCTGTACTTGACTTTCCTCAGGGAAGGATCTGGGAAGGTGCCAAAGTAAATGCCAGGAAAGCCACAATCACACTACAAAAGGACTTTCAGACAGATTCCTCTTGAGCCAAATTTCTTTTCAATTTCAGCTGTATCTTCACCTTCCTCTGGAATTGTGGACTTCTGCCCCAGACTTGGAAAAATCTTATGCTCAAAAGACCTTGAATAATCAGGTCATCACAACTTCTCACTGAGGACTTTATGTATTTTTTAATTATCATGTATTTGGGTTAGATAGCAGCAGCTAGATGAAAAATGCCAGAATCCCTAAATAGTTTGCGTTGGGAGGGACCTTTAAAAGGTCACCTAGTCCAAACCTTCTGCAAAAGGCAGGAGCTCCTTAGGTAAAGCTCAGTTACATCCATTTATCAATACTTTGTGCTTGAGATCACCACACTACAACATTCACAGTCTCCCATGGGTGAGCTCTGAGACTGACACGCTTGCAGTTTCTGCATAAGATTCAGCAGTTCTCAATGTCAGTGAGGTGGAGTGGCACACACAGTGTTTGTAGCCACACCGTGCTAGCACACAAAAGTTACACCCTGGGTGTTTGAGGTAAAGATATGATTGAAGCTACATATTTTTTTCTAGAGCAGCAGGAGTCAAACTTAAGATTAGATATCTTAAACTATACAAGAACTGGAAACTATCTTAGACATTGATAGTTTCACATTTCTGTGTCTTGCTCCTAGCTTGAACCAAAACCTTTCTAGTTCAGTACAAGTTAAGAACAGCAGTCACACTGATAACTCCTCTCCCCATGCTTTCATTGACCCTGCTTTGGGTGTTCACTGAAAGCAGGACAAAGACAGGTCTTGACAGCACAAGAGCTGAAATATGATGATGATGATGATAAACACAAAACTTATCTCTGAGTGGCATGTCCTCTGACATCAGCCAAGCAGCAAGGCATTTAAACACCAGCACAGGAGTTTTGTTCTGTTATCTGTCAACTTCTGAAGTTCTCCCCATATTTTTGACTCTGCACTCTGGATATTTGTCAATTCCCCATAAATTGGGTGTCCTGGAAATACTAGGCTCCAACTGGCTTTCATGCTCTGGATCTGCAGGCCCTGGAAGGTTCTTGCAACACTTTTAGACTTCACATGTCAGATCTGTGCTTGGAGTTGCAGTGCCTACAGTTTGTGTGCAACAGGATCTCAGCAGCTGGACAGGAGTCAAGGTGTATTTCCACACTACAGACATCAGTCAAAATGTTTTACTTGAGACATTTTATATCCAATAAAGATTTCGACAAAGTGCTGCTGAAGATGTGTCAGTCAGTTGTATTTCTGAACTCCCCTTCCAGGCTGTTAAAATAAAAAGCAAAAAAAAACAACAGTCTGCCTACCTCTTGATTCTCATGCTGCCACATAAATCATAAAAATGTTTAAGTGCTGCATCTTCTGAGCACTTCTCTCTGGCACAAAATGTCCCATTCTTTGGATAAAGTAGTTCAGATACAGAATAAATAACTTATTTACCCAAAGTGGAGCCATTTCTTCAGAAAATCAAGAAAAAAAATCATACACAGCTGGTCTATTCTGCTATCAGAGATGAAAAAATACTGGGGTAGAAAATTTGTCTGTATCTTTAAAAATAAAATGGACTAACAAGGCTAGAATAAGCTGGTAGTTGTATTTCAGAACATGAAGTAATGTTCAATGAACATAAAAATATCATTAAGGGGTAAAAGTGCCTTTAACATATATGTTCCTATTTATCCATCCAAATTTGAAAAAAGCAGCGATGCATTTATTCTTTTAGTGTGCACCTATCATCTGTAAGATTCAACTTACGGACGGTGGCATCTAGAATGAGGAATCTGCACTACAGTCTTCAGAGATGATGTACCAGAAGGAAATGTCACCAGAAAGATAAAACTTGATTTACTGTACTCAGGTATTTTAACAAATTGCTTTCAGACCTAAAATGCTTGGTTAAGACACTGACATTGCATCTCAGAGCTCACTCTGGTAACCCTGAAGATGTATCAAAGGAATGCGCTATTAGTTAGTACTGAAATAAAGGTAGACTTATAATATATACAAATAAAGGTAGACTTAAAAATATACTGATGACTTGAAGTAGCCTTGTGAAAGATATTGAGACTTTTTATTGTTTTCCCAAGGTACAAGTGTAGTTGATTGCCAAAATCAACAATAAAATCTAATAAATAAATAATAATAAATTTGTTTTTACTTCACAAATTCCAGACTTGCATGCATTTGTCTTTTTTTAACTAAGAAATGGTACTTTATTTTAAACTATAGTGGTAATTTTTCCATGAGTGGCAAATACTTTAATGTCTTGCAACCATTTTAAGAAGTTTCCATTCCCTTCTTCACCCATGTTACTCATGTACAGCAATTAATTAACATTTGTAAAAGTGAGTGGGAGGACCCTCTATGGAGAAGCAAGAAGTGGCTTTGGGGAGGAGGAGAGCAGAGGATGAATGTGCAATGTTGATGCAGTAGTTAACTGAACAGAAATTTTCTCTGTTGGGGCAGTACCTTGCTAAGATACTTCTATTTGTTTCCACTTTCTTACCAAAAATTTTCACCCCCTTACTTGTGATGGATCCCAATCTTACCCTTATGAGGCTGGATTTTATGAGGAGAATAATTACATGTATATGTGTGTGTCTCTTCTGGTTTCACATCTCCATCACTGGCTCACCAGCCAAGACAAAATAGTTTTTAAAAAGCACTTCTAAATTAAAGAGACCATGAGTCAGAATGTACCCTCATAAACATTTTTTTTCCTTAACTTACTTAATTTTTGATGCTGAGAAATAAATATCAATTCTGTAGTTTTTCAGGAAGGCAGATACTGGTACATATCTTATGTTACATGTCCACATCCCAGTGTAGACCCATTTCTCTCAGAAACATTCCCAGGTGCATTTAGAATTAATTGGATGGGCTAAGACAACTGAGAAAACACTCTCAGCTTGTTGGTCAAACTAATGAATCCAGGACTGTGAGCTCAAATTTATGCAAATTTTCAAGATGAACTTAATGCTGAGAAACATCAATTCAGCTGAACATGTAGGCAAATGAACTGTTTGAATCATGTGAATGCTCCCACTGGGATCAATAAGCTGGCCTGTGTTATTGCCACAAAGCATACCAGAATAAATGCCCCTGCTGAAAAATGGAAGGTGATACTGCAAGAAGCCCCATATAAGCTAATGAAATTCAGAATTAAGGTACAGAAATGGAAAATAAGAAAGAGGGAAAAGAAAACAAGAAACAATCCTCAACAGATAACCTTTACAGACGTTCAAACAGTGCTTGTGAGTGATGCAAGAAGAGGAACATATGACGATTTTTGTCAGGGCAGACATGGTTGTTCTACTCTGTTTTTGGAGATAAACTTAGAACGGGCTACTGCTAAAATCAGCACCCAGGTCTTAGCTGCCCTGATTAATTTCCAGCTCTAAATGAGGATCCGGGCCATCATTTTGAGCAAAATACCTTGCCAATCCTTTTTTAAAATGTCCAATTCTCAATCTGGGTTTTCTTTCATATCCTGAAGTACTTCTAAGTAAAATTGCTTTCATTATAATTTTCAGAGCATCAGTCTCTCTGGGAACAGAGATTTTTTTTCTTTTGATCTTCACATTTATCACTAAAGAAGGTATCTTTATTCCTGGCACTTTCTTGGAGAAGGTTTAAAAACTTTGTCTCTTTCCATAGTTACACTGCACTTGTCCTCTAGTGATCCCAGCAGCTTTCGGTGGGATAAGTGCTGACACACCACCGGCTTTCCCACGAGAAGTGCGGCTGCAGGTTGGCTCCTGACCACACCGGACGGTGGAACAAATGTGGGAGCTGACAATGCCATCTTATGGTGGACCTACAAACTGCAAATGCAGTCTGTAAAAGAGACACAAAAATGGCTGTAGCCCTGGCTAGGTAAAAGTATGTGGAATGCTCAAGGACGCAGCTTAAAGTGTGGAGATGAATAATTGTTAATGACTAGCCTTCTTTAAGGGCTTAAACCCAGCAGGATTAGTTTAAATGTCAAAGCTGAAGACCTGGCTTCTGATGGCAAGTGACTATAGGAAAGGAAAAGGAAAGGGGGAGAGAAATGCTCTCACGTCCTCTCATTGACTTTAAGTTTCTCTTCTCACCTGTTCTGGCCCCTTAGTACAAAAACCAGCACTCACTCAACGTGGATGACATGCCCAAAGTATTTCTATGCACAACAATAGCAGCACTTTGCCCTGGAAGCTGGGGTATCCAGAAGTTAGGACTGTGTCTGTTGGACGCCCAGAGGTTCAGAAGATGACAGAGAGTGGGGCACAAAGGCCACCAAATGCAGTGAGGTGCATTCCCACTGGAGAGGAACTGTGAGTATGGCCTGCAAGTTTCTATGGGAACCACCCGGGTTTTTATCATTGAACTGTCATTACACTGAAGCTCTGAGTTTAATAACTGCTTCCTGGAGCAGGAGGAATACTGAGGCAAAAAAAAAAAAAAAAAAAAAAAAAAAAAAAAAAAAAAAAAAAAAAAAAGGGTATAAGTACCAGTCAAAATTAATGGCAAAACTTTGGTTTTCAAACAGCAAGATACATACAGAGCACAGTTGAGGTTCTTCTCCTCTGTGTAAAGGCAGCTCAGAGACATGTGTGGAGAAGAGAAGATGGGGTTAACCTGATGCAGATGAGGTTTGTGTGCCATGCCATCTTCATAATTTCTGTGCTTGGAGATGAGAAGCTGGATTCCAGTAAATCCAGATTATTTGTGACAGCTGCCAACAGGGAACCAGCCTTACACGTGGTGGGCTGTGGTCTCACTGTTGGGGTATTCCTAGTGTTCCTTCTGCTCCTTTATGTCTGATTTATTTTTTTCCTTAAAATTCAGTAAAAGTTCCTACAGTAAAACAACATCATTAACATTTCAGACAAAGCTTGTCTTGTGATAACAAAAGTATTGTGAATTTAGCCTGTCCTCAGTGAATAATTGTTCAGTGAACACTCTAAAGCCTTCAGCTGGGAAAGTGTGTGAATATGCATTTTGGAACCATTTATGTAATTTCTACCTTTTTTTTTTTCCTCTTACTTTTGCTATTGGTTTTTACTTTTGCTTTTTACTTCTCTGTTGAGAAATTTAAATCAGGCCAGTGCCCTGAAAGGGAAAGAAAAGTTGCCTGGGACAAACTGCACACATGCTGAATATTTATATAGAATGACAAAATGACAATGACATTTGACTTCAGGTTTTCTTTGACAAAAACAGTTCCATTCAGCTGTGACCCATATCTCTTTGTCCTGACAAGCTGAGGAAAACATAAAACACTGGACCAAAATTGAATATGGCCTGAAGTCTTCATTTTGTTCCCAGAAAACACTGACTTAAATTTGATACATCTTAGTGGATTAATATGTTTTAGAGTGAATTTTAAAATTTTATAAATGTTATTCTTGGTTCTATTTTTCCATAGCCCAGTTTGTCAAGTGCTGTTAAAACACATCCGTAAATTTAATTCTTTTTTTTCCAAGAACCTTGTTTTTCAAGGAGCATAATAAACTAACAAATAGACTGTGGATAAGAAGGGTGTGATATAGAGGAAAAGTGGCTGACATGATTGCTCTCTTTTTGGTAAGGCTATATGTAATAATAGTGCCTTCCTCTAGTAAAATTTGTCCTACTTTTCTAAAACATTCTAGCATATCTCTAAATCCTGCAGCTCTGCCGGAGTCACAGTCCATTAGGATCCGGCTGGATCGTTTATGTGATTCGGAGGGCACTGCCAGGAAACTGGGGTAAATATGGAAAATAATATTGATGTCTTGACACATCAGGATCTGCAGCATCAAAACTTAATGAGTCCCTCTTGAGGCTGCACCCAAAATAACCTCTTCAGAATTAAATGGAAAGCCATGGTTCTGAACAGATGAAAAAGCCCACTATGATCTGTAAGCCTGGGAATATTAAGTGATGGTTAGTTCCACTGTAAAGCCCTTTAGTTTTCTGTGTGAGCTCATAGCCTGATTCCTTCGTGTAACTATTTAAATATCACATAATGACAATATAGATGCTGTGTACTGAGGCACTGGAGAAGCCACAGGTGTCAAAATTAAAGTAGCTTGTTCAGCTTTCACTCACCACTTCATGCATAACTATTGCTTTCAAGTTATAGCACACTAAATCTCACATAAAAATAGAGTACTTGGAATGGAAACATTTAAATACAATCATTTTCCTAGAACAGTAAACATAAAAGTTGCAATTTATTTGTAAAAGAAAAAATGACATAAATCATTTTATGATAAATCTGCATTAAATATCTGAGCAATAATGTCTTTCAGCATCCTGCTCACAGAAGAGTTTCTGTTTTTCACATCAAAGAGTTATTAGCTTAAAAATCCAAATCAAAACCTCACCCCTAGCTCAGGAATTTGAATCCAGCCTTGCCTTGCTCCTGACAAAACCATACTACCTTTATCCTGCACAGCTGTAGTACATTTTTCTTGCTCTCCTTTGGTGATGAATCTGAGCAGTCTGTGTGTTAGCTGCAATGTCACAAGGGTCACATAAATATCTGCAAGATAGGCAGACAATGATGCTTCTGGAATTTTTGAAAAACAAGGGGAAATAACAGAAAATAAAACAACCCATCTGGAATCTAAATCAAGGGTTGTTTACCTTCTAGCACACACAAACAAACCTTCCAAGGAGAACATTCTATCATTCTTGCTCTTTGCGTAATACCTCTGGGCCCTTTTATAACATGTAACTATCAGATGCCAAAAATCCCAGCTCACACAGATTATTATTGCAATGCTTGGAAAGTTATTCCAATGAATCAGGCATACACACACAAAAAAAGGAGAGCTATCTCTGTTCATTCAAAGGCTGTCCCACAGTTGCTTAAGGTTGTAGTCTGATTCACTTGGCTTCCCTAGGTTTTTCACAGCTAGCAGAGACCTTGGATGCTCTGAGACTCCTGTATGCCAATCAAAACAAATGCTTAATAAACAAAGAAATCTTGCCTTTGAAATCCAGGGAGAATCATGCTGGCGAGGAACAGCTATGCAATATTTTCCTTTCTGTCAAAGAAGCAGTAACCTTCTTAAAAGAATTCAGGAAATGTCAAAAAATATCCTTTTCTCATGCTCCAAACTGGATTTTTTCCCCTATTGTCTTCACAGGATGAGTTGTTGAAGAATACCAGTGCTATTTGATTTTAGCAATGAGGAGTCAAGCAACTTTATGCATCATGACTATTTCAGCATCTGCCTCAGCAGAAGTTGTAGCATGGCTTCAGAGAGAAGGTGCTCCAGTTTTCACTCCTTTTGAGGTCTGAGGACAGTCCACCTCTGCTCATAGTATAACTTTAGAAATCTTGAGTAATGAAGATAGTAAACTAAGGGCAAGAATAGGTTTCGTTTTCCTTTGGAGAATTTAGTTTTACTACTAAAGCTCAACTTTTGAAACACTCACAGAAGTAAAACTGGAGATTTTGGCCCCTGGAGTGTGAGGGTACTCAAAGTGTTTTAAAAAATTACTGATAGATGGTGAACCCTGCAAGCCCAAATGCAGCAGGCTTGAAGGGGTAAGGGGGATGATTAGTTTATCATACCTTCTATTTCCCTATGCTTGCCTAGTGCAGTAATGTGTGAGGTTGCTGTCAATGCTTTCCACTGCAAAGACTTTAGCAGATTTATATAGAATATACTGATTTCAAATTGCCAATAACCAAAGCCATAAGTCTGTGTTACCCAAACAGCCATTGTGATTCTCTTGGTTGTAGGGATAGAGATGGCTCAGCTAAGAAAGGCAGTATGCTCAATTTACATCTATCCTTTGGCTGAGATCAATACCAAAGCCTGAGAGATCTTGTTGTGTGTTAATTACAAGGGTTTCCATGTGTCCTGAAAAATATGTCAACAGCATCAAGAGGCTGGTGTTTATTGAAAAGCACAGGGAGAAGGGGAGAGAGCATAGCATTATTCTTGGAGTCCAAGATGATGAGCATCCTTTGAATGGGACTGATAAAATCATGTTAAAGGAAAACTGTAGACTGTAACAAAGGTGCCTGTAGAATGAAATGCATCTGCAGGAAAGGCTTGAAAAGTCAAGAGGCTCAGACAGAGTACAAACATCTTTTATCCTTCTCATCTCTATTTTTTCTCTCATAAAATGTGACCTCTCTCCAAGGATATTTCTACAAAGCCATTATAAGGATTGGAAGGTAAGACAGGAGGGAAGTGCAGGGAGCACAGAGTTAACTCCTCCACATGTTGGCCATGAATTTGTGAATACCTGTTTTGATCATGGAGAAAGGAATTGCCTAATGTCCATACGCCCACACCTCTCCAGCACTTTGCTTTAAAGGGGATTTGTTCTGATTCATCAAATGACTCCTCTGAAACAACTGGCCTAAAAATGTCCCTCATCCTTTGCTTTTATCTTGTCTGTTTAATCACTGTTTTAAAGAATAAATAATAATAAAAAGAACCAAACAAAAATAAAACCCAGGAAGATAAAAAGAAGATAACTTTCAGCCTATTTTTGCAGAGCATTTTGGATTTCACACATGACTACTAAGGAATTTCTGAAGCAGAAATGAAAGGATGCCAATTTTTCTAGATACATCTTTCCCTAGCTTTGCCCACTGCTTAGCCTTTCCATCAGTACTGCCTTAGGGGTTAAAAGCAAACTCCAAAGGGGTCTGTGAGGACTCTGCTGAGTTGTGAATCCTCCACTATAGCTGCAGAGGAAAACACCACTTGGATTTGGTGTGATGCTCACCAGAAAACTGAAATGGAAGGTATTTTGTCCACATAAGCAAATTAACAATTAATACCCTAGAACTGCTCACTAAGGAAAGTATGGACAAATTTATACAATGCTGCTTTGTGAAGCAACTGGTAGAATTTGTTCTGAAAACGTTGGTTCTACATGATAGCATGAGCTAACATGTTGGCACAGCCTCAAACACCTCTCCAGTCTCTGTCCATGCTGCTCAGAGAGTAATGGGAGAGCCACAGAGGGGAATGCAGATGTGCTGACTCAGCAAGCATGCACCCTTCAGCAAGCAGGATCCCTTCCACTGCAAAAAACTATTTCAGGATTTGACAATGATCAGCTGTGGTTAAATTGGAGCCCTGTGTTCACTCTGCTGCTATTGCCGAGCCCTGGGGCCAGGATCTGAGTGTGATGCCATATGATTATTTTACTACTGAGAATAAAGAAATATGCATTTAACTTCTGGCACCTGCAACATGCCTGCAGGTAGTGCTTTTTCAGTAACAGGACCAACTAAATCCTTATGTGTGACTTCTCTGTGGCTCATTTATTTCACTTAACTTCTGCCTTAGCATGCAATACAAAGTATAAACAACCACATTTCAGCACAGAGATATATAGATGCTCAGTCCAGCAGATTCTCACATGTACAGAATTGTGAATTGTGCTCATCTGTAGCACTGCAAGAGATGAACATACAAACCTGACCCTAAGCTGTCTCTTGTAAATTTGTAATATAGGCACTGGAGTCAAAACAAATCATTAATTTCTTTCACAGCTCCTCTTTTCCTTAAGGGAAATTTCCAATTAACTGTTTGGTGATCAGTGCTGCCTCCAGCATACCTGCTGATTTAAATCAGTTTGGGCCAGTTTTCCATAGCCTTGTTCTGGAGCCAAAAGGCGTGATAATGTACACGGGTGAAACCTGTCTGCAAAGTGTAAATAAACAGATCTAAGAGTTCCACCATCCATAATTGCAATTTCCCCTTTGAATGATCAGTGGAGTCCTCCAAACTGTTGTTCTCCTTTGTTGTCGGCACATGTTTAACCTCATATCCTTGTTCAAAGACAAAAAAGGACATGATCTGACAGTGAGACTCATACTTTTCAAATCTAGAAAGTGGCCACAGGGGAGATGAATAATATTGGTGCTGTAGCCCTGAATCCCGCCTTTTTGGTAGACAAAATTTAGTACCCACTGTATGTGTGTGCATGGGAACAACCTTAGGCTCAGTTTCAGAAGAAAAACCCAACTTAAACAGTTTTTGTTCATAACCTCCAGTGTGCCAACTCACTGCTCTTCTCTGTGTGCTACAGAAAAAGGGAGGACTGGGCCCAGAGGGAGACAGCCCAAATGAGGGCAAGGGAAGTGAAAACAGCATGAGAATAGATGAATTTGGAATTCAATCAAACCAGCCTTGTCACCACTCCCTCCCCACTATGTATTTTAATTGCATGGTTCCAAATAATCTCTTCAACTTTGGGAGGAAATCTGCTTGTCTGTGAGTATTTGATCTGGCATTAACTCTGTCAATATCTGCAACCCCACTACCATGGAGGGATCCTGTGGTTCTTTAGGAAGAGAAGAGGAGATGAAATAGGATGTAATACACTGGAACCTGGCAAAAAGTACTGACTAGAATTGGCCAATAGCCAAATGCTTTCATTCCTAGCAGAAAGGCATTAAATGAGACTGGCTGCATCTAATTGAGCATCTTTCTGATTAAATAAATGGGTAAAGAAACCTCTTGTATGTGCATTTGCATTATATATTTACATATAAATTTTGCCATTCTTAAATACTTTCCTCATTTCCAGCCTATTGTAAATTGCTTTAATGATTACAGCAAGGTTGGGAACATACAAAGAATGAAAGAAGAGAATGTTCATGTCAGGATTATGTTTCTTTGCTTATTCTATGCCATCTGGGGCCAAATCCAACACCTGTATGCACAGTAGGAATGAACCTGACCCATGGATTTCTCAGTTCATAGGTAAAAACTCCTTAAAAAAAAACCAGAAAAAAAAATTCAAGGTGCAGAAAGGTCTTAATCTTTCTTCTGTGGATATTTTGCAGCCATTCCTTCATTCACTGATCATTCTTCTAGATGACTCTCATAAATAAAATTTTAGTAAATAAGACAATAGAAATAGAATCACAGTGCTGTCATGCATAAAAGTTGTCCAACATTCTCTGCTGTGACCCTCCTTCTTCAGCTGCCTGTAAAGTAAGGACATGTCACCTATGTGGCCTTTGTGGTTTTTGTGTTTTATCGCTTTCTAAGTTTATTTATGCATGCATCAAAACCAAAGATGGTTCTGTGGCAGCTCACTTGCCTCAGACACGTATGCTGAGGAATCAAGCAGTAACTTATCACTGAAACTCTTCTTTGTACCTCAGGAGAGCCAAAGAAAAGCTTTTGGTGTTTCAATGGCAAACTCCTCTGAAAGGCATAGAATATCTGAACATCAAGATTATTCTGCCATTTTAGAATGTAATTTCAACTTTGGCTACCATGTATTCCTTTGCTAAAAATGCTGATCATCCAGGGATGTTTTATCACTTAACATAATAACCTTTGAAATCATAAAAAGTTAAGGAAAGCTCCTGGTAAACAAGAGCTGTTGAAATTATTTGATCTCTAATGTCCCTTTCTCTAGAATTCTAAAATCCACATGTATTTTACAGAAATATCCCTGGATGTTTTTTGCTGCATATCCCTAGATTTTTTTTGCTGCAGTCCAGTTATCTCTTCTTAGTTTTGAGGTTTGTTGTTCTGGTTTTTGGTTTGGTGAGGTTTTTTTTTGTTTTGTTTTGTTTTTTTTTGTTTGTTTGGTTTTCTTTTTGTTTTGTTTTTTTTTGTTTGTTTGTTTTGTTTTGGTTTTTGTTTGTTTGTTTTTTGTGTTTTTTGTTGTTGTTGTTGTTTTTGGGGTTTTTAAAAATTTATTTGGTGCAGTTTGTGTACTTTTTACTATCACCATTTTCTAGGTATTTAATTTGGGATTCTTTGTCTATATTCTCTGCTGACACAATTCCTGTGGACTCATTTCCAGCTCTGCAAAATTCATGTAAAGAGGGCATAAAAGGCTGTCAAATTAGAATTATGACATTCACATTGATTTTCCCACTTAGTTAGAAGTGACTGTCTAAGTGGCAGAGCAGTGAATAATCAAATCCTAGGATTCTCAAGTCAGTGTGTTCAGTGTGACCCATGACTGCACTGTGCTTCATAGTGCCTCCGCTGTTTTTTGGCATTAGAATCATGTCTGCAGAGCTCCTAATACCCTAATCCCACAGTATTCTCCAGGGCTGATTTAACCTCCATTGACTACAGGAGATGAGCATCAATACTGATCTGCAGAGAAATTTATCATATGTAAGTTCATCAGATGTTACCAATTCAGACTGTGTACTGAGTGTGAATGTGATTTAAGTTTAAATCCTACTTGCTTCACTAGGAAGGTTAGCATTTAGAAAAATGGTAGTATTTTAGTTTTATCCAATGCTATAAAAAGCTTGAGTTTAAAACCAGCAGGTTTTTAGAGATAAAATAATGCTAATAGCAGAGGTTTGCTGAGATCAGAAGTGAATTCTCTGACTGCGCCTAACTGGGCGAAGTGTCTGGCTTCAGAGAGCTGAGCGAAATGGAGGTCATGAGGCATGAGACTGATGAAAAGTAGTGGCTTAGTCCTGTGGGACAGGCTGATTTCAGAACAACTAAACTTCTATCTTAGCAACTTTTATTCTCTTATCAAAGAACTGAGAGTTAGGGTACTTTTAGATGATTCATGGTGAGGTGTAACAGTTTTCATTCCCTGATAATTCATACATCTGTAAATTAGTTTCAGTCTAGGATTTACTCTCAGAAGAGCTAAATATACCCTGAATTGGGAACTTTCATCTTGGGTAGGAGATATTTCCTGCTTAGCGTATGCGGCACTTGGGAAATCAAACTTCCCAGTCATGGCTTCCCAATATTTGCTGAGGAAGCAAAGGGCAGCAGGAAAGACCTGCCTTTCCACAGTGTACAGTATGTTTGTGTGATATACCTATGCTCCTAAACGCTATCCTGTAGAAGACCATCCTACAGAATGTGTTATTTCATGAAGTGCCATCATTCTATGGTGTGATCCGTCACCTGTGTCACTAGCAGCAGCAGTAGTCGCATCAAGCAAGGTTAGGTAGGCGTTGTACAGGAGAACATGAGCATGTCTGGGAACTTACAGAGACCCATGGGAGCAGCTAATGCCCGTGTGTGAGGTGGGCAGCCCACAGAAATGTGTGTTATTGGGATGCAAAGGGTTACTGACAGTGCTGCTGCAATGGTGTGCTCATGCTGGTGTGTAACATGGATGCAGCCTTTCCATCCTGACAGGTCAGGAGACTTCAACAGCAGGGACACAGGCCTGCACCCTGGCTGGGATACTCACTGACATTTATTCTTTCTTGTTTATTTTTTCATTTTCCAATAGCTCCACTGGAGTAAAATATACTCCTATGGAAAGGGAGCTTACCAAGAGGATCATTATTAGAACAATAAAAGGAAGCAACAGTTACAACTTCACCAGTGTCCATTTCATTCCCAGTATGAGACATTTCTTTTGAAGCACACTTTTTTTTTTTACCTTATATTTTACCTAGACTGTTTCCAAAAGGGATTTATTTTCTCATAAAATAACAATTTCACAATTCCATTGCTCAATTACATGGTGTTATTATGAAAGATAATCTTTTGGCTTTTCTTTTGCAAATCCTTTGTATCTGAGTAGACCTACATTTGTAGATGGTATGTTATCCTACCTTCCTCTTAGTATAAGGGATTGGAAATGTTTGCCTCTACGTTTGTAATGCCACTAGCATTCCCACAACAGCTGGAAATTTGTTTTGGCCAGGTTTGACTACATGAGTCAGTTGGTGGTTAAAATATTTAGAAAACAATTACTTCCATCTTAGCCAGGTCCACTCATTTAATTTCATACTTTTCCTGAAATAACTGCACAAAACCTTTCATTTCTAGCTTTCCAATGAATATTTAAAGCTGATCATATCCTTTATGGCAAGGAATTGATCCTGAAATACTGTAGCCATGCAGCAAATAAGTATCGATCTCCCCAGAAACAGAATGAAATTATAGAGTTATTAAATACTTTTGGGTTTATTTATCCACTTTCTATTCTACTTAATACAAACAACAGATTATGTCAGGAGTTACAAGCAGAAATAATTAAGTTACTGTTATCCTACCAATTATAAACCTCTTGGGCTTTGAAACTGTAAAACTACAACTAAAAAAGATAAATATAGACTAAAATTGACAAGATTCATGCGACAAGAAATTTATGAAATAATAAAAAGGCTATGGATAGTAAAATAACTCAGAGCAGCTTTCATTTTCCATCTTTGACACAAAATGGCATCCTGAAATGCCTATAGAATCTAGAAGTGGACAAATAACAGCGGAGGGAGAGGCACCGGCATAGAACACAGGGAAAAAAATTGGTTGTGCCAATGTGCTCACAAAGCCACAAGAAGAGAGACTCAAGAAAACCAACTACAACACTACTGGATTTTTCTTACATTCTTAAATCCACCCATGGTCCTTAGATTATTTTTCAGAATATGAGGCAGCCCTTACCACATTCCACTAACCAGATTACTTGCATTTTGCAGAGATGGCATTATTAACTGTATTAAATTAATTTCTTAGGGTGTGAAGTATTGTTCTTTGTAGTGCTTCACATTCTGTAGCCATTTAGAAAGATGATTTGACTATTAAAACTGTTTAGCCATGATGAACAAAAAAGGGCTATTCTACAGGTAATAGCGGAAAGCTTTAGAAGATTCCAGTTTCTCTAACCATGCAGAATGTCACCAAGACTTTTTAAACTCCAGCACCAGTAATTGCCTGTGCCCTTTTCAAACAAAACTGCTTACTTTTGATTTCAGCATTTACTGTGTCTTTCTCACATAGCTGTGCACCATGCTAATGCTGTTGCTTTATCAGCTTCTCTCCAGCCTGTTCACCTCACCAGAGAAGCATTGTTCTTTGCAGAATATCCCCTGATGCTTTGCCAAAGCCTAAATTTGAACAGCTTGAGTGAAGAGATTTTTAATTCTTCCCCTAAGAGGTTGATAACACTGTAATTAGTCTTTCTGTTTAGCAAATAATTCTAGCTTTTCCCCTTTCTTTGTTTCATAGATACATTCTTTCCTATATTCACAAGCAATACATTTAATTTCTTTAATATTGTCCTCTCAGTATTTTCAGGCAGATTTCCTACTTCTGCTTCCTCAGTTTGTACTTATTTTATGCACACTTAATTCTTTTAACCTTTTCCTCATGAGCTTCATTAGCTTTTGGTATTCCTTTAGAGTAGCTAAAAACATTAGCTTTTCAGACAGGGTGCACGTGCAATGCTGATCATGGTGACTTTATTAAGATTACATAAAGGGCATTACACTGAGGACATATTTCGCTAAATAATTAAATGTTACTGGAAAAGCAGCTCCTTTCAAGAAAATCTTCTGCAACATCACCAGGCAATTCATTGTATCTGTATAATTCTCCAAGGATACTTACAAGAGGAAAACTGCATTGAATTAGGGACTAAAAGTCCTGTAGTGTCCTCATGAATTTAGAAGAAAACAAAAAAAAAAAAAAAGAAGCAGTAATACGACATTTTTGACACATATGGTATTTATGTAGACATTTTTTGAAGTATACAAGTGTTGAGTTACGTGGATGAAAGAATAAAACACAGTTTTTGATTTAAAAGTTAATATATGAAATAAGAGGGGGAACCAGTTAAACCACTTTATGGCACGTATTATTACAAGACTTTAAATGATTTTTGTTATAGAAATTTTTCATTTTAAATACTACCCAGATAGTTCAAATCTCTATTGAAGAATCATTGTGCCTGTTTCAAGATCTAATTAATTTTTAGTCAATTTTCTGAAAATGTTGAACAGAATTATTTTAATCTTGTGGAAATCTCAGTACAGCCTTAACCATAACGTTATTGCTCACATTTTCATCCTTAAAAAACTTCAAAGTTTCCATATGATTTAATTAGGTAGGTGAAGTATTTAGAGTTATTTTTTGCTTGGAGCAGTTGTGCATGTGCATGCCTGCATGTGTGAGTTTTAGTTCCTAAATAACAAAGGTGTTGTCAGTGCGTTGCTTTGTTGAACCTGTACAAGATACTCTAACTTATTTTATCAGTCACCAGTACCCAAAGATTAAAAGTACCCAAAACAAAAGAAGGCAGATTTAATCTTCCAGACTGACAGTTTTAAACTCCAAACAGACACAAAGGGACACTTCTCAAACCAGCATCTGCTCCTGGCTAATGACTGTCCATGACTTGCTATAGAAGCAGTCCCTTTGTCCATCTTAGCTGCACTCAAAGTTATATTTTGTATCCTAAGAATAAATTCTAGCCACTTAAAGAAAAATGTGGCTGCAGATGATGGCATTGAACAACAGTGTCCAAACCCCATTTATTTGTGAGTCTGTGCTTCATGAGTCCAAGTTTTAGGAGATGGGTGGAAGAGCTGCAAGGGACTGTTTTTCCTGAAGAGGATGAGGGCGAAATAAGGAGATTTTTCTACCATGCCCCACAGACAGAGAAGGATGCAGACAGAGCATGCTTTTGTTTTGTACCATTACCCTTGCCCTGCATAAGGACCTGGAATCAAACTCCAAACCTGTTATAGGAGGAGCTGGAGGCTCAAGGAATCAGCGAGAGGTGCTGCTTTCAGACACAGAAGAGGCACCAGCAAATGGAGAGGCACCTCATCAGCTCCTGTCTATACACTGCAGATGTTTAGCTTTGCAACATGTTGTTCCTCCTTGCAAAGCTTCTTATTGTCAATTCCCAGCTTCCTAGGAATAGACAAAACAAGAAAGATTCTCTCACACCATTTTTTTTTTTATTTTCAAAGAAAGTAAGTGAGAAAAATCTTGCAACTCTCAATGGAAAGGGAATGAACACCACCATCCTGATCAGAGAGTCATGGATCAATTTCCAATCTTGTCCCTCTGACAATTTCCATGCTTTAAGAAGCTCTGCTTCTCTTTTGCTGCGTAAGAATTACACTCACAGCTACTTCTCCTCCTTGCCATCTTACTTTTTCTCTCTCTTCCTGGCCCAGCATACTAATAGAATCACTTTTTGTTCTGTGATAGGAAGATCCCTGGCCAAGTTGCTTCACTTTCGGCCACATGTGATTCTTGCTGAAGCTTTTAATGTTTACACTTGTCTCCCTCTAAAAAAAAGTGTAATTGCTTTTAATGAAACTAAGGCACTTAAAATCCATTAGCTTTACGCAGATCTAAGACAGCCTATGGATCAAAGCTTGTCCCAATGGCAATCATGAGAATTTGAACGTGCTGCGTGACATCTCTAACCAGGCACAGCTAAAGCAGCTCAGCTTCTGAGCAGTGACAGCATGTAAACAGCCAAATAAACAAGGCAATAAAATGTAAAATTAAGATTTGCCCCTAAAGTAGGGATAGCTCTAGAAACTGAAGATTCTAAATGATATTTCACATGGATGGTTACTTTTCTAATGAATCATTCCAGTGGATTTCCTATGTTGGCTACTTTCTGTTGAAAATAAATACAATGCAAGAAGAAAAAAAAATAACCCTATTAACACTGCTTTTGAGACCTTTCTGTATTTTCTCATTTTTTCATTATCACTGTATAAAACTAATAACACACATTATTATCAGCTTTTTTTACTTGACTGAACAAAATCTATTACTTCAGTCCAAGATAGCTTCTATAAAACAGCAGAAGTCTTACTTTAGAAAAGTCCAGTTTTTGGCAGTGTTTTCCAATGGCAATATAAATTCTTCATCAAGAGATGAATCACCTCTAACAAAGCACTGGGACATTTATTCCATTCTGCCATTATTCATATAGGACCTCTAAGCCAAGAGGTAAATGACATGCTATATCATTTAAAATATCACTTCCTTTAATTCTCAATTCATCTTGCCCCCTTTTTGACAAAATGCCACTGATAATTGGAATTGTCTTCTTAAATACTATAAGTATTGTTTGTTCTTACTCCTAAGACAAGAATGTCGGATTTTTGTGACAGAAAGAGAGAAATTCAAATCTCTATGCCCAAAATGATGATTGCTTGCAAATATAATGTGGCATTTTCAATAAATAAACCATTTGCATAATAAACAAAAGGAAAGCCCTGAGCAGACTCAGGTGCTTTCCTTCTACTGAATTAACTGGTGTGTTTTCAGAAGCTTTATTTATGCAAAAACATACTCTCTGAATATCTAAAAATTATTCTGGGGAAAATACGAGTAAATACAATGAGTGGTAAATTCTTCTGCTCAGGGCTGTCAGCACTTTAGGGGCTGAAAGGGAAGAAAAATAAGTCTGCTTACCAAACTCAGAAACCAAGCTCAGCAGTGGGCTGGTTTGGGCTGGAATAGAGTTGTTTTTCCTCACAGTGGCTAGTACAGAGCTATGGTTTAGATTTGTGCTGGAAACAGTGTTGATTATAAAGGAATGTTTTAATAGATGCTGAGCAGTGCTTACACAGATTGAAGGCCTTTTGTGCTTCTCACACAGCGCTGCTGCACGGGGGCTGGCTGGGCATCGATCGGATGGTGGGGAGTGATTGTTCATATTTGCATCACTTGTCTTTCCTGGCTTTTATTATCTCTGCTGGGTTTTTGTTGTTTTTTTTTTTTTTTTTACCTTTACTTGCAATATTATTGTTGTTGTTGTTGCTGCTAATAATAATAATAATAATAATAATAATAATAATAATAATTTTACACTGGTTTTGTCTCAACCCATGCATTTCCTCACTCTTACACTTTCAATTCTCTCCCCCATGCCACTGGAGTGAGTGAGCAGCTGAGCTGCTACTAATTCACAACAACCATAAAGGGCAAAAAGGCTTTGTTTGATATTTTTGTCTGCCATTGGGCAGCTCAGAAGCAAGAACTGGGCTGGAGCACATCCCAGACCAACACTGAAAAGGATAGTGTGCAGTCATTCCTGCCAGGTGGATTACACAGCCGATCCTGGTGCCAGGGAAGGACTCTTGGTGCCTGTGCTCCCCATCAAGGACAACATCTCCTGCACAGGGCAGTGCAGCCAGCTCCTTCTGGCTGCAGCAGCCAGTCCCTCAGGGTCCTGCAGCTCTAGGATAAGCACAGCTGACCCTGAGCTATGGGCCAAAGTAATTTTTGTGGTGGGTCATAAATTGGACATTACTGCTCTACGTGCCTAATTCATACTGATTATATAGGAGCCTGTATGCATAGATGGTATTGGAATTTTCATTAAAGCTTGAAACAATAGACTTTTCCCTTGCAGTCATTGCAGAGTTCACTAGACCATTTTGCCAATGTCAAAGCAAGTTTGGAAAATGGAGAATGATTATGCTGTGTGTGTGTAAGAGTGGGAGAAAGATAGGAGAAAGAGATAGGGAAATAAACCTTGAGAAAAAAAAATTAAAAAAAAAAAAACCCACCCAAAACTCCACACCAAAGCAAAAACCCTCTTAAACTGCCTATTTTATTAAAATAAAAATATGTACTTCTAGAACAGCATTCTGCTTCAATGTGTCCCACCATAGGGTTACACAATCATTGCAGACAAATTTGATCTCTGATTACCAGTTTCTGATTAACTCAATGGATACCCAAGTCACAAAATTATTAAATTTGGAAAGAATCTCATACCCAGGTATTGCTGTGGTGGAACACATTAAGTCACTTGCAGCTTGTTATTGCACCTGTTTGGGAAATGCAGTTCTCACCAACCTTGCAAGAGCCCTCAGCTTGCAGAGACAAAGCCCTTCTATGAGTCATCTTGCTTCAACTTAGCTATTAATTACAATTCTTGTACTATTATCATTAATTAGTTAATCTGTTAATCATTCAGCTCAACATATAGCATAAACTAAATTAGTAGTGTATTAGAAATTAAGACCAAACATCTCATCTAATAAGAATTTAATGTAAAAAGGCTGCGCTTTTCCAAACTGCCAGTCATATCTGGATTTTGTATTCTCAAAACAACCATTAAAGGGCTAGAATTTTAAAATATTCTGAATGGTTCTTGTAAATCAGGAGCCTAAGTTCTACTTGCTAACTTGATGCCTTTTGGTTTCCCATGGTATTTTGGAATTTAAGTGTCCAAGTCTCATTTTGAATTGGGATTTGGGTACTTTTGGATATTTTACTTCTTGTCCAATAGATTGTAGTCTATGACATTTACCGTATTGCCAAGTGGGCAAGTCTTCTGAGCCCACTCTATCACAGAATCCTTTGGAGGGGACCTCTGGAGGTATTCAGTCCAACCCCCCTGCTAAGGCAGGGCCATCTAAAGCAGGTAAGAGAGAAACTGGTCCAGGTGGATGTTTAATGCCTCCAGAGAGGGGGAACACTCTATCTCCTCCCTGGGCAGCCTGTTCCAGTTCTCTGCCACCCTCAATTTAAAGTTCTTCCTCATGTTCAGTATTGTAGATTTCTTCTCCAGTTTCTCTTTCATATCACAAACTTTGAGGGATGCCTGGAAATATTTTTCATCTTCCTTTAGGTCTTCTCAAAACTCTTGAAGTGGAAGGGATTCAGAATGCGTTTTTATGAACATTTAAATTTTCCTTGTACGCCAAGTAACAGATGTATAAAACAAAGGACTGCTATCAATAAGCAGATACATTATATACTGAGGCCTGTCATGAATCAGAGTTTTAAGACAAATAATCAGCCACATGACAGAACCAGAATCAACTGACTCCAGTGGTTCCTGATATACTACCAGCCAGAAGCCAGAGGGCATTATATTTCTTTGTTAGACAACATTTCACTTCCAGTAAATATTCATTGACTGTTAATTTCCTGAGTAGCTGGGGTAGTATTATAAATTTTGCCAGTTCACGTAAGTCAGCAGAAAGCAATGAATGCCAGCACTTAATATCACACATAGACAGCCTAAGTCAGCACAACAGTTACAGGAGACCAAAGACACAGAATAAGCTTTGCTAGATTCTTAAGGAAAATTAAGAACAAGAAAGAAAGGAAATAAAACTTTCCCTACACTTGCTTATCCTATTATTTTATTATGTCTTGTTCTCTGGAATCTACAGCTCTTCTCCATCTGGCCTGCAGGCATAAAACTCTGATTTCAACAGATGCAAGACACTAACTACTTTTGAGAATTTAGCCTGAAATATTTTGGATTAGGCACAGTCATTTAAATTTTAAAAACCCCAAACACAATTTTTAATGTCTAGACCATCTAGATGACTGAGTCCTCTAGATAGTAACATAATTTTGAATTCTAAATAAGCTGTTGTAGTTAATGACAAGAAGACACAAATCAAGACAAAAGTAACAAAATTTTTTAAATGAATAATTTTGTGCAGATGCTGATGATATAACTGCTTTAGAAGTCCTCCACTTCGTTGTGCATGCCCTCTCTAATTTGACATTTTCCTCATCTGCTTTAGGCACTTATTTCTAACAAGGCGTACTGCAGAATACATTATGAGCAGGGTATTAAGAATCATGAGTATCATGTTTTCATAAGACTTCTCCCTCTGACTTCCTGAGTGAAATATGTAAATCAATTCACTCTGTATACTCAGGTTGCCCATTTATATAATGGATTGTAGCTATACCTGGACCAGAACTTCATCACCTGCAAGCATCAGTTTGAGAGCTTGGTACCCGTTTAACAAACACTTGAGTGCTGCAGCCGTGATTCTGGTCTAATCTCCATGGCAGAAATTTTCTTCTACATCTTTCTACTTCTAAAAATCTTGAGGAGGGTGAAATATGTGGATCATAAATTTAATAGTCATGACAGAGAGAACCATAATAAGACAATGTTCTAGGAATTATTTGGTTTACAGTTGGGCATTTTGCTGCTTAAGAGCTCCAAAGAGCAAGTTGCCAAAGCACATTGATCAGGGCATTTGGCAGTCACCAGCTGTTGCAATGTGGTGTGATCTGCAATTTATTGCTTGGGATCATTTGGTGTCCAAGGGGACACCATGACCCAGGTCAGAGCGTGATAGATCCGACTGGAGCGATGATCAATTCTAGTCTACTCTTCCAATTTCTATTCAGCAGAATATTACACTTTCAGAATTTTCCATTCAGTGACCTCAGTAATTGGAAGGCACTAATTAAGTAATTTCTCACAAGGGTACAATATTACTGTCACAAATTTTTAAAGAAGATAAAACTCATACTGACAGTCACTGAAGTTCAGCCATAGGGCAAGGTGAAACTTTTAGACCAAATATTTTTTATATCCAACAAAAGTAGATTTGGGTCAATGGACATGCTTAATTAATTAATGTCAACTATGTGAAGTAGTTTGAAATCAGTGGAATGGAGATGAATTTTTTTAAGTCTAATAATTGAAATTCCAGGCAATTGTAAAATTATTTTAAAATTATTTTTTATTTTGAAATTAAGTTAAATTATATTTTAAAAAGTATATAAACATATATTTAAAGTTGAATTAAATTCAATTGTGATTTTTTTAAAACAAAATTTTTACTAACAGTGTTTGTAATGGTGCTGAAATGAATGGAGACCAAGGAAGTCTCTGTTTCTAGCTTGGACTCTTTCTTGTGCCAGTAACACAGGAAATAATATGGAGCTGACAAAGACTGGAATGCCAATAATAATAATAATAATAATAATAATAATAATAATAATTTTTGAAAATGCAAAGACAGCTAAATGCCCACAAAAATGTTATATTTATTTCATAAGTGGTAAAATGTATAAACCAAGTATTTAAACAAAGTCTTTGAATTTTAATTAGAAGATCAATAAAAGGTGATAGCCTTCAGGCATCAACACTGAACTTTTTAGAGAGAAAATTTGCAGGCTTCAGGCTCTATCTGGTGAGCAAAGCCCTGACCTTCTCCCATCTGCTTTTTGATTCTTGATTGTCTTGGAAGTCAGACTTATTGCCAGAGCCTTCTTTGGTTAACATAAGAGAGTATCATCCGAAGGAACCATCCTTCAATATTACCTAAGTAATAAACAAAAATAATCCAGTGTCACTTCTAGTGAAAAAAATAAGCAGTCTAAACCTGTGGAATACCAAATTCTCAATGTACTTTTGTAAATAGGAGATTCTCTGTCATTTCACAGAATAAGTCACTGCTGACCATCAAGTGGGAAGGATAATGGAGGATCAACTTGTATCAACTCTAAAATTTATATCACTTGTTAGCACTCTCAGTGAGAATGGCAGACATGGGCTACATTGACTCTTGATGAAAACATATATTATGACTTTCTTAATTTTTTTTTTTTTGGTAATATGGAGTTCCTGCTTTGGTTTTATTTGCTTTTGGACTCATTTAATTAATCTAGGATTTATAGATTACAAGAATTACTAAGACTGCTCAAAAATATTCTCTGTTCCATTAGGAGGAACACATACACTTATACATATATATTTTTAAATCATCATAGATTTAGTCTAATCTTATAGATAGTTATAGGAACCTTAAAGCTAGGCAGCAAGGAAACCTGTAGCTTAGGAAACAATCAAACACTGTCTTGGAAGAAAATCTTGGAGATGACCAAAGCTTTAATGTCCACACTGCCATGAGACTAACACATGAGATTTACTGGCAAAAAGAACAAATTTAAATTTAACACAGAAAGAACACAAAGTTAACTTAGAAAGGTTTGGGATGATTGTATTAATTCCTAAATTGAGAGAGGCTCTACTTTGTCAAAAGGATATCTCTATTTCTGAAATAGGTACCTTTCTTACATGAGGACTCCTACTGCAGTCTCGTTTGTGTCTAACTTCTCTCCGTTGTGAAGTCAAGAAAATAAATAACAGTTGTTGTATATTAGAAGCCAAATTAAATTATTTGCCACGTGGTGTCTGATAATTAACTAAATAAGATTCCCTCAAACAAGCAAATCTCACTTGTTTTTATGACTACATTAAAATGTGAATCTTAGGCAAAACAAGAACATAAATCTCACTAGAAGATGTTATAATAAAATCAAACAGGGCTCTGAGTAGAGTGAAGGCTTTATTGAAAGCCATAAAACTTCTTCAGATGCCAGTGGAAAAAATTATGATAATAAAATCAGCTCCAGTTTAATGGCTTGGTAAATGAAGAGAACATTAAATGGAGTCCTGCAGGGTGCTTACAGTCCACCCCATTATTATCTCCCCCCTACAATCAGAATGCTTCCTCTAAAGACCTCACTATGAGATGTTTACCTTGGGGGCCACTCCTCTCTTCCCACTGACAGATGTTTTGCTGGCCAGTGCCTCCTTTCAGAGCAGTACAGCTCTGGAGAACCAAACCCTGCTGCTGCCAAAGGCTGCACCCGCACCCAGGGGTGCAGCCGTCACTCCAGGGAGATGCCTCAGGAGAGCACAGACAGCAGGCTTAGTCTGTCAGCAAAATGAACAGTAGGATGGGTCTTTGCATATGTAAGAAAGGCCCATTAACAGCAATAATATCCTAACCCAGAATTAGAGTCTGTGCTCTAGAGTGTCATTTTTTACCTTAGAGGGGAAAAAAAGAAAAATCAGCATATAGCCATCTGCAGATCTCTTAGCATGAAGAAAGGGAAAACCCTTGAAAAATAAAAAAATGAAAATAATTCAGTGTCCTCTCTGATATACAGTCTCTTATGGTGCCCCAACTTCCAGTCTTTTAGTTCTAAGCTTTATTTGGGGAGAAAGCCCAACAAGGAAGGTTTTGGTCAGGATGCAAAGGCATCATTAGGTCCCTACAACTATGCAAATTGTAAATTAGGAATTCAGAGTATCTAAAATCAATGCAGTTATGGAAGAGCACACTGAAACCAGTCCCAGATTTCCTCTTGCTTTATTTTATGGAAACCTCAGTCCTACATGTTCTTTGTTTACAAACACCTTTCATTGGAGATATTCTAAAATATAAGGGAGTCACTAGAACATGGAATGAGTTTTATCCTTTCTGGAAAGAGCTCTTCCAATCTCAATTCCAACTGTCCATTTAATTTTCCCAATTAAACAGCAGCTTTAACTCTCATGGAATTTTTGTGCTAACAGAACTATGTATTTGCCATATACATGTGTGAAATTCAGCAGGACAGATGCTTGGAAAAGACTTTTACAGAATGAGAGAATGGTGCATGAAAAGGAGGTGCAAATTTCTAAGCCTAGACCTAGCAGTTCAGGGCACACAAAGAGAACAAAATTAGAACATACCATAAGAGTATGATTACAGAATCAAAGAATGGTTTGGTTTGGATTGGTTTGGAAGGGACCTTTAAAGGTCTTTTAGCCCAACCCACCTGCTGTGGGCAGGGACACCTTCCACTAGAGCAGGTTGCACAACGCCCCATCCAACCTGGCCTTGTGGGATGGGGCATCTGTCACCTCTCTGGGCAACCTGTTCCAGTATCTCACCACCCACAGTAAAGAATTTCTTCAAAATATCTTATCTAAACCTGTCCACCTTCAGTTTAAAATCATTACTCCCTGTTCTGTCACTACAGGCCCTTGTAGGGAATTTTCCCTTCCTGTTATTTATGGGATCTGCAAGGAAGTGAAAACCAATTTGAACATCACTGTTCTCAGCTTATGTGTGAGCCTGTAATAGTAGACTAGGAAACTGGAGGTCTCCTATAGCTCTCCCTTATTTAAATGAGTTGATAGGAGATGTGAAACACATAGGCACAAATACATTGCTAAAAAAACCCACAGAGGAATATAGCCTAAAATGAACTAGATAGAGCAAGTAAACCCTTTAAAGAATCTTAAACATCTCTGTGTGGGCAAAGCTGTGGGTCATGCTCATTTGAGGCACTGATGCATTAAATGAAGTGTTGCCCTTATGTGCTGTCAGCACCATCCCTCTATATTGTGTGAATTCCACATGAAGCTGGCAAATAGCTTTATGCCCACTATTTTCTCATCTCTGTGCTTACACTATTTTCTCACAGAGAAATTAATGATGTTGTTGTTTGTTGAGCAGCACAGGATGAGAGCTAATCTGACAGCTTGTGTCACAACTACAGTTTGTAATGGAATTATTAAAGAGAGGGACCGGTCTAAAGGCTAAGCTTCAAATATTATGGGTTGAGAGAGAGAGAGGGAGGAATACAGATCACTATGCACTGAAGCAATGTGAGAAGTGGGGAGCTAACAAATTCCTTGAAACAAGAGGAAAAAGCAGAATCAGGTTCTGATTTTGCAAGGGTTTATGTGAAATACTGAGAAATGGTCATTCTGGCTATCTTCCCCCTTTCTCACCATGCACTTGTCCATGCCAAACCCTGTGCTGCTCTGTACACATATTGTATTGATTCTATTATGATATAATTGTATTATATTATTATGTATTTTGCATCTTCCAGGATTTGCTGCTAGCTATTCAGCCTTGGCAGCCCCACAGGGCTGGAAATAGGGTTAGATGTGTCTGAATGGGGAATCAGCTGGGGTGACTGGAATGAGAGATGGGTTGTATGAGCAGGCTGTGGGGCAAGCTTGCAGTGCCATGGACTGCTGGCAGGTTACACAGGCTCAGGCTGACTGATTAAAAATGAGCGTATTACTGATGCCTGTATTACTTTGTATATGTGGGTGGGAATGTAGTGGTGGTTGTGTGTGTCTGTCCCCTGCCTATTCTCACTTGTCTTCTCTAATTGGAAAAAAAACAAATTAGAACCAGAATTTTTGATACAGCATCAAGCATGTTTAGACAGCACTGTCAACAATTTCTTTCAGAGTCCTTTGAACCTGCAGTATCTGAATTGCAGCAGCAGAATAATGGAAGACAATCTTTATGTTTCATTTTAGAGAAGGCAGCATCTCAGGCTGATGGGGAAGCACCTACAGAGTAAAATTTAAGTTTGATTTTACTTTAAATGTTCACAGAGTTTGAATAAACCCTAATTAAGCAGTAAACTGTGAATCAGTCTGTTTCCACAATGGAATGGAATTATGGCTGTAGGAGATCTGGAGATGGACAACACCACATGACATGTGAAACAAATTTAAGATATGTTACTAAAAGACAAACAGTTTACAATTTGCTCCAATTTATTAAAAAAGCCATAATTCATCACAAAGATTGAACAAGATGAAAATCAGAGTATCTCATGGATATTGCTGTCATTCCTACTATAAAGCAGAAAGAGGCTATTTGAACTCAGATTTTCTGTGTCTTAAGGTGAACTAAGGCATCATTGTGATTTATGCAAGTTTTCTGGTTGATTTATTCTTTCCTGCTGTAGTGGGTGAATAGGGCAAACAAGAACTTAAAAGCAATCATTTCAACTAGCATATAGGTACCTAAATTGCCTTATCAAATAGCCTTTTTTCCCTCTTAATCAAAATGAAAAAATGAAAAACAGTTTTGGAAGTATTTGAATATTTTGTTTGGAATTTTCTGGAAATTGAGATTTGTTCTTTAGATGCCTTTTTCTCCTGTCTGTCTAAACTGTTTATTTTATATGACCTTTTCCTAGGGGGTATGTCAAATTTTATGCTCTGGAAAAATTCCAGCTTTGTTAGTTAGCATGTCTGGTTATATATATGTCTGAAATAACTGGTTTACACAATATTACTTCATTTTGGCTTCTTGTCCCATAATAAGAGAGCTAAGTGTCTTTCATAAAAAGTAAAATGCAATCTACTTAAAACTAAGAACAGCAAATTATCATGCAGTGTAATTTCAGCCTGTAGCACTGTCTTCTACTTAGGATAATGTATTTAAATACCTGACTGAGACAATGTTACATTTCTATTTCTTAAACTCCAGAATTTGTGTTCCACAAAACAGATGTGAAAGCCTCAGAGAGCACTGGCAGCTCAGAATAACTATAAAGAAAAACTCAGTGCAGGTGAGACAGGGAAGGGAGGACACTTGTTAAATCCTGGGAAATCCTAGAAAGTGTTTTCTATCAAATTTATTATATTACATATATATTTACATATTATGGAAGGAGAATTAAATCCATGGAAGAGAAAGGACAAGAGTGACACACTATGAACATGCAAAGTGTATTTGCTGTTTAATGTACTGATAATAAACTGCTCACCACAGCAGCTGAAAAGATTCAAATTCATCCCAAGCACTCTTTCTTCCATGCACAACACTGCAAATTAAACAAGAATATTTTCAGTGGGAACTGACTGTCTGAAACACCAGGAATTGGCCACTGCTAGAGCCAGGAATTGAAGGAAGATTGAACTGTGGCTTGATCTGATGTGACTACACAAAATCAGCAGTGAGAACACTCATCAGGTAACTGATGGCAGCACTGACAAGCGGGATGGTGTGAAAATCCTTGGCAAGGTATGGACAGGAAGAAGACCGGCATGGAGGGAGTCTTTAGACCATAGAAATTGAGAAGGAATTAATCAAGGAAAGAGAGGTTTTCAAATTGTCAAGCCCTTCTCCAAATATATAAACTACAGCACTGGCCTACCAGGGAACTGTTTCTGATTTCTATTGGAACCAGTATACAGTTGTGACCGGAAACACAGAAATTGTTGGCCAGAGTATATTTAATCAAGTATTTGCTTCATATTGTTCCATTTTTAACATTTCTCTTGTTCTGCCATCACTATGGACATATCAGATAATGATATTTTATTCTAACTTTCAGTTATCTTTAAAGTTAATCAGAAATGAAAATGTAGATCCTTTGTAGCTGCCAGGAAAGAATATAATAGAAAGTATGAAAGTTGGCTTTTACTGAAATATCCTTGTCTGAAAATGTTAATGAATTAAAACAAACTTTTCAATGCTGCACTAGTTTTAACGACACCTTCAATAAAAGCCTTTCAACTCCAGTTTGGGATTTGGAGTCTGAGAACACAGAGAGATCCAGCACAATGCCCAGAATTATTTCTTATAAAATTCAGAATTCTCACATCACTAGAGAATGCTCTAATCAATCCATTCTGGGCAGCTTATGATTAATGCAAGTTATGATTAAATCAAATTAATTTTTTGTGTGAATGTACAGTATGAGAAGCTCAAGATTTCCATTTCACATGAAGAGGGACAAAACTTTTCACAGATCTTGTCTATCAATACTTTAGCTAAGTAGAAAATTTGAGGGCCTCAGGGTAAGGGCGGGGAGGATGCTAGGACAGAGGCCACTGTCTCTTTACGAGGCTGCTGGATTATGTTTTACTCCAGGATAATCCCCCAAAAAAGAAGTTTCTTTGTTTACTAAGCCCTAGAGGACTTTAGGTATAATCCTCCTGGATTTAGGTTAGGGTTATGCTTATATTTCTGTCATTGTTTCATAAAATCTGGGGCTGTAGACTATCACCAAACTTTTTTCTCTGCGTGCCATGTTTCCAGTAGAAACACGTGCCGTGGGAGAACCCTGCTTCCAAAGAACGCTCACAATCCAGTGAGAGCTGACTCAAACAAAAAGATACTCAGAGGATATAATCCATTTTCTTTTGTTCCAAACTTTAAAACATGCTGTTCTATACATAATATTGAATAATACTCAGTACTATAGTCTAGCTAGAAACACATTTTGTGCCAAAGATCTGAAGTACAGGCAGACCATTCCTTCATATTGGAAGAGTATGAAATTATACAACAAGGGGAGAAAATAACCCTTTACATATCAACACGAAAATCTGATATCCAGGACTTTTTTTTTTTGGCAAAATTACACAACATGATTCTAGTTTAAAAAAAAGAAAATTAAAAAATTAGAACATTTTATCTGGATAACTTAGAATACTGTATTTTTATAATTTTAATTTAATAATTTCAAGAATGCATTTTGATAAATGTGTTCTTCTACAAAAAGTTTTTCTGTTAAAACATTTACCACCAGGTTTTCTGTATGGCAGTCAGTATAGCTACAAAATTGCCTTGCATCCTCTACAAGCTTCTTGGACTTTAGAGCTTTTTTGGCCAGATTTCATTGCTAAGGTCAGCACATGAAAACACATTTGGAGGAATGTTTTCCAGTTCCCTTTCTTTTCTTAAGAGCAGGACTGACTTTCTCTTGCTAGAAGAGAAAATAGTTAGATCTTGAAATAAAAAGCCCACTTATTCCTTGATTTTTGCCAATATATTTGGAATGTGAACATCTTGCACCTAATGCCAATTTTGATACATACTGATGAGCTTGTATTAATATCTCATCAAAACAGGTACTTGAAGTGATGAAAACTTAAATATAGCCTCTAATTGCATTTTATTTTTTTATATTTGAACAAGTATGGTTCTGGTATTATGTACTTAGAGGATAAAGGATGCTGACATGATTAGCAAAATTTTTTTATGTCCACGAAGACCCCTGAAGAGGGTGATGAAGAATATAGTGACTGACATATGTTTGACACTTAAGGATTATTCAACATTTGCATTTTATATAGTATTTTTTCAATTTAGTAGTTAATACAAAAACACTGATGCCAGAAAATTCATTGGAAGGCTACCTGTTTTCTGAAGCTAGATAGTGGACTTGCTAAAAATTATAAAAATGGAATGGACTCTTTCCAGAGGTGCCAAGAGTCCTGTGAAAAGTCATGCTCCTTTTTGCTGGTATTACTTCAATATGTGTGGTATTGTCAGTTTTTACATGAAGTCTCAAGACACACAATACATGGTGGGGAAGTGACCAGTGATATATTGGACTCAGAATAGTCTTCAGTGGATATTTTAAGATCATTTTCTCCTCCAGGTAATTATTAATTCTGTTATAAGGCAAGGAGCTATTAAGAAAAACCCCAGGACTGACACAAAATTCAGGATTGTGGAAATATAACAGTGTTCATATTCCTCACTTCCCTTAAAAAGAGTGATATGAAGACAGAAAACAGTGAATGGTGAATTTATTTATGGTGAATAACTTATGGAGTTCAGATTTACTTATCTTTATAAGAAACAAAAAGATGACCCGGAGTAGATGAATAAGAAATCTGGCCAAATATTAGAACTCATTGTAAAATTCTTCATCATGTAGAGAAATACTTCATGGCTAAAATTCAGGCATTGGCAATGAAACTAGAATAAAGGTTGGCTGGAAATAATGTCTCACTCTGTCAGTGAACAGGTTATATGCCAACTGTGCACTGACACGGTTCAGTTCAGGTTGTGCCTGTTTCCTGTACCTCAATTTGATTCTATTTCCCAGAGAAATCCACTGCTCCAAGCAGAAGTTTCAGATTTTTTATTCAGGAAGTAAACAGTAGGATTTTATGGCTGAAAGTCAAGCTATTTATAAAATGGTGCTATCTCACTTCAAAAATCTGACTCATTTCCTGAGAAGTTGGATGTATGTTGGTTGTATCCCATTCCATAGGTTAAGTTTCAGTAACTTGATTAAAGAAAAACTAAACTAATGTTTGAAAAATCTTTGCTTAGTGCCCATGGCGTAGCACAAAGCATATTTGGAATCATGTTAGTTTTCACCTTTTTTTTTTTTTAAGCCACATTCCCTGCACTCCAGTATCCCTGACACAAATCTCAATCTTCATCGTCTAATCAAAATCTTCATCACTGTCTTCAGTAAAAGCTAAGTTAGGTTTTGAAAGTTTGCTTTTAAGGTGAGAAGGAAACAACTCCAGATGTTTTTAAGATGATAAGTCGTTTTGTCTTTGGAGTAATTTTGGTTAAGGATCCAATATAAACAGTTAAAGACAGGTAGATGATCAGTTTATCAAGTAGAGAAAGGATAATAAACTAAAATGAATCTCATTTGCTATTTCCATATGCTTCAAATTACATGAAGATATCTCACTTTATTTGTTACCTCAGACCTAAAGTTATTTTAAGATGAAAGCTACCTGAAGTGGTTAGAGAGACTCCTTATCTTCTGTTTGCAAATTTTTACTGAACCTGGGCCATGCTTTTGCATAAATCTGAAGCTGAGTAATAAATAACCCTTGCTGAATTTATGAATTTGAATGAAAACTATTTGAAGCCTGTTGGAGTCTAATGGTTTCAACCGCAAACCAGAAAATGCATATCAGTAGAGAAAAATTTCCTTTAAAATTCACTGAGATTGAAATACCACTCCTTGTATTCCATTCCTTCCTCAGATTCCTGCTATGATAATATTTATTGAGTGACTGCTACCTACTTTGCCATGCGTGTTTTCTCGAATATGAACTGAAATCTACAAAACAAGAAGGGGGAAGCAGGAGTGATTCTCATGCCAGTGGTAGTTCCTTCCCATGAGAGAAGCTGCTGTAATAACACCACTGGGCTTGCAGGTGCCAGGCCATGAGAAAAGAAGGATGCAAGTAAGAGAAGAGAGCAATAAAGGAAAAATATTCCCGCAGAGGCCTTGGGAAACTGAGCCTCTTGGAAAAAAAATGCTGCTCCAGCAGCCTGAGTGAAAGGTCACAGAGCTGCAAATAGTATAACTAATGCCAAGAAACCAGGGTAAATAAGGTGCTTGTGGATGCAAGGTAACCACATTCTCAGTGTAAGGATGGAGTTATCAGGTGTATACCAGCAATGTGGTTTTTTGGGCAGTCTTGCTTCCCTCATGGAGGCCTACTGACTCTTGGACTGACACTGCACTTCTACATCACCTTGACTAGTGAGAATTCCTGGCTCAACCATTTGCTTTCCTGATAACATGTTAAATGCCAGCAGAGCAAATCCATCCTTGATTAACACCCCATCACAGATCAAATCTCAAAAGCTTAAGCAGACTTTTCATCTCAGGACACTTCTCCCTGTGCCACCAGTGTTGGTTAATGACAGCAAGTAGGATATTGTCATACAAAACTTACAAAATAAGCTGAAATAAGGGTGTGGAAATGCGTTTCATTGTGTTACTCTAAGTGCAGGGTTTGTGTGCATGCAAGGTATTTTTCCTGCCTGTTTTAACAAATATGATAGTTACATACACAAGCAGATATGATTTTGTTCTGCAGAGAATCTAATAGCACTTATATCCATGGAAGACAAGATAGAGGCTTTGCACACACTTGGGAGGAAAGGGTTAAAACCAGAAGATTTGAGGAGTAGGGAATAGTTTTTGCTCAAAGTGACCTTGAAGCTGGGAATGCTAAGATTGCTGGTATGGGAAAATTCCCTTTATTATGCCTAGAGTTGCTCATCCTCTGCCTGTTTTGAGAAGTAAAATTCCTGTATAGAGACAACAAACTATCACAGGCACTCTTGAGCCTCTTACTGGGAGAGAGAGAGATCATAAAAGCGCAGCCTTGTGAAAAACTGCGTGTGTGTGAAGCCCTTTGGTATATTGGGCCAGGCAGTGAGCCCCTCTGCTGCTCACTAGGATGAACTAAGCCTGATGTGTGTCTGCCACCCAGCATTCTTAGTAAGGCAATGAAATGAATCTGCTCTTTGCTTTTCAGCTGTGGTTTGGTTGTTGGCTACCTGTATGTATTGATTCACAAGTCCCCCCCCCACCTGTCAAGTGTATAAAACTGACTATTTCAGTCCAGAAGAAAGGCAATCTTTTTGTGTAAATCACCATCAACTACATCCAAAGATCACGCATTATAGCGATGAAGTAGAGAGATTCACAGTGCCTGTCCAAAATGTGTTAAGAGTATAATGATAGAATTCTGCAGAAACAAATAGTTCAGATTTTCCTCAGTCTGTGAAAATATCCCTAAGGCAAGAATACTGGGTTTTTATGACTCAAGGCAGCTGCTTCTTCTGCTTCTGTTATCTTCACTTACGCTATACACCTTCAAGTCGTTTTTGGAATGAATGTGCTCTGCTCAGGTCTTTTTATTTTATTACCCCTGGGATATTTGTGAAGCACAGAGTGAGAACAGACTCTCTCACTTGTAATTTAGTCACTCATTTGCATTTCCATTAATTAGTGAGAAGGAAGGAAGTTCATAGAAAAGAACCAGCTCTAAACCAGTTAATTGTGTTTGTGCCGACACGCAGTGCATCAAAACAGTGAGCTACAAACCTGTGCTACAGTTTTCTCCTAAATGTCTAAATGCTGTGGGAGCCAAGAGGGCACCAGTGAACCAGATCCACTGTACCTGAGATACACTGAACACAGTGCAAGGACATTCTGGTTACAGGAAAAAAGATCATTGCCATCCATAGTCTATGAACAAACAATAGCTTAGTCAAAGAAGAAGTAAGAATTCTAAGCAGATCATTCATCTATAGCAAATCTGCCTTTTCCAGAAAGCCTAAGTCTTGTTTGCACAGTAGCTTCCTGTGCAGAACAGTTATTTCTGCATTTTCTGTCTTCTCAATTTGTCTGTGATGGAAAATAAAGAAACTATAGCCAGCCTCTTCCTTTCTCATCCCTATTTACATCTGAGCTGGGTAGCAGCTATTTCCCAAAAGACAGCAGGGACTGCAATTCTTGCTGGTCATTGCACAAACAAGTACAAGGAGAGTGTGACACCTCCTTTGCCTTGCCAGCTTTATACACCTGTGTATGGCCAGGCATGAGACACAGGAAGGAACAGCTACCTACAGCTGGAAAGCACTAAGGAGGACCTTGGAATTGTTAGCTTGCCCTGAGGTTATTGCAACAAGAATTCATTTCCATATGTTAAAAGCCATCACAGATTATCAAAGAGAATGGCATGTGTTTTTCCAAAGCTGCTTGTGGCAGGTTGTCTGTCCTTTTCACACACCCTGTGTGCGCCCAATCAGGTAAAACTGTGTCACAAAAAACAAATGAGATGCTCCCAGATCCCCCATTTTAGTGTACTTATTGTTTCTTCAGTAGGTATCTGCCACATGCACCCACATTGCAACTTCACCCTCAGGTTTGCTGAAGCATGTGCACACTGCAGGTTTTAATATAGATATTAATAGTAATTAACAATTAACAATTAATAATATTAATAGTACACATATATTTATTGTATCACAGTGCAAAAGCAGAAACTGATAGGAACATTTTTACTTTTTATAGAGTTATGGCTAGTTAGTGTTAGATCCTGCCACAGATGACAGAGAAAACAGTGGACCAAGAAAAGCCATAGAGGATGGACTGTGGCTAAATTGATTTAGAGGCTAAATTGAGGGCCAACAACTCTGTGTATTTCACTACGCTCAGATCTTACTCTTGAAGTAGTGAAGACTCCATAGCACATACTACCATGCTAATATAAATTAATTCACTAATTAATTAATTTTTAAAAGGTTGCCTGAAACCCCACTTGTATTTCCAAGTCAGTTGATCTTGGTGGTTGTGGGTACCCCAAAGACAACCTATACTCAGAAGAAGCCTGAATTTAGATTTTGTATGCAAGTCATGGGATGGCTGTGGGCAGTGCTGCCATGCCTAAATAATTTATGCCATCCTTGTTTTCAAAGAACTTGTACAGTAGAAGCACACCATCCAGAAAAGAGCTCCTCCAGGGAAACCAGTCTGGAGAGGTCTTGCAGCCACACTTCCATTCTCCTTAGTCCACACCCTTATCTTTTCAGCAGCAGCTTGTGGGGAGCTGTAACCTCTGACCCAGGGAGCCTTTACTGATGCTCAGGCTTTAACATCTGGAGAATTCCAGCAGTGAAATAACCATCTGTGTGTGCAACAGTGCAAGATCAGTAGGGCTCCAGGGCTGCTTTTCCTCCCTCAGCACAGCCACGACAAAGTTCTGCATACTCTCCACAAGTGCTTTCAGATACTGCTGCTTTCTTCACTCACAACGCTGGGCTGTTTATTTGCAGATTTCTGCTATTTACAAAGTAGGAACTTCATTGTTTTTATTGCTGGCTTTGATGGGATTATAGATTAATAGGTATCTCTGACAATTGCATAATGTAATATTTTTGTTCGGCCTGCCTTCCTAAGAAAATGTACTTCACATGCTTGTGCTGTCTGCACAACTGGCCAAACGATATTTTTCCCAATTCACTAATTTTAGCCAAATTTGCCTGAGTGTAACTGAACAAAGGAGAAAGACTCAAAATGTGTCCTGTAGTGGGCAATAGATGCTGCCACTCTCTCAGGCAGACACGTAGGGGATATTGGAATGTTCAGGGAACACAAAAGGAATTGAGTACACTTGTATGTTGTCTTTAAGGATTGCTACTCCACACTTTACAGTGTCTTGACCTTACAGGTGAAAGTCTAAGACACATTTTTCCTCACCTGGCCCAGAGGGCGACTTTTCACCTAGAACTCTCTCTCTAAACTGTGTAATTTAGTTAGACACTCTTGCCCACACCTTACACTTTTGGAAAAGTGTTAAGAGAATAAAGCAGATGCATTCACCACTTTTCCAATATTTGTTGACATAGGGTATTAATGATTGGCTTGAAGGAGCTGATGGCCTGAGGCGCAGCTCCAGTAATCAATAATCCTTGGGACATCCTGAGCCAAGGTTATTTCTGCCCACAAAAATAAAATAATAGTCAGGAAGGTAATTTATTTAGCCCATTCATAAAAACATTTGATTCTAAGCACAAAACAATAACAAATAAAATTGTGATGTTAAAAACAAAGACAACAAGCTGGAATTTCTAAATATGAAAATAAATGCAAATCTTGCCAAAATTATAGCCCCTCTCTGTCAGCTAATTACCTACAAATAATGAATGCATAGTACAACCAAGAGCAGATAAACACACAGTATAAGAGCCCTAACAATTATGAATAAAATTTGTCTCTTCCCAAAACAACTTGCTGTATACTCTAAAATGAGCCAGCAACAGACAGTTATGAAGTCCATTTTTGGAGGTAATTTCACACCTGAAGGTTTGCAGCTGAGGAAGATGCTTGTCAAGCAAAGTAGATGAATATCAGGTATTCTTAGGTAACCTTCAAAACCACAGCAGATCCAACTAAGCCTAAAGCAAAGCAGAATAGGTACTCAATTCAAAATTATTAAATCTTGTGAGCTATTCACTCAACCCTTTTTTCTTCTTATGGTGTAGCAGGATATGTGGAGAGATGAAGCTACTTCAGTGCAATGCTAATGCATCCTTCCTGGCGTTGTGCATTTCTGAAGGAAAGTGAATTACAGAATAATGTAACTGGGAGCTCTTTCCTGTCCACCTACAAGTTCAGAAAATTTCACACATTATGTATATAGGAGATAAGCTAAAGTCTGATGTCAGCACTGGCCACTGCAGACATCTGCAATAGCACAGCCAGGTGCCTGCTCACTCTGTTTGATCTTTCAGTTTCTTCTGTACTTTCAAAGGCATCTCTGCAGGGTGGGTGTAGGGTGCTGAAGTCTTTAGACATTATGCATCCATGCTCAGTGTATGCATGCGCAGATAACTGTAGAGCTGTGGCAACTGTAAGAAACCTGGCTGAAATGTATGGAATCAGATCTGCTGTGTTTTGGCTATAGGAACCTTTTCAAACAGAGTCTGGAGCCTGGAACTGCAGTCCTCCTTAAAAAACACCCACACCTCTGTTTGTGCCACTTACTATGAGAAAGGACATGGCTTCACCAGAGCTGGCCACCAAGCAGGATGTGGTATTGCAGGGATCCATCTGAACTTCAGAGACTAAAGTATTTTCATCTCTTTTGGGTGAATTCAGAAAATGCATCCCACAACAGCTCTGTCTCCCTGCATAAACAATGTCCCTCTCAGAAACTGTTCGAGGTTTCTCACCTTATCATTTTGCTAATCATCTTGATCATGAACTCCCTGTCCATCCCTTCATGCTTTGGAGGGTTCAGTAGAAGAGCCAAGGAATTAATTTGAGCTCCTATGATTCTAGCAGTATCCTACCAGTGTACTCTTTTCAAAACCAGACACACTCTGCATGCCCCAGGCCCTCTATCACAACTGCTCTCCAATGGCCCGAAGGACAACCTGTGTTTTCCAGTTCCAGCTGGCACAAAAGCAACACTGCAGAAAGACAGCCATCCTAGGTCAAAAGGGTGCAGCAGTAATTAAATTGCAGTTCTGTGCTGAAAAGTGACAGTATAAAAAATGCTGCTATAGGCATTTCTGTTTATTGTGCTTCCTTGACTCCAAACTTACCCAGTGTGCAGCTGAGATTATTTTCTTTCTTAACCTGCTTCTTTTCCAAGGCTAATGTGAATCAGAGTCAGATCAAAGTCCTTTTTCATTCCCTGCATTACTACTAACAGTAAAGGGCACAACTGGCCAAAACAGACCAGTAGAAAGGCATGTACCATCCTATCACACCAGAATTAATTCTTAGGTCTGTCTGACCAGCCTGGACCCAGTGGTTCCAGCCCTGTTCTGCTAACTCTCACTGGTGATGGCTCTGCAGGTATAATATAGAGTAACATATACTTACAGCTAACATCAACACAGGAAACTGATAGAGGAAGGAAGCAGTTTTGCTAGCAAGAAGAGACCATTTCAACACAGCCATTTTTTCTGCCTGGAATGGCACTTTTTGTGAGCTCGGGCCCTAGGGCAAATCACTTCATGATGATGGTAAATGAGCTGAAAGCCAATCTCAGTCAGCAATAAAATGACAGGATAGGATTAAGAAAGAAGTAAGTGGTGATCTATCAAAAATATGGAGTATTTTTGACAAAAGATGTGATGAGGAAGCCAGAGGCTAGAGAGAAGGAAGTAATGAGGATGAAAAACTGGAAAACCACAAGATGGACAGAGAAAGATGAGAGGATCTAAAAGGGTTTGGTGAAGGACAGCAAAAATAAGGAAATCATCTGCAGAAAAAAGGTATAAGAAGTTACCCATATAAATGGAAGACAGACATTAGAAATTAAAAGAACGAATGAGATAACTGTGTTAAGAAGAAGCACAGTTGAAGAGGGAGGAAAAACACTGAAGGGCAACGAATTTTAGGGGAAACAGATTAGAAATAGGAGAGTATTGCATCCCTCAAACATGGAACTGTACCTCAATATTAATGAAATCTATCCCTGATCATATAAGAAAAAAGTAAAGAAAAGCAATGAAAAAATAGGCTACTTATTTATTTAAAGGGTGGGGGTTTTATGGGTGTATTTTGCTTTAAATTGCTCTTCAAAAGCAGGAATAGTTTCATTTTGGGGCATTCTCAGGGCTTTTGTACTGCACCATTTAACAATATTATAAAAAGGGTAATCCCACTGGTTGTTCTCCAGGGCACTTAATAGTTACGGTTTCTGCGAAGCAGAGTCATGTGAAGACATTGCTATTTTGAGTATGTTCTTTTCCTAGAAGACTTTTCTGGGGCAGTATGTAATTTCTTTTTGACTGCCCGCCATGCTTATTTTACCGACCTCTCTCTCTCAGAGAGACTGTCGATGTTTATTTTGTTCTGTGAAAAGTCACTTCATAACTTCAGTTCTTTCCCTTTATATTAATCATCTTCTGCTTTTAAAATAGTATCTATACAAATGAACAGCTGATATAAATTAGTCTTTGACACTAATCTTTTCATCCCAAATAATAATTTTCTTATTCTACATCATGCTCACAATCCATCTTTCTATTCATCTAAGCTCAGCCCTCTCTCACTTTACACTTCAGTCATCTCACCTGAAAGAATTAAAACAAGATCTGACCTTATATATAATCTCCCAAAGGTATGTTTGCATTGCACCAGGAAAGATGTAACTGTCTGGCTGCTGCTGTCACTACTGTCTTTATATCATGGTGATAACTTCCTAAAGATCAGATGCAAAACTTTTTCTGCCTGGGTTTACAAAAAAAAAATTGCAAGTACAGTTCCACTCTATCTGGAAACACTTTTAATCTAAATGCATCTAAAGCTCCTCTATGGTTGATGGATAATAATTTAAACTATTGGGAGAGGGAAGTAAAGCCATAGGAAAAGTAATACTGGAGTGGGAGTGAGTGAGTGAGGTGATCAAGCAGAGTAAAAGCTCTAAATTCAATGGTTCTCAAACACCACTATCCAGATCTGCTACTGGCTGTGGTTTACTGTGTCTTCCTTGTGACACTGAATAAGAAGGATGTTTTTCATAATTGATCATATTTTATCATTCTTTAAAAACTCAATTTCCTGCTAAGCATTCTCAGAATTTAAGCAAACTTCCCAAGCAGTACTAATTTTTAATATTACATAAATCATGCGTCCTGGACATAAAAATTAACACAATAGCCTAAATTATTCATCATAGTAGAATTTATGGTCCTTTAAAGAGGACACAAATGAGCACTACAAAATAGTTTTATTATAGGTTTAAGTACAGTTGCATCTCCTTTTACCATCCCCTTTAAGTAACATTATAAGCTGTTACACCAAAGGAAGCTCAGAAATTCTATTCAGCTAGATAATGTTGTATCTTTTGGAAAAGACATTCAACTATCAGTAAATTTAATGTTATGTGCAAAATTACTCAATTTTCTCCACATCTTTATACTTTTTCTTAAAGATATTGTAGATAATGATATACAGATAAGGAACTGGAATTCCTTTGTAGGCTACAACAGAACAGAAAAACAGTGTAACTCATATATATGCTCTTGAAAAGCTCAAACTGAAAACAAACTGTGCTGCACAATAGATGCTCTAACTTTAGATAAAATTTGAGATGCATGTGAGGCAGAAAAAAACCCCAGCCTTACACTACTAAATGAAAATCCCTATAATAAATCTGACCATCTAGACAAAGACCACGAAAGACCCAAAAATTCCTTCTAAAAAGAAGGAATCTGAGATAGCCGGAAAACTCTGTTAATGGTGGAAGTATACAGCGTGGTGTATGTAAACTGAGTCCATAGAAATATGTCCACCCCTTTAACAAATGCAAGAATTATGGGTGTAAGGTGAATAAAAGAAAAAATTTGTACTGTAAAGGAGGTTGCTAGGATGTCCTTCTGAGAACTTATGTATCATAAAATAATGGGTTTGGATCAACTGCTGAGCCACATTTTGATATTTGTATATATGGCTATTTAAACTCACCAGTTTTTTGTACACAATCTCTTATTCCAAGAGAAGAATAAAGGACATCATTCTTTATCAGTATAGCTGCAACACAAAATACAAAACAGGCCATGACTTCTGAATTCTTGGTCCCAGTCCAACCATGACCAAACAGGTCAGAGGGAGGGGAAATAAAATCACTGGAGTTTCTCCAACTTGTAAAAGAAGAAACATGCTTATTTTACCTAAGGAAAAATGTTGCTTGAATTAGAGGTAAGAAAAGAAGAAGAAATTTCCTTCTACTGTTGCCATTCTCCACAATTAGGAGAATGATCGTATTTTAGTAGTCTACATATCTTTGACTTTAGCCAGGATCTAATATCTGTGGAACATTTTAAGACAATTCTACTACTGATTTGTTCAATAAGAGCTGAATTGGAAAAAAGGAGACTGGAACACATTTTATTATAGTTATAGGTTAGGGAAAAGCACCTGCTATTCCGTATTCTCTTCCCCAGTTAAGCATGCTCCTCAGAAATCAGCATTTCTTAGGTTCTGCTGCAATGCTGTGTAATTGTATTTCTATGTATCAGACTCCCTTTTCTTTTGTCTCCATTGTACTGCAGGGCTGTAACATCCTTATTGCAGTTTTCACACACTATCTTATACAATCTCATCAGAATTTCATTGGTGACACGAATGTCTCCCCAGAACACTCCTCAGGCTTGCAGATCCTTTGCCAGGAAAGACCATGAGGTCACTCTGAAGCAGTGTTTCTACTCCCAAGTGGAAAAAAAAAAATCACATGCTACTGGAGGGGAAAAAAAACAACAAGAGAAAGTCAACACACATTAAAAGAGGAAACAGAGAGGGATAGGTAAAGAAACTGAAAGAAGAATGAGTGTGTGAGACTGACACAAAATTTTGATTTTAGAAGTTAAATATTTTAAAGCCTTATCTGTCTGAACAGCAGCCTACAGAAGTACAGTTCTGCTCCTAGATATCCTGGCAGGAATGTGCAAGACTGTGGCTTTAGTCCCCCTTCTCTCCCAAAGGTTTCTAGTAGATGTAATGCTAATGAAATCAGTAGTTACTCCCCTCCAGACATTATGCATTTCCAAACTAAAAATCTAAACTGAGTGAGAACATCATGCAGTCTTTGAGGCAGTTTTAGGCAGCTCATACAAGGGTAAATATATCAGATTTTTAATATACACTGCCCTTTTTACCGTACCTCATCACAATGAATTTGGTATGGTTTATGAAGATTCATTACCACAAATGTCATAATCTCAGAAAATCAAATAAGAAGTAGATAATGACTATCTTCATTACACAGGTGGCTAAGAAAAAAAAATTAATAACCTGGTGGAAGCTTTACAGTGAGTTAGAGAGATCAAGAAACATAACTTGGCAGGCTGACTTTCTTCCCCTTGGCACCAGGGAACCAGTAAACAGAGATGAAGAACCATTCAGCATTCAAATTAAAAAATGTCATACAAGACTTATTACATTCCTAGTGTTCTCTGATATTCCATGCTTAGGGGTAATGAGGAAGCTTTCAAAACTTTCCTGTGTTTGTCTTAATTTCATAGTAATGCCCTTTACTGAGAGTACAATAGTGACAGTACATGTAAACTCATAATTTACCTTTAGGCTTTCTAATATTTTGTTGGAAATATTTTGGAATATTTAAAATGTCTTATTTTCACTGAGCTATTCACTCAGAAGCCTGCTTTGGAAAATTCTTCTACACGTTATTTTACAGTTTAGGATATTTTGCAACATGTAGATAAATATGCCAAGATCACTTACAGTGAGATATTCAGGGAACTAAAAGCGTGACAAGTCAGCTCCAAGACAGAGATGGCAAACATCTTTTTAGTGACAGACAGAATGTTGTGGAATGTAGTCCTAGCCCAGAAAATAACTAGCCCAGAAAATATCTCTTTGCTAAGGAAGCCTTTCAATTCCTATATTCCTGATTTAAATTTGACTCAATTTTAGTTGCTGTACAATTTAAACTTATTTAATAATGAATGATGACTGTAGAAAACATGCAAAAATTAAATATAAACTTTAGGAAATATGAGCATTTAATATTTTATATATATTGGTTTTTAAAATGCAAGGAAATGGTATGCTTTTTTTACTCAGTCCTGTCCCTAAATCAGGAAAAAAAATAATGTGAGAAAAGTGGCAGATTTAATACTTCTACTTCGAGAAATATCCATTCAGTCTTGCTTTTGAAGAGCAAGACAGCAAAGCTCTTGATTTTCTCCATTTAGAAAATAGGCAGGCAACAGTAAAGGAGTTTAATCACTTGCAGGAATAAACCCCATTTAGAACTGATGACAGTAGGTAAGGAGTTTCTGTTCTTTGGCCATCTTAAGTGATCTTTCACTAGGACATGACCTCAGAAACCTGGATAAAATAACCCAGAAGCCAGGAACTGAGCAGCCTTTAACATGTCCTTCATCCTCCTCAGGACCAGATGTGATCTCCTCTCATCAAAACTGAGGCGTACTGGCAGGGGCTGAAACTGTCAAGCTGTCAAGCCAAGTAATTCCCGTTCAGGAGATAAACAGAGAGCTTCTCTATCCAAGCCTGGCAGTGTAGCACCAGATTTATTTTCAAATACAAGATTAAGAACAATAAAAAATAAACCCTCTTCACAGAAATGTTTTGAGTGTAAAATTCAGGATTCCCCACTGCTTACACTCCGAGACAAACTGCATTTCATCTCGTTTCAAGATGTACACATGGGACAGCTAATATCTGTTGCTTCAGCTGATACATGGATGAACTCAGATCTCATTAAAGAGGTTTCAGAAAGAGCACAGACATAAAAGTCATTCTAGAACTGATTATTTCTAATTGATAAATTATTCTGCTACCTCTGCAGAATGGTCAATCTATTTCTTGTAATACTCGAACTTTAAATAAGGGAACCAGGAAACATCTTGCTTAGGTCTAAGCTCAATAATTCTGAGCAAGGAAAAGACAATAATAAACTAAAGAACGACTTCTTTTATGCATCACTTCGCGTTTTAATTAAGACCAACTGGCCACTACCATTCACAAACATGTTGCAGGTGTGGGAAGTTACAAAACAGATCTGTTTGCCAGGAGTTATCTGGAGTGTGGTCAAAGACACCAACTACACCATACGCTTGCCAAACCTCTCTCGGTTTCCTCTAAAGCTTACTACTTGGTAATCCTCAGTCATAAGCTCTTGGTGTGAACTTTTATTTAGAACTGACCCAAGACTCAGTTACTTGCTGTGTATTGATTGAGACATCTGCCTGGACTTTGGACAAGTACCTTCACTTTGCCATCTGCCCTTAATCCCATGACAAGTATGAGGAAAACAAGACAGTTCACCTCTGTATGCCCCAAGGACAGATGAAATTATTGTACACAGGGAAGTTGGTTCTCCTGAGTTTTCTGCAGTTTAAATGTTTATGCATATCACTAGAATGTCTTCATCACAATAAAAAAAGTATATATATAAATAGAAAGCAACAACAACAGCAGCACACACAGGGAATCTCTTGCTGTGTACATTGAAACTACCTACTGATATCTGTGTTTTTGATTGCACTACTTTCAAACCTCACAGTAACTGGAGATTCTGCCCAGTTTAATGGCAGCATGGTGTGGAGAAGCAGCAGGCATTGTTGCTCTCTCACCACACTGCACCATAACACACTTTAGGATGAGGTCAGGAAGCCTTATTTTGCCCAAGTTTGGAAATGGCCTCTTTAGAGGTGTCTTCTCCACAGTTTCTAAGGTGTCACTCCAGTCCCTTGTACCCTGCATATCTCTGTCCTCCTCTTCCAAATGAGCATGGACAGAGGAAGAACATAACACTGACATTCAGTCCAACCTTACAGCCACCGACATACAGGCCAAGTTAAACAATCTTTAAACACTCTAGGCCCATACTCTGGTCCTGAACAGGAGAAGAGCGCCTTGGCTCAGTCCAGGTGCACATGACTAGGTTCCCCTGCGCTCCAAAACCAGGTTGCATTATCCAGCTGCTGAAAGGGAATGTTCCCTGGCTGCTTTAGCTCTGGTCCTATATCCATACCTTATCTGGGTAAGCACTGGTTAGTATGGGATAGTAATATCAAAGTCTTAATGCTGACCTGAGAACAGTTTCAGTTTGCAGATGTAACAGGGCAGAGCCTGTGTGGTAATACAAGTGTAGTCACAGGTATCACAGCTGGATCCTTCTGATCTGACCTAAGTGGGCATTGCCTGCTGTTTGGGCTGTATGGGACTTTTATTGTTCAAGGAGCAGTGAATAAAATGCTTGTCATGTTATTGGGTTGCTATGCTCCCTCTTTTTCCCCAAATGATTTTTGCAGAAAAACAGAGGGTCTTAACTAGGCTGCAAAGGCACAGAAACAAACCTGTTTGATAGGTCTGGGGAAAGAAAAGACAATTTCATTTTGAAATGGGAGGATTTATTTTTACCCCATAACTAGAACTAAAGACTGTTTGACTGTAAAATTCATCACACCATCATTGTATTAATGATGAAGAAATGACAATTATATAACACCATTTATCTAAGGTCCCAAAGTAAAGGGCAAAAAATTAGTCATGTGCCCGGGGGATGCTTCCAGTGGAATACTGCAAAGAGCAGGAAAGATCAATGAAAATTGCTTCTGGCTGTTAAGTTACAGCTGCTCCATCCCTACTGTTCAGGCAAGAGCCAAAGCAATAAAAGGCTGAGGATGGAACCTGAAAAGTAGCCAAAAGAAGGGTTCTATGGGAAGTCTGTGTTATGCTCAGCCTAAGGAATATTTTATTGTCCTGTATGGAATCCTTTAAGTAAAACCTGCTCTGACAAGACAGCTGTCTCCACTGTCATTAAGCTCAGTCCTTTAATATAATCCAGAAAATTTCATGTTTGTTTAGCTTAGAGATATGGGTGAGAACAGGTTGTCTAGAGAGGGTGCTGCTTCCCTACCCTTCCCCATGCAGGCAGCAAGCTACGCTTGCCTAGTTATCCATCTGCTTACCTCTTTGGCTTTGACTGCAGCTTACAGCCTGCTTGTGTTTTCATGCCTCGGCTTAAAATTCGTCACTTTTGCACCTGGTACTGATAAATAGTTGGGCAGGGTAGTTCTTTTTAAGCATTATGTCAAAAGTACTACATCCAGTACCAGGAAACTGGAGTAAGATAAATTCTTGCAATGAGATACAATTTTTTAGCAATGAGAGTAATTAAAAGCTGAAGTAATTCATCTTGGAATGGGGTTGCAAATGCAACTGCACAAAATGTTAAAATCAGATTCAATACTTTTCTAAAAACTGGTTTAATTCCCAGTTTTGGAAAAGTTCTACAGGTTGTATACCCTGAAAATCTAACTAGAAAAAAAATGCCCATGGCCTTCTGGCCTTAGAATCTACATGTTTATATGGACTCCTAGACAGCTAAAAGGGGAACCTTTAGTTTTAAACTCCATAGAATAGAATTAAGAACTAAATACTTCTATGTGCTCATTGATGCCTAAGGGGTAACAACACAGTCAATAGTATTTATTTTTGTCATTATCACTAAATGTCATAAATTAGGCCTCAGAGATTTTGAAAATTTAAAATTCTACAGAAAATAATAAAAGAAAATATATATTGGGTTTTGATGGGCTACTTTTCTTTGTTTTTTAGATTCAGATCTTTGAACTTTTTTACAATACTAGGAAAACATACTTTTAGAAAATGAAGACTGACATTCTTACTGGAATCGCACGATATCATAAGCTGTGAATTTATGACAAAAAAAAAAAAAAGTTACAAGTGTCCAACACAGCTTGTGATAGGCCACAGAATATTTTTCAATTCTTCACTTACCAATGTTATATATACTTCATAGCATGGTTTGATTTCCAGTTACTAAATTGTTTTTTTTCCTTTAACATTAATCAAGCCCACTTAAAACACACTGACAGAAAGATTATTTTCAAATATTTTCGATTCAATATTGCCAAACAGTATTAAGTGTGGGTCTTGCTTGTCTTTACTTCAGTCAACCCACCTGAGTTCAAATCATACATGTGGAGGTCCAGAATAAGCATGTTTTGTGTCAAATATTCAGACTGTTGCAGCAGAGAAGTTGTGATCAGCTGAGGCAACTTCCTTTTCTGCCTCGACACTCATTCTCAGTGTGCCTGCCTCAACTTCCCCACCCTCCTGTCCATCCATGGGGCAGGACCAATGAAGGATCTAAGGACATCCTTTCTTCTCTCCCTCCCTTGCCTTGTCTTGGCAAAATGTGGGTGTCATTTTCTACTCCTTACTCCATGCTGAAGGCTGTTGTTAGAGTTGTGAGCTTGTTGAAGTGTATTGTAAATGTCAAAGGCTTGTTAACTGACACTTGAGAAGTTTGTGGGTTGGGAGCTTGGTGAAGTGTGTGTGTAAAAGTTAAGGGCTTGTTATCCAACACTTCTGAGACTAAGTGGTGGGCTAGTTGCTGGAGTTAAGATAATTATACAATGGAAGCATAAGTGTTCCCTGACATGTGGACTGAATTTGTAGCCTGACAAGAATTTGTAGCAAATGTTCTGCCTAGTACCCAGTGGGTCATGACAGCGCATTGAAAACTTTTGACAAAAGACCTTGAATTAGATATCTAGTGAAATGGATCTTCAGCAAGGCTGTCCATGATTTTAGGAATGGATATTTTGGTATTTTAGAATGCAACAACATGTTTACATTAAGAAGGCAATAAGAAGTTTGCCTTAGTCAATATTCTTCAGATAAAAATATTTCTGTAAGAGAAGATCCTTTGTTTCAATGGAATACTCCTGTAGCAGAAGTATGGTGATAAGGGAGCTGATAAAAGAAGGGTGACACTGATGATCAAAATGTTTTAAATATTTCCTTACTGTAGAGATGACAAGCCTCAAGTGGCTACAGTTTAAGCTGTCAAATTTCTCTCTTATATGAAAGATATTTGGGGAATCTGCTTTGAAATCTGCAGCCAGGAGACTGTGCATCCTCTAAGAAACCTATTCTCAGAGATAAGTAGCCAAGTGCACATCAGTGGTGATTAAGGAGAAATAATCTCTTCCAATGATGCAGGGGGCAGGTGGAGGACAGTACAGCAAAAGTGCATGGAAAAATAGTCACGTTATCTCTGTGCATGGTATCCAGAACATGCCAGTGCCACAGCCAGTATTGTTGCAATGCCTGTCATTGCTAACATCCTCCAGGAAATTGCCATCATCATGCAAGTGCATCCATCAGTCCAGCTCTCCCAGTGTGGTACCAGTGCAACCAGCACATCTTGACTTTGAAGCCTCCTTCAAAGCTTCCATGTTTCACAGCATCTTTGTGCATCTTTTTTAGGGCACACACAACCAGTATCTCTGTTGTAACTGCAATCACAAGTAATCTTTCTTTACTTCTAAATTCTAAACTATTAACAGCAACACTGCCAGGATCATCCTGGCACACAGTGTTGCCATTAATACCACTTTCCTTCACATCCACCAACACTCACAGACTTTAGAGCTGCATTGTTCATTCCACAGAGATTTTGCTTTCTGTGATCTATTACTTTCAATTGTAATTCTTTTTACTGCATTTGCAGTTAGACTGCAGTCTAACCACATGAGACAGAGTTATGCATTGGTTAATTTACTGAGTTCTGATGCACTGCACAGTTTGGTTCCAGTATCTAGGGTAGCTCATTAAGGACAGAATTGGGTATGTGCAATATGGACAGCTCGAATGAAAATTAAATCAAACACTGCAACATGGCAGAAACACATAACTACTGAATTTCCTACTAAATGTCCTACTAAAAATTATAGTATTAAGTAAATGAAACAGCCACAAAAAAAAAAAATCCTAACTACTAAGGTTAATATCTATACTTGGAAGTTGAAAATGAAATCATTCCTATCAGTGTCAAGGTATTGTGTTCTCTGACTCTAGAAACTACATTCCACAGGCATATATGACCTACCAAGCAGTGCATACACTTGAGAGCATGTTCTGCTAGTCAACTATCAAATTGAAGGCATTGAAAAACCTGAAGCATAAAAAAAAAAAATCAACATTTTCCTTAGCAATGTCAAACTTTCAGATAATTAACAAGTTCTTTTTTGGTATACAAGCTGATAGCAAAATTAAACTTCATTCCCAGAAGGCTGCTGTGGAAAGGAGTAAAAACTATCTCCCAAGAATTCATACCAGTCAACCTACATTCACTTAAGACAACTTGGATTATTATTTTCTAAGTTTGTATTACTTTTTATGTTCTCCAAAAGTATAGTCTGAGAAATTATCAAAGACCTTTGAAAAATGGTTTGGAGTTGTTTTGGTTTTTTTCTTTAGGGAAATCTATTTTTAACTAGCGGGCATTTTTTATATTAGAGAAAGATTATTGTTTTCAAAACATTTTTTCTTCTAAAGCTAAGAATCAAACTGAAAAATGAAACCAAGAAGTTTTGCCAGAAAAAGTATGAGGACCTTAATTTATTTCCCTTGGGGTATGAGAAGGAAGCAACAAAAATCCAAAACCAGCAGCAACTCTTTCAAGCTAATACTTTTATGAAAAGATGTACTTTAGGTGTGGAATTGCTTTCACATTAGAAATTATGTTGAAAATTTCCAGTAATCAATAATGTGTTCACATAGTCTGTATAATCCTCTACTTTTCTTAATTTCCGCTCCATTGTTCTGTTACAAAATAGAAAAGCCCTACAAGAAATTATTTAGCAGAAAGACCAGGCCCCAAATGTCTGCAAGGTTACGCATGTAACAGCTTATCTTTCCTTAAAAACAACAGCTTGGAAGCCATGCTTCTCTGTACACCATTTTCCTATGAAACATCCTTTTGTTCTTGGCCTCTAAATTAATTTTCCTAATAAATTCTTTCCACTGAAGCGCCCAAAGTGTAGGCATACTACTGTTTTCTGCTGGACAGGACCCTAGTTACTAATTTAGTATAGACCACAAACCCTTAATACTACAGTGGCTTTCTTCTTAATACAGTAAAAATTGATCAATTAAGGTTTTCTGCAAGCTAAACTCATCTTGTTATGAGATCAAAGTTTACTGTGACATTTTCAAATGTGCAGGTATTTTCATTCTAGAAATGCATATTTGTATCAGGAGGCTGCCTCCTGCAATGTCAGCTCACACAGACATTGCAGAAACACCTTCCACAGAAAGCCTTACATTCCACAACACCTGCCACTACGTGGTGTCAGACTTTGGGCGTGCAAGGGTGAAGCCAGATCAGAGATGCAGCATGAGTCTTACTGACTCATGAAGGGAAAAAAAGAACAAAATCAATAACCCACATAAATCATACAAAGTTCTCACAGAGGTTTTCTTTTTGCCCTGCCATCCAAACTTTGAAAGAGAACACAACCCTCTTCTGTCCCAAGCTCTCCAATCCCAAGCAAAATGTTTCTGCCAATTACTACTTTCAAACTAGACTTCGCAATGTGATTGTCCTCTCATCACCTTGACCAACCTGAAAACTCCCTGCTCGTTCTAATACTTTGAATAGAGCTTGAGGAATCACTTGGACTTCCCTTTTTCTTGATTAAACAAAACATGGCTTTAATGTTAAAGTTGCAAAATCTAGATATCGTCAAATATCTCCTTCCCTGAAAGACGCTTGATTAAAAAGCTGGAGCCTCCAGTTTGTTAGGAAGTAAAATAATGTCATGCTGTCTGGTGAATTTTATGTATCATGTAGTGAATGTTTCCTAGCATGTTGCTCTTGCACAGTAAGATGGTACAAATTGACTGTGCAGCTCTAAGTAAACTGGGGGTTGCCTTTAATCTACAGGCAAGGCTCATATAATGACAGTACATGATTTTCTCAAAGTTTGTACTTCTGCAGGCAGTGAGAAAAGTCCTAGATGCTCTCTGTCATTGTGAAATTTCTTCCAGTTCTGAAGAAGGAAAAACCTGCAATGTGCATATCTTGACACAGCCAGTTACACAGATTGCCAGAGTGCTATCCTTTACCATCCTATTTCATATCTTTTTTTAAGGAGGTAAACCCAAGAATAAATCCTGGAAGACTGTTTCATAATTCCCCTGTCAAAGTATTTCTCACTACAATTTTGGACTCAAAACCATATCCAAAGTTAAAGCAGACAATTTCTAATTCTCTAATATTACATCTGTTCCCAGTATTGCCATTGATTTCTCTGGGACTCTGAGTAGGTCACTTCACTTTGCCTCTTTTCCCTTATTTCTAAATATAATTATAAAGATAAATGAAAAACCACTTTTGACCTCAATATTAGAGGTATTGACCTTGATATACTGACCTGTTGGTAAAAAAAACAAATACAGTTCTCATTTCCAGGACTCCCAAAAGAGGAAACTTTGACAAGACTTTTCTTTAGCTACTGCACCCCAAACATTTTTGGAAGGGATCTGTTCTGCAAGCAGCTTGTCTGACACCACAGTGCTGTTTCTTTCCTGCTTTAATTGTCTAACTATGTTTTTTGAAGGACACCGACAGATGCTTTTGAACTGGAGGAACGTTTCCACCGAGCAGCATTTCAACTGTTACAGTCCAAGTGATAAGCCTTCCAACTCTTTATTTTTTAATTCTTATAACATTCCTATTTTCATGCTCCCCCCTCTGACTTCCACATTGCCATCAGGGCCAGAATTGCTCTAATAATTCACGCTGACATTACAGATACTATTAAGTCTACATACTTCAATGAAATTGCCTCTTTGCTGTCTCCTTTATGGCTTATAAAGATTCCTCATGGTTCACAAAATCCTATTGTGTTGTGGAATCTGTTGCATTGTCCTCCACAAACCATATCCAAGGCTAAAGAGATTTTTTCCATGAATCTTCATGCTGATACCAGATAAGGATTACACAGGACAATGAATGTGTTTTATTTCCTAAATATTGTCCTCTCTTGTAATTCACTCCTGGATGTCACTGTAATTCGATGCTGATTCTCAGTAGTGAGCATAAACACAAGTAAACAGTAATTGTGTGATGTGGCCATATGGAATATTCATGAAAACTGATTCTGGAAGAACAAATGTTTACGACCATCTGTATGAATTCTTTGTAATGCAGAGGCACTCTCCATGGAAAATGCAGCCTCTTCAGTGTTCATCATGATCATGTATTTTTTTTCTTCATTCTTTACCCACTCCTTCAGGAGCTGGATGACCTTGCAAAACATTCGCCCAAAATGAGCACTAATCAGTCTGAGGTAGAGCAGGTCTCCTTAGCCACTGGTGCAAAGCAGATGAGAATGAAGGCACAGGAGATGCCCTTTCCTGAGTGCAGCACAAAGTGGCTGCATATTGTGACAATGAAAGGTATTTCCTACTCTGCTACTAAATAATAGAGGTCACCAGAAATACAGGGTAGAGGGGATGCAGAACCATAATTCCCAGAGAACTGGAGCTGGGTCTGCCATGAGTACCTCAGAACCTGGACATTATAATACTAACATGAATTTGGGAGTGTGATGTAACCAATAGACATCAAAAACTCGATGTATTAAGGGTATTTCTCCTTTGTATAGTCAAAATTTCTGGACAAACATTACTACCATACATTTTAATAAGGGTAATATTCTATTCACTGCTTAAGATTTGTTTCCTTTACTCTTTTATCAATGATAGATACAGTAAACAATTATTTTTCCCATATTCTGTAAGGAAGTTTATTTTACTTGGGGCTTATTTTCCCTTTCCCTTTTGTTCCAGAAATAACTTATAACATTAATATTTTCATTCCATTCTTACATAACCTAATGGGTTGATTTTCCATTTTCCATTCATGGTGCAGAGACCTGGAAATGCTGGCTGTTTAAATCAGCTTGTATACCAAGTTTATAACAAGACCTATATTTGGAGGTGTGCTCACTATAGGTTCCAGTGCTCACGTGAAGCTTAATTATGAAATGCTTTAAAGCATCATAGAGGAAATTTTTTTTCTTTTAAATTTAGAAAGTTCAAATTTAAACAGTTAACAAAATCCTATTTACACAGTCTCATGTTCCCAAAATGAAATAGAGGAGAGCACTGTTATCTGAAAACCAGAGAGTGAAAGGATAAATTAGATTTCTGAAAGACCTTACATTTTAATAGTCCTGTATGTTTTTAGTAACACAGGTATTTATTTTTTACGATGTCATTTTTATCCTAACAATTCTCCTTTAATCTTTTCAGTTCTGTCTCTCCAGCCTTGGCCTTTTTCCTCCCACTCTGAGGTTTCATAATGCTTTTTCAGCCATTATCTTTTCACCTAAATAATCCCTCATTTTCCGATTCTCAGGAGCAATGTCTCGGCTGAAAGCCTAATCCTGGCTTTTGCCTATAATGGCTCCCCAGGATAAGTAATCATCTGAGCTATTTGACATCCACTTATGTTGGCCTTACTAGGACAGTAGAAGGATAGCATTTTGTGCTTCCTAACTTTACCAGCAGTGCCTTCCTACACAAAATCCTGCAGGCTTGTATGGCATAAGCAGCACTAGCTCCCAGATCAGAGTCTTTAAAGAGTCTTTAGGTTCATAAACCAAAAATATCATTAAACGGGAAACAATTATTCACCACTGTCTTCCCACTCAGGACACATGAACTGGACATTTTATTAATCAGTGTGTGTTGTCTTCCACTAGGGTGTGATCAGGCATGGTACCTACTTCAGCCTCCTCTCAAAGCAGCATCCATACAGAACAGGTTGGCAAAGATCCAGTATCCTTTTTTTCTTTAATGCAGAACTCCACATGAGTGGTTCAGTAACCAAAATTACAATAACTTTTACACATTAAACTTATCCTTCTCCAAAATCCTTCTACATTTTTTCTCCACTGTCCTTAATTTTTCCCTGTGTTTTCCATGCAGATACCCAAGAATTTCCAACACTTCATCTATAGCCTCTGCAGTACGTGTTTCCTATACCCTGACAACCATCCTATGATTACTTGTTGCCACAGTACCAGCTCTGTGATTTGTATGTGCTCCAGAATATCTCTGCTCAGAATCACAGAGGGTGAACAAAACCAGTCTATGTGTGGTTCTACCTGTAAAAGGTCAGAGCTATGTTTTCTTATGCTCCAAAATCTGAAGGCAACAAAATTTTATCTATATGATTCTTTGGTGAATGTCTGTTTGCAGAAGAGGAAAGGAACTACCCACTTAGAAACATGGGAATTCATGATATCTCTAACTTATTTTAATTATCTTCCTTTTCCTGGTTAAGAAGGTTCAGCTTTTCAATGAGGCCTTTTTCATTAGAAGGGAAAGAAACACCACTCTAGTTGATTCAAGTGATGTGTTGTATGCCATTGGCAGCTGAAACAAGATATTTGTCTTGACAAATATCTGAAGATATTTGTCGGATGCAGAGACTATGTAGATTTCTGAACACACAAATTTGAAAACTATAATATTCCAATGAAATCAGAAGGAACAAATGAGCAGCCATAACTGAGAGAAAAGTAATATGTTATTAAGTATAAAGTATCAAGTAGTTTCATTAAGTCTTACTATATGTTTTGAAATATATTGTAGAAGGAAATCTACATTAATCTATGTATCAAACCATCACCTATATATCAAGGAGCAGCTTTGACACTAAAACTCAGATATGCTTAGATTATTTCCTAGGACCTGACACCAGCCAGTTGTAGAAAAGCAGAAATACAAATGGTTAAAGGAAAGGGAAAACAACTGTCTCTCCATGTTGTGGTGCCCAGGAACGCAGAGTGGCAGCACTGCAGAGGCTGAGGCCAGCTCTCTGAAAACTAAGCATTACAGATGGACCTTTGGGATCCCAGACACTGCCCAGCTCAGAAGGTCTTGCAGCCCAGGGGCCCCACAGGACAGCACCCAGCAGGGATGGATTGCAGTGGCTGAGTGTGGAGGTGGTGGGTGTAAGCAAGTTGCTGCTTGTCTATTGCAGACAGAAGACCCCAGGGTCAAAGAAGCAGCGGCATGGAACCATCTGCAGCCCTGTTCAGGGGAGAAGCAGAAGCTGGGCTGGGCAACCCCCAGAGCCACTTGCCAAGCCAGCCCCATCACTGACATCCCCCTGCTCTGTGCCAGGCACGTGGAGAGCTTGTGGCTGGAACACTCCCTGCAGGGTGAGCTGCTGGCCAGCAGGACAGGGCTGCAGGCTAGGGAGAAGATTTGCTCATAGGAAATGCAAGAGGAAATATGGCCCTGATACTTGCCAAATTCTCTGCATCACCCAGGCAAGGGCAGGGTTGCTCTCACAGGATTGCTGCATCCTTGTCCCAAAAATGTTGAGGGCCAAGAGTGTTTAAGTGTCTCCAGTGGAGAGTTTGTCTCCAGAATGCAGCGATTACTGGGCAGATGTAAGTGTAGGTGCATCCACTATTCTGTAGTGTTGTGTACTCAATCCTGCTCTTAGCAGGTTACACAGTGCCTGGGAAATGCTCACAGCCGGAGCCAAACTCACAGCTGAAGAGCTATGACTGGAGAATGCAGAGATTGCTGATGCTGTCAGCTGTCCGAAAAGGTTTGTATGGGAGCAAGGGATCACCAGGGCACTGCAGGGGCGCTCTTCTGTACTTACTGTAGTAAGTTCAAGTCTTCTTTCCTCTGATAAAGATAGCAGAGATGCCAGTTTAATTCTCTTTTCCCTCTTTTGATACATTCCACTTAGTAAATAGATGGGCTGTTCTCTTTTCCCAGTGAAGATTATGTCAGCTTTGGCATATTATGTATTTTACGAGATGATTATCTGTCTTTAATCGGTGCAATGAATTTGATTCTGGCTTGGTCTGATTTACCTAGGTGATTTATGTGGTTATGATACAATGTCTTACTGATGGATCTGACAGGAAATCTGTCCCATTGGGATAAACATGGGCCAACTGATAGACACAGGTGAAAATCTGGGTTAGGACCAGGTGTATTTTGAGGAAGAGAAGCACTCAAAACTCTCTCATCCCTTAGCTCAACACCAGTATATTTACAGTAAAACACTGAACTGAATGGATGTTTATCAATCTTATCTATAACAAAACTGCAAGTCAAAACCAATATGGGAGTTAATTCCTAACAAATTAATATAACCCAGCTTTACAAAATAAGGCTTGAAATATCATCTAGTTATCTCCAAAATACTTTCACTCATACAGTATACTCAAAGTTTCCATTAAAACATTAATTATTCCTCAGCTTTTTCAATCCTCCACAGTTTGATGATACCAAGAAATAACGAAAAGAATTTGGGTTGATAATGATACTAGTTTCAGCAAAGACAAAATAATTTTTAACACCACCTTTACAGCTTCCTTGTTACTAGAATCTTCCAAACTTGAACTGCAAAATTCAGCGTTTTAATTATGAAGTCCTATGCATAGGGGATAGGTTTTAAAAGTCTTTCTTTTAAGACAATTCTGAAGCAGGGTTGCTCATGTTTTTAAACATAAGTATCTTTTCATCTAAAACTCTCTTTTCTGGTCTGCTTTCTTTTAAGGTTTGCTGAACCATTTATCTCACCCCCTATGTTCAGAAAATTAAACAGCTTGCAACCAGTTTTTAGATTTCAAAATTCATTCAGTGGGGAAAAGGCTGCATTCTACAAAGAACAGAGAAGTTATACATGATCCATTTTCTCCTGTTGGCCATGACATCTGCAGCAGCAGCACTCCACTTTCTTTCCATCTTTACATGACAGTGTGTAGTTTTATAATGTCACAAATAGCTTTCAGGTTACTAGTTTCTAGTGATTTGTGGAAAATACAATGTCCTGGTCTAGAAAATAACAGGGGATTTGCTGAGAATATAAATTTTTTTGTTATTTCCATTTCACTTCATACGTTTTATTGCTGAAGGTATACTAATGACCAATAATTATGAGAATACTGTCTCATGTCCTCCAATTCAGTATGGAGGAAGTCTCTGGAGGCCATCTGGTACTGACAGTACTTCTCTGCGTAACCTGCTCCGTGTCTCATCACCCTCATGGAAAAGAAATTCTTCCTTGTGTCCAATCTAAATCTACTTCTATCAGTTTTAAATTGTTGCCTTTTGTCCTCCTTCTACAAGCCTTGGGAAAAAGTGTCTGTCTTCCTTATAAACTCCCTTTATGTTTTGAAAAGCCACAATAAAGTCTCATCAGAGCCTTCTGCTCTTCAGGTTGAATACAATTCTTTAGCACAATTTTCAAGACAATGAAGCAGTAGGATCCAAATAGAAGAGGGAATTCAAGTTGAATTTCAAGTATACAGATTTGAAATAATGCTTTACAGGGCAAATTCTGTGTATGGATACACTTTAAACAAGACTGGATAACAATGCTTTCTAAAGACATTAAAAAGAGTGTAACCACCAGTAACCTTCACCACAGTCCAAATTGTGTAAATTAGCAAAGAATGCATTGTTTAAAGAAAAGGAAATTGCTCTCAACAAGCTGCTCAAGAAATGGAGGAAAATAAAAAATGTTAGCTTATTATTCAAGGAAACCACAAAAATCTTTCAAAACAAGCTTTAAAATAACTTTTAAAATAAACCCTTAAGCAAAGCAATAATCCAAAACAGAGTAGGAACACTATTTCCAACTACAGAGAAGAGAAAAAGCAGTCTAGAATCTAAATTACAGGTCAATGAGGAGCCGCCACGCTCAATATTGTCCCAGTTTCTTTAAATGAATTTTAACAACATGCCTGCATAGACAGAGAGGCTGTCTGTTGCCAGTTCATTATGCTTTTATATGATAGGAGAGAAGAAAACCTAGAGTGCATCAGTATTCACATGAACACTCTAGAAGAGAGAGATAAGGAGCTCCCAAATTCCCAGCATATTTGGAGAACTGACCCTAGAGAAAAGCATTACTTCTGCTCAAGTGGCCAATAGGGACTGATACACCAGAGAGAGAATAGTGCAAGTCAATGAAAACAACTGAGTAAATGGGAATCCTTACGTCTCCATCAATATCTTTTTAAAAATCAGTGCTGCTTTATCTTCACACACCTTAGTAACTAGAAGGTATTTCTAAAGTACTGAGAAATCAGAAATTTCCCACGGGAGGAAAATCTGATGAATAAATACAGAACCTAAATTTCCCTATTTGTTTTTCAAAAATGTCCATGGGTAACTGAGGAACATAAAGAGTTCCTTTTCTAATTAAAGAAAAGCAACGGTACAGTCAGTGGAACTGAAATGCAGCAAGTGCCAAATAAAACAAACAATAAAATATTTTAATTTTTATCACACTGTATAGTTAAGCTATGGTACTAAGTACCACCAGAAATCACTGATGCCAACAGCTTAGGACTCTAAGGTGGCCTTCACATTTATATGAAAACTTACAACATTCACAATCATATTAGGTAGGAAGGAAAAAACAAACCAACTATAAAATTGTATAAGCCTTCACACATCAGTAAATAAGCAAATCTTTAACTGCTGAGAATTAGAAAGAAGCCTTCTATGTGGACCAGTTGTTCCATAATTGCCCACCTTGGGGTTTCTTGCACTGCTCTCTGAAGCATCTGGTGCTGGCTTAAAGAAAATGCATGGATGACAGGCCTGACTCATAATGGCAACTCTTACTCTAGAATGTAGTGTTACTCTTTTTACTTTTTGAAAACATTATTAAATTACAACACAGAAACCTAAATTACAGATGTTTCACCTGTGAAAATTAAGGGCTACTGGTTAATCTCAGCTCTTCAGGGCAGCATTACTCCTGCATAGATCAGCTCTCCCTTTTAATTACCTTACCAGTACCATCCAGTACTGTCAATCTCAGCAACGTAATATTGCTTTGTAGCCCAGCACTGTGACATTGTCATACCTAACAGGCCTTTTTTTGAAAGACCACAGGTTTTATAAATTTGGAAGTCTTGAGGGTTATGTCTTGTTGGGCTGGCTTTGTTTGAGCTCTTCCTGTCCTTCCTGTGCTTTGCTTAACTTGATTTTGCTGTAGGCTTGGCACTGAAGACCACATGGCTGCAAACAATTCACCAATGCTTAAAGAAGTTAAAGAATGCTGATCTAGAAGCTGACAAAACTGGTATTAGGGCTTACAGAGAGAAGAAATCATATGTACATCACATAAAGTATCATATATAGTAAATTCAGGTATATTGTGAAGCTGCAAAACAATGAGGAGCGAGCAAAAAAAGTGTGTCAACAAACAAAAATGACCCCTAACAGATAACAGATCCTGGGCAGTGTAAGAAGAAGACACGAACATCAGCTGTCTCCAGTAAGGACACCACATAATGCTGACTCGCCACAGCCTTGCCCATACAAACCAGAATGAAACCACTGAGAAGTGTGGAGCAGTGTGGAGAAGGAGAAGTGTGAGCATAACAGCAGGAAAAAGGAGCAGAAAATTAGTGTGTGTATAACAGCTGTAACTGTGTTCTTCCACCTGGGCTTCTCTTTCTGTAGGAATGAAATAATTATGACTCCTTGATTAGATGGTCAAGATTTCCTTCAATAAGTAAGAAGTTTTATATATAAAACATTAACAATTTATTATACATTTATGTGAGGATATAACAGGAAACATTTACAGATTTTTACACTTGCTGTTCTCTGGAGGCATAAAATAAGCCTCCCTTATGGCATTTCCTGGATGTTTGTGAGAGTTGAACTGACAAGACATTGGCATAATTGACAACTCTTACCATAGGTATCTCTCTCACCTAATGGTATTTCCTTTACTTCAGGATTCAAAAACTGAGATTATTAGCAATGCTTTCCACTCAGTTGTATTTATAATTTCTTGCAGCTTTTTTCCCAAGGCTATTGCTTCCATACTTTTCTTAATCTTAAAAATGTCAGTTTCCTGCCCTGCCTCAACATTAAGGAATCTTAGCAATAGTTCACTTTATTTACTCACAGTCTCAAAAACAGTGAAAGTAACATTTTACTAAATGTGATGAACCCTGAAAAGAAGGCCCTTTACTGAAATGTAGGAATGTTTAATGGTAAAGAAGAGCATTGGAAGGAAAAACATGGAAAACAAAGTTCAATTTAAAAAAAAAATATTGCAGGAGGAGAAAGACCAGTTTCAAGTTTAAGCCAAGCAAATACTTTTCGATGAAATCAGAATCTTCCTCTCTTTGATACAGAATATTTGGGCACAATCAGGCAAGTCACTCAAACCAAGCATCTACTACATGCTCTTTCCCTCAGTTCCTGAATGCCTGCCGTACTACTCCAGGTCTACTCAGGACAACACTTGAGCATTTCCAGTTGGACCTGAATTGTGCTTTGAACACATAATAGGCTATACAACGCAGAGAGCTCTTAAAAACTATGCCAGAGACACATGATGGTGTACAACTACGAGCACATGATGCTCTTCAGCTCAGTCTCTGTGAATAAGCTCTCCCTCGGTCAACTGGAAGTAGTAATGAAAACTCTTCACATTGTGATACTAAATGCATTACCATTTATAATGCATTTAGATGTTTGCAATGTTTATAAAGGGAGGGGTGAAAATCTCAACTCTTCATCGCCTGGGGTTGCTTATAAGCCCTGTGGTGTTTGCTGAATAACAGAATAAAAATCAATTATTATTTTTCCAGCAAGTGAGCATGATTCATGCTAAAATATATGGAGATCTTATGGCAAGGAAATGAGGTAACCAAGTTGCAGCAGCAATGTCTCATAAGTGGAAAATTAAGTTTTAATTATAAACTACAAAAACATCTCTAACTCTGGAGCGTCTTTAATATCTTGCATTTTTAAAGTAAGTTGAAAACCAGAAAATGCTGCATGAAAGTCAGCTGACATCTCTGGGGTTGGACTTGTCAGTCACCACACATACCTCAAGCATTTGAGCTTGTGGATAAAGTAGTGTCAGCATCTTCCTGTCCTCTTTGCAGGCCTGCTAATGGCTTCTGGTCAAGTGCTTCGCAGGTATTTCACAGAACTCTGCTGCTTTTATTCTGGTTTGTTTGTTTTTTTAATAAACCAAAACAACAAACCATCAAACAACTCTTTAGGCATGTGGCCAACATCCTATTAGAATCAGACTTGGTCTTCCTCTCACAGCTATTTTTTAACTTCTGTCAGATGGTTTCTTACCAAACATAAACTCCTACTTTGTCCCCTCATCCTATCGGTTTGTCCATGGTAGTCCGTTCAGGTTTCTCTCCTGATTTTCCTTGTTCCCTGAGTACTGATTGAATGACAAGACCTTCAATTTCTTTCCTATGGCAATAGGGACATGGCACCATTTTTTCCCAGACAGACATTTTTCACTTGCCACTTTTTTCTCAAGGATGTTAAATGACAGCAACCCCCTTCCAACCAGGCACAGCCTCCCTCCTGCACACACCTATTGCAGCTGTCAGTTTCTAACATCTTCACACTCCTTCCTCTGGTTTTACAAATTCTTTTCTGCACAACGAAAAAAATCCTTGCAGATTTTTTTCCTAGTTTTCACTGTACTTCAGTTGAAGCAGAAGATGACTGTGTAGTTCTACATGCACACCCCAGCACTGTAACAGAGATGTCAGGGAGTAAGTCCTTCTGTTCAGCAATGAACATGTGGTTTGGGCATCAGTAGTGAGAAGAAAACTCAAGTCTTTACAAGCTCATGTCTTTACAAACAATTGGATGGATGAAGGTGTGGGTGTTGACGTCTTTGAAATGGGTCCCAATGTCTCTCCTAACTTTGGGCAGCAGGTTTGTTGCAGAGCCAGGACAGCTTGGCTCCTGAAACAGACCAGGGTCTGCATAACCCTGAGTTTCTGAACTTTGGTGTAAAATAGTATGTTCAAGGGAGGAATATGTGGAAGGCAGTTCAGGAAGGCTGTACCTTCCTGAACTGCCTTCCACTGCCAGCCAGTGGGGAAAGGAAGAGGGCAACGTGCAGCCAGTTTAGGATAAAAGGAAGTTGCGCCCTCCAAAACCCTCAGTGGACTCTCTCCCTTTACTGGAATAAAGCTGCAGGACTCCTCTGTCTCCCTTTGGACATAAACCTCTGGTGTTTGTGGATTTTCCTGACAATAGGAACTATAAAAAGATTAAGCATGCTGAAGATCATAGCTGTAAAACTCTTAGAAGTTTATATTCTGTAATTTGACCAAGTTTGGACTCTTTTTAAAATGAATTTCACAGCAGATATATCCTGCCATACAGGCTTCTCTACTTCCAAATTTATATCTTTACCTGAAACATGGACCCAAAAGAGGCTCTGAAAGAAAGGTGCTTTTGAATTATTGAACTTTGCACAACAGCTTATTTTTCCCAAAATTTCTTCTAGAAACTGACAAAGCTTTCTGATGATGAATCCAACCTCTGGGTCCAGAATGGCCTGATGAGTATTGCAACTTGTCACAGTATTTAACATTGCAACTATGGTTATCAGACAAAATTAATAAAAGTAACAGAAACTAGTTTATCACATATTTTAGGTTCTAAGCCTTAAGTTCATATCCTGCAATCTCTACTCATTATGGGAGTATTTCTGGACACAAGGAAAGCAATTGCACATGTGTTTTATAATATGACCGTGTGACAATATGACTCTCTCACAGAGGGTTAAAAATCCCAATATGCAGACATTCATCCTTAATGGTAAGAAAGAGATTTTCAATTGACATTTACATAATTTTGCTGCCAGAGTTACAGGGATGTATTTACATATATAATTTTCATTTCATATATATCATATACCTATGCCATCATAGAGACACATGATAAGCCACAGTTATCTAAATTGATGTGAAGCAAAACTGACACAATGCCAACCAAATTCCCAGAATGACTATTCAGTCTGTCATTGCATCACCCCTCAGGCAAGGCCTGAGTAAGAAAGATATTGCTGTGTCCCTTGAAGGTCAATAAGCACAGGTTCAGATAGAGCTTGGAACGAAAAGGAAATAGGAGTACTTTTCAGTAACTGTTGAGCTCTGGGGCTGTGCATGTAAATTTTGACTTGAACTTGAGACTGAATCCTTGATCTAATGTGTTACTGTTCAAGCCTTAAAGCTTTGTTTGCAAGTACACTCTTTTCAGTACTTTTCAGACATATTGATGAGTATGTTAGATAATTATTGAAATATCCTTTCATAAATTTCCAAGCATCTTGTCTTATAGTGGGAAAAATGTGGATAAAATTAAAAAGTGTGTTTAACTCACTCATCATTCTCATCATCATCAACTTTGCCTCATCTGTGTACTACATATGACTCTCTACATGTGACTATATATGATCTCTCTTCTACCTGAAGGGAGATCCTTATGGAGGGCATTCTACAAGAGGATCAGTTACTTGTTATTTAAGATTTATATTCCTGGTTACCAAGAGAGAAGGTTTAGATGTCCATCATATTGTCGTACATGTAAGAGCTAAGACATAGCTGGAAAGAACAGCCAGAGCATCTCATTCTCACTGTAAGCTGAACATCCAACATGCACTAAGTGGTCTCTGCATCCTTACATGATGTATCTCATTTTCTGGTTGCCTCTGAAGTCACCCAGTTCCTGTGCAGGTGTATTACTTGGTATATTATGGCATGGGGTAGCACAAGCCTGAAAATTAGTATGAAGAGAGACACCAGTGTACAAACCTGCTGAAATACAAGCAGAAACAGAAGGAAGATATTGGCCCACTTTTAAACAGGAGAGGTGAACTAGCACCAGCACTGAAAAGGCAGAGTTTCCCTACCCTTTCTTCACCTCTCTCTTTACCATCATTGCTGGGTCTCAAGCCTTGTGAACAAAAATCCAGCTTGGTGAGAACACAGATCCATCATCAGGGAAGGGAGAGTTGGTTTGTGAAGTGTTACAAGAGTTTGACCCCTACAAATCCATGGCCCCTGACAATATTCATCCATAGGTGTTACAGAGCTGGCTGAAACAATTGTGAGGCCAGGCAGATCCCAGTCTGGGCTGTGATTGCAGGAGAGGCTGAGGTACAAGACAGTGACCAAAAGAATAGGTCACACTAACTCTGAGGGTGAAGGACTGCCTGAGATCCCTGCATGCTCTACATTCCCTTTACCCCAACTGTTTACATAATTACTGGTTATTGCCTTTGTCTCCATTCTTTTATTTTTAACAGTGAAAAAATTTATTTAAGATTTCAGTTTCTTTGAGAAAAATTTGTAATTTTTAAGAGGGGGAGAGATGAAAGATGCTATTATGCTTCGAGTTGTTTATGGCTACAGTCAACCAGTACTCCAGCCTGCTGACAATTGTAGATCTGATAAATAGGGATGGCTTTATTGAGAGGAAATCTGATGGAATTTATACCTTCTTTTCAATGTCTCTGATTTTCACCAGAAAGAGTTTGCTAAAATGCTGAGGTAAAGTCTACCATGTTGTACCTTTACAGACAGACTAAAAAAGCAATCACTCAGATGATCATGAGATGCCATGGATATCAGTAGCTGAAATCTAAAGTACATATTGAGAATAATAACTTGGAGGAAGACACATGCTGGCTGTCAGAAAAAAATTGTTTGATCTTTGCTACTGGAAGCCTGGTTCAAATCCAGTCTTGGTTCACATGAGTGTAATGATGTGCAAATAGCTGAAAAAAAATCTGGTTTGGTTTTTTAAAAATTTTAATATTTTCTTAAAAAGGATATGAAGACAGCCACAGAAGGGAACAATAAGAGATGAAATGGTCCAGGTGAGGAGTCATTAATTACTTGGAGATGGTGGCTTCCAGCACTAGGTGTGACAAAGGAAATGAGCTATACAGTGAAATGGAGTAGACAAGTGAGCTAGTTATAAAACCAGGAATTTACAGTGGGAGATGAAACTACAGACCACTGCAGTACTGCTCCACTTTTGTCTAAAACCTCACAGCTCTGTGACTATGGGCAGTCAGAACAGACAAAGATTTCTTCCAAGAGAAAACTGTCTACTTAAAGAGATATTGTAATAATATAAATCTTGTAACAGATTTACTTTGTTCTGCAAAAATGAAAGAGGAAGACAGCATGTTTTTACAAATTGGCAGTAAGACATAGAGTGTAATCAATTAATAATACATTGCATCAAAGCTCTAAATAAAACAGTTACTGTAAAAGCATTCAGAGAGTTAAGAGAAATAAAACATAATTGAATTTAAATTATGGAAATCAGTGATATAAAAACATCAACAAATCCCATAAAGATATCCATTCATGAAGCTCATTAACACCAAAGAGAAGGAAGTAAAACTCTGTTTGGATATTAATATTTGAAATAAGGGAAAGAGTCAAAGTGGAATGCTGTGAAAAGTGGGATGGAATATCATGTGATACACAGCTGAAAAACACCTGGATTAGAAAAGTATGGGCCATCAAAGAAAAGGCAGGTACCAGAAGGGGACAAAGAGAGAAGAGTGCTGTGAAATCATCTACAGCAATTCTATAAGGACCAACCCCGGATTACATCTTGACATAAGTGATAAACTAGCCAAAATACTTAGGGAAGTGGTAGTGAGATTAAGTCTTCTGGTGTCTATTAAAAGACTATATCCTGAAGTTAAAAATGCTAGAAACTGGCAAAATCTTGAGAGTTCACTGAATGATGTTATAGATGACAGACAGAATTTAAGTAGACTACTGTAAAGAGGAAATCTAACATGGTACATTGTTCTCTTGAGCAGGTTGCATGACAAATTCATATGTGCAAATACCACTGACATCCAGTATTTAAGACAACAATGCTAGTAGGAAAAATGTCAGACAAATAATTTGAAATGCAAGTCAGAAAGAGAAACCTGAGACTTCTAAGTGACAAGAAATGACAGAAAGTCATATTAGAGGGTGTACAGACAAGAATATGAAAGCCAATATAAAGGCACAGTGTAAGAATTGTGAAAATTAAAATGAGTATGAGTTTCAACCTGATGAGCTCCGTGTTGTACTATGACAGTTGAATACCTCATGTAAAGTGCATGGGTATATTGTTGTGTGACTTTTTGCCACATAACTTTTTTTTCATGAATATGTTTAGTCTAATTACTTGATCTCAATTTCAACACAAAATTGTATTTCATTGTACTGACATCACTGTGATAAAGAATCAAATTTTCTCTGTGCTTTTGAAAAAACACCAGATTTTGCCAGCAGGTCCCAGGTTTGCCATCCATTATATTAGATAAAAGTCAGGCAGCCTGGAGTTATCTAACTGTATTTTACCTAACTTTTTAAGCCTTTATGAACAAGAGCACAGCCTCTTCATAGCCACAGCACACTCCCCCGATTGTGGGAAGTCACAGACATTCCCCACAGAGAAGCAGACATTAAGTCCATACCAAATCAGCATCATTTGTTAAGTTTGCTAAGAAAAGCACTAATTGATGTCTCAATGTTGTCAGTTTGTCTTCTGAGAGAAGATTCTTTTATTAAACCTTCTTGATGGTGGGTCAACATTTAAAGGGTTTGGGGCTTTGGGGGTTATTTTGGTTGGTTTATGTTTGCTTCTGGTTTAGGGGTAAGGGATGCTAGGCAATGAAGATGGGAACACTGAAGAATTTTTGAGAAGCACAACTTGCCTTTTAACTGAATAAGTGTTACAGATTCTCTTTTAACTATGTCTGAACCACTTCACATTGGCCACAATCAAAGATTAGGACCCAGACCATGTAGACTCCTGATATGCTAATTCCACCATAAATATCTGTAACACAGATGACCCCCACACTCAACAGAAGCACAGAACTGTTAAACTTTTGTCTGGCAAATCTGATGAGGAAGTTTGGTTCTATTTTAAGAGTTCCAAAAACTTCCCACTGACTATGTGCTAGGACACCTTGGACCTTATTTTAAGCCAATCAGTTGTAGATAGAAGAGCAGCCACATTAACTGCACAAATCATGCATCTGCTGTTTTTCTAATATATTGACTGATATACTAGAACTGCAGGTGAAGTATGGCAAAAAAATACCATAGATTTTGATAAATCTTAAATTTGCTATACAAAAACCATTTCCAAATAATTTTCCTCCTGCAGTTTAATCACCAACATCTGGCCTTGTAACAAGTTTTTCTCCATTGTACGCTACCTAAAAAAGAGTTCTGTATCTGCAAGAGAAGGGGATTTTCTCTTCAATCCCAGTTCCCAGCAAGAAGTCCTTCAATTTAGCCTGAGGAGGTTACTACAGTCAAGAAGCCAGACAGTGAAATTGCATTTATACTCCATGCTGGAACAGGAAATTGCCTTTTTTTTTGTCTTTTTTTTTTTTTTTTCTTTCACATGGGATTGTTCTCCAACTGTTCCATGATTATTGAGAAAACAATAAGGGCAGTGGAATACTTCTAATAAGGGGGGAAAGGGTTTTTAAAATTTTTGATACACTGAAAACATGGTCCAAATTTCTACTAAAAGTATATCCACCTTGCATTTTAAAAGGGGTAACGTGACTTGGGTATTACATATAATAAAAAATATTCTGTGTACTTAAATTCTTACAAACTCTTTGCTCGGGGGATGAACTTCAAAGATTCTATTCCTTCTCCTCATTCTTGGATGAATACATGTATTACCAGGCAGAATAATATTATTCATCCCTTTTCCTATATGCAGAAGATAAATCAAGAGAGGTAGTAGATCTGCAGTCCTTCATAGAGGATGCATGAAGGAATTGTGTTTCTCAGACAGAGTTGGTAAGAAAATATAAGGAAATAAAGACTTTAATTAAGGCAAGTGACAGCTATAAAAAATATAAGAATGGAGAGAAGTGTTTAGAAACAAAGCCACATTTCTGTAGGTTTTAAAATTAAACAGTTGTGGGGTAAGGTGAAATAAGCAGAAAGAAAAATGGCAACAAATGAATGAGATGCAGGGGGTCACAGTGCAAGACTGAAGAGGGGCTGGATGGGGTCAGTGCAGAGGATTTTTCTCAGAGGCAGAAATACTGCTCTTTGTAAAGAAATAACTTCACTTCAAAATTCTCAAAATGAGCAGGAGAAGACAATATCCGCTCCCAGTCTCCCTATTTCTCCAACAAAATTTTTCCTTTCAGCAAACACTGCCCATTATTTCACTTAAAAAATTAATATTTTTTTCTGACAGAATAGCTGGGTATGTCAGTTATTACTCACCATGTTACCATTCATGTTCCTGTCTTGGCAGTGATAAAATTGCTGTTTTCCCTCATGTTTAAGAAACTTGAGCTTAAGAGTAGTTAAATGAATAAGATATTAACTCAAAATAAAAATCAATGACTATGGAAAAATACCTGATGGCTCCAGTGTAGTTCCCATCAGATAGGCTACATCAAGTGCAGTCATTATCTGATGTTTTTATTAGTAAAAACAGGACTCCTGTCCTAAGTCAGGCATTGAGCAGGGCTGACATCATATATGAAACTGCTCACTGTAAGTACACAGTTCTCTTCTAGGGAAGGGTCTATTTGCTCCTTTTAAAGAGAGTGAGACCTCATTAGCACGACCCACTTTCTTAAATAAGGGAAGTCTATTTAGATTCATCTGTAACTGAGTTACCCAGAAATTGTTGAGTTACCCACAAATGTTCCTTAAAGCAAAACTGACACAGAAAACAGAACAAGAAATGTCAAAAGTTACTTCAATGTGATATGTTGTACATGATAGTGGTGGGACCACCATTACCAGCAACATCAAGGAGAAATAATAGGAAGGAAAAAGAATGCTTTAAGCCTAAAAATGTAATAATGAACATTTTTTCACATTAAAATGCTAAGTGTTCAGGTGCTGAGGGTTAACAGAGTGAGACAACAGCCAGGCTAAGAATGATAGAAAAGAATTGGGAGAATAAGAATTCTCCAAATAACCTCTAAATAGGGATGATCACCTACACTTTTGTTTAATCCCTCTTGTTAATTAATATTGATCATTGTTTCAGTGGAAGATTTTAACCTCAGTCTGAAACATACAGGACTTTTATAAGAACATTAGAAGACAAAATTTTCTCTTTTTTTTTTTTTTTTTTTCTCTCTAACATAAGCAAGACAACTTCCATGTGTACCTATTTTTTGCCTTTAACAAAGGAACCATGATGACAAACTCTTAGAAAAACTTCCCCACTGTACTTCAATTTTGCTGGATCAGAGTGTAAGATCTGCTGGTTTTATCTCTTGATGTCAGGAAAACGAACAATTCTAAGTAAGTCACACCTGCACTCCTCTGCTGACTCGTTTTTAAGAGTGACCACATTGAGATTGCTCCCCAGAAGCAAGTGCTGGCAACATGCACCAAGGATGAAGAGTCCTCAGCCAGGACATTTGGCAATAACTCCTGGGTGTATTTTTGACATGTTGACACTCCTCCTGCATGTGACTCCAAGTGAAGACTCTAAGTGCTGCAAGCACTCCGGGCGATGAGGAAAGAGAGCCTCCACAGACTGACTGGAGCAGGGCAGGACAGGGTGGAGCTAGAGCACAGCGTGCTCTAACAGAACAGCGAGAGTCCTGCAGCCATTTCAACACAAACGAGTTTTAAACTAAATTCTTCAAATCTCAATCTTGATTTTATAGAAAAACTGCCCCAAGTTAAGTGAAATGATACAATGGGGTTTGAATTCTGAATATTCTGTCCACAGGCAGGCTTCCAGGCTACCAAGAACAGCATTTCAAAAGCAGCTTCAGTGAGAACCATAGACTAATAAACATCAGTAAATTATTCTAGAGGTTGTCTACTCCATCCTACCATTCAAAGTGGGGTTTACTAGAGCAGGCTACTCAAAACTTTTGTGTAGCAGAGTTTGGAATTTCTGCAAAGATGGAAATAGAGAAGTTCATACCAGAAATAATGGAAATACTTCAGGCTTATAATTAAAATGAGAAATGAGTAAACTGATTTAACTAAAAGCATTTCTCTCTAATATTCACTTAAAGCATAAAATAAAATAATGAATTCTCTGCAGTTCTTCAGAATGATGTGAAGCTTTGAAAATAAATTCGCCATGGTCTACTCTTTCCAGGCAACCTCAAAGGCCAAAAATTCCCAGAGGATATAAGAACATCTGATATCCCAGTGTTAGTGCCAAGTAAATGTTCAAACTTGCCCTGTAATTCTCACACTGAATAGTTATACTGTGGTCAGAAGGAATTTAAAAATTAAAAGAAGAAATACTGGAAAAAATAGCTCTTTACATGAAGTTTCTACACAGATTTATGCTGGGTTATAAATTGTTGAACACTGAAAAGCATGTCAAAATGTAGAGAGGTAGTCAACCTTCCTCTCCCCTGTCTCTCCTTGCCCCCTACCCCCAACAGAATATGTGTTAGAAAGGTAAGTTCTAGCAGAGAACAATTTGGAAGATCACTGTGTTTTATGTAAGAATGTTCAGTTTTTTCTGCTCCTTGCCTCCAGTTCTTTTCAGAACCTGAAGGTATAAAAGCAGCTGCAAAAAATAATGAAAACAGAGTTAATTAAAAAATACTCAAAGAACATTTGGGCCCTAGTTTTTTCTCTTTGTTAATTTGATTTTAACTTGATTGCCTGGATTAAAATGAGGACACATTGTAGTTCTTAATTCAAATTAATTCCATAGGGTATTTCCTGTTTTTTGAATTGTTTAGAGGATTTTTTTCAGAGATGAGAGAAGAAGAAATAAGCCTAGGTCTTCTTAAATCCACACTTCTCTCTGTTGCTATCTGTTGATAAGCAGACTATAGCAATTTCATAGCCTTGATGGTAAAAAAATGCATATTATTCTGTACAAACATCCATTTAATGCACACAAAGCATTTAATGGGTAGCCAGTGACAGTGTTTGTTAGCCAGACTGTTTGGCTAACATGAACTCTATGTATTACTGCCAGAGGATTCCACTGTGACGTTGTAATTGTTTGCTTCTTAAAGGGACGATTAAGGCAGTGACTGAAAGGGGACATAATTATAATTTCCTAAACTCTAATCAATTTGGATTTAGGCAGGAAAAGCACAAACTTCAGGGGATTTATTTAGTTCCTCAACCAATTATATGAAGAAACATTTCTCCATTATACAACACTCATATACATAAGCAAGATAATCCTGCACAGAAATAAGCCTGCATGCAATTCTTTTAGCTTCATCAGCTCAATAGGAGACTTCTGTAGATGGACTACACATGTATAGGACATGATAGGATTGAGGATCTGAACACTTGTTTTTACTGAGAATGTGAAAGCCAATGAAAGCCAAGAGGTCATTGCTCAGTGTCATTGCTTTCTTGAACAGAGCTGCTGAGGTGCAGCAGACACTTGTCATCAGAGTTCCAGGTGAATATTACAGGTAGTCAAAAACCATGCCATCCACAAGGATTCATAATCCAACTCTGTCTAATGAGCAAACCAAAAATTTTCACTCTCACTAAAATGTGGCTATTTTGATCAGGCTAAATTTAAATGCTTCCCACAATGACATTCCCATTATTTTCCTTAAGGGATTCTTTTATTATATTATGGGGAAGCCGCAAGTTCCAGATTCTTTTTCCTGGAAAAGGCAAAGTTCCTGGAGCTACAGAACTTACTGATGATTACTGAAATAGAGAAAAGCCTGGATTAAGGATTATGTGTCTTGTGACTTCTTTCCTTTCTGAGGAACAGGAGGGTGTGTGGAGGGAGAAAGCAAAGGGGAAGACAGATGTTTTGGTCTGCACATGATGGAATGTGTTCCTATGTTTCTGTGTATTTCTGATTCCTTAAGTTTCTGATGAATCAGAAGGTTTGTTTTCATTAAAATATATTAAAAAAGAAGAAGAAATATTTACAAATAGATAAATAGATTATTAAAAGCTTTACAAAACAAAGTACATATAACTATCCTCTCTATAGAAACTAAGCAGAAAAGAGTGATTTGGTTCAGTCAGATAATGACCTATGGAACAAGGCTCAAGCTTTTTACTCCTAATTGTGTGCCCTCATTCATTCCTTTCCTGCTACTCTGCCTTTATTTCTGTTTGTTTGTTTTTTGTTGTTTTTTTTTCCTCTGCACTTTGAGCATCTCTCTATTGCTAGTACTTTTCCCCTGGAACAGCTGCTCCTTGTGTATAAACAAATAATACCCATGGCTGCTATCCCACCATTATGAATTTTCTTTCTGATGATACTCAGGAAAACAAAATTAAATGATTGGTTCAGGAAAGCACTAATAAAACTGTAGGGAATCTCTGAGGCAAGACAGAATTTTAAGGATCTTCTTTTGATCAGAGCTGGAGAGCTGACATCTGCTGCCTATTTGTGGAATTTATTGTAATAGATTTGTCTGGGAGAGGCTCCATGAGGAGCCTCAGCTCACGTGTAACAGCTCCCCCTTGTGTAAATATTTCATAAAGTAACAGGTAATTAGGTTGCCTTGCTTATAAAAAGTCTTAAGAAAACTCTACTGAAATTAAGCAAGTGAATATTGGAGAAGAGAAAAACCAGACACATTAAAATGGTTGTTGCTTTCATTTTCAAGGTTGTGGCGCTTTTCATTGGACATGTCCCCTTGAGTCGAATCACCCCAACAAAACTAACTTCAGTTGAGCACTGTGTTCAATTTTTACTTTAGGAGGAGCAAGAGAAACGTGTCTATTTGAAGTCAAAACCACAGATGTGTAAGTCAGTCTAAGTAGCACCTGATTCAATGTCGTAGCACCTTAACATGGAAGTTCCTGAAAGCTAAATTTAAACAAAGACAGACAACGACAAGCAAATCTTATTTTAAGATGCAAATGCAATGCAATCAGTAGGAATTCAGCTTTAGTGCATAGCCCTGATGTCAGAGGTCCCTGCAATGTCCAGGTACAACCGCTCAGTCTGCTGGAGTTTTCATCAGCTGGAAAGTTGTTTCTTTGCTTTCAGCTTTTTAGAATCGGTACTTCAATGGAACATTCTTCTGATCTTTGTTTGTGAGCTACAAATGCAGCCCCCAATTATTTCCCTTCCGTTGGAATGGCGTTAAGTAATTAGACTCATCTTTGCTTCACTTTTAAAAAGCTGTGAAACCCATCATATGCTTAAATTGTAATACTTAACTCACTGATTTCAGGTGCTTATGTTCAAAAATCCACTAGGGAAAACTTCCAATCAGCTGTCAGTCTAGAGGCACCTAAACTCCCTGAGGCTTCTCAGATGTGTGCGGGTGGCTGCCACTTAACCTAGTTCTGGGAAAGCAAATGGGCCCATGGTAAACTATTGGAAGTGTATAAATTAATCAGAGTTATTTTCACAGAACTAGGCTGAGAAGAAAATAGGTCATTGGCAACCAAGTTGAGTAAATAATTGTCATGAGCAAGAGGAGTGGATGGTGATGAGCGCAGTTAATGGCACATTCTTTGTCTGGCTCAGCTTTAGCCTTGCTGGTATTTTGCATACAGAAATGATCAGCTTGCTGTCTAGGACAGACCCATGGCCAATTAGGAAAAAGGAAACTAGGTATTTCTCTGCCTAATTAGAATAAATGTTCCCAGTACAGCTGTTGTACATTGATAAGATCAGACTCATGGCAACTACTTTCTGTAACCGTGGCTTGCTCTCTTCTAAAATCTGTCAAATGAAGGAGATGGCAGCTGCACTTCATGTAATAGTCTGGCACTCAGCAGGAGTTGGCAGGTGCAGGTTTTTTTTTTCTTTTGGGGAGGTTAATATCCACATGTCCTATCTCTTAATGCAATAATTGATCATCAGACTCAGCTGCTTGTGGTGGTTGTGTGTGCTGCTGTCCTTTGGGAAGCTGTCACAAAGTATAAGAGAATTCAAGATTGCTATATCAGGAATTCATCATGTTGGGTAGCTGGGGTACAATCCAGGAAAGTGAACGTTCAGGTTCACTGCTCAAGCACTATTTCCACATTTATGCACTGACTGGCTAATAATAAAACACATAAATAAGTTTGGTGGTGAGAACCCAACAGTCCTACCCATCTAGGTGAGTGAACCTGCTACAGACGGGTACACACCCTCTGATTCTCTCTTCTGCTCCTCATAATCTTAAAATGAGTCTGTGCACCAAGTCATGACTGGAGGAGGAGGAGAACAGCCTGCCTTCGGCCCCATAAATAGTTTTTAATACACCAGGCAGGGCACTTTCTGAAGCCATAAGTTTTAGACTACCTGAGGCTGAGGGAGTAAATCACCATTTTGTTGGGTCCACTGCAGATAGATGGGTCCTTCTTTGGCTCTCAGCTGGACTAACAGAAAAATAGGTGCTCAAGCTGTGGACAATGTAAGCATGCACGAAAGCAGAGCTGCAAGTCTTAATGAGAAGGCTCCTAAAGGACTGTAGGGTTCACAGGGTTAGGCAACAACTAAAGTGGAACTTCTGGATTAAAAACAAATAGATTTAGGAGCAGTTCCAAAAATTATTGAAATGAGCTTCAAGTATTTACTATTCACTCTTTAAATTATTCTCTATATATTGATTTGCCTGTCAAATACAGTAATGCTCATGCATTTGTAGGCTGGACAATAATTGGGACCTGCCACCTCAAAGAGATTGACATACCCTGGTGAATCCTTTAAAGGTTTCATGTGCTATTTCCCCACTCTAGTAGCAGGCAGTGTTACTAAATTATTTTTAATTGACCTTATCAAATGGAGTAATTACTTCGATGGTGGTAATTAAAGCAAACACTTATCTCTTATCCAGAATATATATGAGAGGAAATGTGGTGAGATCTGCTTTAATTATTATTTTTTTAAATCTATTTGTTCTTAGACTAATAGTGCACATTTTCTCTCTTGGGAAAAACTGAAGTGAAATTTAAAAGGCACAACAAGCAAGTAATGCCTCACACTCCTACTTTCAATAACCTCTTTTTTGATTTTCAGTGATTGGAATATTACCTTTATAGGTTTTTTTGTACGAATCAGCAGCAGAAGATATTCCCTGTTGATTATGATTCCACAATAAGCCGATTACTAATTCAACTCTGGTTTCAGGGAAAAGATAAATTTGCTGTCTTTACAATGCAGTTATATTTCCAGGGTAGAAATACCATATTCTGCTAGGAAATAATACTGATTATTACTAGAGCCACAACAGAATATTTTATCTCTGGAGTTCTGGAGAGATCCCTTTTTGAACAATTCCACTGGGGGCCAGATTTAGTAGACTGTTATCTTCTATAAACCAGCCATGCAAAATGGACAGCAAAACAGTTCATAAATAGGCAGTCCTGGAGAGAGCACAGAAAGCCACATTAATTCGAGCAACTCTTTCAGAAAACCTTTCCCTCAACTAAACTGGATCCTCCCAACAAGCCTTGCTTTTAAAAATCAATTGTAATGTTTCCCACTTAAACTTATCAAACACACATCAGTATGAGATAAAGACTAACATAAAATCTTTCAGTCTGAACTACAGTGATCATTAATTTAAATTGTTATGGTGGAAAGTGTTCAACAACGCTAACCCTGGTGGTACAACCATTACATCAGATCACAAATATTGGTACTTTGTCTCTGAGAAAAACCTGTATTCATCCCAACAGCAAATTGGCACCAGTGAAACACAGCATAGGAGCACAGACAAGGGAAATAGAGCTCCAGGAGGACTAAATGCATGCACTCAGTAAGCCACATGGAATGAGTGCTGTCCTCTTCATGTTCTCACAACACATACTTTGTGTGAGAATTCGGTGTACCTATTTCTCCCTTTGGCCTTTGATGTCCAATCTACTGCTGCAGATTTTTAAATCAGATAGCCCAGTCTCTCTTTTTCTGTCAGGTACTGTAATTCCTAGCTGCCTGTCCTCTGCAGAGTATAAAATTAGGAATTTTGTACTTTTCACTGTTAATATATTATTTTAAGGTTTTGTAAGAAATTATAACAAAGGGCTCATTGGTCATGCCCAAAAATAATTTGATTCCTGAAATCTGTGAGGCAGGCAGCCTTATTCCCTCTATACAATACTTTACTCTTGGATATGTATCAGTCCCAGAACTCCAGAATCTCAGATTTGGCCAAACCTCTAATTACAGGGCTGTCTGAATAATCCATCTTCAGAAGTGCCCTGCACAGTACAGTTCCTGTGAAGCCTTGCTCCACAAGACTTTCACCGGCATGGCTGCTCATTGTGCCCAGCAGTTCCACACACACACCCCCCATGTCACCGTACAAACCACGAAGAATGAGACAACCAGATCACCATGCCAGCAGAGCTCCAGCACCCATGCTCTCCCTGCAGCTCAGTGGCTTGCATCTGATGCCATTTTTTCCTCAGGCTGTCTGCACATTTGGCTTCCCTTTTTCACCAGCTGGGAAAGGTTACCAGCCAGCTGCATGCTTCTGAGCAGACAGCAAAAGATCTGCACAGACACACAGGCAGAAGAAAATACAGACAGGAGCCAGCGTTTGGCTAGGAATCATTGCGTTTGACACACGGCTGTTCCTCCACAGTGCTCAATCCCATCCATCCTCTGCCCATCTGCTTCCCCCTCTGTGCTCTCACCCCATGACATTCGCAAGGTCGACATCTTGCTGAGTGACAAGATGGAGCACAGACTCATATAGAGGAAATTTTATGTTCAGGATGGAGTCTGGTACATGCACAAATACAAATCAAAACAGATTGAATCACCCAAGGATGACATGGAAATATTTCAGAAGGAAAACCTGGCTGAGCTCCTACCTGTGATTGAATTAGTCATCTACTCCAGTCTTTCACAGCAAAAGATGGCTCGTTAGACTAGGACCCAAAGTATATACTTTGCGTGTATACTAGAAAACTGGAGGAGTCAGAAATAAATTGTCTTGAAATACCTTGGAAGCACACCTCTATCCACATCCTATTCTGACTGAGATGCTTTCATGTCTGAGAGCATCCACAACTTTATTTCCTGGCCAATCCTGAAGGACATAAAGATACTTTTCTATTTTTTCCACCTTGTAGGGTATAGTTTTCTGACCAAATGCTGTTGGGACATTTGCAGTGTTAAACCAGAGACTTCTCCAGAGGATTGTGACTGGAGAGGCCCCTCTGAATGTTTTATATTTCTTCCTTTGCATAGAGCCCTGCTAGTGAATGACTGCATCCCCTCCAAATGTGTTGGCTTGGAGTATATCCCTGAAGAGAAAAAAAAAAATCACACAATGAATTCCTCTTCCTTGTGCCCTGAAAGGAAGGAGAACACCAAGGAAGTGTTTTCTGGAAACTGTAAGGAACTGTTCAGTGCCTATGAACTGTAGGAATCTGAGCCTGAGGAAAGATTATTTTACAATAGCATCAAATGCAAGCTCTTTCCTTGATCAAACTTTATATTATATTTTGTTTCCCTGCTAAATGTGTGTCCAGAAGGACTAGAGCAGTAATTGTCACCCTGTATTCAGCCCTTGTGTGACCAGATCTTAAATCCTGTGTTCATTTCTCAGCCCCTCACTACAAGAAAGGACATTGAGGAACTGGAGGGTATCCAGAGAAAGGCAATGGAGCGCGTGAAGAGTCTGGAGCACAGGTCCTTTGAGGAGAAGCTGAGGGAGCTGGGGGTGTTCAGCCGGGAGAAGAGGAGGCTCAGAGAAGACCTTATCAGTCTCTACAACTCCCTGAAAGGAGGGTGTAGCCATGTGGCAGTGAGTCTCTTCTCCCAGGTAAGAAGTGGCAGGACTAGAGGAAGTGTCCTCAAGTTCTGATAGAGGAGGTTTAGATTGGATATCAGGAAAAATTTCTTCACCTAAAGGGTTGTCAGGCATTGGAACAGGATGCCCAGAGAAGGCAGTTTAATAAATATCACCATCCCTGGGGATATTTAAAAGATGTGTAGGTGTGGCACTTAGGGACAGTTTTAGTGGTGAACACAACAGTGCTAACAGTTGGGCTAGATGACCTTAAAGGTCTTTTCCAAACCAAATTATTCTATGATTTTAAACTCTGTTTCACCTACAGACAGACACAAGATCCTAACCAGTGGGCTTTGCCATGTCTCTCTATGATCTGTCAAAGGAAATATCATCTGGGTGTGACGGCAAAAAGCACGGCCATGGACCCAGGCCTCATCATTTGAAAAGCCTTCCTGCACGATGAAGGCATTCAAGCAGGCCAAAGTCTGTCAGGATGGATACTGGCAACAGATCTTTGTGGGATCCAGGCCCAGACAGAGCCTGAGGGAGCAGCACAGAAGGCTGCCCCAGCACTGTCTTCAGTAGCAGTGTTCTGATGTAGCAGAACACACGCAGTAATTGAGACAATACAGCTGGTAATGGGATAAAGCAGCACCTGCTGATTGCTTTGCAAACAAGACCAGTCCAAGAGAAAAAGAAATTTGAGCAATTTTACAGACACAATGTGAGCTGGAGTGAAATCACTAGAAATAATGTGGGAAGGCATCATGAAAAAGTATTAAACAGGGAGTTGAAGAATTGTGTAGCAACAGAGCTAATATAAAATTGTCCCGTCTAATAGATGCTATGGAAGAAAAAACTAGAACATTAAGAATGGAGAAGAGAGGCTATGGAGGCACAGAAAGAAAAAAAAAATTATACTACCATGGGAGAATATGTAGGTGGAAATATGATCAGTGTTGTACACAGGAGCAGAGAAATGTTTAAATAAAACATGTCCAGCTGGTTTGTTCTGCTACTGTTGTTAAGTGAAGTGAACCCATTGAGACAGAAGCCCTGTTCTGTGTATTTAATAATTTTTCAGGGATATTAGAAGCTTTGGGAAAATACATCAGAAAGGGATGCAAAAAAGACTCAAGGAAACAGCATGGGACTGAAGCAGATTTTAAACATTTTTCAGGGCAATAGGAGGCTGAGTATATGGAGTGTGCAGTTGTCTTCAGAAATGGATGTCTCTTTAGTATGCTGTTACTCAGCTGCATCTTTCAAGCTTGATTAATGCTTAATGTGATTGTCTTTAAAATCTGTCAGCATTTGGCATAGATCAGATAAGTGGCTGTGACAGAAGTGCAAATATTTGTTCTGCAGTTTTGTACCCTGATGTGGTTATAATTAATAAGTTTTGCTTATGCACCTCTAGAGATTGTTTTGTAAATTATCCTGCTTGGATAGATTAAATTTATATTAAATTAAAGTGATCAAATATATTTTCCTATGGGTTTACTATTTAAAATAAATAGGCAGCAACATTGCTTAGAGAACCTAACTGGCACATTTTAAAAATCATGCCAAAGTTGAACAGGTTAAATTGATCAGAAAGAGATCGAATCACAGGATATGTTCCTTGATATAGGCAGGAAATGGGACTAAAACAATACTTTAAAAAATAATTTTCAGGAAAACAGAAGAAGGGACAGCTTTTTCAATAAAGGTAACAAAAGATTCCAGATGCTGTAAAACGTAAAGTTCACACACATCAAGCGGTAAAAGTAAGTTAATTATTTGTAGACAGAGCACAAAGAGAGAAAGAGTTGTTGGCTAAAGAAGCAATGATGCATTAGAGAAGTTTTTTGCTATCCCCTCTTTATCTGAAGGACATGAAACAATGGGATCTTCCAAAATGGTATGCTGTGCAAAGAGAGAAAAAGGCAAAACTTTTGTTTTGTCTGGTGTTCAAGCAACCTCCTGTTACCATAGGTGTGTAATGGATCATGGTAACATCAATAAAGACATAGTCACCCACTACACTGTGCTGAAAGAGAAGCTAGGAGTTTCCCAAATTCATAGCTAAAACTGAGTTAATGTGATTAAGTAGAGTAGCTAGGGAGGATGGCTGGTGAAAGATGAAAATACTCATTGATATTATCAATATTTATCAGATTATAGATCCTAATTAGATGCTAGATTATTAGGGCAGCTGAAGGGCGAGACAAGGGAAAAATACCCATTGCCTTTGACAGTCTGATTTTTTGGGATTCAGTCTCCATAGGGAAATAATTACCACTTCTTGATCAGAAATTACCTTTGATCCAATGGAAGTCTGAACTTCGGCAAAGGAGACAGGGCAGGTAATGCTGCTGTCCTTAATTAAGTTTCAGTCCAACTGTCACACTTCCAACTCTGATTGCAACCTGCTTCCTATTCTTCTACACAGGGTTTCACAATTTTCCCTCCTCTTCAATTTGATCCACCAAAAGATCAATTTCTTGTAAGTATTCCTGTCTATGAATTTATATCCTTACTCTTTGGAACTTAGATTGCTACTCATGTGTTCCTTCCATAAGCTGTCCTAAGCAAGTTTTTTTTTTCCATATGCAATTCAGATTTAGCAAAAGGTTCAGGCACAGTGTGATAATGTTTGGTAGAATGAAAATGACAAAATGAGATGAGACACTTGGCAATGATAAGGAAGATTGAAATAAACTGTATTCTAAATCTGAAAATAAGGTCCTTATTAAAACAAAGATTATTAAATTATTCCTAAATTGCTGGATTTTTTGCTTTGAAGAGCAACCAGCCTAGAAACTTCCCAACTCCCACATCTGGTTTGACATCAACTGTAGATACACTAAACAGTTTTGCATAAATATTTTTAACAGAATTCCTGTCTATATCTGATTTCCTCCTGTAAGTCTGGAAAGTTTCTCCAAGTAAGACATTCAGATGCTGATATCCTCAAAATAAACAGGTATGTCATTCCAGAACTCTTCAAAGGACAACCTTTCTTTATCAAACAAGTAGCACAATTTTGACAGATATGATTGTGTGGCAATTCTGATTCTTTTGGACCTTGAAAAGAAGTTCTCTTGTTTCTTCAAGCTGAGGACCACAAATATTTGCATACAAATACAGCTTTGGGACATAGCTACATTCTTAGCTACATTCTAAGTTGTATATGCTTATTGCAAAGAGTGTGATGCTTGAAACTGTGTTTCAAAAGTTCTGAATTCATAAGCTGCAAACAGCCTGTCACTAGTGATTATTTCTCCCCAGACAACAGAATGACAGCGAAGTTCTTGCCTACATTTTAGTGTTCTGAACATTAATGGATTCATTGAAAAGCAAAATGTCTATAGAAGCCAGATAGCCCCATTCTGTCCTTCTAAGTCTTCAGGCAACAGACTATGGGCTGTGAATGATCAAATCTTTGTCTCCTTTTAGTGACTGAATCCTTAAAAGTGCAGTTTCTGATTCTGCTGCTGTTTGTGTAGGTTTCAGCACATGTTCTATTAAGAAGTGTTAAAGTAATGCCCCTCTATGAGGGGTCCTCTCCTGCCAAAAGGAAATTCATCAGGACATATTCTCAATTGCAAATTTAATATAGGATCTCTGACCCACTGCTTTTGTTATGGTTGTTTTTAAAATTGAAACTACGTGAAAGAAACATTTAGTGGTTGAAAACTTGGAAACCAACAAGTTTTCAACCATTTAAGGTGTTAGGTATGGTCTGTGGATTCAGGATCTTGAACTTAGATGTCTAAATCTTATCCAAATTCTATTTTGAGTTGAACACTTTCATATATCATGTTTAATTTAAGAAGTGACTTAAGGCATATCTTGTCTGCTGATCTTACTTTCAACTGTCCCTGGATTTCAGCCCAAGTCATCCCAATATTCAAGTCTGAAAGTACTTTAATCTCTAGATGGCTTGTCAGATATGCAGGAGGATTAGAAAGTGGGTCTTTGTTGTGTTTATTTTTAACTTTAGCTGTTATCTACCTGCTCTGGAATAAAAGAGCATGCAAAATACCCTTGAAATTCTGGTAGATATTCAATGTCTCTCTGAGTCTTTCCCTACTGAAAAGCCAGTTCACAACAGCTGAGCAAAAAAAAAAGTACTCAAAAAATCTCAGAGAACTATGGGATATGCACTCAGGAAATAACAATAAGGACAGAAACAGTAATTGGAATGCCTTGTCCTTAAATGCTAGTCAGTCAAGAATATCTTGGCTGCTCTGGCAGAGGTAGTAAGCAGTCACAGTGAAGAGCTAGCCCTAAAACATAAAACTTACCTTTGTTCACAGTGCCTGAGATGTCTCAGCTTTTAAAATGGTAAAGGTCATTTATCTGCAGTTCTGTAGTTTGCCTCTCACTTACAGCTTTGAAACCTTTCACCTCAGCTGCTGTGGCAATGTTTTCCTAGAGATACTTTGGCTGTGTTCCCTGCCATTCTCATCCTGCTATTCTCAGGGCCTGGCACCTGCAAACCCCAATAAGACTCTCCTGCTGAGTTTTCATTTGAAGTCCCACCGGTGCTAGATTTCACCCCCTTCTTACTTCATGGCTGCAGTATTTGGTTTCTATTAGGGGACCTGAAAATATGCATACACAAAGTTTTAACAATGAGTTTTAACCTGTGCCTGATCAAAGCATGCTCCAACAGTTCTAATAGTAGGAAGATCCTACATGGGAAAATTTGAAGTTCGTAACCCTGAAATGAGCACATGAAAAGGGCAAAGGAAAGAGGCAGAAATTGGTCCTTGGCAAGAAGGTACTCGCTGCTCTTACTGCCAAGAGTAAAGAGGTTGCTTAGGGTGAATGGTTTTTGTTGGGTTTTTTGTTTTGCTTTTGAGGAAGATGATATCCTTCCACTCCCTGGCAGTTAATGTCTCCCCATCCATCCTGACTCCTCCTTACATAATCAGCACAAAGCTTGTCATTGCTTGACAGAGGCCTCCCCAAAGTACACAGCTGTGCTATGGCTACTTTTCTGCCCTTTTGACCTTTGATCTTCTACCCAGCTCTGTCCTGAGGCTTATTAGCCAGTATTTTGCACAAATACAGTGACACTCACTGGCAATCGATCAATGTGTGGCAACAACTGCCTATCACTGAAACACACCTCCAGAATGGTCCCAAAACCCAATCATTTGTGAAATGGTTTCAAGCAATTATGGACCACAGATCAGCAACAAGTCATGGATAAATCATCCTTGATCGCCACCATAAATTAATTACTGTCTGTTATTTGTTATTAATTACTGACACCAATTGCTCACAAACCACTACAAGTCACCAACACTCACAGTACAGAGCACCAAAGACCATTTGCTTTACCACTGTATTTAATTGCAAAAGCTATTAGCTTTGATACAGAAAAGTTCACCAATTTTGCACATTGTACCTGTTGCTTATTCCCAGCACATAGGGAATACTGCTGTAATCAAAGGATGCCCAAAGGCAATCTATGCTTTTCCACTCAATCCAGAATTCCAGGTGCTCAGGTTTCTTCAGAATAGCATTTGCAAGATGCACATTTCGTGTCCACTTCCAAGTTTCAGAGCAAGGCTCTTTAAGCCTTTATTTATTTATAATCTTGTAAATCATTGGTGTGCAAGATAGTAACCAAAGGCTTCAGAAATAGTCAACACACATAAGACCATTCTAAACATTAATGAGAAGTCTCTGTAAACACTGGGGAAATTTATCAGGACAAATTACAAAAAACATTGGTACAGAAAAATGGATGACAGTTATAAATATTGCATGGGATTGTTGAGCTCTAGAAGAATGCCACCTTCTAACTAACAGTACATCAGATTCTTTAGAGCACTTTAAAAATACCTGAACTCTTGGATGGATAGGCATAAGCACTTTTCACCTAAATATTCTTGCAATATCATTCACCCTCCTGAATAAAGAAAATCCAACAGAAAATTAATACACTAACCTGTTATATCTGACATTTGTGGATGTAATCAGATACCATTCTTCTCTGCATGGGGTCACCATTGCCCCTAATTAGATAGACAAAATTAATCCTCATTTTGAAATGTATATTCTATTCCTGTTAGGTGTCATTTGACATAATCTTTTATTATGACTGACATACATTATGTACATGTGCATTAGGGCACATCTCCTTGCTAATTACATATATTTATTACAGATATAATGAATAAATTCAAGATAGTGGCAACTATCAATGTTTTGTGTCCATGGAGAGATCACCCTGCAGCTTAACAAAATGAAAAATCAAAAATGGCCATGAGGATGCAACAGAGACTGCCCCCTTCCTATTCTTCTCTTCAAATCATTGGTCAACATTCTCTCATCTCTATTCAGAGTCTGTCAACATGTGGAGATAGAAAGTGGTCTGCAAGTGTATTTCACAAGAAGGAGAAAACATACTCATGCCAAATGACCCCCAGAGGGAATGCATCACACAAGAGAGGGAATGGGGAAACTTCAAATCAACACAAATTTCTTGTCTGTAGAGATTCTCAAAAACTGCTTTTATGTGGTAAGGAGTGAAGAACCAAAATCACAGATATAAGTCCTTCAGTACTGCATGATTCAATTAAGATCAGCAACTGAAAAGTAAATTGCTATGCCTTTAATCCTATACTCTAGTACATCTCAGGCTTAGACAATTCAGTTTAGGTTCCTCAAAATATCAGAAATATTGGCAGCACCATAAAGATAATAAGATGAAATCAGGGTTCTGAGTCACTGGGACCACATAATCTCCAAAGAACAGTAAGCAAGATTTTTTGATTTCACAAACTTCTACCTAGCACAAAAGTTTGTAATGTACTGTAACCAAAATTGGAGCACGTGCCTGCAGAAAAGTTGAGAAGTACTGATCATAAATATTCTTTTAAATAAAGTGTTAGAAAGTGGTAAACATCACCTTCATTTTTGGTTTTAAACACATCACCAAAACTTGCTGTGCAGCATATATGTCACATTCTTTGATTTGGAAAAATACACAGTAAAATACCACAACAGTGCTTTCAACTGACTGCAGCAGAAACACTCATACTTCATGGTACAGGGCTCTGAAGTGGCTCTGCAGACAGGGCACACAGTTATCTTCATCTGCTTCAAATTTAAAATGTGCTTTTTTTATGCTGGACTCCCAGTTGGTATATCAGGCATTTTGAGATCTGTGCAAACATTTATGTGAGGCACTGCTGGAATGATGTTCTTTATACCAAATGCTAAAAAACGTGTGGCATCCATCTCAGCAATGACTGAAACAGAAGCTCAGCATCTGGTCAGAGTGTGATGGAGCTGCAGAGACAAAATAAAACATACCCAATAACAGCAGTGAAGCTACCTGTTTCCAATTCCTTCTTTTCCTTTTCCTCCCAAGAGAGCACAGCTACACCCTTTGTAAGCTTTACCTTGAATATATTTGACTAATTAAGCCATTTCAGCCATGTGCTGCCTCTGTGGTGCAAACAGAACTTTGGAAAGCAAATATGGTTGGCAGCACCACAAGGACTCAGTAATACATGCTAAGAGGAAAATATTATAAACTGTTGATTCATTCTCAGTAAAATACATGTACTTCCCACAATTTATTACTGAGGACTGAATTACCTCTGCACAAGTAAAGACCCAAATGGTGGATGAAGCTGAAAACAAACAAGCAGTCTCCTTAAAGGTTAGTCCAATTAGCAAATGATGGAATCAAGCTGCTAGTGTAAGTTGCTTTTCTCCAGATTAGAAATGTTTGCAAAAATGACTTCATTAGGTAGAGAAAAACTGAGATTAAATATCTAAAGAATGCTTCCTGACAATGAAATCTTCTGGATGTGAAGCAATCTCCCTAGAGAAAAGACATCAGATAACCACTAGGATTATTTAGAGAAAGTACTAGATGATACATTAAACAATATGAGTAATTTAAAGAAGAATTTTCCCATTTTTATTGAATTTATATTCTAATTACTAGACAGCATAAGCAAGCAAGATTTGCTTTCATAATGCTACTAAATGATTTCCTCAGTTTTTTTCAAGTTCAATGCTACAACAGATTATTGCTAATTTGGTGGTGTATATAGCTAAATTCATGCTGCAAAAAATTATTTAACTCTCTTCTGTATCATAATATAAGTATTTAAAGTAAATTTTGAAGTTTTTAAACCATTTTTAGGACTTTTTTTCAGGGGAAAAAAGTGCTACTAGGTCTTTAGCAAAGGTTTCTTTGATGCCAAATATTTCCTAGAAATGTTAAAAGAACTTGCTTTAAAGAAAAACCAACTAAACAGCAAACCCCAAAAACCTCAACTACATATATTCCCTTTAAAACAAATATTCATATACAAATGAATATACAAATATTCCCTTTAAAACATTTGTTCTTATGATGCCAACCAGTTGGATATCAGGAAAAAGTTCTTCATCCAGATGGTGGTTGGGCACTGGAACAGGCTCCCCAGGGAAGAGGTCACAGCACCAGCCTGACAGAGCTCAAGAAGTGTTTGACAACACTCTCAGACACATGGTGTCCTGCACAGGACCAAAAGTTGGACTCCATGATCTTGATGTGCCCCTTCCAACTCAGCATGCTCTGTGTTTCATGATTCCATGAAACATTTGAAGGGGTGGGGTGATTGGAAAGTAGATTGGTTGTGAATAAAACACAAAGAAATTAAGCAGCTTGTACACAATAATATAGTATCATAGGTAGTTTAATCCACTTTTGCCATTGCTTAAACAAAATGGGAGATTCCAGCCTGCTCATAGCAGCAAAATTTTTCTGGTCCCAAATTATGGCACTCTGTAAATCTCTACAATCTCAGGTGTAAACACCTGTAATGACTATTTCATAATCTGTCTATACAGGACAAACAGGTAGAGTGAACTCAACAGATAACATAGTCCAGAATACCTAGGAGAGGGAGTCCTTCTCATCAGAGCACAAAGAGCATCAATCAATGTAAACATAAGTTTCAAACACAGCTCCAGTTCCCCAAAACCAAAAAAGTGTTTCACCACACTTCACATCAACTACTGAAATGTTTCACAGAAGGGTTGAACTTGAGGGCTGTTGCTACCTGATTACTCTGTGAGCCTAAGAACACAGACCCAGACCCTCTGTTACTGCCACTGATATTTCCTGAACCTTCCTTAGTCCCACCCTTGAATCTCTTGCCCATTACTACTGGCCACTAGAGGTGGGAAGTGAAATATAAAGAGACAGGGAACTGGAAGTCTGCATAGTGCAAGATTTTCTAGTCTTCAGACAGAGAATGAGTAGTGTCGGCAGGATTAATTTGATATGAACTATACTGACTGAAGAATAAAATTACAGAGAAATTCAAAGTAAAGGATTCAACTTCTAGTGTGGTTAAGGCTTTAATTGCATTTTCATCTTTCTAATTTTACTTTTAGCAGGAAAGCTGTAATAATTGGAGGACAGTCAGCCTTGGGGCTCTTTCTTTTCTGCTGCTTCTTAATGGTATATGCAGATGAGATGTGCCTCTCCTAACCTTGATTTTAAAGGCATTATGGAACTAACCTGCCAGCTACACACCTAGAACTCCTTAGCAGAATCTAGTGATGTTTTAGGAACACCCTAATAATTTATTTCTGCCTGTGATCAACAGGATTTTTTAACACTAAAATGTGTCTTTGTTAAGGTAAGTTTTCTTATGTGCACATGAACACACCACTCCAAAGAAGTTTTTAAATTCTGAAGGACTCTTCAGCTTCATCTGGATACAGCAGTTTTGTTTACTACCTGCCCTATTTAGCTTTCAAGTCCTACTCCAGAGAAAGTTGTCTTTTAGTTTGTTGAAGTACTTAATGAATGTAGAAGACTTTTTGACCCTAGGGAAAGAAAACAACTTGCAAAATTCAGTGTATTTTACGTTGCACTACATTAAAGAAGCATGTATGAATAAACATTCTGTGCACTAGCTCTGTAGTGATCCTGCTACAACTGATTGTGGCCTTCTTCCTGCCCAGCTCTGCTGTTTGAGGTTGCAGTGAAAATCAGCACATTTTGAATGTCTAGCCAACTGTCACTTCATCTTTGGTTTCTGCACAGGAACGAGAACAAAAACTGACATATATTTGTAAAGACACTCTTTACCCTGAAGTGCATGTTTGCTCATTGGCTTTATCTGGGCTGCTGGAAAACTGTGTATGTTGAAGAAGGCATTCCTCTCACTTCACTGAGCTGCAGCCACAAAACAAGAAAAGCCTCAAAGCAGAGAAGGAAAGGCATCTGCCAATGCAATTGCAATCAGCCGTTCCTCTGGTGCCCTGAGGAAACTAAAACACAGTGCCTGTCTAAAGCAGCACAGAGGCTGCTATTTCTTGCAGGATTTGTATTCAGTGCTAACAGCATCTAAGCAAGCTACAGTGAGGAGTGGGAATTACTTCTGCAGTCTTCAAGAATGAGCATTTGCATAGTGCACAATGATGAAAGTGGGATCAAGCAGCTACAATTTCAGCTGTAGATCTGCAAGTCATTTGTAGTGGTGGAGTTAACAGGACAGAACCACCTCTCAAGCATTAGTCCATGTAAACCAGTAAAAACTGAACCTGACATGCAACAGTCCTGCCAGAGAAGAATTCACTTGTTCCTGCATAGACTGACTCCAGGAATCGGGGGGCTTCCTAGTCTATCTCTCTATCATTAACAGCCTTACTATTTGCCGCCACATTTCTGCTATATGAAGACATTTAAGAACATTTTTATTTAACTGGTTAAAACCATTCACATTATTATTAATTCTCTTGTCTGTAGTGACTGATATGTAATGTCATGCCTGTTGGTTCTCTTTCTTGTTCTGTGATTTTGAGGGAAGTGGCCTCACTTTTTTTTTTCCTTTTTTTTCCATTTTGTTTTTGAGAGTCGAGAATTTTTGAAGAGTTTTAGATATAGGCTTCTCCTCTTCTATTCTGTTCTCTTTAGAAAGCTTCCATAAACCCCAGAACACATTTCTGATATTTTCTTTGCTTGAGTTCTCAGCTGTCCAAAAAGTTGCATATTTTAATGAATTATTATTTTATTCTATGCAGTCTTATGAGCTACAACTTCAAACATTTGCAATTTACCCATGCATTTGTTTCATTTGCCTTCTCAATGTGGCCAACTGTAATAAGTCTGCATGGAAGCAAAATATTCAGTTTTTCCCACTATCAGTGTTTCTTCTACTGTACGAATATTTTTTGGGATCATGGTGACTTCAATACCGATCTCCTACTTTGTCCAAAACTGCCCATTACTCCCCTGAGCTTCTTTATCTGCAGCAATACTGCTGCCATTCTTTGTTCGTGCTGTGGGCATGAATTGTCATTAACTGTAAGCTGTTAATGCATTTGCTTCACTTTTTCCAGCACAAAGCCTCTCTTCAGCTTGTGGCATTCGTCACAAGAAGCACAATTTACTGGGCCGATTTTGGTCTTCAGCTTTTCTGTGCCTCTTGGCTTAGGATCTCTCAATTTCTTATCTGGGCTGTGCCTGTTACCTCCCTGAAATGACCAGAATGACTCACCAGCTTTACTAATTTGCATATACATGTATGTTTTCAGCTTCTTGTTATGTGCTTTCATATACATCTTTATACATCTTCGTAAAGCACGCAGTTCTCTGTGCAGTTCAATAATACAAACTTGTAAAGGCATATTTTATCAGAATTAATGGAAAACTAATGGAAAAACCAGGCACTTCCAAAAAAACTCTTATCAAAATTTTTTTCAGACAGCCCAATAATTCTTTTTTTTCGAGAAAAACATACTCAAATAATTTTCAGTTACTCTCTGTGGGTTTGCAGGTTTTAGGTGCAATGGTGATTATGCCTACTCTCCTCCTTTGTGCAGAAACTTTTCTTCATCAGTGATCAGCAGAGAGTTGAGTTTAAAAACATCCCCTTCATTCATTGCCTATGTTGTATCAGTGTGCTTGCATTGCATCAGATGAACCTCTACACAAAAACCCACTCATCTGTCTTGTGCAAGAGGCTCTTTTTAGCAAGTTTCAAATCCCATGGCTCCTGCATTGCTATCTACTGGGGGAAAAAAAAGAAAATAAAAAGGAAAAGAAAAAAAAAGAGGATTGTGTTATAAATCTTCCTGCACATTTGCTTTGAATATGAGTTCAACCAGAGGAAGCCAAAATTCTTAATTCTACTTTCCATGTTCATAATTGCATCTTCGAAGATGGGCATTTTCATGGGAATGAGTGTGATTATATTTCCTGTGCTTGCCAGGAGCAGGTCGTGATGAGAATCTCTTTCAGCCCAATATCTGAAGCCTTGCTAATTTTTCACTTTGCAATAGGATATGAGAGTCATCTCCTGTCTTCAGCTTGCTCTCAATTCTCTTGCTCTCAGCTCCAGTTCAGTAAAAGAGATTTTGTGACTTTGTGAAGAGCCCAAGTTTTGAATTTTGCCAGCTGTGATGGTTTATTGTAACAACAGTTTTGCTGTGCAAAGTAGTTACTTTTCTTGAAAACGCATTTTCCCAACATTCTGCCAAAATTCACAATACAGCCGTAATTCAATAGCTTTAACAATGAAACTTATTTTCTTCTATGTAATAGAATAACAAGACTATTATAGAGTACTGTGCTATCACAAAAAAACCTGTCCAAACCAACCAACCAACGAAGGAGATCAATCATTACCTCTCTTGACTATCATAACCTCTGGCATTAATTTCTGTAAATGAAAAGAACTTGGAAAAATCCATTGATGGCTGTCCCCATCACAACAGAGGCACTGTTTGGCTCACAGATTTGTTCCCCTTTTAGTTAGTAGCAAACCAGGTCAGTCAGCAAATAAGATGAGCTCTCAGAGAGAACCTTCCTCCCTCATACACTTGTTTTATTCGCATTATGAACTCAGTTTAGACTTACCCCTCAAAATAGGCTGTACATTTTTGCTTGTGCTCAGAATTGTAGACCAAAAATACACCCTTGATTACAATTATTTCATATGCAAGTATCATCTTGAGGTTAACTCCTGGTCCCCAAGAAGTGGCCAAGGTCTGAGTGACTTGGGCAGAGCCAAAGTTCCACGTGCAGCTATGCTGCAACAACAGATTTCGTTTCTTTTTCTGAAACCCCCTTATCTGAGGCTTTGCATGGGCAATGTTTAACACTAAGGACATTTTAATTGGTCTGAAAAGATTGGTGCATCTTGTATTATCTTCTTGAATCTCGGGTTTGTCATAAAAATATGGAAATTAATGATGCTTGAAGTCCAACATTTGGTAAAAGTTTATGAACACAAGGTTGCATGGACAATTTTATCAAATCTAGATGAACTCTCCTTGGGTGAACATTGGAAAAAAATGTTTAGGTTTGTTACAGAAATTCCTAACCTCATTTCCTTAACACTAAAATGGAAAAGCATCACAAACGTACAAAAAGAAAGACGCTTATCAATACATAAACACTGCACCCTCATTAGTTTTTATTTGCAAAGGTAATGAAGGAGAAAACACCAGCAGTTTGGAATTTATAGTGCTAAGAAGATCAGTAAATAAAAGCAAAAGACCAGCCCAATATTCCTGACTCCTTCCCTTCCATTTAAAGACTCTTCTGGAGGACTTAACAGGCAATATATATCAGTTTTAGAAAAATAGCATCTAAATCAGGAGGAATACACAGAATCAAGTAGGCTGGTGGAAATCTATCTTTTAACTTGATAGCAGTAATGCCTGCAGAATTTGGAGAGATTTATGCCAGGGCTCAAGGAATATAATATTCCTCTTGAATTAACTAATTTTTGCAATCACTGTACTGTGAGTGGTACACAGCTGCCAGGAAAGATTTGTGGCCTGCCTGAAGTACCAATTATCTTCCATTTTCTACAGTAAAAGTGTCTGGAAATGTGAGTGATAGCAGCAAATTTTACACATCACTAATGATGGAATTAAATGTAAGCTCCATCATGTCTAGTAACAATTTTTGTAAATAACATAAAATAAAATACAGAAATGAAATAATTTGAATATGTGCAAAAAAGTTAATTTAGTATTTTTTCTCTTCTAATGATATTTCCCATCACAACTGACTTATCAGCCTTAGATCCTGATAAAAAAGAGTATTATTAGGAGAGGCTAATTTTGTTCAAATAAATGGTAGCCCAAGAAGGGGCAATCTAAAACCAGTCCAACATAGACTAAAAATTCTATCTAAACCGCTGCTTTAAAGCTAATCAGATCTCACTCTTGGCACGTACCACAGAAAGTCTTTTGGATTTCCTGTGATCAGTCTTGTGTTCCAGACATTTGCCAAGTCCCAGCTGATGACTGTGGGTCTCTCCCATATGATTCTGACTCATTCACTAATCACAGTGCAGAAAAATCATGGTTTCCAAAAACAAATGTTGGTGTCTTTCCTGACAGGTACCACTCACCAAACTGCTTGAATAACTCTGTCTAAAACACTGATTTTATTGGTAGTTTGGAAATATTTTTTTCTAACTAAACGAAAGTTACAGGTATTTGAATAAAAAGATAATAAATAAAAATCACATTTTTCCCCTTTGAAGAAAAACTGCTCTATGCCTAAAAAGTGAAGGTTGAAGTGCTGAAGCCAAAATGTAGGTCAGACTTAAAAATGGCATGGAATTAATCATCACTGAGGCACAGAGAATGAGCTCAGATTACTTAGAGTACTTGAGAAGCTGGGAGCATTTGAGAATTGTTTCTGGGGCATCCCAAAAGAGAAATTTAGTAAGGTCTTTAAATACACTCTTGAGAATCAATGGGCCACAGGGGAATGCATCAGAAATGCCCATCGGTCTCAAGAAGAAATTTTTGAGGGCTAACACACATAAACACACAGTCACAGAGGGGTAGCTTATTTTAGAATGTGGGTGATTCCAAGTCAGTTTTGTCTATTTGTCAGCAGTGAGATGATTCTAGCTTTGTCTATGACAATTGGAATCTTTATGCACACAGGGGAGTTTTTTGTTTAAATCTGCAAATGCAGAATCTCTATTGAGTTTTAGCCTGATTATTGTCATCAAATACCAAAGATGTTCATGTACATGTACTGCACAGCTCACTGCACTACATGCCCTCTAGTTTATAATTTTCAATATTTCTGTTTTTTGTTGCACGTCTTTTGGCTCAGCTGCTTGTAAATTGCTACAAGGTGTCCCAGCGAGACATGAAGCTGTAGGGAAACATCTGGGGTGAGAAGAGAGTAGAACCACAGCTCTGATGTCTTGTTTAGAGGCACTATCCCTGTGCACACTATTGAGTGCTAACTTATAGTTACAGAAATATTTTTTTTCTCAGTTTCAAATAAAATTCAATGTTTACCAATTACCACAGTGCAGCAATACAACTTTTATCTTCATAAATGCCCTGTGCCCTCCTACTAGGCTAAGGCAAGCAGTCAGAGGAGTCCTCTGGAGGAAAGGAAACCTCGGAACAGGCAGAGCTACGTAGTTGGAATCACGTGAGGATTGCGATCTCGCTTGCATCTCACTTCCGTGCCACTTGTGATGTCCTTGGAGGTTACTGAGACACAGAAGAAGGTTGAGCAGCTTGGAGGGAGAACTTGGTATCTGAATGTTCTGAGGAGAGGAAAGTGCCTTTCTCTGGACTATGTTACTGGAAATAGCTTCATAAACCAGCTTGACAAAAGAAACACTGATCTGAAAATCCACACACTAGATCAGCAGTCCAATTACTGTAAGATGAAGTGAAAATGATAGGAAAGCCTACACCTGATGTTTACTGGATATCCTGTCCAACTGGCATAAACTGAGTGTTAAAGGGAGACTGCTCAGGCAGCAGCTTTTCCTTCAACACTGGTGATGATGGAGTGGAATTAATAACCTTTTTAAAAGGAAATTATTTGAAGAGCCAGGGCTTAACTTGATAAGACCCTAGCCTCAGTTTCAGCTGAACCTTGCTTAAAGAAAAGAGGATATAAATGCCTCAGAAAATAGGTTAAATGTGTTTTCAATCCTGATGGCACTACTTACAGGCTGAAAGTGGCACAACCAAATGATAAGTTAGTAAAATACCTTTGTCAGCTTCTCAGTGGGTGACTGTACATCTTGGGGTCACTTTTAAGGACAGCATGGAGCCGGCTGACATCCTGCAGCCATGCTAGATAACCCACCCACCTCTTCAGGAAGCTGTTACCAAAGTTTTATTTGTTGTGACAACCTGACACTATTGAGACTGTGGGGAGTAAAAATGTGGTAGAAAGTGTGGCCTAACAGGCCATCACATGCTTTAAGCAGTGAGGGAGGAAAACCCTGCAGCTGACAATATCAATCATTAAACAGAAAAATAATGAAGAATTAAATTTAATGGAACACACGGTTCCATCCAGGAAAGAAGGTCAGCAGAAACATTCATAAAAATCAGTGTCAGGAGGTGATTGAGCATGTTCAGCAGGGGACAGTATTTTCCACTCTGTTGATAATACAATCAAGTTCTCTGTGCTGACACTGGTAGAAGAAGAAAGATTAGATCTTTCTCTCCTCTGAATGTTGTGAAGTCACTCATGGCAGAGCTGATTCTCTATCAATTATAGCCAGGTTGAACTAATGTGACTTACAGGCAGCAAAGAACCCAAACAGAGACTGTACACACACTGCACACCTGGAGACTGCAGTGAGCTCTCACCACCCTCAGCATCTCAACATCTCGCAGGTACAGACCACAGCCAGTCTGGGCACACCAAGCAACACCACAAAGGGGCTGGCAACACCTCTCTTTCTTGTGTGATGACCCTGAATGTGCCAGCTCACCTGTTGGACCTTCTGGTTTTACATGCCTCAGGGCAGAATGTCACAGTCCAGCTTCAGCCCTTCCTTCCTCTGTGTGTCTGAGGTGAATGGGCTTGGAGCCTGAGGATAAACTGACACAGCTAAACTGGGCAATACTGGATAAAGCCAGAAATGTCCTGGACAAGGCTTCACACAAAAAACATGAGATTAATGGAATTCATAGTGCAGTAGCACTGGTGCCCATTAAAGTGGATTGTACTTGATATCACTTGATATTCTCTAATTATCACACTCTATTGCTGGTTTCTACTCATTGTTTCTGAAGTGGCAGAAAATTTCTTAGAATTTGAAATATGTAACCAACAGTATTGCATATGTAGATCTTATCAGGATATAGTGATTTAAGTTATTTTGAATTTAAGAAACTATTTCAAGTCCCCTGCCTGTTGCATAGGCAATCTGTGACCTTTCCTCTTGCCAAGATGTTCTATTGTTGTTCCTAACTCAAGTCTGCCTTTTGAAAGGATTTTTTTCACATTGAGCTTGAGTTATTGATGTAAAAAGCACGTTGTTGCAATTACATGACTGCTACCAGAAATGCAGCAATCATCTAAGAGTCTTACGGCACAGTACTGAGCCCCCAAGCACACACAGTTCTGGAGACAAGTCAAACCAGGGATACAGACAAGCTTTCAAACAAGAGAGGAATCACAGGAAAAGAGAATAAAGAAGTTGCAGCAGCTTACAAAATGCTTAGGGAGAAGACAAGGAAAGTGAGAAAATAGATCCTGTGTAGTCCACAAGGTTTTGCATGGCCTTTGCTAATTCTTGCCTTTGTTACCTCGTATTAACCTCAACAGCTTTTAAAGGCTTTATCAGAAGATGATGACACAGTTTCTGTGGAATAAGGCAGAGGGGAGGAAGTTATATACTGTAAAGCTGGGATAATTTAATGACAAGCTTCCTAAGGACTTTCTCAGTCCTGTAATAATCCTCAAAGTGCATCCACGCACATGTAATTCAATCCTCATTTCACAATTTCAGTTTTTTCCGTAGTCATATTAGCTAAAGTAATCTAGAGATGCAGGTTACCCAAAATACCTTTTCTGGTACAGAAATCTAAAAATTATTTGCTGCCTTGAGAAGCATTTCCTCATCTCATACAGCATTTGTACATAAAGCACCTGAACAGAAAAATATTGATTACATGAGTTGGTTTCATGCTTTAGAGCACTGGTGTTGTTCCAAATTTCATTGCAAGACAATGGCACAGGGATTTATGGATCAGCTCTGTGATGATCTAGTATAAGTGCCACGCCATTCTTTCACATCTTTAGCAGCACTGGGATCAGAAGGGTCTTTTCCAAGGAACTAGTTGAGTTTTACTTCTCTTCAACTACAAGTGGCACTCAGACAATGTGAGAACTCCACAGCCTGTTCCTATGTGGAGGAATTAAAGGATTGAATGAGCTTTTAGTACAAAACAACTAAATTATTTCAAAAGGCTGGGATCTCTGAAGAAAGTTAGAGAAATATAACTCCTTACCACCTCCTATTTGTTCTGTTCAGGAAAGAGAACAAAGTATATCATACAACATCTCTTACTAACCAATATGGAATGAATTTGAAATTAAGTCTTTCCAAGCAAGAAGGAAATTATCATATATTGAAAACAAGGGAAGAAAGTTGCAAGTGATTTCAAATGCCTTTTACTGGAACAGTTTACAATCAGTTTTTAAACATTTTCCTACTGGAAAGGGAGGGGACTATTCAGTCAAACTGCAGGAAAGCATCCATGTGAAGTATTGAGGGTGTAATTGTTTGAGACCTGATTTGTCAGGGAAGCAGAATTGCATTCAGTGGTCAGAACACATTAGTTTGGATATTTGAGGTAGTGAACCACTGTGGGTTTTTTCAATTTATGATAATCCATGAGCACAGTCTGACAGGGAAGTATTAGCTTTTTTCCCCACCCCTTGTTATCCAGAAAACATAACCTGGGTACAGTTTTTTACTTATCCTGATAGTAGTTAGTAATGAACAAGTCTCAGTTTCACCTTCACACTTTGAAAAACAGAATATGCATACCCAGACTACATGGAAGAAAACACAGATTGTGTAATCTGCTATGTAATCTGGGTTTCCTCTTCAATATTTTCCAGGTTCTGCATGTGAATTTTCTAGCTATCAACTTTAAATGAACTTAATTATTTTCCCACATACTGCTGCCAGACTCTCCAAACACAGAGTTTTAACAAGACCACTAATAATTCATGACCAGCTGCAGGTAAACAAGTGTTTACCTGCCATCGTTTTTTCTCATGGATGTAATGTGTTGCTTTCAAGTCACTCTTGCCTGCTTATTGACCAAGATCCTATTAATTCAAATTATAAGCCTTCAGAGAGAGCCACATAGCACAGCACCACTTCCAGTTTGATTTTCATCAATATTCTTACCAAAGTTTTGGTGAAGACTCAACCACTGTTACTGAAAGAATAAAAAAAAAAAAAAAAAAAAAAAAAAAAAAAAAAAAACCAAACAAACAAACAACCCCAACCGCACCCAAAACAAAACAAACCGAAACAAACAAGAAAACCCTAAACCAACCCAAATTTGCCTGTGAGAAAGAAGTATAGAAATAACACTTAAATAATAACACTCTAGAGTTTCTTTGCTTCTGGCAGAGAGATCAAGTGCATGATTTAGCTCTTTCACAGTTATCTTTGGTTATGAAAGGCTAATTGTTTGATTATGCTCTTTTCTTTTTCAAACAGAGATTCAATAACTGTGAAGGTAAGAATTTTCTTTTTTTTATAAGATAATTCTTCTTTTCTGCCCTCTGCCCGGTCTGAACTGATGTGTAGATAATAATCAAACCTTGGTTTACACAGTATCTGAAATAGATCATCATTGTATGAAGATTTGAAAACTGAATTAAGTCTGCATTAAAATGAGGTTGTAGCAGTGCATAGAAAATTTTATCTCAAGTGGATTATCACTTGCCCTTCTCCAAGTTAATTTATTGCCACACGTTAAATGCTACAATGCATACCAGCTTTTTGGTATGGATTTTAAAAACCAAGTGAACTCCTTAATTTCTGGTTGCCAGTATCGACAAACGAGATCTGCTCCAGGACTCACAGTGCACAGAGTGAGTCTGTATTTCTTCTGGGCATTTATGACCTTGGGTGGTTGAAGGCACCTTTCAGCCTCATGTCTGACTCTAATTAAAGGCTTCAGATCAAGTGGAATGCCAGAACCTTTGTAATTTCCCCTGGAAGACTACTTGGAAAGGAGCAAAAACTTTAGCTTTCAAACAGAGCAAAGGATGACCACTCTTGATGTCAAACTCAGCCAACACAAAACCCCAAATTTCAAATATTTCAATTATTTTCTGCTGGTTTTGGTACAAAACTAGGTTAAGAGACTTCAACAGACTGCAAATTACTCTCATTCTCACAGAACTGTGTAATTTCATTCTATTTCTAATCTTTAACTGTGAAAGTTAATTTTATTTCTAATGTCTTAAGTTTCTCACTACAGCATTCAGGATGAAAATGAGATGGCCTTTTGAACCATTAACAGTGCTACACTTTCCCCTTCCCCTCTTCCCTTCCCTGACCATTGCTGCTTTTTACCCTTTTCATTTTCCTCCCTGGAGCAATTTTCTGTCTGGGTTTCAAACACAATATTTTTTCCCATTCACCTCTTCAACAATTAGCCATTAAATGTTCAAGTTAAAATTTTAATTAGCATTACTTCCAAAAGAGACAAATAGAGAACCACTGCATTCATATTTCAGGATTTCACACTGGAAGCCTACTGCAGAAACCACAATAATGTCAAAAGCTGCTGTCAGTTCTGTTCAGGAAAGCTATCTGTCGAGCTAGGTGAACTGAAACCTACTTAAAGGTGGGGAGGAGGGGAGAGCAGAAATAAAACCTTTGAAACAGCAAGATTCAGACTTCTATCAGGGCACCTGACACAGCCTTTTCAGACTTTACTAAGCACCTTTAAAGTAAACAGAACCACTGATACCACTGAAGTGTTCTGTCCTTTCTTTTTAATATTTCTTAATTTTTTTCCACCTCAAGTTCTTATATTTATACTAATTCAGAAAGAATCACCAATATCACCATCTGGAGCTCTCTAATCACCTTTTAAAATACAAAATAAATAATTTAAAAAATCCTTTTCACTTTGTTATAATGCCAAGCCTGCTCTTCAGCTCACTTAATCTCTCTCCTTCTCTAATGCTTTCCCACCTAAGTATTTATGAACAGTAAATGATTCTCCCTACAGTGCCTCCCTACAGGTAGGCTGTGCCAGCCAAGCTCTTTCAGGATCCAAGCCATGCAGCAGGGGCAGCCTGAAGCAGAGCAGTGCCTTCACCTGGCTCAGCTCACCCATGCTTGCTTAGTCCTGCATATTTGCATTAGCACAGCAGTGTTCCTGTGCTAATTAGTGCTCCCACTCTGCACAGCTAAGTTGGCTGCAAGAAGATGCTGACACCATCCTATTGCTTTTAAATTTAGAACTATAGCACAGCTACTCAGCTCTCTGTGCAGTGCTGCACAGCGCACACATCCTCCTGCCGTCCTCCTGTACAGCATGGTCACCTCCTGACCATACCACAATTCCTTCTTCACACTTCTTCCAGTTTGGATCACCCCTTTTCAACATGGGGGACCATGGCTGTATTCTAGTGAGCAGAGCCTTGCAAAGTGATAGTAATTCTTTCCTATCTCTGCTGGAAATACCCAACCTAATACATAGGAAAAATCAGGTCTCCTCCTTCTCAGTAGCCTAGTAGCCATCTTTCAGTAAATTGAGCAATATTCCTCAAACCTGAGGCTGTCAAAAATGGAAGAAAGCAGAGAAAAAAGACATCCATTGTTATCTCTCCCCTTCCCCTCTCACCACTTATAGAAGCTGTCTCCTTTCTTGTGGTCACTAGACCACTAGGTCTAGCACAGCCTTCAATAGCCCCAGGAATAGCACAGCCTTGAGGTGGAGCCACTGGGGACAAAAGAAGAAAAGGCCAGTGGGATTTAAAAAGGCTGTACAGCCATGGACACATAGCAATCCTGTAACAGGATAGGTGTGAGGCTTTTTCCCATTCCTGTTTCTGCTCATTTTCAGGGATGACAGATAAGGGGTAAATGGATAATATGGCTGTATCATCACCACAGCAAGACTAGACTCATCTTCTTAGGAGAGAAGGAGCACTTATTGGTGATGGGAAAGCTGCAGGAAAAGGGACAGTTCCACTGAAGTTTGGTGCAGAAGTTGCCAACAGTGAGAGAAGAGCCCTGTGAGTGCAAGAAATGCCATGGTGTAGAAATGGCACAAACCAGATTCACAGGAAGTCCCCAGCTGGGAGCAAGGATGGAGGATCTGGGGATAGGTTTCAGTCTGGTGAGACCATTGCTGTGTTTGCTGCAGCTTAGGGCACAGGGAGTTTGGGATATGGAGACCCAGGCTACACAAATTTTCACATGAGAGCGTGAAGGAACTTCACACAAGAGCATGTAGAAAGTATGACAGACCAGTGCCTTTCTTCTCCTTGGTCATTTAACATACTGTAGTTAACAGCAGTAAATTCTGTCCTAGTCCTTAAACTCATACCACCATACTTCATTTAAGCACAATCATTACACTCCTGTTATTCCAGTTTCACCCAAATATCTCAGATGGAATACCTTCCCCATTCCATTCCACTGGGCACACAACGCCTATTTATTCCAATCCAAGGTCAGAAACTGACACTGCAAAACTAGAGGATAAGGGTGCAGAAGAACTTCCTCTTGATGGGAGGAATCACTACCAGCACAATGAGCTCAAAAAGAAATTTTACTGAAAGCTGCCAGAAGAATAAGATTTCAGAAAATGTGGTGGGTATGGCACCTACATGGGACATAAGTCACATCAATTACTACAAAAGATTTGAAGCTGTGGTCTTCATCTTCCATGTAATTAACCTAGCCTCTATATTCTAGCAGCAAGCTATTAGATTACTCTGAGTTAGAGTATATTTAACTGTGTATATAAACTGGAAGAGTTCTAAGAGAAATACTTGATAAAAGGAAATTGACTTTTTAACTAACTGCTTTTTCCAGCTGGAAAAAAAAATCACACACAAAAAACCACCTGATAATCTTTAGCTATCATTTGAATTCCAGAAGAAGACTGAGCATTTTACAGAGCACAGTTACTCACTGCTGATCTCTTCCAAACTAAATATGATCAGTAACAACAGTTCCATTTAGCATTAACATTAACAAGAATTATTATGCATCTGTGGCACAAGAATTTCTAGTGTACCATGGCATTTGGCTGAAAGCCTGATAATATTTTTTTGTATTTATAGGGTAGAATGTGAACATTTTTTCCTATCTCTCACACTTTAAATAATTTAAGCTTTATTTCTTGGCCCTGGAAGATAGTGCTATCCTGGGCTGTCATCCAAGAAGGGCTTCTTAAAAGACTAACAAGTTTGGATTGACTCTGTAAGATATGAAGTCACTTGATGCTATTCCAGAAAGAGAAATAAACCAGCATTCATATCTCTTTAATTTCTCAATAAACATTTCTGCACGGGGAAGTGCTTGGTGCTCAGCCCAGGAGAATTGAACTCTCCCAAAACGCACCTGAAGAGATGCACGTCCCTGCCTTACATTAGATTCTTTCAGGAGGAATAGGAAGTATGAGAGGCACAAAGAACCTTTCCTTAGTAAACTGCTCCATTCCTTTTGATCCATTCTGACACTTCGTTATAGGTGCTGCTACCATGAGCTCATGATTTCTGTGCTGAACTCTTTACAGTTACAGGAATAGAAAGGTAAATATAAAAAGACAAGGTAAGAAGGATGGACAAGAGAGTTTCTGTGGGTAAAAATTTTTTATTACCATTGGAGCCTATAACACTTTTCTAGAAACTTTTATGAGAGAAATTACAAAAATCAAAGACATAAAAATTTCTGAAAAGATTTTTAGAAAAATTGTTTATATTTGATATTTTAGCTGGTTTAGAGTCATAAATCCAGAGTTTGGGTTTGAAGAGGCCTGAAAGGTGATCCAGTCCTAACCACCCTGCTACAGGCAGGGTCATCTTTCACTAGACCAGCTTGCTCAGAGCTTCATCCAGCCTGACCTTGAACTTTGCCAGGAATGAGTTATCCACAACTTCTCTGGGCAACCTGTTCCAGTGCCTCACCACCCCCACTGTAAAGAATTTCCTCCTTATGCCTAGTTGAAATTTACCCTCTTTTTTCTTTGAAAAACAATCTCTTGTCCCACCAAAACAGATCCTGCAAAAAAAGTGTTTCTTAAAATCCCTCAAGTGCTGGAAGCATGCAATAAAGGTCTCCCCAGAGCCTTGTCTTTTTTGGACTGAACAACCCCAACTGTCTCAGCCTCGCTTCATAGGAGAGGTGTTCCACCTCTCTGATCATCTTTGTGGTCCTCTTCTGCATCTGCTCCAAGATGTCCGTGTCTCTCTTGGGGCCGCAGGGCAGGACAGAGCACTTCAGGTGGGATCTCCTAAGAGCAGAGTGTAGGGGCACAGAATCATCTCCCTCAGCCTGCTGGCCATGCTGCTTTTGATGCAGCCCAGGATACGGTTGGCTTTCTACGGTGCAAGTGCACATTTGAGTGCACGTAGGAAAGAATCCCTATCTAGATCCCATGGAAATGTCACCATAAACACTACTTTGTCGTAGGCATCTTCTTCACCTGCTTGTTCTAGAGCAGCTTGTTTCAACAGAGAGCAAAATGATTTCTGCCTGCAGCCAGTGGGATCATGTGCTGTGGTGCTTCTGAGTACAGCTGATCTCTCCTGATGTGCACCAGCTGGGCTTCTGGGGACAGCTCCAGTAAGGACTTCCCTGCCTGAGGCAAGGCTTGACACAGAAGCGAGGCTCTAAATCTAAAGCCACCATCCAGAATACACACAGATAGCTGCATTTCAAGCTTAGAGGCTTTAAATTAACCAGCTATCTCCTTGTTTAACCTTAAAGTCTCCCAAATGCTTAGAAATCTGTGCGTCTACACATGTCCTGGAGTGCCCCAGCAAGAGCAGCTGGTCAAGTATTTGTTATTCCTCCATCCTTCAGTATCTTACTGTGGCAGTAGATCCAGAGCACATCAACATGTGGGAACTCTTCCTTTCACAAAACACAGTAGTAACTTCTTTTTTAGAATGCAAGCAAAAGAGGTCATGCCTGCTGCCTATACAGCACCAATGTAGTTAAAGTACTTGTGCAGGTATTGGGAGATTTCAATGGACTTCCCAATGCAGGGAAGGGTTTGCCAGTTACCATGCTGGGCAAGAGCCCTCTCTACTGTTCCTCTCAGAGCTGTGATAGTACAAATGGTAATTCAAGGTTCATGCAGTCAAAAGAGAAAACTACAAGGTTAAGCATTATGATTTGTCTTTATTATCTGGATGGTTTGGGTTTTTTTTGGTTTTTTTTTTTTTTTTTTTTTGCAGTTGTGATTATGTCTTTCCTGGGGTCAAGCCACTGTCCCACCTCTACTAACATGACAAAGGCTCCTCTAGGATGATAAGTACTACACAAGAGTAAATATCCTAAAAACTAAATTATTCTAAAACTAAAGAGCAAATTAACTCCCAGATTGGTAACCATTAGAAATCTTTCTCTGAACCATGGTAAGAGAATTATTCTGAAAGCCAATGTAACTGCTGAACAGGAGCAAGATCTTTGAATTGAATTATTGAAGAACATAGAGAAAACATGGTGCTCCCTTGCTAAGAAAAGCAGATATTGAAGAAAAAGCTCTGTGCAAAATAAACCAAACCAGATTAAAAGAGTGACAGACTCAGTTTTGCAGACTAGACACAACCAAATACAGTCAGCAGCAGCAAGTTAATACTTTGTCTCCCCCAGTGATGTGTTCAATTACTGAGACGAGGTTCACGCAAAATGAACAGCACAGTAAGTAATTAATTGTTCTGCAGATACTTTGAACTCCAAGAGGTGTGTTACATTCTGGCTGTCACCACTCGTTCTGCAAAAATCAGAAGATTTCACATGTCAACTTTTGTTGAAGACAGTTTCTTTATACTTTCCAAATGAAACTCAGAAGGAAGAAAGGTGTGCTATAAATCTCAGAAGTTATTTACTCAACATTTTACACCAGCTTTATAGGTGCTTTAGACAACTCTGTACAAACATTAGGTCATTTCATCAGCTGGGTTTTGGTGGCAGCTGTATCCAAGCTGTCTATCAGGGATGGATGGCATAAAGGAATAGTGGATGGGGAAGGAAGCACACATAGGAGGAAGTTTCCAAAGCAAAGTGGAAAGGTAGTGCTTGACAAGAACTTACTGGGAATAAAACTGAGGTCAGACATGCCTTCCTGAATCTTTGTTTCAAGGCTATGAAATTCACTTCCTGATCAGTGCCTCCCTGAGAGAGCCTTCTGCTGTACAGATCATCATTAACTGGCCCTTATCACTGCCTCTTTTCCCAAACTATCATCTCAGTTGACAATTAGTTCAGAGCTGCTGTTCGACTACACATAGCTATAAGTACGACATGGCACACCTTCCTCTATGTAAGAAAACCAAGTACACAGAAGACACTAAAAATCCACAAATACATACTAAAGCTCTTGCTGAGTCCCACTGCAAACTGTGCTTAAAAGCCCTTTCCATAGTCTTGTCTATGGAACAGGAAAGTTCTGTTCATATTTGCCTTTGTGTTTTTTCTTTTTTCACAAATATTCATTTCCTCCTTTTCCAGCAGCACCTATATAAAAATTTCTATCATGGCAGTGGAGTTTTAAGCAGGCTTTCACTTGTCTTTATGTGGAGAAAAAGACGTATATATAAAATGAGGCCACAAGTCATAATATATAATTATACGATAATTCAGGCTGAAAGGGAATTCAGGAGGTGAACACTGTTTCACTGAGACATCCTGCAAAGAATGGCTCCAAGAAAATGTCAAAAAATTTCATAACCATATTTTGAAGTGCGTTAAATCAGTTTCTCTCAGAAATGGCCCAAACTGTAACCCAGTACCTATACGACCCAAGCCTGGATTTTAAATTTCTAATAAGTTGTCATAAGAAAAATATCCATCTTTTGACAGAATGAAAAGTACTTTTCCAAAGTAATTCAAAACTTCATTTGTTTTGACAAAGCTGCAGATACTGAGAAGTCTTCTCTTGGCATTCAGAAATAAATAAAAAGAGTTCTTAATGTAATTTGTTGAAAACTAACGAGCACATGGATGAGTTAACTTTTGTTTAATCACTTGAGCACCAGAAAGCAGAATTATTAGCATTCCCTTTTTGCATGAAGAAGAAAGTGGGATTGATCAGCCCTGCATTCTTCTTTCTCCATCCCCAATGTTTGTATTGATCTGTGCAGCATGGAAGACTTGGACCATGTGCTCATAGAAATTGTCCATTTTGAAAACTTTCTATCATATTTCAGCTTCCCCTATTGTTACAAATAACAAGACTGCTGGTAAATAGCCATGGTTATAGGTAAGTTCTTTGTAATCTTTGTTTCTTTATTTGTAGCTTATGGCATTTCAACACTGTTTTTCTGTAGTAACAGTTCTACTTCTTACTGTATTTATCTATTTTAGAAAGATCTTTGTCCAGATAGATAAGTGTATTTTTCTGTCTTAGTTGTGTCAAGTGTTAGGAATGAGCAATCTGCTATGTGGTGCTAAGTTGCTGTCTGGGGTCAACTCAGCATAACAATTCCACATGCTGAATTTTTTATACCTTACTCAGAGCCCTAGATTCTGAAGGTAAATCAATATTTCAGAATCCAAATTTTGATGTTAAAAGAAGAAACAATAAAATAAAAGACAACCTGCCTGCCCGTGATGTTGCCAGGAAAAAAAAAATCTTGAAAATGTGTTCTGTTTCTAAGAACTAAGGAATGATGGTCTACTTAAGTCATTTTAATGTTTGGAGTTAGCAGCAATACCCACTTCATGTGAACATCTGTGCCCATTTGCAGTCTCCATACCTGAAACACAGCTCTGAAGTCCCACACATGCTGACATATGTTTATACAGCAATTAAAGGGGGAAGCTGCTCTGCCTGCAGTGTATGACTACTTTTGGAGATCTCTGGCATCTTTACAAAAGCAGCACTGGAGGTGGCTGGAATCAGTTCTAATCCTTTTCCTTGTACTGCTGCTGTTGCTAATGGCTTCTGGCTGCTACTGTAAGGAACTGTGCCTCCTTCAGGAGATTCTTCAAGATGGATGAGGACTCCACTGGAGATTTGTGGGAGGGTCAGCAGATCAGAAATGGGAAATAGGCCTCTGGCCTTTTATCTACAGCACACAGATGTTCCTGAGGTAGCTCATACAGCTACTCTATTCCTTGCCTCTCTGTAACATATAGGGACCACAGGGAAGTTGATCTGCTGGAACCTTGTTTAGTTTCTGTCTGACAGATGAGAAAATAAAGAAATCTGAGACCCATTTTAGGGAAGTACACTGCTGTCTGGTCTCTGGCAACTTAGTTCAAATCACACTGCTTCAGGGAAACAGGCAGAAGATGGTGCAGATTTGACCAGTTTCCTTCTGTGCTGGTTTTGGTTGGGGTAGAGTTAATTTTCTTCACAGTATCTGATATGGGTCTCTGTGTGCTAGAAACATTGCTGACAACACAGGGATGTGTTTTGTTACTGCTGAGCGTTGCTGACACAGAGTAAGGGCTTTGCTGCTTCTCACTCCGCTCACCAGCAGCAGCTGGGGGTGCACAAGGAGTTGGGAGGGGAAACAGCTGGGACTGCTGAATTGCTGACACAGAGTAAAGGGCTTTGCTGCTTCTCACCCCACTCACAGCAGCGGCTGGGGGTGCACAAGGAGTTGGGAGGGGAAACAGCTGGGACTGCTGATCCCAACTGACCAAAGGCATCATGACCACAGAGCATGCGGCAATATGCTCAGCCTATAAAGCTGGGAGAAGAAGAGGGAAAGGTGGGTTGTTTGGAGTGATGGTTCTTGTTTTCCCTAGTAACCACTGCACCTGGTGGAGCCCTGCTCTCCTGGGCATTGCTGAACACCTGCCTGCCCACAGAAAACTGAATTAACTCATCCATTTCCTTTGTTTGCATGTGCAGCTCTTGCTTTACCTCTTAAACTGTCTTTACTTCAACCCACCGGTTTCCTCACTTTTACTTTTCTGGTTCTCTCTCCCACCCCACTGGGAGGGGGTGACTGACTGGCTGTGTGGGACTTAGCTGCCACCAGGGTTAAACCATGACATCAAAATGGAAATCATGTGTTCCAGACAGGCGAGGTTTGGGATTCCAAAGAACAAAGATTATTCAAGATATTACACTTGCCTTTACCGAGACATGTCCCACCACGGTCCTCTACTTCTAGCAGAGAAATTCTCTGACCAAAGGGATGCACATGACATGTAAAAACTGTTTCTGACTACTCATAGGAATTAAAAATCAGGAAAGACATCATGCCAGCTTCATTAGTTTCCTATCCTTTGCAAACCAGAAATACATTTCTGTGATTTTAAGTGTTTACACTGCTATCTACATTTCTCTTTACTAAGAACTGCAATTTAAGGATACTCTTACCAATCTTTCCCAGTTTAATATGAGTGCAGTTCATTTTAATTACAGATACAGAAATATCTGCAATGTCATGCAGTTCCAAAGCTCTTTAGTCCTTTTGGATGAATATTTATGGGGTGCAAGTACTGCTTCTAACAGTCTCAAATTGCATAGATCCCACGGAAAATAAAGAGAAATTTTACAGCCTTTTGTAAGCTCACACTCTCCCAATTTTTCATCTAATTACCTAATTATTCTCTCATTGATATAAGCTTTGCACAAAGAGTACTGAATGGGGCTACAGAAAGGTGATACCAATTAATTACTAACAGTAATTGTCATTTCATAATCACATTAAGTTTTAATTTGCTGCTGCCAGCTTGTTAAACTGCCAATTACACATCTCCTTCTTTTATGTATTAAGAAAAATAGTAATCATGCACTTACTGCTTTATAATTCCTAAGTTAATTTTGCAGCAGCTTGAGGTATGTCTTCAGTACTCTGCAGCCATGCTGAGCTCTTTGAAGAGTCCAGTGAATGGGAAATTAACATTCTGAAGCAGCCTCATTAGAACCAAATAAAATGCTCATTTGGAATGCTTTAATCTCAACCATCGAGAAATATTCACTGAAAGGAGACACTAAACGACACCACAGCTTGAGTGCACATCAGTAATCAACATGATGTGATTTTTTGCTGTGTATCTTCCCTTTGTGGAAGGGGAGAGGAAACAGACAGCTTTGCTTTCTCCCTATTTGGTTGTGACATGAAGGTTGCTCTACAGGCACTGAGCTGGGGATGACAGTGCCAGCAGAGGAGCATGTAGAGAGCTTGCAAACTGCAACTTCATCCTGCAGAACTCCAGGGATAAGCACTTGGCCTGAACATTTCACCTGATATGGACAACACCACAAGCAAGCACTACAAATTGGATGTCAGTCCAATTCCCTATACCATAACTCTAGGATTATTCATAGTTCTTTATGGTTGAAGTCCTCAAAAAACAAGAGTCTCGCTTCCAAGAGAAAGAATTGGAAGTCTCTCATATTAACTAGAACCAACTTCTAATATTGAATATCAGGATTATTTTTATTTCCACTGTTCCTTAATATGATTGCAAAGATTATGTACCAACTCACACTAACATTTTCAGATTCTGATTTACTAACCCCATATCTCTCAGCAGTTTCCAGGTCAGATGGATCTGGCTTTTCTAAATGAAATGTAAGGTATGGGAAGGGAGGAGAAAAGATAAATATTTCCCTTCAGTCTTTCTAGACCCCAGCAGCCTGGCAGAAACTTGACTTCAATACAATATTGCAAAAAGTAAAAGCCACATGCAAAACCCTCTTGAAAAGAATATAAGATCAGTAGAGGTTTAGTGAAGCTAGGAGAAAGGCTCAAAGGAAAATTTTGTTATGAAGAAAAATGAGTAAGATTTTATTGCATAAAAAAGACATTGGGGAAAGAAACCCACTGAGATACTTAGCAATTGTGACATAGCTGCAAATCTCTGATCTCTTTATTTTACATCTTTCTTTTTCTCAATGCAGTGCAGAAGAAAATGACAACCTGAAGCTCAGCAAATTGCTCCATGTGTGTCCCACCTTATATTCAATTGTTCTTTTATTTTCTCTTATTCTGCTGATGTTTGTAAATTCTATTATTTTTGTACACAGTCCAAAATAACAAGGTCTATCAAAACTAGCCAAAAAAAACACATCTCTGCATATTTCACTTTCTTTTTATTTTCCTCCTTTTTTTTTTTTTCCTTCATCCTTTTCTCTTTTTCAACTGTTTGATGCAGGTAAAGCCAAAGTAACAGACTATTTAGGTTGAATATCACTAAAGAATTTTGGCAGTGATATTTACTGACTTGTGAAATATTGCCCCATGAAAGTGTCAGAGCCTTCACTTTAAACCATTCTTACAGCACTCTAGGGAACAAGGCAGCACCAGCCTCCAGAAGGCAACTTCACAGCATATACTCAGCCTTTCCTGCTCACAGTCCAGATAAAAACACCATCAGATGTTTTAGCATTTAGCTTTAGTGTTTTCATAAGTTCAGCTCTTCTACATTTTGGAATTACAGAACTAACCACACAAAAAAACTTGGAACATATTTACCAGAATTTCTCTGAGTGTGTGCAAATTTCAGGGTTTTAGTTCTGGTTTGAGTAGAAAGAAATAGTCAAGTCAGTTCTATTTAATCTAAGAAAATTCAATCATATTCAATAAAAAATTATTTTTCCTACATGAAACTATTACAGAATTAAAGTAATTTCCAAAGTATGTTTTATCTCTGTGACTGAAGTTACTAGTGACTACTGACTGATATCTCTGGTGCAGCTGACCAAAACCTTGTGGACCACATCTTTTGCACAAAGTACACCAAGCAATATGTCATTGAAACATACTGAAAAACAAGATGGAACCTTTAAGAACTATATCCCAAAGTTTAAAAAAAAAAACTTTTTAAAAATAGGTCTATGTTTAAAAAAAAAAATTACTATTAAAATTACTGCTTTCTGTATACACTTCAGTTTCAAAAATCTTCAGGGTGCTTATTCAGTATAGTCCATTCTATTTCATTTGGAAAGTTTAGACATTCATGTTCAAGACTTTTAAACAGTATCATTATTATTGCTATTAGTTGTTAGTATCATAAAGATAAGTATATTTAGATCACCAAGAAGTGGGACTTCATGAAGACACAGCAATGTATTCACTAGGTGCTACAACATTCTGCCTGATTCCTTGGACCCATCATGGAAAATGGTAATTACACACCCCGTCCTGATAATTTCCACCACCAAAAGTTTTCTGCCGCTGTGACAAAATATATAGCTCATTATTTCTTCTACAATACTCCTCAACAATTTGTCTGGGATTTTCATTAATAATTTCCTTGCTTTTCTGTGGTTGTGAAATCCAGCAGTAAGCAGTAGGAATTGTTATTTCCATGGTGTGAGCAGTGTGCCACCGAAGCTCACACCATTTAAACTGTGAATGTATGATATAAAAACAAGACTACAGAGATAAATAAAACAGTAAAATATTAGGGAGTTCTTACCTGCAGTCAATGCTGCAGTGAAGATGCTGTCTCCCTTTGATCTTAAGCAAGTTGTCTGGAGCACTGGTAGCAGTCCAGCTCTGATATTACACATCTAAGAGAGGACTATAAAAACAAAAAAGATGCTTGAAACATATTCTAGCATTTAGAACCATTTTGGACCCTATGTTGACACAAGCACTTTGGCATCAGAGCTACAACTAATAAAACTGCACACACATATCTACTACAGTAGATAAAGCTTTAAGAGAGTGCAGACACAAAATTAAGCACTTTCAGTGTAGCTAACAGGGTCACACTTGGTCTGTTCAGATATTTTTAGGTTATGTGGCCCACTAAAATTATTTTTTAAAAATTTCACCATCACTGAGTGGCAATAAAAATACATTGGATAAAATCTCACCAGGTTTCAAGCCAGGCATCAATTCAATTAATATACAATGCGCCTTGTCTGGTGCCAAACTTGGATGAAATAAGCAATGAGGTGTGTTTTGTTACTGTTGATGTTTATGTCTTGAGACTCTCTAGTCCAATTTTACAAACCAAAATATTTAGGCTTTAATTTTGCTGTAGCCCCTGTTTGATTAAAATATATTACAGAAGCTCTGTTTCTCCTGAGCATCAAGCACTCAGTGCTTTTGTATTTTTCCTTTTGTGGAAGGACAATTCCTTGGCTTAATCTGTTTGAAGATCTGTTATTATTTGAATAATGAGCATTTTACACTCTCATGCCAGGCCATGCAGATGTTTGTGATTTAATACCACTATTGTTGACATCAATAGGAGTTGCAGTTTTGCAATGAAAGCAGGTCATACACTATAACATGAAAAAGTAAAATTTAGGCAACTAATCAGTATATTTGCAAGCCCACTTAAAATAAGAATAATGGTGGGCAGAAGGATTCTAGTCTATCTCCTTGTAGAAGTGATAATAGACCTTCATAGCTCTAGGATCAGCTACTAAATCTCATCAGAGCTACTCGGTTATCAGCTATCATCTCATCGCAAATTCTCCGTACCTTCCTGGTGATTTCCTCATGGGCAGCTCCTCGCAGTACTGACTCCCTCACAGCACAGCCAACAAACTCCATCTAACTTAACTTCTCCACCAGCCAACCTGCTCTTTTACAATACCCATCCCAACTGGATCCAGCTGTGGCCCATTAAGGGCAAGCCTGTTCCTAATTGTTGATAATTAACACAGCTGTAACCCCTTAGGGGTGAGATTACCTTCATCACTATCTCTATTCTCCTACATTCCATCCATCCACAGTTAACTACTTTTTGCTAATGATCTCTTCTGAATTTCTCTCTTTCTGGGCATAGGGATTTAATCCAGAGGGTAATGATTGCTGCAACTGATGTTAATTAGGAAAGCTGTGATTTTCAGCAGCAACTTTCTGTTTGTTGATTTCACTCAGAATCAAGAAGTAAAAATTAAACTAACTTTACTAATAAGACTTTCCAGTAGTTTTTAACATATTGTTATTCAGTATTTTCCAGTAGAAAAACAAGTTTACCTTTATCATTCGCTGTGTTTTTCCATTTCTTTTCAATCTGCATATTCCTTTCTGTGTTCCTCTTTCTACCATCAGCCCTCAGTTCCATTATCTATCTCTCTTTTTTCCTGCATTTTATTTTTCTTTTTTTTTCCATCACTGAAATGATAAAAGGGCTCTGTGGAAAAAAAATCAGACCCAAAAGCCTCATTATAATATCACTAAATTCTATGTTTGGCAGTGTACAGTGTGCCATCTATATTATAATATATGCACTCATGATAAATGAAGCTTTCCTATAAAACTTGGCCTAACAAGCTTCCTAACATTTGAGGACTTGACTTTGAAATTGTAGGTTAGTTTAACATTATTTTTTAAAAATTAATACTGAAGGGTCAGAAAGATAGATGTGTATAAAAATAGAGAGAGAGACCCAACTAATTCATCAAAATAAGGAATAAGAGAGTCACAGTTTTCAATCACTCTTGAAGCTATGGTTGCAGGCTCAAAAAGAAAAGCATGTGCCACTTCACAATAAATTTACACCCAAAATGTTACCCCTTTCAATGACCAGAGCTTTCATTTAGTGAGCAGGCACATACTCAATATACCCTGGGAGCTACATAAACACTCCAAGAACACAATATCCAGACTATGAACCCAAGCATCTGACACATCTAATTTGGATCTTAAGTTTTGGGACCACACACGAGTATCTAAAATGGTGTTGTTCTGCTTTTAACTGGGGTTTCTTTGAGCTATTGGTCTCTAAACATTTAGAAAAAAAAAGAGGAGTTTCCTGCCTGTGCAGTTTGCCCTACATCCTTTGTTGTCTGCGCTTAGTTCTTTAGGAAAATTCTTGTAAGGACTGCTCACCTGCCTCCTGAATCTGAAAACCAGCATTTTGGCTTCTGTTCCCTGCATATAACTTCCTTCAAAGGCAGACCTTTTGTCCAGAGAGCTGCTCTGGACATTCCTTTCATTGCTGATGCAAAGGCATTCCAGGTTTCTCAGCCAGCACTCTGAATGGTCACTTAGAAGAGGCCTTTGCTTTGCTACAGTCCAAGTCATCCTATGCTCAGATGAAAGAAACATCTCAAAAGCCAGTTCCACTCCTAACAGACAATAGCTGAAATAAGGTCAGTGACTTAGAAACATAAGGCATTTTTTGTTACATCCAAGAACCTGAAGCATGCCTTTCCTGCCAGTCAGTGGCATCATTAAATCTCTTGACAGTTTTCATTATTAGTCCAACAGTTTCTTACCTTCTTTACAAGCAAAATGCCAGAGGAGACAATTTCGGCCATTAGGACAGTTACACTGCATAGTTTTCCCCAGCGATGCAGTCACAGTCCTGAGTCTCTATACATTTCCATTGCAAAAGGTTTCTCATAACCCAGCAGTAGTGATGCCATGGTAATCTCTACATGAAGTCTTTTAAGTTCCATTATAATATTTCATTATTATCTCAAACTTAGTGTTAGATCCCCAACTACAGGAATAGATACACCACCTTACAAAGGCACAGCAAGAGAGAAACGAGATCAAAACATCTTACTAGATAAAATAAACCTTTGAAAATGTTATATTTCTATGAGTTCTTAGAAGATTTTCTGAATGGTTTCAAATGATGTAGGATGGAAGTGTAATTTTCCTAGGGAGAATCACTGAAATAGCATGATACAACATTCCTTTAGCAATACAGTTATCATAATTCCAAGGAATTAAGCTGTACCAGGCAATAAAATCTATAAAATCTAGCAGCCAATAGATTCTCATGTTTCCTACTCATCATACAACTCATACGCAAGGATTGGCGAGACTGGCAGAACCCGAGAGGATGCGAGCTCACTAGTGTAAACAATATCAGTAGAAGACAAAAGTGAATAAATCCTAGCTCTTTCCATAAAGTCTAGCCAGCAGGGAATGAATCAGTTTTAAAAGGAATTTAAATTTTCTAAACTAATTATTATGCCACAGCATATCCCATTTAGCACTGCTAAAGAACAGCTACCTCAAAGGCAGCCGCTGTTCACACCACGATTCCAAGCAGCGAGCAAAGACAGGTCGGGCTACAAACTGCAGTTAATTCCACCCTGATTACCAAGGGACACACAGCATGCTTCAAGTGAAGATTTCAAAGAGCTGCAACATTTTAGCTAAGAAGAGCCCGTGGTTATTAAAGTCTTAACAAGAAAAATCAACACAGAACATTGTAAAATATTCTCATTTATTTTCCAGCAGTCGATTTTCTTTGAACCACAAATAAGACTAAACAGATGAAACAGGTCATAAGAAAGTCTGTTCATTCCACACCAAACCATCAACAAAGAGTTACTGTACATGCACCAACATGCCCTTTTTTTTGTGTACACAGATGGCTTTTGAAAAATCCAGAGAATCTGATAATATATAGGCAATAAGCAACCCATCTTTTTCTCACATCTCAGAATGAAAGAGCATGCATATGGAGACCAGCTTTTTTCTTTGAGCTATTTTGTGTTCCTGTTGCAGATTGTCACCCAGACCAGAGATAACTGTATGTGAAAAACAGTCACTGGTAGAAAAAAAAAATTCATCAATTTCCATCCTTCAAGTTTTGCATTAATTTCTTAACTCCCTCAGCCTTGAAGTTTGGTGCAGCAAAAACATCCAATAGAAAATGAAGATTTTATATCTCAAAAACAGTGGTCATGGCTAAGCAGTTGAAAATAAGACCTCAGGCTCGTGATTCCTAGATTTTCTGGGTTAGGAATTGTTCTGGAACATGCCACTGTCAGGCCTCCATGGCAGGACTGATGCGTGGCTCTCCCAGGGCCCTGACTTCACCAAGGGCTATAACAGCCCTGAGCCACCTCACCTTGTGGGCTTGGGAGCTGAGTTTGAGCTCTGGGCTGGGACAGAAAGAAATGTGAGCATTTCCCCCTTTTTGTGCTTGCTCTCTTTGCTGAAAAGATGCCTGTTTCATGCTAATGTCTGACTGTAAATGGATGAATTTAATATTGTACAAAGAGTAAAAAAAAAAAGGCATTTAAGTCTCAGTGATTCTTCAGAACAGGGAAAGAAGGGAAGCTACAAAGGACAGAACACAATGGCACATTTAGTAGCATTTTCTGTCCAAAATGATCTGGAGAAAGAAGGTGTCTTACATCTGTGCCTATGGAAGGTGGGGGTTATTAAGAGGATCTGGGACCAAGGAACATTTAATGGTGTCTGGGAGCCACACATGTTCTGCTTTATCTGTCACTACACAGGAAACAAAATGAATTGCAATAATTTTACAAATATATACCTAACAATGTTAGGTGTAACCTAACACTCTTAGGTTATAAAAAGCATTTTTGTTTTAAACTATCATGAAGCCAGAAAATTGACATGTAAAGATATATCTTATCATTCCCCTGATAAAATTTGGTCACTAACCTAGAGCTAAAAGCCTCTAATATTTTGTTTCTCTTATTTATTCAGTTGTTTTCATTTCATGATGGTATCTGCTTATGTGAATAACTAAGAAAAAGAATTGCCTTTTCTTAAACCCATTCAGTAGAATCTAACCTTTCAACCTTTGTTTTTGCATTGTGTTTCCTCCACTTTTCATTTTTCAAACAATGGTTGGTTAACTCAAAAGTAGAAAGCACAACATATTCATTGAAATATATACACAAAACTCAATTTCAGAAACAATTTTGTTGCTTTACTAATACATAGCAAGAGCACTGGCATAAGATTTTCAGTCCTTATGATTCATTTTTAAAACACTGAACACAATACAGCACTCAACAGACTTTTGTCTGATGCTATTGAATTCCAGTTAAACAACCTTTCTCCATTTACATATATCCACTACATGAAATTAAATAGCAACAGGAAGCAATACTTCTGCTTGTTTCAATTTTACTTTATCAGAAGCTTACTACTGTTTTTCCACTTTTGAGAAACAGGATGTCTTCTATTGGAATAAAAAGCACATGCTCTTTACAAAAGAAAAAATCTGAAATCTCTGCCAAAATGGAATGAATGAAGCTATATTGCAAATTATTTTCCTTAGTGAGTTTTCTTTACTGGTGTAATGTGATAAATATATACAACATATTGCTGTAAGGAAAAAAGTACTCATATTCAGATAACTTTCTCCAGTGCTAAAGTATCCTGTATGTATCCTGCATGTACCCCCCCTGAACAATTTGTGTTAGAAGCCAGACTACAATAAAGACGAATCTTTTATTGACTGAAAGTGAAAGCAAGCATTGTGTAAACACAAATTCAATCAGCATATTTGGTTTTGTTTCTGAGACAATTGTGAATAACTTGTCTGTCTTACACACTGCATCACAGCAAATAAAATCCATAGAATTGTGTCATTCAGAATTCCTCACACAAGCATGGCTTTACTGTGGCCCTGTAGATAAAATCCCCCAAGAAGCTTTTCAGGCCAGAAGACTCTTGCAATAATCTCACCAAACTTTTCCTCTCATAAACCACTGAATTTTATCAACAAAATCCTTTAAAAAAGATATGTCCTCCAGCAGAGCTATGTGAAGGTCTTGTCTATATTTAAGGGCCTCAGGGAGACGAATTTAGCACATTCATAAAGAAGTTTTTCCAGCAGTTAATGAACATTTTAAGTAAAAGTTTTAGTCTAATTGCTGTCTGCAGTATAGCTTTCTCTGTTAGACTGCAGAGCTCTCTTATTCTAAGATCATACATATATAAGGCAGACAAGCCACCCAAAAAATATTCATTTTCTTTTGTTGCTTTTTGCCATACTAACAACACTCTATTTATGTTGGTTATTTCACTGTAGATATGTTACAAATTGGATTTTTGCCTCCTCTGAGTTACACTGCATAGTTCTGAATCATGTTCTTTACTGCTTTCCAAAACAGAACTTCTCATTCTAGTAGTCTGTCCTGCATTCTTGACTCCATGATTTACTGTCTGCTATTCTGGTGTATTAAATTCTGAGCTCAAGGGACTCTGTTTATCAGGACATTCAGAAAACTGTAGAACTGTCTTGTGTCTATAATTTAGTATGTCACAATATATTTTTGTCATGGGTAACTTTCTGAAGCTTTCTGACTTGTATTTCTACTTTTATTTTAGGACCTGCCGAGCTAAGATGCGAAGAATCAATAAATTTTAAAAATAAAAGTAGATAGAAATTAGTCTTGTTAAATTTATCCTCTTCTGCCACAGTGCTGCACATCTTACAGAGGCACTGTGAATTAATATAGGGATGATTTCTTCAGGCTCTATTCCTTCTCACTCTTTTTCAGCACTTCCTTTCCTATGTGACATCCAACTAGGTTGGATGTGAAACAAACAAATACTACACTGTTCTGTGTACATTCTTGTTTAGGTTGCCCCCCTCTGAGAGGTGCTGTATTCCTGCTTCACTGACCTACTTCTGTTGTGATGACCCATGCTAGGATGAGCATGTTCATCTTGGGATGGATGTTTAACTTGGGATGGGTGTTTAACTTGAGCATACTTCTGTACAGGGAGCTCGGTGAGGGGCAAACACCGTGGCTTTGGGGCAGATGTGGAGGGAGAGCAGGGTCCTGCAGCACAGGGACAGGACCTGGAGGCTGCAGCAGGCAGCACACACCTCAGCTGGTCACTGCCACCGTGGCTCACTGCAGGTGCTTGCACCATCCATTCTGCATCATGTGGGCTGCCTGCATTCAGTGCACAATTTATAGGGCACTAGGAGTGGGTTTTGCCCATCACTGAATATTCCAGCTTTGCATTCTGTTTCTATAGGGCTAATTCATATTGCTGGATGAACCTCTTGTGACATTACGAAGGAATACAAGACATTCCTAAGTGAAGATGTATTACATTTATCACCCATGTAAATGTGGGTAATGCCGAATTTATCTGTGAAACAAATTCTCTTGGTGTAAGTGGACAGTTCTGTCCTTGAATTTACCTCATCTGTAATCAGAAAAACACGATTCTGTAGAAATTAGCAATGAATTTTGTAGTTATCCAGTCTTATGTTCTAGAATTTTTGTCTAATATTTCTGTATATTGAGAGGTATTGAAACAGAACTTACAGCAGAAAAAAAATAGGTTCTCTCTTTGGAGAAATGTATTTTGCTTTTACTTAGTGAAAATGGAATTCAGAAATAGAGAGGCATTTTGAAATATTTCAAAATGTACAATGAGACAAAAAAAGGAAAAAAAAGGAAGTTATGACAGTAATAATCCTTCATTAATCAGAGGCAGAACTCAGAGCTGAGTAATTGGCTCGGTCTCACTTTTCCCTAATTTGATTGATAAAAATTTCACTTTCTATTGAAATTTAGACGTATCCTGGAGCAGAATATCACAACAAATATATCTGAGGAGCTTGCCTAGAGAGTGGACTTAGAGACTTTGCATTCTTCATCTTCTGGAGTTTAGAGATTTTTCTTCTTCTCCTCTAGCTGTCCCTGGGATATCACTCAGTAAGATTTCCAGTGGTACAGAACAGATTGTTTTACAGTGATTGTCTTTCTCCTCAAACATAGGATAGGGACCATCAAGATCTTTCCCTAGCTTGTTCTTTGTCTTTCATGGTCTTTTGTCTCCCTCTCCCTTCTCTCTCATTCTCCATGTTAGCCTATAGAATTAGGAGATCTGAAAAGCACTGTGAGTGTTTCACTGATACACTCTGGACTAGCTACTGAGCAAAGAACATAGTGGACTCCTGCAGCAGTTCCTCCAACATCTGTTTCTGCATCCCATTTGTCTGCAGAAACATAACAAACCCCAATAATTAAATAGATAATCCTCTTGTGCGGAGAGGCAAATAAAAAATGTCAGGGAAAAACCTGCATGGGGATTAATTACTCCCAGTCACACAAACCTCTCATTAAAGCAGATTGTCCAGCTATTGGGCTATGTGCTGGACATTTCTAAATAGTAGAATATTCATACAAGTTGCTAAAAAGGTTTCTCTCCTGACAACCTTGAGTGGGATGGAAATGTGAGAGAGATGTCTGAGCAAGCAATTAGCATCCTTATTGCTTCTGTCTTCCTCAATAACCTTAGCATCATTAAAGGGCAATAACGAAGCAGATAAGTGTTATCCTTTGAAGAGGTTTAAAATGCAGGAAGAATAAAACAGAGTGGCGGAGTGACTACTTTAGTTTGCTTTGCACAGAAATTTGTTTACACTGAATAATTCACATTTGGTGCAGTCACAACCTTTTCATCTCTCAGAAAGCTTGCACAGCCTGCAAACAAGCCCATTACATTAGAAATTCTTGACACCTTGAGACTGAAAGGAAATCAATGCACTTGGGCAACTCATTACATTACAAGGTACAAGTCATATATTCTATAAGCTCATTATTGGCACAAGACCCATTAAAACATTTAGTAAACTTATCATGAGTACAGAATTTGCAGCTGACATTATTTCAAGTAACAGGCTATTTTTTATGCAAGGACTAATTTCTCTTGACAAATTTGTCCTATTGCTACGTAGCAGTGAAGGATTTAGGGGACTAAACTTCACCATGAAGGTTCCTTGTGGAACAAAAGTGGCACATTCAGTTTCTCTTATTCCTTAGGGCTCTTAATGGCTTTCCTGCTGTATCAGAATGCAACTCAGAAATGCTTCCACAGGACAAATTCTTCTAGGAAATCCTTGAGTTTGCTTAATGGACCTCTCAAGAATGACAGCTTTCCATCCTATTCCTAAGTTTTTACTATGAAAATGAGTATGTTATTATGGTATTCACCTATATGAATAACAAAAAATACTCCTTTTTTATTCTTATTCTCTCAAATTTACTTTAAGCAATCTATTCAAAGCCTAACTGAAATTCAGGGGTTTAGAAATTAACTGCTTGTTCATTTTAATTTTGATCTAGGTAGACTTGTTGGACTGTGGTCATGACAAGAATCATTCTCTGCAGTGCACATCATCACAGCACAGTATTAGCTGTGACAATCCCATGAGGAATGTGGAGCCATGTCCAGTATGAGGACCAGAGCAAAGCCAGGCATGAAAAGACAAAGAGAAGTTCATCTGTACTGCAACATCACCTGTGAATGGAGAAAATTATGGGATTCTCAGTGGTCACCTCCTGATTGTCAAAACCCTTTAAAACTCCATATATCATAACTTGCTCCATTGGCAAGTGGCATAAATAGCTCAGGCAGCTTAAGGGGCTCAGTGACAAACTGTTGTCCCTAGAGTCTACGTTTGATGAACTGAAGTGTTTGGGGAGATGGGAGGGTAAAGTGACAAGGTTTCAAGGAAATCACAGAATTTCATCTTCAGGCTAAGATGCACTCCTAAGAAGGCTGGAAATCTCTTGGCAGAAAGCAATCAGGCTAGAAAGAGGGCAAACCTGACAGAAATGCCCAGTGAAGCTGTCCTCTCACATTAACCACAGCCTCCTAAAGGCTGAGATCTCTGGTAGTGCTCTGTTGGAGTCTGTGTGCCTTGGAGACACGGCACTCAAGGAAAACAGACAGCGCGTTTGTGATGCCAGAAACAAACGCGTGGCACTGCCCCTGCCAAATTCTACACAGCAGTCTGGGGCTAGATTCAACATTTAAGGAATAGGGGAATATGTCTGAGAGAGGGAAGGGCACATCATGTTCTAGACTCAGAATGAAAGCTGTTAGGAAGGGCTCTATGGACCGAGAGACATTCAGATGGAAGATGGGTACTTGGTGTTTATTTTTCTCAGAAGTGAGAATGGAAGAGACCTTCTGTGCTTGCCTAATCAAGCTGGGTAAGCTACAGCAAGTTGCCCAAGACTGCATTCACTTTGAATATTTGATTGCATTGAGTTTTGAATATTTCCAAGGATGGAGACTTCATGGCTTCCCTGGGAAACATGTTCCAATGTTCAGCAGAAAAGTGTCATATTTTAGTGTCTCGAGGTTTGTGCTCAATGCTTCTTGTCACCAGGCACTAAGAAAAGTCTGGGTACATCCTTTAACATCCTCCCTTCAGATATTTATACATGTTGATAAGAAGCTCCTTGAGTCTTCCCTTCTCCAGGCTAAACTCTCCAAGTTCCCTTCCTCACACAAGGATGCCCTTGGTCATTCTTGTGGCGCTGCATGGATAGCCCCAGGATGGCCATTTTCTGGCTGGTTGGATAATTCAGCTCATCAAACCAGTGTCTTCTTTACCTTTCCTGAAGCACTGACAATTATAAACTGATGTTCCTACTAGTAGTAATTTCTCTGATATTTAGCTTATGAACTTGAGATTTAACTCCTTCTCATGCTGATGGTTAGAAACAAATTTTATCACAGGTCAGAGTGACCAGAAGATATTTATGGGGATATCAGTTGAAACAGGTACTTATATGGAAAATATCTCACAGACAGACTGGACTCAGAGAATTGTTCTCTTTCCTTTTAAAGAGAAGTCCAGGTTACATAGTAACACTGAATTTTAATTCTTGTTACTCTGTGGAAACCTGACAGCCAAATTATTATATTATCATGGAAGTAGGAGGTATTACTGTAATTCCTTTAAGCTGTTTTTCTTCTGTTGTTAATGATAATTTTAAAGTAAAATTTATATAAATTTAAATAAAATTGATGCTAACATCTGTTAATCTCAAAGAAGAGAGCAAGACCGTAAGCACTGCTGCAGGCAGTAAATCACATTTAAAGCTAAGTAATTGAAAGTGGGGCTAAGTGACACCTCATGTAAAACATCAGCAACTGTCAAAACTCTATTCTAACATTTTTTTCTCTGATGTTTCTAGCTGAGCTCCTATATTGGCCTGCCTATACTTAAAGTTATTAAAACGGAAATTAATAACAATTGTTAATAAACTGGAATCTTAATTTCTTGGAATCTTCTTGCTGAGGAAGATTTTGTTAAATAAGAAAAATGAACACTGCCAATTTACCTGTGAAAAATGTAAAATAAAATAAACCAAGAACCATTGCGTATGTATCAACCACATGTATCTACTGCTGTAACACAGAAGTGCAATAGGATACAAAGGTATGTCTAGTTCTCAGCAAATGGCTCATTCCTGCACTACTCAAAAAGAGGAATTAACTAAAACTAAAAGAAAAAAACCAACCAGCTTAGCATCTCAGAAGCTTAATTATTAAAATACCCCAGAAACTGGTATTTAGAGGGAAAAAAAGTTTCAAGTGGAAGCATGGCTTGGAACTTAATATTTAGAGGCTGAACTGTAAGAAACTGAATGTTTAAAGATCAGTTTTGTGGTTTTTTTTTACATTTTCACCTTTTCAGTTAGAACCTGCCAAGATAAAAAATCACAAAACCAAAAGCTCAGGTTTAGAAATGTTCCTTTTCAATTGCATAACTACTTGTCTTATCTTGTCAGTTTTCTTGTCAGATTCAATTCCTTGGCACTAACAAGTCCCCATCTGAAAGCTGCAGTGAAAAAAGCATCAAGTAACTGAAATGTGGATAGGAAATGGAGAATAGTGTAAACCTGGACAGCAATTCCACAAAGTTGATCTAGTGTTTCTTGGAAATATTTGAAAGACCAAAGCAAGATGAATTTACTTGAGAATAAAAGCCAAAAAGACAACCAGAACAATATGAAGGGCTGGTCTAATACATCTGGGCAGTAAAAAGGCAGTAAAATCTTTGCCATCTGGTAATGAAGAAGACAACAAATGATAGTGGAAATCAAGAGGAACAGCTTAGTTTTGAGACAGACAGTCTCAAAAACCGACCAACCAAACATAAACAACCCCCCCTAATAGGAAAGGAAATAAGCAAACTATTCTATAATGAGGAAATTATTCTACAGCACCTGCATGAATCAGTATTTGGTGCCAGTTTGTCTGGCACACCCTTCAGTAAGATTAATCACTGAGGTTCAATATTAAGTTAAATCTGGTAAGTTCAGCCATTCTGGGAACTTTTCTAGACTGACTAAAATTCTGAACATTTTGTCTAGACTTGCACCACATACATTGTAAAACCTGGAATTAATTCTCCAAGAGTCTGCCTACTGCAATTGTTCTAAAGCCTTGTTTAACAAAGGGGGAGAAAAATCTGTACGTGTTCCTAAGGATAGCTAAATCCCTGAAAATTATGTCAAAGGATGAGATGTATGAGAGAGGGAGGGAAGTGTGCAATTAGCTGTTCTCTGAATGATCCTAAGCAGAATGATTGGAACTAGAAGATCATTGTGCAGCTCTTCACAGTTACTCTCAGTAGGTGTTGTGGTGCAGAGGGAAGTAGGCACAGGGCTGGGCTGTGCTCTTTTCCACTTACAGCTTGGCCTTCAGGACAGTGTCATGCTGTGCATGCCCCTGTGCCACAGAAAAACTCATCCGGCTAAGGGCAACAGGGGCCTGTGGGCAGAGCCAACCCAGCAGCAGCCACTGCACCACCGGCCTGTCCTCACCTTTATCTGAAAAGTGCAGCAACAAGTTCTCATGAGAACTTTCTGTTTGACAGTAAAAATGATGAATGGAGTTGTTTTCTTTTGAGAAAATCCCGCAAGAGCTCAAAGGCCAAAATGCTGTATGATCTTTCCTTGGATGGGATCTGCACAGTGTGCTGTGTTCTGATCAGAGGTCTGTTGATGCTGTGCAGCTCAGTGTTCCCAGCATCTAAGGGGATGTAAAATTGTCTTTACCATCCTCTCTTTCTTGTGTTAGTGTAAATGAAAAGTGTTTTAAGAGATACTTTGGAGAGTCTGAGTCCTTTTCCTACTGGGATCATACTGAAAACCAGCACCTCCTGGGGAAAAAACTGTAAGAATACATCAGTGAGAAGGTGATAGGTCAGCAGGGAAACAGGTTTGTTTAAGGATTCAATGTAATAGTTCTTATAAAGTAATATTACTTTTTAATTAAAATTATCTGCCTTCAGGATAACTAAAATCACTTCAGAGAGGTTACAAGATGCCAACATTTCTCAGTTCCACATGGAAGTACTCATGCTTTCACCAAACCTAAATCTCGAGTTTTGCTTTGCTTAAGAAAAACTTTATGTGAAACTCTTCACTAAAGTATCATTCACTGGAAGATTGAGATTAGCTCCATCAGGAAAACTACAATGCACACTCTCAAGAGGGAAGGAAGGAGGCAGCCTTTATCTCTGCTGCTTGTGAATGATCAGCTCACTGTACCAGACTCCACTGAGGATGGCACTTTAGGAATTAAAAAATACCATGTTTTACAGCTGGTTGCTGACAGGACCGTGTTCCATGCCTCTTTCTCAGTGGCTCCGTAACTTCCTGCCTGTGCCTTTTCTGCCCCAGGCCATATTATCCATTTTTCTTTTTTTGCAAAGTGATGATGTAAGGCTCAGTCTTTTTGCACCTGGAAACCTTCCGTACATGCCTGCAGCAGCAAACCTGAATGTGTCTGCCAGAATATGCAAGCCAGAAATGCATCTGTTCCCCAGTAATGAAGTGGCTTCTTTCTGAGGGATACCCAGTTCCAGCTCATTTCTGTGTCAGGTTTCACATTGTAAAACCTGCAGCAGTTTTCTTCCCACCAGATATATTTTAAATAATTTTCAATTTCAACTGGTGTCACTTTGGCATGATGAATACTTTTTTCCTGCTCACAGTCATTAATTTTATTTTAAATGTTTTTCAGCATGTCCACTTTTCCTTATATACCAATGCCTTTTTTCATCAAACGGTTCCATTAAATATTTAAGTGTCCTAATGATGCTAATGCAAGTCTAGGAAGATGTAGGCAATGCATTTGCTCAGACCTGTACCAGAGCAGCATTTTAACTATGTGGTTCAGATAAATCTTGCACCCTTCCACTCGACAGTGAGCAGCTTCCAGAACAGAAGTCTGGGTCTACACCAGTTTTCTAAGTGGGAACATTACCAAACTTGGCCAGCATTTGGATACAGGGTCTTCTTTGGATCCAGCAGTTTCTAGTTCAGTATTGAGTTCGGCAAAACCCTGGAAACACTAATTCATGAGCTTTGAGAAGTGCACATCAGGCCAGCAGTCCAGTAATTTGTAATTCTGTATTTGGTGAGTGGTGATATGCCCTTAGTGAGTAACTATATGCCCTTTCAGAAAGTGGAGCCATCCACTGGGTACAGAATTCCTTTCAACAATATTTACATTACAGCTTTGGTAGCACTCCATAAGGGCTCTATCAGAGTTACCTGTGTCTCTTGGGTTGGAAATGTACACCCAAAACTGCTTCCTCAGTGGATTTTCTTTCTTATTCTTTAAACAGGCTCTCTCCTGTCTGTGAAATCAGTTCCTTGACTACCTCACAAAAAAAAAAAAAGTTTGTTTTCCACACACTTCCCCAAAAATAAATTCTAAATATTCTCAGACATTTAAAAGAGTCACCAAATCACTAATCTACCAACAGTGTTGTTTCCTGGCCCAGCAATAATTTCCACAATATTGGAAATATTCCACACTGTTGCTGTGCACACTAAGTTGTGCTTCTGAGCTGGTGCACTTGTTGCAGGTCACCATTATAATTTGTGAGGCTCTTCCCATAATTTTGAAAATCACAGATAAAAACATACATCTTGATATTATACTCTTGTTCTTCGTTCCTTGATCTCTGCTTTGAGTGTGATGCCCTTTGAGGCTGCTCCCAGTTACTCTGCACTCTGGGCATTTGCCCAGTGACAACAAAATCTCTCTCTATATTTACGTGTAAGTATGCACAAAACCACATATACACACACATATATATATACACTATGTGAATATTTAAAAGCATATTTATATATATATAAGCATACTTCTGTACACAAACACCTAGCTGCAAAATTTGACTGCAAAGGCTTTTCAAAGGCTGTTTCACATCCTTCTGTGTTTAAATACTGTTTCCCACACTGACAAGCGGTTTCAAATTAACATCTGCAGACCTTGCATTACTACTGGGTACACTTGCAAAGTGTTTCATTTCCTAAGGATTAGATTAAATACTTTGTCCAGAGACAGTGGAAGCAAATTCTGCTTCCTGTTGAAAGAACTCTGCTGTTGCCTTGATGCATCATGAATTTTTTTTGCTCTGTACTTATTTACTCAACTCCCCAGTGTAACACTAACCAATCTATCTAGACTCCTTGTCTGCTCCTTCTAACTTTTCACTTGAAATGGGTTTTTGCTTCTGCTATAAACTGTGACCAGTTTTCAGTTCTGGCAGCTGTTGTATGGTTTCTTGATCACAGCATGTTTTTATATGCAGGGGTCTCATGTTCTACAGTTTATCTAATTTTATATTAATTGACTGATTCATGGGTGAGTATTCAGGTTTGTCCAAAGCTTAGCTGTTGCTCAGAGGTGGTACTGATGCCTTCTTTTAGGTCACAGTGCTAGTCCTATGCAGATTTTCAACCACACTGAATATGGTTCTGGCTTTTGTTTGTTTCTCCCTGTTAAATTTTGAGCAAAGTGGCTATGATATAGTGCAGTGTTATGTTCTCTCTCCTTTACTGTCTTTCACTGAACAGAAACAAACTGGAAACAATTTTTCTATGTGTTTGAATTAGAGGACTCCAGAAAAAGTAAGAAGCTGTGCTACTTTTAAAATTATTATTACTATTACTAGTAGTAACCTGTTTAGTCAGTAGTTTTGTCATATAATGGTATATTTCTTTTAGCAGCCTCTTCTTTTCCCTTTATCCTGTCCTCTTATGCTGCTCCTGCAGTAAAAGAAAAAAAAAAAAAAACAACTGGGAATGCCCAAGAGAGTCATGGCACCAATCCACCAGAGTGGGAGAAGAGATTTGCTGTAGGGGAAACAGACCTGTGGTGGGAATGAATCCACACGCTCCAGTGATGATAACTGAAGTTATTTTCAGCAGAGCTGCTTCTCACATTACGTCTTTGCTGTTTTGCCATGGGGGTAGGCAGCCATTCAGAGACACGGCATCTTCTTTGGGCTGTTATGAAAACAGCAGATGCCACCGCTGGTTCCCCACTGGGACTGAATGAAGTGCTCAGTAAACAGAATGGTCCTACCTAAGGCAAGTTATATATTACATTGAGAGGTAAATGCCACTCCTTTCCTGTCTTTCATCGGTTCACACTGTATGAAATAGTAAAACTGCCAACAATTTACAGAACACCTTTCCTCTAGAAGCATCCCAAAGTCTTTACAGAGATCAGTTTTCCCTACTGTTAAAACACGAGAATCTTTAGCATCCAGTAACATTATATAAAATTCCAGGAAAGGAAATGGAACACTAACAAAAATCCCATACTCAGACTAGGCAAAAGTTTACTGTTTTTGGAGAAATAAACCTTCAGAACAACCTAACAGAGCTGTTCCATAAATGTGCTTCAAAATTGCTCTTGAGACATCTACATTGTGGAAACAAAAGCATATTCAAGCTTCATAGCCCATGCTTACTTAGCCTGCCAGAAAACTATTTCATACTTTGTCTTTTTTGATGAACCAGCCAGGAAACTGTGTCAAAATAGACAGCCATTTGCTAACAATCCATCATTCAGTCAAGGATGATACGCAGATTCTTGGTACATAAAGTGAGAAGACACTGTCATTGTCATGAATAAATCACAATATAAGCACAAAGATAAAGCAATTCCAGTGGAAACAGAGGAGGAACAGCCAAAATATTTAAATGCAGCAAAAACATCATGGGTACCAATCTATTGCTTAAAATTAGAGGGACTACCACAAAATAAAGATATCATAAATAAACATTTACCTGCACTAGGCTTTATTTGATCATTACTCTTGTGGATTGTTTCTCTTATTAAAATGGAATGGTAGAAATTGAAAGGAGATGATGAAGATATAAAGATTATTGACACAGATTACAAGATGGATTAAAATTAGTGAGAAAAGAAATAAAAAAAAAAAAGGAGATAAAGACATTTGAGCAAGGAAGAAATAACCTATGCAACACGACAAGCTGAAGAAATCACCTTAGGACCACAGAGCTAGTAAAAGTAAGGGAAAGAGTATTTCAGCTCCAGGCAGGGACACCATTTCATATGTTTGAACTCATCTGTTTATTCTGTTTCTGCGGCTGTGTCTTTAGAACTAGGTATTTGCCACCTGAAAGGTTTTTTAACAGTCACGTAAATTTTGCTATGACTAAACTGGCTATTATAGAGATATTAGTGTGCCATGCTATTCCAATTCAGCTAGATCAAATTCTTGCTCTTAACCTAAAGGATGAGAAATATTAAGAAAAAAACCCCCACCTGCAATATATGAAAAAGAGTGGTAGGAAATGTCTGCATTGGGAAATTGGAGTGATTCCAAAGGCACAAAAACACCCTTCTGCTATTTGATAATTATGAAAACTTTTTTTTTTTTTTTTTGAAGGCATCAGTAACAGCTGCTGACTACTAGCAAAACGTCTCACTGTAATAGCCTACAGAAATCGGAGGTTTTTTAGGGGTAGTGTCTCGGGCTGCACCTCGCGCTGAAGTTTAAAGCTCTGCTGCCATCTGCAGGGTCTGTCCTTCCTGTCACTGCGAGCTGGGAGTCTTCTCTGGAAACTTCCCCTTCGGAATCACACTGCAATCAGTATGTCAGACTCCATCACGACTGCTCTTTTGTTTATATCACCCTCTCTTGGACCCAAAAAGGCCAAACAAATTCAGGGTTAAACTGTAAAGAAGTCCAAGATAAATTTGGTCTATACTTAGCAATTTATTACAATTGTCTTTTTATAGATTATGTCATTTCTGTAGTCTTATTTCTAGTATGGCAAAATATATCATTACCAATTATGAAAATTCTGGAAACTGATAAAAAAATTAATTTATTTGAAAATCTGCTCTACAAAGAGAGCTGTGATTGCTTCTTAACGTGGAACAATCCTGCTCTTGGCCAGGTGACCATCTTCAACAAGTATCAGCCCAATGTAGTCCTCAGACCCCCCTCTTGCTATTAGAATACTTCAAAAACCCCTTCATATCTGACACAACACTGAGCAGATTCAACTCTTATTGAGCTTTGGCTTTTTATGTCTTCTCCCTGCACATACAAACCACAGCTCTGAACCACATATTCCACAGCTGTATTGCTGGAAAGAAAAACAAAGAGTTGAAATATAAAGATGAGGATGATTTTCAGATTTGATCCCTCTACATTGCAGTTCTAAGTGCAAAATAAATGAGAAGGAAGGAGCACACTCTTGCATTTACAGAGACTAAGAAAATTTCTTCCTTTTTTTTCGACCTGGAAGTGCTGGCTCCTGAGGTACCCTTTTACCAAGCCTGAGCAACAGTACTGGAGACAAACAGATTTTATTGCTGATTCCATCAAAGTTCTGACTTACCTTTGGCATCTAACAGATTGATTTGTTTCTAATTTGGAGAGTTCAGTTTCAGGTCATTTTCTGATTCCTCTTGATTTTTATTTTTTTTTTTTTTTTGGCAGGGCTCTCTGTACTACATTCAGCATGAGATCATTTTGATAACAGAAATAATTAAATATTTAGGATAGCCAGACAAGATTTTTCTTTATACCATGAAAAGGTAAGATTAAGTAATCCTCACCTTCAAATTAGTTTTGTTTGGAAACAGCTTTGATTCTAAAAATGACTGATTTCATGAACAGCAGCAACAGCAGCTTGTGGCTGACAAATGTCAGGCTTGAAAGCATTTGAGGTTTAAAAGAGTTAGAAACTAGCACTGATATTTTATTTCCAGATTTGGTTTTTGTGATACAATCATTAGACATTGCAGCCTTGAACCTGCTGTCAAAAAAAAAAAATAGTCTGGAGTCATAGTAAACATCATTATGTTTTCTCTGTACTGGTAACTTGGGCTACAGAGCTCCTGAGTGACTGACTTAAGTCTAAAAGTGTCATTGTTTGGCTCTGAAGCCCTCAACCCTAAGAATGCACAAGTTTCTCTATAAACTGTACCTGGTACTCTGGTTAAAAGTGGGCAGTGTAAAAGCGTCAGTGCTCTGACACATGGTCTCCACACCCTGCAGGTCCTTCAGGAGCATCCATCTGCCCTGCTCTGGGTCTTCCATGCACAGCAGGAACTATTCTTCTCCATAGAGCATCTCCTCTGATCTTGCTGTCCCCTGTCTGGCTCCTCACTCTTTTTGTTTCCTTCTCCTCCCTCCCTTTAACCTTTTATGCTCTTTCTAAAACACATTTCCACAGAGGTGCCACCAGCTTGGCTGCTGGCTCAGCTGGGTCCTGGTGGGGTCTGTGAGTGGCTTTCTCCAGTTGGCTCTGTCCAGCGTGGGGCAGCCCCTGACCTCTTCCCACAGGTGCCACCCCTGCAGCCTCTCTCTGCCCTGCTACCAAGACCTTGCCACCCACACAGCATAAAGTGACATTATAAATTACATAAAATTAACTTTAACTCATATAGTTGTTGTTCCTTTACCCTTCTCTCTAGAGACAGGCTAAGATTATGCAGTGAAGAAATGACTGCAAGTGGGGCATTGTGTGACACTTGCTACAGAAAATGGCAAGCAGATAGTGCTGGAAATAGGCTGAGCAAAAAGTCTTATGATTTGTGCAGTTGACGTAAATGAGTGGTTTAAGTTGTTGAAAGAATCACCAGCAAAGGTATCAGCAAAAGCAGGCTTAAAATTAAAGTGAAAGCACAACAAGGCTTGTTGTGGCAAGGCCCATTCTACTACTTACTAGATAGTTAAAGGACACAGAGAAAAATTGGACTGAAATCTAAAACATCAATCAATCAAAGCTAAAATCAACCAAAAATTGTCTGTGAGGAGTCTGCACATTGAAAAGGGTAAGGATAGAAATGCTGAAGGATGAAAAGGAGCAAGGAGACCCTCTCATTGAGTCACAAGGTTCAGGATAGACCTCTTGCTAAACCTCACTCTGAACTTGACCAGTGGTTTAGGCCTAAAGGTTTTAACAGCACTTCAACTTAGCAACACTCAATCAATCACTCAATTTAAAAAAATTAAGCAATTTAAGCTAATTTAAACAATTTAGCAAAATATATGTATATGAAATATACTATAGCACAACAGTAACTCACAGTTACTTACAGATCTAAAGTTGTAAAGAAGCTGAGAAAGTAACATTCATAGTACATTTGCTCCAGCATATTCACACCTGCACACAGGTAGAGACCTAAAGGAGCATGTACAAGGTATGTATACACCTGTGAAACTTCCCCTAGCATTCAGCACAATACTCACATCAGATGCTTTTGCACCCTCTCCATGAACAAAGGGTTGAGCCTCTGGGAGTGGGGGTTTCAGCTCAGGCTCCATCACAGGTGCTAGTGGCAGCACTCTAAGCACAGCAAATTTGAGAGTTTGCTGGTTCTAAGAGCTGTCCCACTGAGGAGAGGATTGCTGGCTGTAGCCCACTGCAGTCCAGGAGAGCACAAAGGCTCTCACTCTCAAGACCACTGCTTATTTTAAAACCATTACAAATGGCTTTAGACACAGTGATTTTCCATCCACACCACAATTCATGCTGAATAAGTTCTTTGAAGGTTTGACAATAAAAATGTTATTCCACTTAGGTTGTTATTCATGCAGGAAAACTAAGTTTCCAAGGCTGTTTTTAAGAAACTAGCTCTGTAACCAACTCCCAAGTTCCTGGGAGAGGTGGTGTTTCTGATAAGGTCAGATGAGTCGAGCACAGGCGATGCTCATCAAGGCCTAAGGAGCATTTTTGGGATCATGGTGTGGCCTGAGGAGAAGGGTGGGGTATGTTACACCACCACAGCAATAAAACTGCACTCTGGAGAAAGAGATTTCATCCCAATCTTTGCCATAAAATTACTAAACAGTACTTAGCAGCTTTTTAAAACAACAATTACCAAGTTCTCTAAGGCAGAGGGATATTTTTCCTCCAACACTGTGACTTTGCAGCTAACAAATTAACTGAAGGAGCACACAATCAGACCTTTAGCCACAGAGACAGATACCTAGAACAAGCCAGGTATTCTGGGTATGACAGGAGATAATGAAGAGCATGGCATAATCCTGAGAGGATTTACAGAGGGTAAGATCAGACAATTGCTAGCTGAGGTCCAGCTGGAGTTTTAACCACAGACTAGAAATGCACACAGTGCTGAGCTGGCCCCTCCAAAGCTCTGCACCACACTGCATCAAAGCTGACAGACCCCACAGACCTGAGCTGACTCTTCACAACCTCTGAACTAGTGTCTCTGCATCCTCAGCATCATTACTTTGTGACCCAGATAAATCATCATACATCATTAACAACTGCATATCCAAGGATGCTCAATTTGTTTCAATATCCAGGTCCCTTTTCCCAAAATTTTCATTTTTCTACACACTCTCTCTACTGCACAAAATACACACACACACACTCCCCTCCATGCCCCAACTTGAGACTACATTTTCTACTACCATATATAAACTGGCAACTAAAACATACTTGTCCAACATCATGCACACCTTCTGGACGAGACAGAATTCAAAATTCGGGATTAGGTAGCTCACTCTTGCTCTGGAGAACTTGCTTAAAGTTTCCATTGTGTTCTTTAAAAGCTGTAATGCAGTTAAAGCATTTTCCATTTCACAAGTCAGCAGCCAGGACATCTTAAAAATGTTAAATGGTTTGTTTAAATTAAAGCACTTGTTCTATGCTTGAGTTTAATGCTTTATACCAAAATCAATATGAGCACAATGCAATTCAGGTCAGAGAATTTAAGCAACTGAAGAATCTTAGTTCTGCTTTTCAAGAGTTCAGACATTTAGTAATAATTTTCTTCTAAAGAGTAAATTATATTTTTACTATCCATATAATCTACACTAGCAATCCAAGGAAAAATAGATCACTCACCAATCTCTGCAACTGGAACAAGCCCTATCTATTTTAAGCAGGAGTAGCTTATGTTAGGCAGATATTGCAGTAAGGTAGAAAAATCATAAAGAAGGGCCTCATGAAATCAAGCCTTCTCTCCTGGAATCAGTGGCTGGCCTTGTCAAGCTAGCACTCCGCAAGTTCCCATGTGAAAGAAATCCTGGTGTGAGCAGTTCGTTAACATAACAATCTACTCCTGGGTGAAAAGCAACTTGCACCTGTACAAACTGTTCTTACACCATTAGATAGTTTTAATTTTTCTATCTCTCACAAAGAACTTTTCCTGCATGTACACACTGGGAATTTGAGTGACCAATAAATACAGAATAATAACTTGTTACTAACCAATAAAGTATTTGGCAAGAAAACTACAAACCAATTGGAGTAACACACAAGGTCTGTAAAACTCTATAAAAAGGAGTTATGTGAATAAAGAATGGGCTTTTTCCACCATGAAGAGAATACAGTCCTGTGTGATTTATTCCCATAGGCAGATTTCCCAAATTTTCAATTACTGAAATAATATCACCTATTGGCTCATGAAGTGCAGTATTATTTACATTACTTTCAAATGCAAATGACAATGCCTCTTGCTGAAAATTGATTCCAAATCTGAAATCACTTACCATTTTCCAGTCAAGTGAAACAAGCATGCTTTTCAGGAAACTCCGATTGAAATCTAGGTCTGGATTAATGACTTCAGGACAGTTTCCCATTCCCAGATACTAACATTCAGATACTCATACCTGATATAAGCTGTAATTTTTCAGCAAGATAAGCCAATCCCACCAGGAACATTCACAGCAAAACCCAACTGAACACATGGCAGCACTTTACTAATCTCTCCCTACTGCCTGTTTTTCCCATCGGGGTGGCCCTGCTTCACAGATTCTTGTCACCGTGTAGTTTAACTTGCTGCACATGTAGGATGTCCATTATTTGTTCTACATGCCAAAATTACTGTAAATGTGCTGCAGTAAATTCATTAAGAAACTCAGTTTGTACTCCTTTTTGTGTTGCAGGCATGGTATCTCAGCAACAGTCATGCCTGCTTTTCCCCCTGCAGATGCTGTGCTGACTCCCTACTCCTCGATACAGCAGCTTTATTGGGCTGTGCAGCACCAGTGCACACATAAATACAGCATTTACTTCTCCTTCTGTGGAGCACTGAACTATGCAACTCCCAGAGGATGAAATATGGTGGGTGGGTTTGCCTTTTGCTGGGCATGTGCTGCTATGGGCTCGGGGAGGTAGAATTAAGGTACAGCAAGAAAATGCATGCAAGCTGTCAAGTCAATAACCTATGAAGAGTTTTTTTGTTTTCTTTCACTTCTGTCAGCTGATGTACTATACTTTTCTCCATAAACAAGCAAAATTCCCACGAATTCTTTAAAGATCATGCCATGCCAAGCACCAATAACCATATAAGCTGTTACTTGAAAAAGAGTTATGGGCAGTAAAACACTGTAAAATAACCTACATGGATTTTAGTAAAATATATAGATTTTAAGATGTAAATTGAGAATATAAAAGCTGTCTCAAGCTTTTAAAGATACTGGTTTTTTTGAGTGCCTTTTTAAAGGCACATTATACCAGTCACTAAAAGAGAAATAGCTCTGCCAGATAGACCACATGAAAATGCAAGAACAGTGAAAGTTATACAATACAAATGCAAAACAGTAAGTAAAATGCATATCTTACTTTAATTTTCACTTTTCTTTTAGGTTTCTTCCACTTTTCACTGCTTGTATTGCTTCTGCTCCTTGCAATTCTTCATTGCTTCTGGTAATCTCAATAATTCTTATCTTGACTTAATAATCTGTTCAGTTAATAGAAAAATCAAAACAAAACAAAACAATCGATTGAATCAACTGCAGAACATTTTTCAGAATGCACTAAACTAAAAAAAGAAATAGCAGATTCAAAAAGGTTAAATATAACTAGTTAAATACCTCCTTATCTTTTAGTTTTGTTCATTTGTAAATTTGACTTATTGTGTATATTGTCTTTATTCATCAGATAAATTTTATTATCTTGATTCATCACTTACCAATTCCAATAGCACAACCATTAATATGACACATTCTAATACAGCTGTCAGCTTCTCTTTCTCTGACCTCTTGTATAGAGGGTGATGAAATGTCTGGAATATCTTCTCATCCCCTGAAGAAATGTAAGAACTGGTCTCCCAAATGATGAACTAAACTGCCCAGTGACATCACTATTTGGATGAGATTGCTCTGGAGCCCAAGACCCAGATTTGAGCCAGTGCTGGAGAACACTAACCTGGGGCCAATATTGGACCAGCTATGGTATAAAGAGGTATATCCAATGCTAAATAAATGAGTAACAGATGTAGTGAATGCACTGGATTTGTCTCTAGAACCAGGAGAAGCAGTTCTTGTACAGTTCTTGTCAGTTCTTCATACACTGTTATTTCAACTTCCTTATAATACTCCTATAAACAGCATGAGACTTAGGGATTTCAACAAATATATGAGGAGAAGTTGTGTGTAAATGACTGTTACAGAATGGCAGGTAATTAAAATACTAACCCTTAAAAATTGCATTAAAAAATTGTGTTTTATCATTCTGTAAATACAGCTAAACAGTTTCCTAAAAGGGCTATGGAGATCATCACCAAAAAAACCCCTTCTCTCTATGAGCATATAATTTTCTGTGGTGGCTTACCTGTTTACTATTCTGGGAACAGATGGCAGTCCTGTGATGAATTTTGGAATTCAATATCCAGTATTCTGCCCATTAAAGTTGGCTGTTGTGTGAGACAATTCTCAGAGTCTAGGCTTTTAGACTAAGAGAAAAAGAAAGTGCTCCCTGGAGAAAATGGGTATTGGATAGTGTCACTTTGGTTTTGCCCAAAGGGAGTTTGAGATGCTTGCTCTTCCTCCAAGAATTGATCCTTTTCAGACATTGTAGAATCTCTGCAGTAAGATTAGCTCTGTCTCTGGAAAAAGAAGGTGGATCTCATCAACAGAAACCAGTGTATTTCTACATGTTCAGGAGAAGAATACACAACTTCTGTACTTATAGAAAATGTTGCAGAGAGAAATGCTCCCACAGTCATGGAATAAATAATAAGCCAATTAAAAGAAGTGAAATTATGTATTTGTCTGGGGCTTGGCAACATGCCCAGCTCTGCTGTATAGATGTGAGATTCATAAACATCACTTTCATCAAACTGACATTATCCCCCCAAATGATAAGAAGATACAGTTAATATGTCAATTGAGATGTCAGAAGAAGAGATTTTGATCAAGAATTAAAAAACTCCATTCATCTACTCTACAACAGTGCTGATAGTATTCTCTGATGGTTTTGCTGCCAAAATTTCCAAAGTAAAGTAATCAATAACTAAATCAAGTAATCAATCTCTCCAAATCATTTTATACAGGAAGAAAACTTATTTTCAGTTACTAGACACTATAGAAATCTAGAAAATTAAGTGAAGGGAAAAGGCTGTACTCAACTGAAGCTGCTGAAACTACAGGGGAAATCTAGGTCAGCAAAATTCAATTACAAGAGCTGTGTAAGCAATTGAAAAAAACCACACTAATATTCATTAGAGGAAAAAAGGGCTTACTTTGCCTTTCAAAAATAAATTTAAATTTGAAAGCTTAAATAGTCACAAAATATATGTTTGACTGTGATCATTCACACTTTAAATTCTAAATGGGAAATGTGTGGGTAAGCTGCACAAGTGACAATTACAATGCAGAAACCATACTGCTTAGGCACTGAATTAATGTTATAATTTGAATCATGAATATCCACAACAAATTTTTCATAAAATATTCACGGAAAAACGTTTACAAAATAAATTTACAAACTCAGGCAATAAAGTTATTGTGAGGATTTTTCTGAGCATTTTGTCAACAGAAGAAAGAAATAAATGTACTGAATAAATTATCCTCCAGAAATAGCCTCTTATTTTGTGATTACTGTGTAGATTGGCAAAAGTAAAACAAAAACTTTAATGAAACTGAGTATTAACATTTTCTTGTACAATTTATTTAAATGGGAGAATATAAGGATTTTTAAATTGCTGAACTTGCAAGTCTATCTCATTTTACACAGTTGATTTGGGCACATTATTACTACACTGGGGTACCCTTTTCCTAAATAATGTTCTAGGGAGAGAAGAATTGTATATCCTCTAAGGAAGGGGATGTTTTTTCTGTTTTGAAAACTACTTGAATGCTCTTGTCACTATCGGAATAGATTTTCTCACGTCAGTTGATGTAAAATATTGTGTGAAATCTAAATGTCGGTCACCCTGTCAGAAACTGGTAGAAACAGAATCAGATAACAGACTTCAGACAAATGCAGACTAATGCATTTTATTTTGCAAAGATATTTACTGGCAGCTCCATTTTATTATGCAGAGCATAACTTTAAAAGTTTTGGTGTAATACAGAAAGATTTGGGGGCTGAATTTAAGTAGACTGTTACTTTTCTTTCATTTACATTATTTTATAGATATTGATTCTCAAACCAAACAATGCTAGGTATCCATTTCCCATATATCTGGTGTTACATGCACATATCCAACACATACAGATGCTAAAAATAAACATTACTAGCTGATCGACTCTGGAACACTTTAAACTGGAGTGTTGTCCATCAGCTGAGATCTTAGTATTGCTTAACTACAAAAAACAACTCTAGACTGCTGTTAGAAATGGCATATATTTGGCTAAAAATAATGTCTTCTGGAACCAATGCAAAGAGCAGTCCGAATCCTATTGTATCAAACACTTTGGGTTATAGCTGTAAAAATATCTTGCTAAATACCATGGAAAGAGGCAGAGCAGAATTAATGGGCTATTTATTCTGTTTGTAGAAAGACCAATGACTTCACTGCCTATAAAAATCACAACTAGGTCTCATTCAGAAGTGAATGTTTTAAGCTCTCTTGCACAGCTTCATTCCTGTGAACAGCTGTTTTAATTGCAGGAGATTAAAAGGATTACATTTGGGAGTTTAAGTGTAACCACAGCATCCATTTTTTCTCCCTTTGGGGCATTCAGCGTTGCCCTCCTGTGAATGAGTCATGTTTCAGGTTCTAATAATAGACCTCAAGCCTAACCAGTAGTACCTTACTTGAATCAGGTTTTGGGAGTTTCCTACAGATTTTTGAGTTCCTGTAAGCAGCTTCTCCTTTTACTCCTCTCACGTGATATAACCCTGAGTTTGCAGTTAAAGGTAGGTTGGTGGTGGGTTTCCACAAGCCAGGTCCATCAGTTACCCCTAACTCAATACTTCTACTCCACAGTCCTATGTCCTCATACCATTTTACTTCCAGTGGTAGTTTACAAATGTGATAAATTACATCTAAATATATTTGGAAATCTAATTACCAATGCTCAGATGTGCATTTAAGAGGTGGATCTATGCAAGCTAGTGAAAGCAAAGTATAAGACAATGAAGAACCATTGATGTTTAGAAGCTGAAGCCTTTCAGCCAGTTTTGGACTGCTTACTGCTAAAAAAATTACTTTTGAATCTTTATATTAAGATGACCATGCATCTTCCTAAAACCCAGAAGATTCTTAACCCCTTTTGGCTAAATCCAATAGAAATTTTTCTCCAAGTTTACCATGGACAAGAAGAACAATAGAATATATAGCAAATGAAAGCTTAAAAGTAAACCAAAAATAATTATAAACATATATATCCTTGTGTGAATATTCTCTCTGAGTTTATTTCTTTCAATTTAAATTGATTATGCACAGACAATATAACTGAATTCAATCATTACAATCTCATAACACAGTGAAGTAAAAGGTAATAGCAATAGATTAAAAACATCCAAAAAGTTGTTCTAGAAGACAGCTGTGTAATGGAAGTACATATCCTGCACCAAGACAGAGGACTGGAAAGAAATGCAAAAGATTCTGCCATCAAGTGGCTTGAGATAAGAGTCAAAACAAATAAGATTGATTGGAACACAAGCTGCCAGCAGGACAAGGCAGCAGGAAGATCATGGAAGAAACAGACATGGCCTATTGATGCTCACATATTAACTCTCAATACAGGCGGAGAGTTAAAAAATAAACTCCAATCATAAAAAATAACTCCTATCATATAGGATATGACTAAATATTATACTGACTAAAACCAGGGCCCACAACTCTGGTTGGTAATTCAGACTGAGGCTTGAGAATGATAGAAAGCTTCATAATGATCAAACATTTACCTAAGTATCCTCCTGAGATTTAAGCGCTTTCATTGTGCAGATGGTTTGACAGTTCCATGTTCATGGGTCTCTGTGGTACTTGCTGGCTGGTTACCTCAGTACCTACTGTGGAACCATCTTAAGCCTGTCCTACACCAGTGGCTACCAAAAGAGCAGCAACATTCCTGACACCTTTTTGTCTCCTTCTCAGAGATCCCTGAGTGCATTGAGACCTTAATTACCTTGATCAGCTTCACTCGGGAGCTCCTTCCAAGCTTTCAACTCCAGGGCCCAGGAGCCTCACTGTAGCTCAGACCAACACCTTCAGTCTCTGATTAAGCTATAGGGGAGGTGTGTCCCTCTTCAGTGGTGTCACAGCTGTGCCATGCTGGCTGTGTGTCACTTAGCCATGAACCCTACTCATCCTAGCCTGTGGACCAGTTTCACCATTTGACTTTGGATCTCCCTTGTCACTGTGAACTTCCCTGGTGATCACTGGGCTCTATCTGTCTATTCCTTCTGATACCACTTTACAACTTTCCTGAAAGAGGTATGAAACAGGCAAATTCAGGCAATACCTATTTTGCCCATTAATGGCAAATAAAAATGCTTTCTTTAAATTTCCATTGTTTGGTTTCTCATTCTTATATATTTAAAAGGACAAGCATTAATTGAAGATGTAGAATGATATTACTGTTTAATGAACTTCTGATTGTGCTTTGAGTTGTAGCCATTTTCCTGGATTCTCCTGGTCAAGGGTGATGCCAATAGCTTTGAAGCTTGAATGAGATTCAGAAGAGTTGTTATGAATGACTGTATGCGCTACAATTGAAGGGGAAAAGGGAAGGTTGCAGGTTTTGGTACTTTGTTTTAACAATTCAAAGTAGTCAAAAAGTCAGACTACAAGTTATTACTTTTCTTAAACAAAAAAATATATTATCCCTCATATAATTGCCTGAATCTGTGCAGTGCCTAGTGAAAAAACAATTCAGACCATGAGGGGGAGACATACTGAAATAAGTGTGGGAATAAGAGCCTTCTGCCTCCTCATAGAAAAACCTTTCATGTTCGAACAGCCTGCTTGTCATTGCTGAAAGGATGCGTCTTTTTTCCTGCTGTGGTAACGGGAAAAAGGGAAGGCACACCCAGTAGCTGCAAACTTGCTGGCACGTGAGTGCAGGATTTTCCGCTGACAGGTCTTCTGTGCTGTTGCTGGATGGGGTATAGACCCTGTGGTCATGCCATAAACACTGCATTCCTCCATGATCCTCCTGGCTGCTGTATCATGGGAATTATGTCCTTTGTTATCAATACAGGCTGTTCTTGTAACCCTTGTTTGGCTGCTTCTTCCAGTGATTTCCTGCACGTGCACATTTCCATCCCCACAGCATTCCTAGAAATCTTTGTATTTCATTCCACAAAGACTGGCTCAGCTGGATTGCTATGGATGCAGTTTGGAGGAAGAGACAGTGTCCTAAAAGAGATGTTCTGCTGCATCCCTGGGAGGCTTTGCATACATGAAGTTTTCCACATTCCTAAAGTGGTTTTGGTTCAGAAGCCTCAGCTTCACACCTCTTGGGTAGCACCCCAGAAGCATAAACTTGCAGGGGAGCCTCAAAATGTGCCTGGGGCTCTGTCCTGACACTATAGCTTCCAGACTAGTACTGCCTGAGGGAGATGCTCACTTCTGTCCCAGAGGGGACTGAGCACATATCTGCATATGGGTCCCGGACAATTCCCATCATGATTTGTGATGTTGCTCTCCCTGCTGAAATATTCTCTTGCTCAGCAGGTGTTTTCTTCAGCAAGATGGTCTCTCTGAAGGTGATGGTGCTGCATTATCTGGTATCTCTTCTGGAGGTAGTCAAGGATGAAGAAGAGGATGCAGGTATAACTGTATGTTTGTGTGTGTGTGACAATGTTTGAAGTGAACTGAGCCTGTTCAGTGGTAGCCTCGTGAAACCATGCCTAGACTGACACTCAGGTGTCCTGCAGCCCTGTCTGTGGGGTTCTGCATGTCCCTGGAGCTGGAGGGAGATCCCATCTGCATGAGGGAGATGCTACACTTTGCTATAGGGCAGTAAGGAGAGATGTGATCCCACTGAACAGGCTGCTTGTACCCTCGGGTTGAAATTAGGACAAGGAGTATTTATGGTCACAGCAAGGAGATGTTACAGTCCTCAGGACAGAAATGGCTTTCAGACACAGACAAGCTGCCTCGTACTGCTGTCCCTGTACATTCCAGCTGATGGCTGGACACCAGGTCAGGTAGAATCAGTGACTGCCTGGCTGCTCACCGCATCCTGAGCTGTTGGTATCTCATGAGAGGTGTCCTGGGGCAACTGAGTGGTCACATCCTTGGGTTGAACCTAGGCTCTGTCTCTGTGACCACCTTTAGCCTTTTGCAGTCCTGTGCAATAAGGATCAGACCAACTCCACACAGACCTGGACTTTGCATCTTGGCAGGGAAGTGGCTCCTCTTCCAGTGGAATTAAAAGGAGAAACTACAGGCTCTTAACATCAACTGGGTCTAAATTTTCTTGGCACAGATTGCTTGGTTTTCCTAAAAAGAAAACTTCTTAACTCTTGTAGCAATTTCAGCAATATACAGATGATCACAGCTTTATTAATTTCTCAGCCATTGCCAACAATATTTCAGAACTCTTACTGAAATCATTATTCCTCCTTCAAGAGTAAGTAACTGAATCACGTGAGCCTGCCTTTTCATCATCACACCTTAATCACACCTGAAATTCCTCTCAAAAGTAGTACTAGAATGTTAGTCCTCTCCCACTGGCTTTGAAGTATTATTTCCTCCATTTTGTTTTGCAGGAGCTAAGGAATCAAAACTGGCAAAAAAATTTTCTAGACCTGCATTTTCTAATAGCATTTTAGAAGGACTACTTTAATGATGTATTGATAGCAACACTTGATTGCTCAGAGTAACTCAAACAACACATCAGAAGCTGAACCTGTCTTGCAGGGTCTGAAGAACTGAAGAAATGTCTCTTCTAAAGCAGACTGAAGATTGCTGTGTTCAGAGGCATTTGCACAATCACTGTGGGTAAGGAAGCAGTCTTCAATGGAATTAAAGCTTCTCTCAAGAGCTGACTGTTTCTTCATCTTTTAGTATAAATACAGACAGGCCTTTGAGCAAATTCTTTCAGATTAAGTGTTTTTGGTGCCTCCTTTAACAAAACAAAAGAATTTTTAAAAAATTCATTTTCCATGTAAATTTTACTCTGAGATTCAAATTAATTTCCCATTTTTCTTTTCTAGAAATGTATTTCTCTGAGGAAAATTTCAAGGTTTCTAGTGTTACAAGGTAAGAACAGGAAAAATATTTCATTTTTTTCAGACTTAAAAATACAAGTATTAAATACCCAGGTTAGACATATATTTAACTATCTGTCTATGCTACAAATTAAAATAGCAGTCTGTTTTGTTCTCAGTTCTCTTACAGGCTTGTCTTGGCCAAGAGAATATAATTTTAAAAGTGTGATTGCAGGCAAGGCTATAAAACGAACACTCCAGGAGTTGAAACACTCTTAACACTCTTGCCGATCTCTTATGAGATCAGAAGAGAAGAGCTTAGCTACTTTCTTGACAAAGAATTTCTTCTCTGAACACGTGCATGAATTCTGGCAGCATTGCCTTGCCCTGTGACAGGCTTAATCATCTCTGTGGGACCAAAAATGGCTTCTGGCTAAACAAGTGCCCTTAGCTGTGCCCTGCCTGCCAGAACTGTGCAAGGAAAACTGCAGTAGGAAGTATCAGTCCTTTCCTGGAAGTAAGTTTGTCTTGTCCAACTTTCTTGCGATTTAAGGATATAACAGAATTTGGAAGAGAGAAATAATTTTTGGAAGTGGAAATGTTGGACAGAGTCCTACACCAGACTAAGACCTTTTCATGCTCAAGACTGTGAAGACCATAAAACGATTTTTTAAAGTTTGGAGCTGGTCTCTTCAGCCAACTAACTAAACCCATGATGATGTCAGTGGTATACTTAAAAAATATTCCTATGACTGAATGAAGGGGGCTAAGAAGTCAGATGTCATTGACAGTGTGTTTGGCTGGAAGTGACTACTGGAAAAGAGAAGCAGAAACTTCTTTTTTAATGAAGCTTTTTATTCAATTGTTAAATAGAAAGAGGTAATAACTTAACTGTGCAGACAAAAGGAGGAGTACACCAGATATATAGAATTTGTACATTTGTATGGCTTGGGGAATAAACTTTTTCAGGAAGATGAAAACTTTGATTCTTAATAGAATTAAATTTCATACTGATCCAAGCCAAGATAGGAACAAAGTAGGAAACACATAATTTCAATATTCACAGAATAGGTTCTTCATTAAGTCACTTGTGGATGCTAGATCTTCTTTGGGTCCTCACTGTAAATGAAATGAGAGAATACTTAACTTTCAGAGGTTTCAACAAACTGTAGCATCTCTAAAATATGTATATGCTAAATCACATTTTATCTGGCAGCTAAGATTGCTTTATATTTGTGGACACAGCAATGTGGCACAGGGAGTTTCTTAATTTTTCTTTCTTTCCATGGCAACAGTGAACAGAAATAGATACTACATAGAGACAATGCAAAATTGTTGGTTTGGTTTGGCTATACGGTCAAGTTAGTGCATTTCAGTGGATTCATGCAAACTCTGTGTGCTTGTCCTTATCCCACAGCAGATACAAAGCTGCATGACACAGCCGAGCTTCCTTGCCCACCAACACCAGCTGCACTGCTGTGCAGGTGCTGTAGGCTGCAGTCACACACACAGGAATTCCTTTATTCCAGCTGGTACACGCTAACTCGAAAGCCTGTGGTCAATTAATTGTTTAATTGTGGCCTTAGTTCTTAATTAAATGGGACTGAAGAAAATGTGTTCTAGCTGGAAAGGTTCCAGGAATCCTGACCATGGAAATGCTGCCTCTCTTCTTGTCAAGGGGCTGGGTGACTTCGTTCACCCCTTCTGTCTCACCCTCTGAACTGTGCCATTGAAAACTGCACCTTTTCCAGGTGAATGATATACTAAAATGCTGCATTATGATTTATTGTCTTTCTACTGTGCTAGTAACACTAGCAGTGTCATTAAATTGATTGCTCTAATTGGCACATGCTTTGGAATGGCCCATATCTGAGAGGGAAGGTGAACAGTGAAAAACCTGGCTAACACCACTTATCCTGAGTGTGGCCCCATCTGCAAGAATGAATAAATTCTTCAATGTGTTTCCTGAGTGAATAGAAAGGTTGATTTGGCATGGACTGTTTTCCTTGCCATTCTCCTTGTTCTCAGACTTACCAGCAGTAAATGTGGCTTGGAAACCAGAAGCTGTCTGGGCACCATCTGTGATGAACTCTACGAGCATAAGATTACTAGAAGCAACTATGCCATTGGGGATCTTTGATCCACAGGTCTTGTCCATTAGAACTGGAGAAGACTTGCTAGATCCATCATAAACTTTAACATAATCACCCTGACAGCCTCTAGTTTGTTGCAGCTGAAAGGCTTGAAAGTTTAGGGAAACCTGGAAGGGAAGAGAAAATCAGCTTTTAATATATAAGTATACTTCTTTCATGGAATGTCCTTTAAAACAGACAGAATCTAGACTGTAGCCAAGCACGGACTCACAGACTAGAGCTGCTTACCCAGCTTTGCCTCTCTTCCCCTGAAGTTGCAGGGCTCAGATCTAATCACTGAATGCTCCCATGCTCAAGGAGCTTTGTCTTGATTTTGCAAACCTGAAGCCCAGCTTATGGAGGTTTTTCAAAATCACAACTCTGAATTGTCCTTGCCTATACCTGGCTTAAACACATACCTCTCCACAAGAAGTAGTTACTAGCCTGAAATTTTTCTCATGAAGAATATCTCATCTGGCAACTGCTGTACAAAGCACAAGATGCTCTAATGTAGAAAGAAGCTCAGCCATATTTCAAGACCCCTGTTAACCTGTGTTTACCTTTCTGGATCGTGTTCGGATGAGCCAGACACAGTTGGTGTTATCTGAATAATTCTTTGGGTAGTTGGCAGATCTCAGCAAGCCAGAAGGTCCATCAAGAATAGTGCTGCAGCGACCTGAAGAAAAAATACTTGCTTCAGGATTGCAGAAGATTTCAGTCATTCACAACTACAATCTCTTCAGAATGGACTGATCTGTTTTCTGATCTGTCAGCATTCATTTCATAGTACTGGTACTTCTTGATTAAAAGGAGGAATCGTGTTGTCCTAATTTCACATCATGCATCAAAGAGGAAAGTAAAGTAGCGCTCTGAAAACCATTCAGTTTTTATTGATTAGCTCTGTCATTTAGCAAGAGCTCTCCTTCTGCAACTCTGTAAAGAGTGAAAGGTTTAAATTCACTGCAGCTGGTGCCACTGTTTCCACTGAGAAGGGGCAGTTAAGTGATGTCAGAAGAGTCAAGTACAAATATGATGCCTCTGCAATGCTTAAATTCTAAGCTTAGGAGGAGCACTTGGGGTGCAAGAGGTAATACTGTCATCATTTTTTTTCCCTCTGATTGAATAAATTTCTGTGATTGTATATAAAAATTTCTTCTAGCAGAGGTTACATATAAAGAGTTTAAACATACAAACTCAGAATGACAGACTTTTGAAAACTGGCAACATGAAACTGTTCAAGTTCAAAGGAGCATACAACTGTTTTGTTTTGGCTCAGGTCTTAAATACCAGCTGCCATGAAGAGCAGTGATATCTGGCTTTTTTGGGATTTATGGTTGTCTGCTGAACTGTTCTTACAGTTGGTTTCTTAACCAAATTATTCCATTGAAGTTTAAAATGTGGTATGCAGTTAGTCCAGTTGCACAGCAGCCACTTATGCTAATAGCAAATGTGTTTGATTTAATTTAGAAGTAGTTTCCATTTTCTCACTAATCACAATGTGCCTCCAGCTTCACTTTTGCATTCCCTCCCAGAGTAACCCTAGTGGGTACCAGGAATTCATGACAATAGTCTTACAGTCTGATGAAAAACTGCTGTCTCTGCAATGTGCCCAAATCTGAGTTGAAGACAACAGGGAGGTCTGGAGATACTTACTGCAGTTGTAAAGTTTGTTGATTTTGGCCACATCCAAGTTGCTCATCCCTTGTCTCTGTCCAATATGTACTGATCCATCAGGAATTGGTACAATAGTTGCTTTCCCAGTGGTATTGGAGAATGTGTATCTGAAAAGACCCACGAGAAACAATGTTCTCTAAGCACCATAACTTCTTTCAGCATTCAGTAGGATGCTTTTGTACAATTGTACATAAGCTGTTGCCATGACTAATAGTGCTGTTTAAACAGATCTCATTGAAATATCCACCAGTAAGCAGAGTCAATGTCCAGATGCCCTCCTTTGCTCCCAAGCCCAGCAGTGGAGGGGTCCCTAATGGAAAGATAAGGGATAGGGTATCCCAGTCCTAGGGAGCAGCTGGTCTGAACTGACTCATGATGTTTTCTTCAAAAGGGGAATTGGGGAAAATGGTAGTTAGGAGAGAGTTATGATAGAAACTAATTCTAATGTGAGATTTGAGTTCCTAAAAGAGTAATACCATGCTGCTACTTACGGGCCATAGTGCATTACTGAGGAATAGTCATACGGAAGATCCAGGTTATTGGAGCTCTCAAATTTCTTGAAGTCTGGTCTGTCAGCTGTAATATATGATATTGTACTTAGAGTATGCTTCCTACCTACTCCCTTCAGGGGAGAAGGGGGAGCTGGGAGCAGTAGGATGTGTCTACACCACTTCCTACACTGAGGAATTCAAAGTACTCACGAGGACTGATGTACTCCCACATGATCTTTACGTGTTTGTCTCTGTCACTTCGAGAGTGCTCATGCAAAAAGCCCAGGGCATGCTCCAGTTCATGCTGAATTACTCCTTTCCACATACAGCCTCCTTTCATCACAGAGACAGTCTGTCCACCTCCTACTCTCCCATAGTTGGACCAGCAGCTGAGAGAGGCATTGAACAATAACAAGACTTATGGGATTTTTATTGGCAGGCAGGCAAAGAGGCAGAACAGAGAACCTCGCTTCACACACCTCTTGTGCGAGTGGGAGGATTCCTCTCTCCACTGTGATAGTTAGAGTGTACAGAGGCAAAAGTGACCATGGCATATAAAAGAACAAAGTGTATGATCATTGCTAAATCTTTCTGGACAAGTTTTGTTAGCACAGAGGCTCCTGAATCCTGACTTTACCGTGACTTTAACTCCCTTGAAATAACTTTTTTTTTCTTTTCAAAATACTAAAGACAGTATCAGAGCTGGAGATAAGATGGAGATAACACTTTCAAGCTAAGTGTTGAACAATTTTCTCATAAGCTCTAATTCTGAGCTTGATGGTCAACAATCTGATTCAGAGAAATGTTTATTTCATAAGTTGAAGCTGGTTTACTTTGGTAGATAGGACCTACAGTATTCAATATATGTTGTGCTGAAGTGTGCACTATACTACACAGAAAACATGAGCCTAGACATTCTTTCCCCCTTAATGGTGCTTTTCCATTATTTGTATTATTTCAGTGTCTGCAGTGAGTTCCTGATGTGCCTGAGGAGCTCTTGCACTAGCAAGGCTGCCAAGGAAGATACCTTGGCACTGTCATAAAACAAAAGTTTTCTGAGGTCACACAGAATCAGTGTAGGAAAGGATTGAAAAATAGAGTAGAAATAACTTGTTATTTTGTCATTCAACTCACCCATCAGCAGATCTAATACTGAGGTAGTCACGTTCTGCCTTGCGCTTCACAAAATTAATACAAGTCAGTGCTTCAAATTCTGCCATGGCATCATGAATCCCTTTTACATGGTTCTCCTCTAGGGAAGAAAGGGTTAATTTTAGGGGTCACAAGCAGACATTAGCAGATGCCATTAAAATCTCACATATTCTCAAAAACAGGGTAAATGAGGGACAGAAACATTAGCCTAGGTTCTTTTTTTTTTTTTTTTTCTCAGTACTGAATTTTAAGATTAAGATTTTAACAGCCTGGCACAAGATCCTCTTTATCCAGATATTTGTCCAAACTTATCCAGGCACCTCTTTTTTCAACGACTTGTTCTTAATTATAGTGGCCATTTTTAATGTATCTTATTGGACACTTGGAGACAATTAAGGGAAGCTGTTTTGCTGATGAAAAGCAGATCATTGAAGCTCCACTGTCATAGTCATGAATCTTATAGAGGAAGGTATTCTGGAAGACACCATTAGAGGGAATGGTTATTGTTGTCTCCAAGAGATCAGTCCCAAAACATGATGCAGGCAAATTGTCTCAATGAAAATTTCTGGTTCATGTCCTTGTAAATTAAAATTTATCTGTGCTTGCACAGTACAAGTAAATCCTTAGAATTGATTTATTCAACTGTTTGTGTTCAGTTTCTCTCTGAAATGTATTGGACAAGACCCATTTAAAAATAATTTATATTCAGACCCACCGTAAGTAGGATCCAATTCATAGGGAATACGAACAATCCCATCACCGGACTGGGGCCAGTGGCAATGGCGGCAGTTGATGGCACTGCGACTCCTTCGTGGAACTATGTCACCTTCCTGCAAGAACTGAGAGCTGTCTGGTGAGAGAGAAAGGGGGGAAACATTTGAGCCATAAATTGCTGGACACCTGCTAAGCACACTTGGAAAAACAAGCAGTCTCAAAAGTAAGAATTATGTTTTACTCTGGTACTATTTAATCACCCGTCATGTGACACTGAATGAATGGCATCAAATATCTCCCCAGGAAGGTGCAGGGCAAAAGCAGAAGGTGCCAATAAGGAAACCCAAGAAGGTGGGCAAACCAAAAAGAGGAGTGTTGTCAGGAGAAAACTGTAGGAATATTTGGTGTCTCATTCTACAGACTACTTTACTTCAAGTAAAGACACTTGAATGACTCTTGGAGGAGAAAATGTGAGAAAAACAAGCTGATAGATCAGAGAATGTTTGGAAGGATCAGGGAAGAGGAAGTCTGGAGCAGCAAGAATGGAACTGACAGCAGCTTATCTAGGAGTCTGCACTGCAAAGCCATATGATGGCTGAGTGCAAGTGATGCTTCATTCAAAAAAAGACTGTTAAAGCTTACAAATACCCACATTTTCTCTTTATGTCCAAAGATGTTGAAAGCTAAAGCTGAAGAAACTCTCTGAATAGTTTTCAGTTGCCTCCACACCTGGGAGCATCAGTACTGACACAATAGTTTGAGATGCTATAGGTCTTCAGCAGACCACACCTTAATCCCAGTGGTGTCTCTTCCATGGTGGTGTGTAAGATGGGAAACACATTTGCACAGATTGTGGTAAGACATTGTACCTCCCACATCACCCCAAAAAAGCAAAAAAAAGACAGCCCCCTTATAGACAGGAATTTGGTGGCATTACCTTTGTTAACTTTCAGAATTTTGTTAAAAATATCTTCATCCTCCTCATCAGTCTCTGTCGGCAAAGGAGATTCTGTGCAGAAACACAAGAGTATCACTTTCTCATTCCCAGAGGAAATATGAATCCTGTTTTTTTACTCTGATGATGCATGATTTCTCCAGTGACGCATGTAAAATTTAGAGAACCTATTTAGGGATTGGCAGGGATGTTCACTCACGTAAATGTTTGTTCACTGGCACAACCTTGAGAACCTCCTAGCTATGGATTTTTTGGCATTAATCTAGTCCCAAGAGCCATTCTCCTTCAATTATTTCATTCTCTCCTTTTTTTCTTTTCCTAGCCATCATATTTTTAGGCCTGAGGTGGCACAGTTTTACTTCTTTATGAACAACTCACACTCAAATCCCCAACATAAGATACAGAAACAAAAACAGATGGAGAGCAGTCCTGCTACTTCTTGCTGGCTCCTGAAAAACCCTCAAAATCAATGAAACTGGAGCTGCATTCCTGTTCCACAGGTCGGACTGATGTCCCCACCTAAGCCCAGCATCAGGGACTCAAAGGCCCTGCCAGGAAAATCAGCCAACTCTGTGCATTACGCAGCAAGTCTTGACATCAGTAAAAAAGCAGAAACACCTGACCTCTGTGCTTCTAACCTTTAAAAGTGACCTAATTCAGGACATGAACTAAACAGAGCTATTTTTAGCAAAAGTAACAGCTGAGGTTTTTAGCAAGGCCAAGCAAGTGGACAAAAGCAAGATACTCTGCTTTGCATGAAGCATTGTGGTGAGTGCATTCCTATAAAATTCCTCATAAATGTTAATTTGTATTAAGCCTGTGTTATTTTCTGAAGTAACTGAGTAGATAACAAACAGTATATTCCCTCAAATATGTACTTGTAGATGGAGTAGTACATACCATACATATTTTCCTCCGTAGTAACCTGCAAGAATGATACATTAATATTATCTCACAATTTATAATGTAACATTAAATTAAATAATAAAACATAAATTATCAACAGTGTCCAGCTAACACTGGCAGTATCTTTCACCAATGCAGCCTTTACGTACTGTGCCATGTATAAAGAAGTACCATGGGGTGGCAGATACTCTTCTTTGGTACCTTGGCAAATAGGGATATCATAAAGGCAAATGCAATATGAAGTGTGGAATGAGGTTCAGATACACTCTGATGCACAGCTGAGCAAAGACTTTGCTTCACAGGTATGGATATAAGTGGCGTCCAAGAGTCCTGACCTTATTTTCCACAATATTGAACCCCAAAGTGATCAGAAGAGCTGAACTAGCTTTCCTTACCTCAGTAGGTTCTGTTGCTGCAAAAAAAAAAAAAAAAAAAAAAAAAAAAAAGAAAAAAAAAAGACAAGCATCAGACTCTGAATGCAACTTCACAGTGTTCACCAGCATGGATGGACCTCCTCAACCACAGGAATGCCTTTGGCAGATCCCTTGCTTGGAGGAGTGGAGGGGAATGGAGTGCACAGCTGATGCACAGGCACAGAAATTAAAAAGATATTTAATCAAACAACTATGAAAATTCCTAGTAGACTGTGCTGAGGAACAGACTCATGATCATTTGCCATCTAAGAATCGGCAAAGCATTTTATCAGTTTCAGTGTGGAAAATTGCAAATGAAATCACTGAAAAAAAAATGCTTTGTCCCCAGATTTCTCTGCAACAGGTGCAGGCTAACCAGCTCAACAGTAACCCTGGTTTCACAGTGTCAAACAATAAGGTTATGACATGTGATGGAGGCTATAATTTAGCATGGGGAAATAATCTCAGCTTCAGTATGCACCTGACAGCAGTGTGGTACCATTCTGAGTCCTAAGGTGCCTTTCTACTGTGATGCCTTCTGATTTTTACCAAATACGAGAATCTAGATACAAACCAGAAGTGAAAATCTGACCTGATGTGTGCATTTCTATCTTCATTTTATAATATCAAAAAAGTTTAAAAATTGGAAGGACCTTCAGAGGACATCAGTTTGTCTGCTTTCCCTGAGGCAGAAACAGTTTTATCTGTATTATTCCTGACCACAGTTTGTTTGACCTGTTCTTAAGCATGATGGATATGTTGCAAGCCTATCTGGCAATCTCTTCCAGTTTCCTAATAATTGCAATCTTCCTTGTCAAAGTATGAAACAATTTTGTTTTTCCTAGTTAACACTGAAACAGAGAACACTCATGTAAACAGTCATTATTTCCAAGCCCATCTGTGCCCCAAATTTTACTATAATTTTCCTCAGTAAAAGAGGATATGCCAAGTTCTATCACACCTTGCAGCACCATTTCCTTTTCATAATTATTGCTGTAATGTAATGAGGAGATGTCTTCAGACTCCATCTAGTACCTACAACAGAATTGCTTTTTTGAGCCAAAAAGACTTCAGTCTGTGTTTTCAGTTGCATGGCAATGGAAGTCCACTGCAGTGATGGTGGTTTATTATAGAAAGATTTGGTCAGTTCCCACCAGCTGCATCAGAGAGATCCATGGCATCTAAAAACATTCTGCAGGGAAGAACATTTTTGAGATGGGTTGACCGGATCCAGAATTTATGTACCCAAGAGGCACTAGATTAATTGAGTAGTCAAAGCCAGTGGAAATTAGGCTCCAGATTCCTGGGCACATAAAGCCTGCAACTTCTTTTTAAAACCCAAATGAGACACCACAGAAGGCGTCTGCCATCTCCTTGATGAAATGAACATCTGGTGTGATAGGGCTTTTAAAATTATACAGCTCACATTTTCCCTACACTCTAAATACTGAAAGATGTCTCAAAAGGCACAAAAAGCAGTAACAATGATAAATTAAAACTCATTGTATGTATTTGTCCCGATAAAACCTGCAACTTTGAGTCTGAGCAACTGACTACCTTGAACTTGAGCAAGAGTGTCCCTTGGTCCCTTCTAAATATACTGAGCAGTAATTTTACAACATCCCTTTTTTCCCATGCCATAAATGACAGTTCAAAAGCAGAATTTGTCAATTTTCTTTTGTCACTGACTTGCTCTATGTCAAGAAAATTTTTCCAAGGTGTCTTCTTTTTGCACACATTACACCCAGCCTGTTAGTTTCTTGCTGTAGTTAAAGTCTGCCTACAGTTTTCTTTCCATTGACCTCTGAAGGTCTGCAATTATCTCCTTGTATTTTGCAAGTTAACAAAAGCTGTTCAGCTAAGCCTGTTCCAAACCAGAACAAAGCAAAGCTTTCTTTGATGCCTGACATCTTTTTCATACAGATGAACGGAGGTAGGCAAGGAGGCAAATGATTAGCAGTCTTATTATAACATTCAACTTAATGAAAAGGTATCAAGATGTCTAATTAAAATTTTATTTTCAAGCCTGTGAAAGCACATCTAAATTAACCTAATAAACCATGCCCCAAAAGTCTGTGTAAAGCACATCTTTGTAAAAACACATCTGCACTCAGCTCAATAACAAGTTATGAAACACAGCCTTATTCAAAAGGCCTGTCAGTGCTTTCACATGCTCTAAAGGCAAGTCAAAGCCAAGAATGTAATAAACAGTCAAGAAATAACAGGTGCTTTTAAAATACAGTATAAATCCTACTTACTTGTTGTGCTGCTTTCATAGTTCTCCTGCAAAACCAACAGGTAAAAGGCATTATTCTCCCACAGCTGACAAATGCAGCAACAATAGTATCAAAATCAGGACGAACAGAGGAACTAAATAATTATATTACTTTTATTTATTATGACATTACTAATATTTCTTGCAGAAAATTTATCAAAGTGGGCCTAGCAGCTTCACTCCGGGAAGAACAGATCAGCTAGGCGATGGGGCACAACTGCTCTCACCTGAACAGGGAAGCCCAGGGCAGCGGGGAGCAGCAGCGCAGCGAGGACCAGGACCCTGCTCAGCTCCATGGCGCAGCGGGACAGAGCACCGGGACCAGCCCTTGTCTCTGCCCGACCGGCAGCGCTCCGCTAGATATAGCACCGAGCCTGCTCTGCCCGGCCTGGGAAAGCCTGCCCCAGCCAATGGGAATCTCAGCAGGAAGCGAACTTCTTTTGCTGCCTCAACAGCCGGTTTAGCCCCTGGGCATCTCCCGGCGCTGCGCTATCGCCGCCGCCCTGAGCATCCCTAGGCCTCCCACGGTCATTCATTCGTGCTGCTCTCTAGAGCTGGCTCAGCCTCATGCTTGTGCTGCCATGAGCACTTCCTCTGCTTCTTAGAAGATCTTTTCTGAAATGTTCAGTGTGACTGTTACCACCCTTGTTCCTGGATAACTCTCCAGAGAACTGGATTGTTAGGGTTTCAGAGGGTAGGTGACTTTATGTCACTGAGATTACAGAAGGCCGTGACAGTATTGTGTTGCTTTGAAACATAGAACACATGGCTACCCACTGAGCTTATGGATGTGTCTTCCCTGAGACAATTTATAGTTCTATAAGTACAGATTTTTTGGTTTTTCCTGTGTGTTTTGTGTTTCTTGATGTTTCACCATGCCAGGAGCGTCTCCCGTGCTCCATTGTTTCTGGCAGTCTGACAGTTACAGGTGCCCTTATGAATTTTGGGACCAGCAATCAGAGCGAGAGAAAATACAGCAGCAGCATAAGCAGCACTTACTCATTCTGAGAATGATTAACAGATTTGCTTTGCTGGAGTGCACTTGTCCAGAAGTAGAGTACAGTTGTCTAGAGGAAGCAGTGAGCAGATCTAGCAAGAAATGCTTGTAGGAGGCACACCAGCTACCACTGAGCCTCTTTTCACAGCAACCTCTTCTCACAGCACAGCTCTGCTTACTGAACCATTTGCTGAAGCTGCTGTAGCTGGGTAAGCACCTGGTCTCTGATACACTTCTGGATTGTGTCAGAGTACATTCTCCATGCATGGAAACCGAATTATGAAATGCACTAATTCTGTCTCTACACCATGCTGGTGCTCAGATACTCTCAGAGTAAATTTTAAACCCACTTATTCCTTATTTCTGTGTTGAATAAGATGTTCTAGAAATTCTCCATGTTGGTGAATGAATCAAGAATCAGCAGAAAGCTTTTTTATTTGTCTCCAAATCATACCCAGTCAAGAGTAGGAATTAGATGGAAATGAACTGTGTTGGAGGGGATTACTCTGTATTTTAGTGATGGAAAGTTCACAGTGCACACTGCTGACTATTTTAAGAAAGTCTGGATTAACAAAGTCTAGGGATAAACTTTGATCACCCCCACAGGGAGGCAGCACAGGGGGCTATTACTTTCCTGTCCCTGCACACTGGCTGAAGGAAGGTCTGCCCCAGGCACCGGTTAGTAAACAGCAGGGTGGCACATGGTCCTTGTGACCGTGAAAGAGCATCAAGCAGCCATTGTCAGCATGTTAATCCTGTTGTGTGTCCTTTGTGCACATAAATGTTCTCAATAAGCAATGCTAAGTGTCTTTTTTTAATATTTGTCTTTCAGAAGGATGAAAATCTTCCTTGTGCTGAAGCAAAGATGTGCAGCTCTGGTCTGCAGTGGGAGAAGTGTTCTCTGTGTTTCTCACTCAATGCAAGGACAAAAGTCCATGATGCCAGATACTCTGGCATGCCAAAACCATACCAAATCACCCTGCAACATGGAGCTTAAATATAATCTGCTTTCATTAGAATTTAGGAGAAAAAAGGAAAAATCAGACCACTCTCAGGTGGGAAAGCCAGTCCGGGAGCAAAATGAAGGATCAGAGGTAGTGAGGGCATTAAACAAACTTAAAAAGCAAGATAGGAAGGTTGGTAATCTCAGCATCTTTGTAGCATGTTGTTGGGAAAATACTATTCCTGAATGACTGATCAGCTGCCTGTGCTCAGGAAAGAGTGAGGCAAAAAGGATGCAGCACGTTTTATCCTGGTTGTGTTACTATGCTGACAAACTAAACAGTTCATGAAATAGATTGCTGCATGCCACGTTTTCCATAAGCTAACAAATAGTGCTGAGGGAGGAGGTGGCGTTTTGGGCTTAAGGATGTGGCTGTAAATGTTGCAGGTTGCAGCTGGCAAAAGAAAAAAAAAAAAAAAAAAAAACAAAAAAAAACAAAAACCACAAAAAAAAAAAACCAAAAAAAAAAAAAAACCAAAAAAAACCACACAAGAGAGTGTGGAGAGGGGAAGTGCTGGTACTCATGGTTCCTAACAGTTCTGAAGATCTTATCACCTTGTGCCTCATATTTAGATTCAATATTTGGTTATTTTCCAAAGTCCAGTACTCATGAGGGAGGAATTGTCAGCAGACCTGTTTTCACTAATCAAAATACACTCTAATTTATTGAGATATTGCATTAACAGGACACAGTTTTACTAGATACAATGAAGCTGGTACCTCTAGTAGAGAAAATGCCACCGAAATAATTTTGAACCCTTAGGAACCAAACAAGGATTTCCTTCACAAAGAGAAGCTGTCTTTGCATGTATACAAGAAAAGCGTGTGGGAAGTTTTGTCAGACTTGAGATCTCCTCTTAGTATATCCCAGTTTCTGATGGACAGCAGGGATTCCACAGATTTTGAACATGTGAACAATTATTAGCAGATGTCCAAAACCAACATCAGAATCTCAAGAAGTACTTGAACAGTGTCATGGTCCGCAAGAAGTCTCTCAGCAAAAAATAGCACTGCTCCTAAATGAACACCACAAAACTTGGAGTTATGCCTGTTACACTTGTTTGCAGAAATCTGTAGGCATAACCAAGAAAATAATATACAGACATACCAATTTTTTTTTTAAATTGTTTTCTCTTCTGTTGATATGGGAATTCACTGCAAGAATATATAGTCAAAATCAAAACAGCAGATGCATGAAAGATACAACTCTGCAAACATCTTTCAGATTTTGCTCAGTCATATGTCATTTAGTCATATGTGTTATTCTCTTTGGAGTCTTTCACTGTAAACAGCTTCCAAAGTATAACATAAACCATCAAGATTTAATTATGGAAAGAAATTGCACTAATTGCTACTAATTGCTGTGCCATGAAATGCAGGGAAAAATAATTCCAAGAACTAATAGAAACCTTTACGCCGAACAGCTTGTGGGAGTTACATGATAGCTACCATAACTGATTCATGGTAAGATACTAACTAATCTTGAAAGCTTAAAATCATCTGGCTTTACTAAAACCAACCATTGAAACAATGGTATAGACCACAATACATAACTGAAATTGCTGTGGATTGGCATCACATGAATAAACACCACACAATTACATAGGCAATCTTGGGCTAATGACAAATCTGAACCAGGAATATATTATTTTAGGTAGAATTGCTCAATATCATTTCCCAGGAATGTCTGCTTTGTGCAGCATTTCAGTATTTTGGCTCACTTTCATTTGGAAAAGGAATTCTTGTTTCCACTGAGCTCTTGGTTCATGAATTCTGAACCCCCATCCTCTGGCCAGTAAGTCTGCTCCTGTGCAGTGCTTTTCACTCAGGGCTTTTTGTCTCCCTCTCACTAATTCCACGTGCCCTAATCACACAGAAATCACTTCCTTTTCTGTGGTGTCTTTATGATCAGACACTTTTCAGATATAAATCAGTCCTCACACAAGCTTTCTCTGTGCTGGCTTAAAGTACTTTTAGCCCTTTAGTCTAATAATTCCACTCTTCTTGATTCTACAATTATGTTTTCATTCCTTCCAAGTTGCCTGTACCTTTTTGGAGTGCAGTGATTAGGAGTGGACAATTTCAGTGGAATTCGTGCCAGCCAGTACTGCACTTTGCTGGTTGAGAGTATTATTGAGGCACTGGCAGCTCCTGAGGGCTTCACAAGTAACCAGCACAGACTTCAAGTCCCTATATTGAAGACTGACATGTGTTATAAAAGACAGCTCTAGACAAGTCAAAGTGGAGCTAGAAGCTGTTTCCCAGTGCCCATGACCATACCTGTTGCATTCACAAATTTATTTATCCTTCGTGTCCCTCTCCACATTTCTTAGGATCCTACCTCCCACAGAAGACCTGGAGTTATTTGGGTTTCTGGTCCGCCTTCTGTTTTTCTTTCCATTTTTGGGGGTTTCCATGTCATTGCTAACTCCATCTGGAGCAATGAATCCACATGATTTGCAGGTTCTTTAGCAAAACACTGACAAATCCTCCATGATATTAACGACTAGCTCCATCTGCAGTCCTAGCCCTGACTGTTTATTGAAAGAACTCAAACCTAAAATGATGAACATTGGCTTGCTATTGGTTAGCCACTTCTCTATTCAAAGACACAAACCTAGAAACTTTGAACTTTAGACTGTTGTCAGAAGAAGGACAATGAAGAAAAAGATTTTTTTTCTGATGCATTCCTTCTTTTCAAAAGAAAAATATGGAGAGAGGAAAAAAGTGGTAAAGAAACTAGTTGGAATAGTAAAAACGTTGTAACTTCTAAAATGAAAATTGAAAACATGTTGATTTTCATTTCAAAAACAGATTTCAAGGCCAAATTTAGCAAAGTATAACTTAGCAGTTAAACCAGCATTTGTAATGATGTGTGGTCCAATGGCTATTTGGGCTGAGGGAAGGAGAATGGAAACTGGAACTTTAATTTGGACAATTCTAATAATGAACTTCTGATTGCCTTGAAAAAAACAACGAATTCCTTTCTTTTATCAGGAGAAGCCATCTGATTTGTCTGCTGCCCTTAGGTGAAGAAAGGATGGATCAAAGGGTTTACACTGTGTTTGCAGCCTGCAGAGCAATGTTATGCTGATTGCAAAGGAATCCATGTGATGGGGTAAGGTGCAAGCTGTTTGAGCAGTGCCTGGGGTCATTTTTGGTCCCTCTGCCCTCTGAAGGGAGACACCCAGTGCTGCCCCAGCTGGGGACATCTCCTTGTGACAGATTATGCAACGCCAGCCAGCGTCCCTGCTTGGTTTGATCTCCTGTGAGCAGAAGTGTCCTTTTGCCTACAGGGGAAGCTTTTGCTTACAATAACCATGCCATGAAAGTTACCCTTGTGAGTGCTTACTTGGCAATTTAACTAAGGCAGAGGAAATGTCTCACATGTCTGCAGCTCAGATGAGTGCATGGGAGCTGCCTGTGTGTGCTCCAAGTGGCAGTACACAGATCTGCCCCATAAGGAGTCCATTAGGGATGGGCATTGTCCCTCGCTCAAATATCACTGCACTGTCTTTTTTTTCCTTTGTCCCTCATCAGAAAGGCTGTGTTCTTTGACTGTCCTGCTTGTCTCAGTACCTGTCTCAATACCTTTGTTCATTATTCACATATTTGCTTCCCAACTGTTCTCTAAGCAGGATTTTTCAATATTTCAATGGGAGTCTCGAGAAGGCTGTTTCACTCTTACTGTTATTTTCTGATGCACCAGGTTAGCTTATGGATTTGCTTCCTCTTCTGGGAGGATAATTTGTAGCTCCTCTCATGTCTCCTGAGCAGATGAGTTTGGACACTCTGCTACTTCTGACTTTATCTGGATCCACAGAAAAGTACTTCAGGAAAAGTTAAAAGCTCAGCTCTTACAGCCCATCTTGTTGTAAGCAGGCTGCTATCCAGGCAGATACTAGTGGCTAAATATTAACATTGGAAAGCTTAATAATAAACTTTAAAGTTATTGAAACAAAGAATCCACTTGCATGTTCCAGAAGTCTTTTGCCAAAGAGAGCATTGCCTCCAAAGAAGCAGCCAGTGATCTCTGAAGCTCTGACCACAATAGCTGATGCAGTGTGGGCTCCTGGGCATGCAGGACAGCCGGCAGCGCGTTTTGTTCTGTGTCTGTTGTGAGCATGTAACCAAAGCCTGGTGGGCCTCAGACAGCCACGCTGAGGGCCATGGTCTGGCCCGGGGGCTGAGGGTCCAGACTGGACCAGCAGGGTCTGCCACCCCACCAGGTGGGACAGCAGCAGAGCTGGGGATAGCAGGGAGAGTGACTGGACAAGCAGGTTGGATGCAAGGGATGCTGGAGCAGCACCAGCAGAGCTGCAGCGGGCAGGGAGGAAGGGTGGGAGGCCGAAGGCTTTCCTGCTTTGTGCTGTCAAACAGTCACTGGGGTGGTTTGCACAGCACAGCCTCAGCCAGGGCTAACCACCCTGCCACCTCTCATCGCTGCGCTTTAGTTTTCACAAGGAAATAAATCTACCACTGCCACTCATGATTTAACCATTTAACAAGAAAACCTCCCTTAATCTCCTCTCAGTTTCTGAGGGATACCCATTCCTGCCTCTTTCTTTGTGCCATGCTAGGGCTCCTGTTAAAAGCACATCTAAAAAAATGTGCCATCATGGATTTACCCTTCCAGCAATTCCATCTGGAAAGAAAAACTTTTTTCCCCTATTTTGCAGCAGGAGGAGCTAAATGTGTACATTTATGTCTGCATCTCTCTCCCCCTTCCACTACTGACTTTATTTGAGTCCCCAGGAATTTCAGGATTTTTTTTACCATAGGGTCTGGAAGGATCCTGGAGCATGAGGGTACCAGTCTGTTGCTTTCACCATTCCTTTGGGGAAGAGTGGACCTGGCAGGAAACAGAGGACGGCTGCTACCCAACCCATGAATTATCTATCCATGATGCTTCCAGAGGGAGCTGTGGCTACATTAACCTTGGCTCACAGCTGTGATTACATTAAAGAAAAAGCTTCCACAGGGGCCTTTCTTTTCCACTCATCTGCAGTTACTATCCCATTAGTTACTGAACACATTAAAGGCACATTGACACATTACCTACAATTACAATTCTGAAGTCCTTCCCAGGGCTCCCTCTGTTGCTCAGTGAACACATCCCTCTCCTCAGGGTAAGTGCAGATGAGATAAATTAGAGAGGCTGCCTTGAGATCTTCTGCTAAAGAGAAAACCTATCTATGTTTTAATATATAATTTATTTTAGATTTATCTAACTAGCTGATAGAAACATGCATGGCCAAACCTTAATGTTAGGGCCTTTGAGTCTAGCCTTTTGGCTTTAGATTAATCTTTTCAATTCTCCTCAGTGAACTCAGATTTGCCTCTCAGTTCACAGGTTTGTAGGCAGGAAGACCATTTATTTGTACTGTAAGATTTGAACTGCAGCTCTGTTTTTCTACAGAGATAGTTCTGTTATAGATCTGCACATGATGCAGTATGAGTTCAGCAACAAATCAAGGTCAAGACACTCAGAGAAATCTTCTACTTAGAGGTCTGCTTCCATCCTTTGCACATGTATTTTCCTTCTATCTCTGATAAGAATGTCATAAACAGGTTCTGTGTGGATATTAATATTCCTCCTTTAAATAAATAAATTCTTTCTGTAGGAAATTGAAGTAGTGAATGATGTGAAATATTCATAGTCTCTGCAAATGAGAGAAGGGTGGAGTATTTATTACTTTCTTTATTCTGATAATCTCTTCTGATCTTGGAGAGAGAGGCCCATGTGATACTCGTTTTGGACCATCATAAAAAGGGAAGAGAATGTAGAGCTCGTCTCTCCAAGAATTTATGAGGGCCATAGAGGCAGTCTCTGTGGCCTGCCACTAAATGAATTATGGCTGTAGCCTTGGACCATTGCAATTCTGATATCTTAAGATCTGTTGAAAGAACAAGGACTAAGGTACTGGTTTGTGTGATGACATAACTAAAAGAACAGCAAAATGCAAACAGAAAAAGAAATACATATATCAAATAGTCAAGTCAACCTTTTCACCCAATAAAGCAGAAAAACTCTCATTTTTTTCCCAATCACTAAATAAACTAAGTGGGCAGCAGACTTGCTGACCTACTGGTCCTCACAGGAGCAGGACCACATATGTCTCTCCTTGTGGGTGTACTTGATTAAAGCACTGACAAACTGAAATGAATGGGGATGGTCTTTGCTGTCACTGAAGATGCTTGTCCTAAATGATGAGCTGTTAGGAGACAAAGATATTTTTGCCGTAATCTAGTGTATAGTTACTGCAGCACATGGTTTTCCTAGGGTGATTTAAAGAAGCCTTTCACTAAACAGTATTTCCTAAATTGCAACGTGTGTGTATGTAGCACCACATTTGGCAGGGACTGGGGTCTTGTGCCTTGTCTTTTCTCTGGCTGTGACATGACACAAAGCAGGCTTGAGAGCTTCCTCACAGGGCCATTAGTATGACCCAGTAGGCTCTGTGCATTCCACTATGCCTGGAACAAAGTTGCCTAGATTTTCAGGATGTTTAGACCATCTACATGGTTGTTATAAAAAAAAAGGTTATATATGAATCATAGTGTGGTTTCCATGCCCCCATCATTTCCTGATCTCTGCAGAGAAAGCCAGACTGGGTAAGATGCTGTAGGCAGCCATCTCTCCTACGCACCTGCCATGCGACCGCTGAAGATTACACAACTGTCCCTGTTCCACAGACAGGGGCTGACCTTTCCCTCCTACTGTCTGGTACCAAGTGTGTCACAACTTTGAACAGAAATTTTGACACAAGATTCATGTATTTTGCCACAATTTAGGTGAAATGTGAAATTTAAACTTTATTGGAACAAAATCTCTTTCTCTTCTAAAGCTTCTAAAGCACAGCTTCAGCATGATTTGAACTTTACCACATATTTTTGTCTGATATTGCCATGAAACACCTTCAGTGGAACTGGTACTTCAGAGGAGTTAGGCTGTACAGACAAGAACCTGACAGTGATGAAGAAAGTGCAAACTGCTGCTGATGTGACAAGTGTGTGCCATGCTGAGGACGTCCAAGATGTACAGGCTTGAGTGATGAGGGCTTTTCATACATAGTGCTGTGAGAGATGTTGGATTGTAAAGGCAACTTGCATGGGAAAATCATGAGTTTTAATATGACTATGGTAGGCTTAAGCTCATTTGAAGTCTCTTTGGAGAAGACATCAGTGTCAGCCTGAGATTTCACATTGTAAGAAAACAGATCAACCAAATGTTGGTATGAGATCTGTAATCTATTTATGAAATATGACAATGGGAATGGATCAGGAAAAGACTAAGTGAAGATAAGGTACAGAGAAAGAAGAATCATCTATCCTCTCAACAGATAGTGGATTCTTGCATGGTGAAGAAAAGGGAAGATGTACAAAATGAACAGATAAAAGGGAAAAGAGAAGGAGGAGAGAAAGGTTTATGAAAGCAGAGGGAGGATACAACTGAGTTTTGAATGTCATAGTTATGTTCAGGAAAAAAAGACAGTGAGCTGGCCAGTGTAAGCACAGCAGTGAAGTAGAGACTGCAGAAACCAGTGGGGAAACAACTGAGTCAAGTAAGGGAATTTGCACTAAGGATTTTAGTCTTCATCATTGCTGTGTCAGGTTTCCTCCTACTGAACCCAGGGAAGAGCCTCTGACCCCCTTTGCAGATTTGCAGCTCGAAGATTATTTACTACAGAGTTTTGACAGCATCTAGAGAACAGCTGAGGACACAGGGCTTCAAGTCATTGATCCCACTGGGGAGACGACCGTCTTCTGAAGCGTAATTTGGGCAATTTTGTGAAAATTAAGGAAACAATTTCCTAGAGCTACTGAAAGGAGCACACATAGAGGGCTCCTTTCAAATTTGGATGTAACTTTTTCAGTCTTATGTTAGGGGAAGGTTTTGCCCCAGTTACTTTGAAGATTGAAAACTGTGTACTAAGCAATCACAGGCAATGCCCCTGTGATTTCCACCACAGAAGTGCCTAAGTCCTGAAGGTGATGGCTATCTCAAGATCATTTAGATTAGGTTTGACTGCAAATAAAGGTGTCAATAAAGGTGCTGGCAGTAGTGTAAAATGTGAAAGACCTACTGCTCTGTTTCTCACTACACAACATCAGTTTTGAGCAGCAAACACCTATCTAACTTGACCAGGATGAAGTAAGTTCTCACTGTGATCTCAATCTGAAAAGCTAAACATAGCATATATTTCTGCAAAAACCAAAACCAACTCCCTGTCTGAACTATTTCAAAGGAAGGCAGGGAGGCCAGAGAGATCAGAGCAGTAGAGGAGTAAGGACACTGTAAGCACAGATCCATGCCACTCCTGCATTTTACTCGGTGAAAGGCATCTATCCTGATAGCTGGAGGCTGTTTTCTGAAAGGGCTGTTTTTGTAGAGGGTGTTTTTCTCTGACTGGAAGTTCTGGCTTCATGATCTTATGTGACAACTCATTTTATCAGAGTGCTGGCTGAAATTTGTATAATAGCAGTGTCATGGAAAATATTTCAAAGCCTGACAAAATCTTATGGGTCACAAGGAATGGCTAGAGGTGAATGTGAACAGAATATAATTTCTCAAATTCAGAACTAGAAGATGTGATTCTTTCTTATCTTCACTTATTTCCTCCTCTTTGTTCTCTGTCTCTATGTCAAGGAACAGGATCAAACAACATAATCTTAGGGAAAAATATTCCTGTACTGTTCTTGATATTATAAGGACTAAAAGTGATTCACCATTAGATGTTCAGAATTACCACTGCTGAGGTACTTGCAGCTTCTACTGATTAAGGCAGCCAGCAAAAGACCCCAGTAAACACAGTGAGTGACTACATGGAGCAGATCAGTTCCCAGTCTGTCTGTGCCTTCCTGCCTGTGCCTCTTGGACAGATGGAGGGGATACATGAAAGCTTTCGCTGAGACTCAAAAGAAACATGGAAGGAAATAATAAGAGACCAACAGCTGCTGACAAACTGCAACTTTACATGAGTCAGTGACTCAAAATGTTTCCAAAAACCAAGTTGATTCTCTGAGATTTTCCTAAAAGATGTAGGAAATAAAATTTGTATGGCATGTGACGTCTGCTAGAATAACCACAGGCCTCTCTGACTCTGTGGCCTCTGTCTGGCATGGGCCAAAAGTGGCTGCCTAGAAAAGCACATAAGAACAGGGCAAATATATAGGACACTTCACCCTTGTTTTGAATGTGAGTCCTATTTGAATCTTCCCTGTAGTTCTTATACTGGAATTGGGAAGCTGATCCCTAGCCAGTTTCTCCCATACACTCAGGATTTGAGAGACCTCTTTCCTCTTCCCTTGCAGTATTTCTTTTCTGGGCTGAGGAGTTGTAAGTTGCTCTTTCATTCCTTTACACAACCTGTTCCATACCTTGAGTTATCTGTTCTGATCCATCTATGAATTTGATTTTGTTTGATGACATCCTATTTTAGACTGGAAAGTCAAGAGCTGCATGTAACTCTTAAAGGAAAAGCAGTCTGCTCCAAAACCGGAATTAACTGACACAAAAGCAAATGTTGCTTTGGCCATTTTGCTGCTACTTTGATTCTCGAAGTGCAGTGAAAAATAAAACAGCATTTTTTGATGGGTCTTCCCTATCTTTCTCTGGAAGTATTTCTGCAGTGACAGTGGTTTCTGCAGTCTGAGAGGCAGTGGGATGAGGAGCCAGATGTGAAAGGCAGAGCCTCCAGGCTCTGCTGCCAGTCCAGAAGGACAGCTTGCCTGCTTGGGCTTTCTCACACAGTGGTACCTCCTAAAGAACAGTTGTAGGTTACTTTTTTTTCAGTTTAATACCACACAGTGCTGCTCACATTCCAATGCAACTTCCATGGAATTTCACCATGGAAATGAGCATACAGATCTTGCATAAGTCAGGCCACAAGTGCCATGTTTCGTATAAATTAAATGAGAAAACTCCCATGTAATTACGGTGTATATTTCTAGCTGCTTAAACTGTAATATCAGCCAGAAATTTGAAAGAATATTTTTCTTTATCTACCCCTTCTTTGGGAGACACATATAAAATCCAGATGTGTTCAGTATATGACCCTGATTCATTACCAGACTGCATCTTATCAGCAAACTATTCACAGTTCATTTGCAAATAAAATGGTGTTATCCTGTACTTAAAGGTTTAAAGACAAAGCTGACATGAAAGTGGATAGAGCTAAGGCTTTATAGGCAACCATAATTCTTGAATTTCCTCGCTTTGCAGCCTTAACATAGCGGGAAATATAATTTTAACTAAAAGTGCAAGATCCAAAGATTTTCTCCACAAAGTATCCTTTAAAGCATTGATGTTGCAAAAGATTGAAACTCTGGCACGTTATAAACTCTAAACAGAGACTGTAAGAAAAATATTGTCACCTCTAGGAGGCAGCCGTTTATTGCAAATACACAATGTGCACTCTGGTGTTTGGCTCTTCAGAAGGCTTTGAAGTTTCTCAAATCTCCTGTGGTTATTAAAAAAATCTAATGGAAATTAACTTACATTTGCAGTGGAACTATCTGCCCAGAAATAAGCTCTGCTTCTCCAGTCAATCAAGAGCCAGTTCTCACATTAAAATGAGTTAGGCACAAAACAAGCTCTGTTTTCCTAGATTTTCAATAGCAAATTAGCAGAGTTCAATGGAGAAGCAGGATATCTATCTGTGTGTTATCTGCTCTCAGCAAGATACCCTCCCCCATATAGGAAAGCATTTACTTATTTGCTTAACTTCACCTGTTAATTGGGCTCACACTTAACCTTTTGTCTGCCATTTACCAAACAACACTTTCCTTTCAGTTGCATTTCCAGTGATACATTTTTCTTTCTTTCACCTGGGTCTGTCCTGAGCTGGAGCTGATATTTGCTTTCTGAATTGGCATTACTGACGTGCTGAGACCTCACACTAAAGCAATTCACCTGGTAAGGTATTGTTTTTCTGCTGGACTATGTGGTGTGATGTGACTTTCTAAAGCTGCTTTTCTCTTTGCAGCTGGCCCTTTGATGGTCTCAGAGGAATTGTGATTTTCTGAAAACTTGCCTTATACAATAATATTCTCTTCACATGCCACATAGTCCCCATATACATATGGAACACAGGACAGCACAGTGGTCGTGTACCTGGTGGGTCGACATCAGTGTAGACCACAACTGAACAAAAATACTCCCATAAAAACCATCTGCACAACACTAATCTTGATTTCAAAACTACCTGTGATGGACGACCCTGCGCAATCCCCCAGATACTGCTCCCACAGCAATTATGCTGGCTGTTGGAAATCTGCAATGTTTCCACTCTGAGTTTATCTGGCATCAGCTTCTGGCCATTAGCTCCTGGTAACACGATGTTTGCTCAGGAGAGAAGGAGAGAACCTCTATCATCAAAGGTTTATTTCAAAACTGGGTGCTTAAGGATTTTGACCAAGAGAGCCCTTAGCCTTTTCATCGATAAAGAGACTGTTCTATCTGAGGCACATTCTGATCCACTGCCCCACACCCCTTCATTCATGTGGTGCTTTCCTGAACTCTCTCTAATTTTCCTATTTTTCTTATAGTGTAGCATCTAATAGCATCCTGCTACAGTCACACCAATGCCCAATACTCATATTACAGACCCTTCCTATTCCTCCCCAGTTTTTGCTTTTTGGCTCCTTCTTTCTACTTTCTAGCACTGAGTCTTCCACCCTCTGGCAGTATTCATCCAGTGTTGCTGCAAGGGATGCAAGAGATGTACAGCAGTCAGGCTTACAGTGGTTGCTGGTGACAGGGGGTACATGGCAGCCTCCTGAAACAGGTATATTTTTTCCATAGATCTCCTGAATTCCACAGATTTTAATCTCAGGACAGTGTAGTGTCCCAGTACAGAACGATTAACCACAAACCCTATACACTGCGTACATGCAACTAGCTGGACCCTCCACGGTGCTAAATCCTTATCATCAACCTGAGGGTAGAAATGTGGCAAAAGACTACACACACAGCTGGCAGGTGCTCCTGTAAGTCTGGAGGTTCCCGGAGTTCTACATCCATTAACATCAGATGAAGCACCACACCCTGAAGCTCATTTTGTTGAGGCTGATCATCTTATAGCTTCCTTTTAGAAACTGAGTCTTTGTTCTTCCCTTAATTACTTAATTTACTTGATTTATATCTGTAGGTCTGTTTCAGTGACAGTGATGGAGGGACCAAGCCCACATTCCTCTCACAGATCTTCCTTCTTTATTTTCTTTTTGCATAGGAATATGTAGAGACAGCTGCTTTGTCTTAATAGTGCTGCAAAGGATTATTTCAGTGGTTTGTTAATACTTCACCATCTGGGGGAGGAATACTTCACCACTTGGAGGAAGACAGAACCTCTTTCCTAGAGATTTTACAACCTGAGACAAGAGGACACAAAAGCATAAGGAGTCAGATGTAGTCATTGCAAGCACAAGCCTTTTACCTTCACTTTTGTTTTCACAGTATTTCATTTACTTATTATACAAAACGCATGGCAGCCTTATGTGATCTTCTGTTACTAACTGACTATTTCAGTGCCCAAAGTGGATTACGTAAACACCTTGCTATGATCTGGAAAGTTATTTTAGACCACCATTCTGTTCAAACTGTTCCATTTGTGTAGCACAGAATCACATAAGAAGTCAATACAAGCGAAAACATGAGCTTACACCTTCAGGCTAAATCTGACTGTCACAAGGATTTCCCTGAAAAAAAAAAAAAAAAAAAAGCCCAAGCAACTTTCCCATTTCCATCTGTTAACTCACACTCTTGCCTGGTGAAATGCCTCAGTGAGAAACAGAGTATCTGTGATACCAGCCCCTGTGGAGTGGAGTAGGCTGAGTCAGGGAAAGTAGTGTGCAAACATCTTTCATTCAGATGTATATCAGCTTTTCCTTCTGGATTCTGGCACTTTAATTTGTGTCTTCAATTGTCAAAATAAAGGTTGAAAATCCCACCTGCTTATTCTGGTTGGCAATTATATTAAAGGGCTTCTTTTTATTTTTTTTTTTTCTTTTCGGGTTTTTTTTTTTTTTTTTCCCCTGTTAAAGCATGAATTACAGCTAGGCAATGAAAAAGCTCTTGTAATTCTCCATGTGATCTGTACTACCAAGTCTTCATTCAGAGTAAGCCTCTTTTATACAGCCAATGAAAAGTCCTAAATGTCAGCAGAACAGCTCACAGCAGGAACAAAGAATATATAGGCACCAAAGGTTTACTGGTACCTTCTATTTTGCCATCACAGAGTATTCCTGTCTGAAATACCAGAAGCTGAAAACCATGTATATGCTTTTGTCATTCTTATACATACCTTACATCAGAATCTAGAGAAAATATGTGGATAGGATGACTGTGAAATATGTTGTCAGGCCTGAACCTGCCCCTAAAACCTGGATTGCAGAAACAGGCTTTCATCTTTCTACCTTGGCAAGTCTCTTTCTTACGGCAGATGCGACAGATAAAAAAGCTATGTGATTCTGGACAGTATCAGTGTGAATGGCCAGTGAGAAGGGTCATCACCTGACCCCATTTTATCCTACTACTGCTTTAAAGAAAAATAAGCAATTTAATTATTGGGTGTTGAAACAAGCAAGCGTAAAGATGACTTTGAAACACATTTCTGGACCAATTTTTTTAGAACAGAATGTGCTGAAAATAGGCAACCATGCAGTGGCAGTACACGCCAAAGCTACAGTTAAATTATGTATCTGTACATGCATCAGTTCACACACAAAAATCTGAAATCTTTGGCCTGTCACTTGTAGAAGCTGATAATACTGATTATGTTCAATGTCTGGGGAGAGCTTCTTTGTTTTCCTAGCAATAGCAGCAAAAGACTGTTGCCTGGCTGTTACTATTAAAAAATGGTATCTGAAAATGGTTCTGTGCCTATTACATTTCACATCAAATACAATTTTGGCAAGGAAAACTTAATCTGCCTATATAAGCAGGCAGAAAATATCTCAGAGATTATGCTATTAAATTATTGTCTTGCAGAGATACTTTGGTGTGACCTTACTTCTACAGCATGTTGTAAGTCTTTGTATAATTCTCAGAACAGCTTATGGAAAACACATCAATATTGCATCTCATGAATGGACTGAATGCCTTCTCCACTCCAAATCTCTCTCACTGTATTCTACCCTTAACAGAACCTTTTTCCTTTTCATGTGGTTTCCAAATCTCTGGGGTCTCTGACCTGGCTGTGTTAGATTTCATTGGCACTTCTAGGAAGAACTCATCCTGTGGAGGAAATCAAAGGCATCTAAAGAGTGTGTCCATCTTTTTGTCATCTTTCAGACTCTTTTCACTTCTCTTGAGTGGTGGTAGAACTCCATAAGAACTTGGTTCAATCTCTAAACTCTAGATGAGACCTCATGGCACCATGATTACAATGTTACCTGTTCATCTGTGGGCTGAATGAAATAGCTGTTAGGTAAGTTGGCAAATGGTTGGAACAATCTACTTGTGGCAGAGAAAATTCACTTCAGAAGAGGTAATTCAATTCAGAAGAGGATGCTACTCAAGGCTTTGGAATCTCCTGAGATACAAAAAATAAGAAGCAAAGGGATTGTTTAGTCAGATCACTCAGCCTCCTCTGTGTGATGTTCTTCCCACTGCTGAGCACAGGGTGAGGTGTGCCGGTGGTCCAGCCTGGTACACCCAACTTTTGTTCTCATAGACAGAGGACAAAGTTCAAGGTTTTCCTTTTGTGGGCTGAGCTGAAAGACCAGTTTCCACAGGCTCAACAGTTCATTAGGGAACTGCCTCTGCTTAAGGAGTCCATTGGGATTTGATCCTTGATAGGGAGTCAGGAGGCTTGGAAGCAAGGGGTGAGACATGTCTGACAAGACAGGTAGGCTGAGAAGGGGAATGTGCACTGCAGCCATTAGGATGCTACAGTGCTACAGAGGAATCTAACAATTAAAATGAGACTCGGATGTGCGAGGGAAGTTTTGTACCAGGGAGGTGAACATGTCATCAAGGAACAAAGGCTGCGTGAGTTGTCATGAATAAGATGTGAAGCATCAAAGAAAAAAGAAAGTTAAGAAAAATCTATGCAAAACCTGAGCTACAGAAGGATCAAAACACCTGAATTTCTAAGCAATTCTCTGTACATAGTTAATTTGTTTTCCTGATCCATGGGCATCAACTATATTCCAAAATAGAATGACAAACTCCCAGTAGAATCAGTAGAACTGGGTATTTTTGGAATATTTTGCATTTTGCTGACTATTTTCACTCTGGCTGAGAGATATAGTGACCAGAATTATAATCACCTTCTGGCCACTAGATTCTCCTTGTGAAGTACCCAGAAAAGGGTAGCACATATCATGAGAAACACATCAAACATTTATTATCAAACACACCAAACAGAATTTATCATCCTCTTCCCCAAGCTGGGCATTCTGAGAAATAAGGCAAAAATAAATGAGTCAGAGAAAGATAATCACTCCATCACCTCAAGAGAAAACTGGGACGGACATCTAGCTCTTCAAGTCTATTCATGCAGGTTCTTCTGTGCTCAGCAGCCCACTGCCTGACACCAGTGTGGTAAGCACTATGACTAATATCTAGCACATGTTGTTTGCTTTCTCATTTTCTCCAGAGGAAGCAGCATATGCACTAGTGCATCTTATTTGGTAGGATTTTCTGCTCTCTTTTTAAAGAGAGGTGCTGCTCTGCATTTATCCTGCAGAAAGCAGCTCCAAAGGTTCAGCCCCTGTGCTTTGAGGGGCAGGTGGTGAGGCATGGAACAGTGCTTAATTCTTGCCTGTGTTTGTTCTGCAGCCTCTGAAGGATGAGAAAGTTTTGCCTGACTTATACAGAGGCTTTACTGTGACTACAGAGTTATCGTGCAATGTTATCATAACACAGCTTGTCAGGCCAGCAGCTTTTGGCAGTCACTATCTTTGCCTTAAGACAAAAAATGCAACCTCTTGAGCATATAGCAAGCCAACCCCGAGAAATATTGCTAGAGAGATGATCAAACACTTGGATGCACTTTCTGTGAGTTAGCTAGCAAGGCCAGCCCCTTCTGCTGACGTCTTTCCTCTCTATCACACATCAGACTTTTCCCAGTGGAGCTGGAGAACAGGCTTCAATGAAAACTGCCTGTTTGCAGCTATATGGAGATTGCAGGCACCACAATTACTATTTCCTCTCCCTGACCTGGAGCAGCAACTCCATCAGCAGGATAGAAAGGTAGTCTTGTTGCCTAGCAAAGGTGGGATGATTTATCTGTGTGTCTAGATTGGTCCCTTTGCTGCAAAGAGAATTGCTTTCAGACTTCCAAGGAGAATGAAGCCAGGCTAGAATTCGGAGTGGATGTGGGAGAGCTGCTCTCCCAGGGAGTAGAAAGAGCCACAGGGTCTCTGTGCTTTCTGTTCCTGTGCAGCCCAGGACAATGGTTTTGTCTGCTCCAGTTATAGCCCTGGGGGCTACCTTAGGGACTGCAACTAGCATCCTTGCCCTCTGTGGCCTCACCTGCTTCTGCAAATGCAAGCAACCTGGGAAAGGACTCTCAGAAAAGGACCAAGAGGACGAGACGGAAAATACTAAGCCCAGTGTGCTTCAGCCAGTCCAGCAAGTAAGACACAGTCTCTAATTTACTCTGTGATTTTTCTTTAAAGGCGGAGGGTGGGAGTGCAACTTCCCTGTTAGGCTACTCAGCATGTGATTTATGCTGCCTGTTTATCTGCTTACTGTGTTTAGGATATAACAACATGCCAGTGGGAGGAGGAGTGAGGGAAAAACAGAGATGAGCTGGGTACCACAGAATTACTGGAGCAGGAGACAGCTGCCTTGGAGCCAGAGAGAAAGCTGCTAATGGCAGAAACGGGGATGAGGACTGGAAATGATGCTTAGTTGTTAAGATAGATCAAAAGAGAAATAATTTCCTGAGAAGAGAAGGCTTGACTGTACCAGGTGGCACGCAGCATTGTGACGAGGAGATGGCTCCTGCTGAGATCTCGTACAGCAGCTATTTAATTCTATTCACAATATCTCATTGTTCCTGCAGGATAGTTCCCTGTCAACAGCTGGTTTCTTGTGAAAACCTTCCCTCCTCCTCCTTCTGCCCTTCTAACTGAGGGGATAAATTATGTGTGAAGTTAAAACAAGGCATTGAAATCATAATAAAAAGCAAGTGAGAATCTAGATTGTGATGACTGAACAATCTCATCACACTATGAATTTCTTTTTCACTTACTGTAAAAACAATGTGGAGTATGGATAGTGTCAGACATCCCTGTGTGCTCTTTCATTTTTGTTAGAATCCAAACAGCCTGATTTACTCCTGAGCCCAGAGCAAGAGGGAGCTCGGGGAATTATAGAATGCTTCTAATATGCCAATATTAATGGGAATCTCTTCTTCAAGGGGAAGTGTTTGATGATTTCCTCAGTTGAATGTGGTCTTTAGAATAAGCTATAGCACTGGTCAGTCTCTGAAAGTATTACCTGTTGGCTGTTGCTCCTGATATTTGTTTGTGCCTGTGTCCTTTTCACTTTCACCTAACCATTCAACCAAGTGTTATGCCATAGTAGTCCATTCTAAACGTCTGTGCTCCATTGTATAACAGTCTTTGTTTGCCTTTTAAGTATTTGAGCTGACTATTATTTTTGGATTCCTAAAGAGTGTAGCTGGAGTCCTAACTGAACTCCTCTGTAATGTTTGTAATTAAATATTCAGTCTTTCTCTGGTTTCCACTCTTACCCTCTTAGCAGAAAAGATTCTTGGCATCCTCATGTTCTTGTTGCAGTTTATGCTGAGCAAAGATGACCAAATCTACAAACAGTATTGTAGGAACTGGTGCAGATACAGAGAATGGGTCTTGTGGTTGCTGGAGTGGGGAGGAGAGGTGTAGGAGGATGGATTCACTGACCATGGATTAACTTCTGTGTGGAGTTTAGGACTTCTCAAGAGATTGCTGCTAATTCTGAGCCTCCCCCCATGAGCATGTTGAATAACTCCTAGTACCTGTTTGCATTTTCCTAGGATGGATTTAATCTGCTATTCTGTTTGATAGCTTAGTCATGTCCCTTTCAGGCTCCTTTCTTGTCTTTTCTACCCCACAGAGGGGATTTGCTAACACCTGTATGTAAGAATGTACAATGATGCAGAGATTTTTCCAAGTTTACTGTTAACATGAATGAAAAATGTGTAACTTTGACAGCCATATCACTTTCCAAAGCAATTTTTCTAGCTGTTGTCTGCAGCAACACAACCCGCAGACAACTTTACCATCAGGCTCTTTCTATGACAGTTTGATGTTGTAATCTCCAAGCCCAGAAAGATCTCAAATCCTCCTTTTAACTCCATTCTTAAACTGGGCTTTTTTTCTTTTATACAGCTTTTTGGGAAACATCTTGGGAAAGTGTTAATCCATCCTGGATATTGTCTATGGGGGTGATATCCTGTTTGCAGGGCTGAAATAAGCACTATGTCTCCATATTGTTCAGTACTCAGCAGCTATTCAGTTATGGTCCTCAAAATATGTCTACATTCATAAGTTTTGCCATGACTTAATCCAGTATTTGACCAACAGGGGATAAAATTATTCAATCTGCCCTAAATGTGTCATTATTACCTGAGTGATTGCATTCTTTCAGCATTGTAGACTTTTTAATTTGAAGTATTATTTCCAATGCTACTGGGTTTATGGGTTTTTTTTAAAGAAATCTGGACACATTATAGCAGCCGAGTGAACATTCTGTCACAGAAAGTGCAAAATGTTCTTAGTTTGCATATTCCATATGTTTAGCAATTCTTTCCAATTAAAATAATTTTCTTGCCAGGAACATGAATTCTCCTATGCTGTCACTGAATCAGAATCAGTCTCTATACCTTCAAGAAATGAATCTCAATTTGAGTTGTGAGCTTGTGAAATTTTATTATCTCTATGTTTATAAATTGTTCTGTCAGGACTTTTTTTTCTGACTATATTAGTACATAGTATGTCCTAGTCAGTGTTGGACACATTTAATTATTGAAACCTGTCAGGGACACTGATTCTGATAAACACAGATGACAAAAGAAAGATGCAGCAAGTCTGCATTTTATTCACTTGGCATGTCTCCCATGACAGTGATGCTTGTATTTGCTATAGACAGAGGCTCCCCATGGACATGCCCTGCATCCATGAAGAGGAGAAGTTCAAACACAAACATACATCTACAAAACAATGAGAAAATGCTGCAAATTTGCAAAGTCTCAGCAAAACCTGCAGAACGAAGATTCCTAAACACATCCAAAAATGGCAGCAGTCTGGTGGTTTGAGTGACACTGGGCAGGGACACAGAAGGATCATTTGCAGCCTCCTTGCTCCTTTTAGTTTACTTACTTTTATGCATTTTTGCAGAGCTCTCTGAACTCTTCTCGTGTCTTTATTTAAGACACAACTGCTGAGTTGCAAAGGAAACTTCCACAGGGCACTGCTATGTAACTGGATTAGCACACAGCACTTGGGAAAAGAGCTGGCAGCAACATAATAAACAGAGGCAGGTGCAGTTGGAAGAGGGGGTGGGCTAGTCCCACTGTGCTTGCATATGTCTCTCGTCTCTAATTCTGCAGAGCAGACAGACAAGAGGAATATTTAGACCCAATGGAGTCTTTGATGCTGTGTGCTGATTGATTTTCTGACTAAATACCTGGCAAGGTACTTAGCAAGAGGAAGAAAAGACTGTACTAACAATACCTCAAATTTGTGTGGTGTTTTTCATCCCAAAGGATCTGGAAGTGCTTTGTGTGTTGGCAGCACAGAGCAATCCAGGCAGGAGGCTCCAGTGAGTGGCAGGACAGCAGCCTGACACAGCAGCTGCACGAGAGAGGACAGCAGAGGCTGACCACCACTGTGTGTGCTAGATGTAATGCCTCTGCACAACAAAAGCAACCTGCCTTTTCTAGCTGCTGTCAGTGATTCCTCACGTATTCTGCTTTAATTTTAGAAGAATGGAAAACTACATTTAAAGTTTGGATGAGTAACTTCACATTTCCTAGGTATTTTAGGACTGATGAGGCTCGCATCTCTATCAGAGGCATCTCAGTTACGGCCGCACACTGTGTAATTTACATAGTATCGAAACTCGACTGAATGCTAGGTGAGGATGGCACACAATGACGTTTTTCTCTCTCAGCCCACTTCTCTTTCAAGGCCCTTAAAATTAGACAAGACAAAATGCTATGTTGCACAGTAGCCTTCCTAAACACTGGTGCACTGTCTGCCTTGAGAAGATGGAGTCACTGACCTAATTAGTTCATTACCACTGCCAATTGTATGAAACCAGGATCTCCACAAGCTGAATATGACTAGGCTAACATCCAAGACAGCCCTCTTTCTTCAGCTCTATTTCTTGAGAGGTAGGTGTGCTTCCTCTGGACACGCAAACTGGGACCAGGAAATCCCAACACAGACAAGAGATTCAGGGCACCATCGACATTCATTATTAATAGGAAACAATAAGACTAATTAAAATTTTTAATTACAGTTATGAACATTTTCTGCCTTGCCTTCAGTCTTGACCAAAAATAGGTTAGCAGGCAGTAGGTTGAAGATAATCCCACTGCACAATAATCAACCAAAATGGCTGTTTTAGTTGTGGTTTTTGTCTTCCGTGTTTTGGAAACATTAATAAAATCTGTTGCAAGGGTTGGGGTCACTTGCTAGTCAGCTTTTGTTCTTCCCCATCAATGAATCCAAATATAAATGAATCAGGAATGATTCATTTATAAGAAGGCGGGATGCTTTCTTGGGACATAAGCAGAAGAGAACTGTTCTATTCCATTAAAATATTTTTTTTTTTGTTTTGGGAGAACAGTAATGCCTTTTCTGGTAGCCTTTGCTCAGACTACCTGAGCATCTTGCAGGTTCTTCTGCTCATCCCATGTTCATGATTCAGCAGGGAATTGAAGTGTTAAGAACAAATCAGACATAAATCCAAGTTTCAGTCCTGGTATAATAAAGGGGAAATGTGTGTCTGATGGTCAGATGGAGCTCTGGTCCGCAGAACCTAGAGGCTGAGATGACCAACAACTCTTCTTGGTTTGCCAGTCCAGGGCTCATTTGTTCAACCAGCTCTCCTTAGTCTTATTGCATCATGGTCATACTTGCTCCATGTTTGATTTATGTCTTTGCACTCTTAATGATTACTATATACTCACATAAAATATTCTGGATTCTGTGAGATCTCTTGCTCTTGGATTTGACTTCAAACATCAAAGTAAAAATTGCCATATCTTAATCAAAGCAAAATTAACTTTGTGGTTAATTTCTTTACTAAAATGAAAGGATTAACTTATGAAAATATTAACTGGTACCAAATCAGAGGAAAAATGAAATGATAAGAACATATCTTTTTCTTATAGTAATCAAACATCTGTAGAGGAATAAATCTGAAAAGAAACACACCAAGTACAAGGTATCAGTGTTAGCAAGAAAGTCTCCAGACTTACAGGCAGTGGTTTCTACAAGCCAAGAAAAAAATGATGGTAGGACTGACTAGAGGCCCTGCTCTTTTCCTGTCTCAGGTCATCTAACATTAAGAGAATTGGAGGAGTTAATGTAATTTGTGCAAAGTAATAAACAAAACTTTAATTTTCAGTTCAACATTAAGAAAACTGCAGAGCCAGTCCAGCCTCGAGCACTTCTGAAGTTTCCCAACATTTATGGCCCCAAACCAGAAGTAACTTCACCTGAAATTGTTAACTACACACAGTACTCTCTGAAGACAACAGAAGAAGCAGCTCCTGGAAAACACACTGCGTTGGATGAGAATAGGATGAAGATACAAGTCAATGAGGAGCTGTTTGTTCTCCCTCAAAACGGTAGGAGATTTTGGTCTTCAAACTAGCAATCGTTTTAGTGGGTGTGGATCAGTAATACTTCTAAGCATAATGTGATCATTGTCAGATAAATAAATGTGGAATTTATTGGATGCTTTTCGCTTTCTTATCATGAGCACTCTGAGTTTTGCTTTCAACACATTTGTTTAGTAGAAGGAGTCATGGAGCTCATAAGGACATTCTGATAACAAAGGTGTAGCTGTATCTTGTTGCATTTTTTTTTTACCTAAACATTTTTTGTTTTGAAGAATCTGTCTCCCTGGTAGCAGATATTTTGTAGAAAAGCACTTTTAGTGTAGTTGTGCTGAGAGCAGTAGCCAGAGTATGTGTGAAATATTTGGCCAAAATTAGGCAGAGTATCTCCTCCAGGTCAAATGCTATCTGTCCAACAACTGTCCTTGTCAGCGACAGTGGGGCTCAAAGCTTCTAATTTTCTCTCCTCCTTTATTGCCATGGTTTGGTAAGATGTTCTTGGCTTATTGAAATGTGCAGTGAAATTGAAGGCTGACACCTCAAAGGTTTTTGCCAAACAGAATTCCTGTTTCCCAGCCAGCCCCAAGGGTAACACTCCAAATCCTGAAACATAAGATTTCTAGAGCCTGAGAGAAAATGCAGTCTTAATTATATGCATCTGGCAACATGTCTGGGTTTCTTCCACACTGATTTTTAACTTCACAGCCATATTTTAACAGAGTAATTTACTCTTATGGTTACCACTGTAATAAAACCTTCCTGAAGATTTGCCAGAAAGACAATGCCATCTGCCGCTATTTTTACTGAGTATTCTTTTTAGTTATTTTTAATTTTTTGAGATTCTATTTTTGCTCTTCTGGAAGGACAATTGCTACCTTCACCCCTCCAACCTGAGGCTTGTGAGTAAGGAAAAGAAAATACCATGGGATTCAGATGCATTGGAGGAACAGACTGTCTGAGCCACATCCTTAGGTGTCAGGGAAAAGATTATCAGGGTGGAAAGGATGAAAGGTGATGGCCGCATTTAGGCTAAAGCTTTATATAAGTGTTGGTGTAAGAGCCTCTCTGCACTGCTAATGGCACAAGCAAGTTTCCTTCCTGCTCTGCCTGAATATATAGCTCAAGTGTTGCTAAAATTAAGCAAGAATTATTGCGTTCTCCTTTTGATGCCACAATGAACTGGTCTGAACTGTGGCTGAGATTTTTAGAGGAAGTGTGCTGGCCCACTATTGTTTTCTGTGTGAATCGAAACTGACCTTGCAGATAACAGCTCTGGATGACAAAAATCTCTGGCTTTTCTTTTAGTCTTGCAACTTGCTTTATTTCAGTATGAAATACATATTCAGCTCCAAAATCATGCATGGAGAAACTGCCTTATGGATTCCAAAGTTCATTGCCTTCAACCTGATCAGGTGCTATGGAAATGGATGTCTTTTGCATGACAAAGACTTCATTGTTAAAATTAAAAGAAAAACAAAACAAAATGTTTAGAGAGGTCTTACCTAATGCAGAGTTGCACAGCAGCTCAAGAGCAGACTCACATTCTCATTGCAGAGAACATAAGATTTAGTTTAATAATGCCAGTTAAAAGAATATAAAACAATATAGCAAGTAATGAGTGTCATTCAGACACCGTGGTCTAGTCATAAGGTAAAAGAGCAAGTGTGTGAACCATCATGGAGCACAAGGTGGTAGAGAGCAGAAGTCTTGTCCAAATGCTATAGAAAGAGCTGAAAGTGCAAGTAAACAGAACAAAAAGGATGTACGATGATGGATGAAGAAGGAAAATAAATTATAGTCCTGCCTACAAAGTGCAGAAAAAGCAAGATATTTAGAAAAAGTCAAGTCAAGAGAAAGTGGATTTGCTGTCTTGGGAAGGAGAAGAGCTGCTTGCTAAAGGGGCTATTTCAGTTCCAGGTGTGGTCAAGGACGTGTGTGTCACGGAGCACCTGAAGCCCGAGCGGGCAGGCAGCGGGCAGCAGGCCCCCGAGCTGCACTACTCCCTGCTCCACGACCCACAGCGCGCCCAGCTGCGCGTGGCCCTCCTCCAAGGTAAGGGCACTGGGCCCCGGCTGAGCGGGCAGCACACAGGGCGATTGCACTTAGAGACAGCTCCCCTCCTATCTTAAGGCCAACAGGCGCCCTCAGGACCACTGGGTGTTTCACTGGCACTGGGCTTGCAGAACAGGAATAGCTGTCAATGTCACTGCTTGAAGAGAGGGCCTAGCTTGGGAACAGTTGTTTGCACAGCTTTGTCCGGAACCAGGATGGGTTCCTCCAGTCCAAGACTTGGTACAAAGCAACCTCTTCTTTTTATTTTTTCCTTTAGGGGCAAGAGGAATGGGGTTACTATCTCCTTCCTCTCCATATCTTTCATTCTTCAACCTGATCCACCCCCTACTGCCCTTCCCTCAAGTCAAGTCAAAGCCTGAGCTGGAGAGACCAGACATATTTTAAGTCCCTCTGGCAGCGCCTGGCCAGGCAGCCAGGCTCTGTGTCATTCTGACAACTGCAACAGCTTCTCCACTCAGGGCTGGAGCATCATCAGTTCCTCTGGGAGAGTAAAATAAGCTGACTGAATAATTCATGCACAGTGTAGATCTCTGTGGAAACCTAATCAAATCACACCCTCTGAGGCGAGAATTGAAAAGGTGCTGAATGGCAGCCACTGGTGCAGGTCTCCTGCCAGCAGCAAGCCCACCATTCCCCTCAGGATGGACACCCACGCCGGCTGGCTGCCACCCTGGCACTTCTGTGCACAGGACCTGGCTCTGCTTGCCAGTGCTGCTCCCCTGAGAAGCCAAGAGAGCCCTGTGACCCACAGGTCCTGGCAGTTCAGGAGCAGCTGTCCTTGGACTCTCTGCAGCAAGGACAACAGTTTTCCCCTCAAAGCTGTGAGATTCAGTGACCCCTTGGAGGAGGGGGCGTTCCTCTTGCTGCCAGAGAAGGCAGTGCAGCTCTGTTGCTGCAACTGCAGAGGAGTGTGAAATGCTATTCTCACTCTAGACTTTTCAACATAAAAGGGATATAAAATTAGGCATAAATGTCTCTTGATGCAGGTCTTTTGGGCTGTGGGGTGGCTTCTGATGGATTCATTTACCAGAGGTGGGACCAGCAGAATGCAATGACCCTTAGATATTGGCATGGAGGGATGGATGTATGCCAAGGGAAGCTCTATCACATCTCTGATGTCTGTGACTGACTTTCCTGTTTTTAAAGTCATTGTAAGAAGCTTTTATTTGTGTGCCAAGGTAAAAGTAAATAAGAAATGCCAATCCCTGTTTCATGATGCCTCATTTCAGTGGTGTTCTACGTCTTTCTACAGAATGTGTTTTCTTGAACTCAGCTGTTGCTCTCCCAAACACTGGCAGCATCCTTCTGCAGTGGCACAAGGACAGGGACAATGTGCAGCCTGAGGAAAACACCACAGCATGGGCTCACAGCTTAATCAGCCCCCACACAGGCAGGAACAGGGGTCAATGTCTATGCAGCTGTTTTATTTTATTGCTGTCATGAAACAAGCAATTTAGCCACAGATATTTCAGGGCTGTCTTTTGTGAGAGGTCATTACCATCCATCTTTTCCAGCTATGCATGGCGGAATGAGTGGGGACCAAGACACTGGCTGCCATTGCTACATACTGGGCACACTGGAGAGCAAGTCTGGCATTGCTGAGGCCCAGACAGAGCTGAAGAAGAAGGTACTTCACACCCTTTGGGAGGAGGTGCTGCAATTCCCATTAACAGAGGAGGAGATGCCAGGAGGAACACTGACTCTCACCCTGAGAAACTGTGACAAGTTCTCCAGGCACAGCATTGTGGGGGAACTGAAACTGAACCTTGCTGAAATGGAGGAATCCTTTGGGAAGGCCCAGTGGGAAAGGCTGAAGAGCCCAGAGAAGGTATGGACTCTGTCTGTGTCGGTAGTTCAGAAACCCTAATGATTACGAGTTTGGACAAGAGAAACCCTTTTCCTAGAGAGGTGCATGTGGGTGGGTGGCTTTATTTGTTTGGAGCAGGTTTAGAGGCGTGATGTGTGACTGCAGAGATCACTCGGCACAGCTCTGTGCTGGTCTGTAGCTCGTCATATCAGAAGCCCTTCTGTCTAATGCTCCCAGTTAATGTGTCACAACTCCCTCAACTCCTCCCCAGTTACACGACAATCTGACACTGGCTGTAATCAAATGACATCTGTAATTCAAATGCTATGTCTAGAAAAAGGTGTGTGAGCTTCTGAGAATTATTGATACAGGACCAGAGTGGCAAGAGCTGAAATATCAGAGTACCTGCAGAGCCCAGTGGAAGGAGTCTGCAAGGTTGGGTGTGGTAAGGCACGCGGTGATACCCCAGGGAGCCTTAATCTAGTAGTGAAGTACATTGTTGGGACTGGAATGCTGGACTGAAGGACACTTACACTTACTGAAATCAGTCCAGTGCTATTTGTTCTGGGAGATATCAAAATATCATTCATTGCATTGTCTTGGTTTTCTTAAACATCAAAACCTTCCTTTCTTTCCTTATCCACATTTTGACAGTTGCACAGACAGGGAAGAATTCCAACAGTTCTTGAAGTGGGTACAGGGGATGCTTCATGTGCACTAATTTCTTGCACATTTCCTCAGGAACCTTTTTCCTGCCATGAGCTAGGCTGTACTTCTAGCAGCAGCAATTCACTTAGCATGGCAGCAGGATGCTGCTACCGCTGCTGTTCATTCATCACAACAAGTGGTACCTCTTGTAGTCTGCTGTGGTACGGCTGAGCAATGCAAAACAACACTAGCACCACCACTAAGCACAATGAAACAAATTATTACCTGTCACCATCAGGGATGAGGGCTCTCCTCTGAGCTGGCCACAGACACAGAGTACAGAGTTAGCATTTCTGATTTCCAATAGTGCTGATTTATCTGATAACCACTTGAATACTAACAGGACTGTCCACACTAAAAAAAACATCTGTCAGGGAGAGAGGCAGCAGAAACAAGCGGGTGATCTGAATGAGTTTAATAAACTTCAGGCATGAGACTCAGTACTTGTCTAATGGCTGTAACCCTCTCCCTCTCACCCCATACTGAAGCATCTGCTTTTTCAGCAATACACAAGGAACAGTCTGTTCACACCAATGATAAGTTGTTATTCCAGTGCACCTGATGGAGTCCTGATATACAGGGAATTCTGCCTTGGTCCAGCTTTACAACCACACACAGAAACAGGACAGCATTCATTTCTTCTCCAGGCTGACAGCACAAGGTTAACACCAGCAGTACTGCTGAACAGTGCCCCAGTTTGAGCTGAGGATGTGCAGTGAAAGCTGAATTTGCGTCATCTGGGACCTGAGAGAGCCAACCATTGCACAGATAGCTTATGTATACAGATCCTGAATCATTCATTGAGAACCAGAGAGGGAGGGAGTGAGGAAGAGATGATCAAAAAAGAGGAGCTATTTTTGACAACATTCATCCAGGAACAAAGTTACTGAGCTTTGTCAAAAGTGTGACATTTCCCTGAAATGCCGGAAAGGGCAGAAAATTCGTTCTTACCTTCCCAGTAATTCTCCCACACAGAAGGGAAGGAGCCCAGAGTGGAGCTTACAGCTAACCAGGTAATGCAATTAGCATTCAGGAATTCATTGAGTCCTGTGAGCAATGCAAAGCCTAGATACTGGAGACTGATAGCCTTATCTTGTCTTCCTTCCCTCCTACTGCTTTGCTAATGACAGTAATGATAGTGGGTTGATGATAGTGTGTCCTTGCATAGCAACTTCCCTTTTGTGATTTCGTGGTGCCCTGCACGTAAATCATTGATGACCCCTTGTTGCTTTTTATTCATTTTGCATAGAAAGAAAGACTGAAGCTCTCATGGTTGCATGAATTTGCAGGATTTCAGCACAAAATGTAGGTTATGGACTAAATAGGAAAAAAGAAACAAAGAAAACAAAGCCCAGAAGGGGAAGGAAAAGTACTTCTGGTTTGGTCTGTTCAAGCAAAACTCCAGCAGAGACCAACCATTGCAGGTTTTGTTTTCAGGTGGATACAGGCTGGCAAAAAACTTGATCAGCACACTAGGAGCTAGAAAGTCATAAGTACAAGAGTGATCCGAGTACAATGTGTGTGTTTGTGTGTGTGCACGTCTACAGAGCCCCACCCCCTCCCAATCCACTGCATCTGTCTGTGCCTGAAGCTACAGGAACCAAATTCTAGCCAAGAGCTATAGAATGGGACCTGCTGAGATGTGGTGGGAGTAAATAAACAAAAGCGGCTTATGACATGCCTAAACGCTGGGTTTGCATTGAGGTGGTGTTTGGGTTTGTCCCTGAGTGTACAATTCTTTTGTGGTGGGCATACAAGCATTTGAAACTGCCTCTTTTTATGTGTGGGCTTTTCTATGGTGCATTTCAATTTAAGACAGAATTCATATAAGTGAAAAGCATACAAGCCCTTCATTGCTACCTGAGTGCATGAAAAAAAAGATTTACTTGGGCTGACTTGGGATTGAATTTCAGGCTTCCTTGCTAATGCCCTTCCACCTGATTTGTGCAGGACAAATTAGTCATTTGAACCAGACAGTGATGACAGCCATGTTTTCTGGAGAGTCAATCAGCTCGTGGAGAGTTTACACGGCCTGTCCTTGCCTGTTTTGAGAAACTGGTTGAAAACTTAATTTGAAATATTTATGGCTCACTTAGTAGCAACACTGCAGAGCACAGAAATAGCCTGGAGAGAAGGGCTGTCTATCCTCGAGGACGTAGAACGTGCTAAGGAGCCCAGAATGAGTCTGTTGAATTGGCATTGGCTTTCTGGGGACTCTTCTGGGTCATTAACCTCACACTAAACCAGATTTCTGTCACAAGCTCCCACTCACTGAAAGAATAACTACTCCCCTTTTGTTCCTTGCCATGGGCTGTCAGCTCTGCACACAACGGTGTGGGATTTCTCTCCTTCCCTGCTGGCTCCCGAGTAGGAAATGGCATTACTCTCTTACAGGAGAGCAGTGGTGGTGTGACTGTGTCCCTAGGCTTTCCCCCCAAGGGCTGCTTGTCCAGGGCAAATGGAAGAAAGGGAAAGGGAAAGGGAAAGGGAAAGGGAAAGGGAAAGGGAAAGGGAGTCTCCCACAGGGGATGCAGGGAGAGCTGCTCACAGGCCTGATGGAAGGCAGGTGGGAAGGAAGACTAATGTATTGTGCCCAGCTCGTGGAGGATTTCAGCTTGGCTGGGTTTTTTCTCATACCAAATAGGGTGTCAGGGAAGGCGTAGTCCAGCTCCAGGTCAGACTCAGCCCCAAGCACCGTCTCTGCTTTCCCAAGGAGCCCTACACTCCTGCTGGGCAATGCAGGCTGGAAGCTGAGTCCAGTCAGAGCCTTCTGGGAAATGGAGCACCTGGAACCAAAACTGAATTACAAAAAGCATTAAAGGGGATAGTGGACATAAATACAGGACAGTTAGGTGGTCTCTCAAAATAGGAATTTCTGACTATTTGCACTCCATGTCAGAGCCAGATCTTCTTCTGATTAAATATTGGACTAAAAGTTGGTGTCAGGAAGCAGTTACTTTCCAGTGCCATGAGGATTCAGTAACTCACATTATGGGAGCCTTATGAGCCTCAGGCATCTTTGCCAGGTTTATTCTCATCCAGCGTAACAGGAAAGATCTCCTGCACAGAGAGACAACTTGGTTGGTCCATGACCTTCTACGTTCTGCCATCTTCTACTGTTGTTTTCCTAATCTGACCAAGATTATACAAAAAATTAACCCTTTCTGTGTCTCCATTTCCAGGAGCCATCCACGGGCCATGGGGAGGTTCTGCTCTCTATTAGCTACCTGCCAGCAGCCAATCGCCTGCTGGTGGTGATTATTAAGGCTAAAAACCTCCATTCCAAGCAGCTGAAAGATCTACTAGGAAGTGGTGAGTGTTATAGCAAGGAAACAGATATTATTGTTTCTGCTATTATGTAAATCTAGAAAGAAAGTGGGAAGGGTGAAGTCTGGCAGGAAAAAAAAAAAAAAAGTCTGGCTTAGAAAGCCAAAGAGATCTGAATAATTTCTAAAAAGTGAAAATCAAATGCCCCCTGACCAATATTTCTACTGTGCTGTCTCAGTTTGATATCACCAGTGTAAATTCTCTTGCATTTTTGGGCGCAGATTCAGATATCACAATATATATATGAAAAATAAGATATTAGAGAGCGTCCAAAGGAGGGCCATCAGGATGGTGAAGGGCCTGGAGTGGAAGCCTTATGAAGAGTGGCTGAGGTCACTTGCTCTGTTCAGCCTGGAGAAGAGGGAGGGGAGCCCCTTTTCATGGCGTTCAACATCCTCACAAGGGGAAGTGAAATGGCAGGCACTGATCTCCTCTCTCTCGTGGACAGGGACAGGACCTGAGGACACAGCATGAAGTTAAGTCAAGGGAGACTTAGGTTGGTCACAGCACCAGCCTGACTAAGTTCAAAAAGCATTTGGACAATGCTCTTGGGCACATGGCATGATTTTTGGGGTGTCCTGTGCAGGGCCAGGAGTTGCACTCCATGATCCTGATGGGTCCCCTCCAACTCAGCCTATTCTAGTCTAGTCTAGTCTATTTGTGGCATGCTCATTAACATGGTGTATCTCTCCCCTCCTTATACAGATGTTTCTGTCAAGGTGACACTGAGGCATCAGTCACTGAAGCTGAAGAAGAAGCAGACCAAACGTGCAAAACACAAGATCAACCCTGTGTGGAACGAGATGATCATGTTTGAGGTGCCTCATGAGCTCCTGCGTGCCTCCAGCGTGGAGCTAGAAATGCTGAGCCAGGATGGAGCTGGCCAGAGCCATGTGCTTGGCAAGTGCAGTCTGGGCTTACACGTCACAGGCACAGAGAGGAACCACTGGGAAGAAATGCTGAGGAACCCCAGGAAACAGATAGCCATGTGGCACCAGCTCCACATGTAGGCTCATCGTGATTACTGACAACAAGATTCCCATCAGACCTCAGAGCCTGGGGGAGTAAGCTGGATTTCATCTTCCACCTTCACCTCCATGAAATTGCTCAGCACAGCACTCTTACTACAGCACCCTTCTCTGATCTTCCTGCTCATTCTAGCCCAGGAACCTGCCTGGAAAATGTATTTAAAGGACAGGCTCTCACCTAATCAAGTGGTTGTCTCAAACAAGGGATTGGCTGCCTGGATGGTTTGAATCAATTTTATTTGCCTGCCCACTGTCTCTTCTGAGAGGTCTCCATTTCTGTAGAGGAGCAGAGGGGAGGAAAGAAGAGCAAAGTTATCATGGAAATATAAGCCCTTCATTGGCATCTAGTGCTGTCACCCAAGTCCCTTGATGAGTGTTGGCTCCATAATCACAAACACCCAACTGTTTTATCAATCACTGATTTTCATAATACTCCACAAGACTGAGAAATGAAGATCAGAGAACTGACTGTCGTGGCAGGCACAAAGAACCAGTATGAGAAAGAGAGTGAAGCCAAAGTGCAGTAAATGGATACCTAGAAAAATATACAGAATGAAGGGAGAGAACAGAGGAAGAAGAAAGGGAGAGACAGTCAACACCTTCATTCTGTGTAGCCTTTGAGGCAAACACTGCCAAGCAAGAAGTCAAATACCTTCCTTTACTTTTGTTTCCTGGAGAGTTCGATACCTTGTATTTAAGGTTCATGAAAACTGCTGAAAATATAAATGTTTAGTTTAGCAGAATACCTGTACTATTTGTCTTTCTATAGTGTCATCCAGGAAGGTCCTAAATATGTTCAAAAAGTTGTTGTTGATGTTACCTCCTAAAACTTGGACCAAACCTTTCTGTTTACTGCCATATTTTCTGTTTGGATTTATCCCAAGTTTCAAATATGCTAATTATATTCCAGGCAACATCTAAAATTAGGCAAAAGAAGTGGGATCATTCCATACTTTAGCAGCTGATGGTTTTGGTTTGATGGTTAACTATTGCACTCAAATCCTCATACCAGCATTACTCAAAGACAGCCCTTATTAACTACCATGTATTTCATCACTTCCAGACAGAAGGAATTCACCAACCAGACAGACTCTCCAGGGCTTGTTTTTTGTGTTCACTTTCAAGATTTGGTGTGGCTTAAATGTTACTTTTAACTGTCGGGTTTTTTTGTGTCTCTAGATGGACTGAAAGTCTGGCATTGGCAGTGATAATGTCATGACCCTATAAGCACACTGCTTGTCCTACTACTTTTTTTTTTCAAGTAGTAGACACAACTTTAAGGGACTTCCATGGGGACAAGGCATCCAAAAATCTGGAAACAGAACCATATAATTTGTAGCCCTGAAAATCTCAGAGAGCTTCATATTTGCAGGGTCAGATTGATCCTTGTTTAAATCAAAATATTAAGCTAAGTTTTAACTAGTATCCATCCCATTCTGATGGTGCAGTCAAATAAGTCTAGCAGCTTGTCAAGGGAAGGCTGCCATCCTGCTGGCAAAGAGAAAACAACAGAACCAGTGTCTGAAAACTGGCTGAAGCACCAGGCATAACAGGATATGAACTGGAAAATGAAGTTCAGCTGGAAGTCAGTAACTAGTGGTGACTGGGACTGGTTCTGAGGCTGACAGAGTTTAGCACCTTCATAAATGACCTTGAGCATGGCCTCAGCAGGTTTGTAGATGAAACAAAACTTGGAGTAGTGATTGATACACAAGGCAGTTGTGCCGACATTCAGAGGGATGCTGAGAGAAATGCTGGAGAAATGCTGGGCTAACAGGAACCTCCTGAAATTCAACAAGGAGAAATGGCACCTGAGGAAGAACAACGCCTTGCAGTGCAGGGGTGAAGGCTGACAATCTGTAAAGGGGCTTTCCAGAAAAGGACCTGGGTGTCCTGGTGGGTGCCAAGTTGGACATGAGCCAGCAGTGTGATCTTGCAGCAGAGAAGGACAACAGTGCCTTGTGCTGCGTTAAGCAATGCCAGCAAGTCAAAGGAGGGTGATCCTTCCTTTCAACTCAGCACCAGTGAGGACACTTCTGGAATGCTGTGTCTGTTGCTGGACTCCCCAGGGAAAGAAAGATATGGAGATTCTGGAAAGTGTGCAGCTAAATGGCCATGAAGACATTTAAGGAACTGGTGCATCTTCTGTAAGAGGAGAGTCTGAGAGAGCTGGAACTGTTTACATCAACGTGTACAGATACCTGACCTGGGAGAGGACAAAAGAAGATGCAGAGAGACTCTTTTCACTGGTGTCCAGTGACAGGACAAGAGTCAAGGTCACAAGTTGCAATGTAGGTAATTCCATTTGAACACATGAAAAATACCAAGAATAAACACTCTTTTTTTACTGTGAGTACAATCAAATACTAGAACAAGTTGGCAGAAGAGGTTGTTGGGGGTCCCCATGCTTGGAGACAGTGAAAATTTGATGAGAAACAGCATGAACAACCTGTTGTAGTTTATCCCACTTTGAGCAGGGGTGAGTTTGGACAATATGATCTCCAGAGGCCCTTTGTATCCTCAGCAATGCTATGATTCTGTGAAGAAACTGACAAGGTTGATGCATACTGAAAACTCTTATCTTTACACTACTATTTCTTTTGTGGGTGGTGTAGCCAGGAATTACAGGATCACTTTGAAGAGAGCAATAAAATCATCTTTGAGCAACCAGACAGACAGAAAAGCTAAGTATGACCATGAATGTTACACCCAATATTTTAATCTCTGATATTGATCTATCAGTTAGAGGGCATGCAAACAAAAAGAAAATTGGTTTCTTGTTTTTTTCTTCTTGTACAGGGTTTTGTTTACTAACAAAAAGCTGTAGGACACTGTGAGTAAACTGGACAGAGGGGTCTAGTTGATAGTGAATTCTTAATGCTTACTGTGATTCTGATTTGCCTGTAGTTGTACCTATAGGTATGGGGTAATCATTTCCATATAAGTGCAGAAATTATTGGAATGTTGGCCTAATTCACATATAGGTTCCAGGCAGCACAGTGATTTTTTGGAGGATAATGATAAGAAGGATAACTTCACATAATGATGCTATTTGGCTGGCAGTGGAAAGCCTGAAGGGCCAAATATTTGCCTTGCTGCCAGCTCCTCTAGTTCTGCATCCTGCTTGTTTCACTGAGCCTTTTATAACATCTTGATGACTGATTATAAACACCATTATCTGTCTGTGCCCTGACGATTCTGGCACCCCTGTAATAGATATCAATCAGTCCTATGGCATTTAAAAGCATAGATCCTCAGAATCTGACTTAGCTCTGGCAAAACAATGTCCTCTTTTCCAGCAGACAAATATGTGTCTTAACCACGAATATGTGTACTTAACCACGAATCTGTCTTAGGAGCAAAGCGGTGCCATCAGTGTTAATGAACGGCATTGTTTCCTCCTTTGCTGCAGTGGGATTTAATGGGAAAGAGAGAAAGAGTGAAAATGCACACATCTTCCCCGGATGGATCATTCTTGTTGTCTGGCATTTCAGCCTGCAAAGAATGCTCCTCGCCATCAGCACAGCCCGAACAAAGGCAGCCAGGAGTGCCTGGGAGGAGGCGGCCGCTGGCCGGGGCTGACAGCGGGCACGTACCGGGGACCAGGAATGCCGTGTACGTGTGGCACCCGAGGAGCCCAGCCCGGCCTTTTGAGCTCTGCTAACAGGAGCTGTGTGTCACCCATCGCATTCCAGCGTCTGCCCAGGCCCTGCCCTCATCCCTCCGAACAGCCTGTGCAGCAGGGCCTGGGTGTCCCTGAGCCTCAGCACCCCAAGGGCCGAGGTGCTGAACTGTCCCAGCAGACAAAGGGCTGGGAGTGGTTGTGGTAGGTGACAAAGTCATGAGGATAAATCTGAAGTATTTGGAAATGCCATTGTATCAAGCAGCTTCAGCAACTTGAGCTGTCAAAGTACCGCTGAAGTGCAATAAGGACAGAGCCAGACAGACCCTCGGTTTTTATCTCCTGAAGCTGAAAATGCAGGAGCATCAGCAAGCACCACTGTGTATTAAATTAAAGGATGCTGCTTATAAATTGTGTTGTAAGAGAAGAAGCAAAAAACCCCAGTTATGGCAATTAATGTTCCTAAGATATATGTGTGACCAAAAGCAGCCACAAGAGTCCCCAGTGGCTAGTTAGTGGCTGAAATGATTATTTTGCCTGCTATAAGCATTAATATGAAGAAGCTGTAAGCCAAGAGACTGTAGAGAATAAGGAAGGAGGGAAAAAAAAAAAAAAAGAAAGAAAAAAAAAAAAAAAAAAAAAAAAAAAAAAAAAAAAAAAAGATGGTGTGAGGCAGTCTACCTGGTCAGAATGAATGACGCTTTTCACTAAAGGCCAGAATTGTGAGTTTAAGGACAGGGATCAATAGTCCCTCATCCAGTGACAAAGCACAAATTACTGTAAAAAAGCCTGAGAAACGCAGCTCCCTTATATTAGCCAGCTTTGCCTGGGAAAGGTGGCCTCCTGAGGTGGCCTCTGCTCAGAGGAGGGGGCTGAGAGGCCAGAGGAAATGACTTGTGACTACATTGAGTTCCTTTGTTAAAATATAGACTGTAGCCATCTGTTGTTTTGCCTCAACCTGCCCTCAGAGCTAGATCTTCCTCCCCAAAAATGATTTCGTTTGATTTTAAGCAATTTGTTCTACAGTAGAAGGATTGATAAGCACAAATCATCAATAGTCACTAAAATATCTGGGTTGTTTTAGACTCATTACTACCCTCAGCACCCTTCCCCAGTTGTAAGGGGACTGGTTACAGCTGGTGCCCTGTAAGGATTATATTTTTTCAGTGCAGGGTTTTCCCCTCAATTGTTATCCCAAATATCCTTGCATGCTAATAAGAAACATGTTTGCTTTGCAAAGAGTAATACATCAGAAAGTAATGGAAAATTCCTTTCAGCAGGACTGGGAAAATTTTCAGGCTCAACTATTCTCCCAGGTACTGATGGGCTTTCAATACCTTGAATGGCTGTACCTTGTATTTGTTAGCATCTGTCTTCAGTATTATATGGCAATAGTGTTCAAAACCACTGTTTTTTCTCCCCCAAAATGAAGTAGGTTGTCGTTTGGGCCCTAGAATTACAGCCCATGGTTTGCCCAAATTTTTCTAATGTCTAAGATAAGTTGACTACAATGAGATTTAATAAGAACTGGAAGCTAAAGTGGCTTGGACCATGCTTCTTGCACTCTTTTGATAATCAAATTGAAGTCTGATTGAAGGACAGAGCTTTGACAGCATTTTTATGTGTTTCAGAATTTAAGTAGATATTAAAATGTATTTGGTCAATTTGTTGAAAGATAAGCATGATGAGTAAATAGTAACACTCAACACTTAATATTATTTCTTCTGTTTTCAATATGCACAAGAAAAGTAGCAAAGTGAAATAGTGATTTGTGGCCTTCCAGCATGAGGGGGCTTTTCTGCTTACTTGGTCCTTTGGTGTCCCAGTGTGTTTATTGTACAAAGCCAGATATTGTTTGTCACGACTCGATATTGTTCTCACAATCCAACGCACAAAAACAGAGCATGATGCTCAGCCATTGTGTCTAATATTACAGCACAACATGTAAAACACTGCAAGTAAATAATTCCAAGCTGTACCGATGCTGTGTCTGCATTGTTTACTCTACAGTAAGTCCCCTCTGCTTGCAGCTCATGTCAGGGGCACAGAGTGCTGGCATGAGTCAACAGAAGATGCTCTGAAGGGTGTCATCAAAGGATGGGTGTATGATGAGAAGAGGAGGAGTCAGCAATAGAGGCCTGTCCTGAGCAAGCACAAGTAATCTGTTGGCTTTTTCAGCAAGGTGGCAGCTAAACAAAGCTCTAAAGGAGCTACAAGGAGATTAGAGAATGGGATCTGGGAACCAGTTTCTTCCCAGATACTGGCTCCATCTCTGAAACAAATCTAAGTAGTGAATTTAGAGGGTTTTTTAAATTATTATTTTGGTTTTTGCCAGTCTCAGTACTTTCAAGTTGTGTTGATGATACTCTGTAAACCATGCATTCGTAAGGAGGACAACATACTTGGCTGACCTAATACCATCACCAGAATTAGCTGGTTCCTAACGAGACACACAGATCAAAACCTGCACATAAAAGTAAAAGAAAAGAGATTTTTGGTGCAGGAGTGGGAAGTATTTACCTCACTGACAGTTTGGGGGCACTCACCCATCACAGTCAGCGTTAAAGCACAAGGAGAGAAAACAAAGCCAGTCTGCAGAGCCCCAGGCTGTTGCTAGCTTTGCAAAGAGGGGTGCCTGTCAGCTGCACAGCGAGGCAGATGGCACTGAAGAATCTACTGCAGAGACGAAGGAAAAAGCTGTATTTTTAGTGTATAGTGAGCTGAACACGGGTGGTGCATCTGCCAGGGACAATCCTTCCCACCCTGGGGGATTTGCACAGGGCTACTCAGTAATTCCCAGCTCAGCATATTGAAAAGCAGCAATAACTGCCGCAGAACCATTCTTCTCTTAACCCTGCTGTTCATTGTCACTTCAGATTTATTAGAAGCCTTTTTCCCCCTACGGTATTTAAAAATTAAACTGGAATTGTCCTGTAATCCTCTGTCTGCCAAGAGAGAGTAGCACCTAATCCAGCAGCTATATCACAGTATTGCCAGTGCTAGTCCTGAAGGTCTGCAGCCGGTTCCTCCACTTCCCTGAACCCTTAGTGATCACTGAATGTGGAATAAACCCAGCGAGCACAGGGGTCCAAGATGCCCCTGAGAAAACAGGCCACACCTAAAACCAACACACTACCCAGTTCTCCAGACAGCTCTCCTGGACACCAACAAAGTGCAGTGGTGGCCTGGAGTGCAGCTCTGCCACTCCGGACACTCTGCTGCACATGATTCCCCATCCCAGCCCAGGCATCTCTGTGAGGCTCCCCCACCCCTGAGTGCCTCCAGAGGTGCCACCAGTGTCCCCAGAAACAGGGAGTCTGGCAGCCATGCAGACAGCACACTTGTTTTTCTCCTTGATCAAAACAACTTCAAACAGAGGACTTCAGAGAGTCAAAAAGTCTAGCTAGCACATATGCTGTGCTGTGGGAGCCTTTGATTATCCAGCAGATATTTTTAGAGCCCTTTGCAAATGAGCTGTGGCTCCATTTGTGTGGCGTATGGCGACAGCTCTGCCAGAAACAGCCTCTGGTCTCCTGTGGCACTGCAGAGCTGGGCCTGGCACTGCCCAGATATCTGCCTCTGCCCTCTGATTTAAACATCTTGGGGGCCACTTGTTTAAACCCACCCTTGTGCTCGGTTGCCTGTACTTTTCCTTCTGCCTCAGGAGAGTAAGATAGGGAAGACGGAGCCCAGGAAGTGCTGCAACCCGCTCTTGGCATCATAGGCTCCACACCTCCTGCTTCCAGGAAGAAACACCTCCAGTTTTTTTGCTAAATGAAATTTCTAGCACCAGCTGCTAACAACAGTCAGCTCCATGGAGCATATCCAGGACACCAGCAGAGCTGAGGAAGTGCGTGGCAGGCTTTAATGCTATGACAACCATCGCCGAGGAATTTTTCAATTTCCTTTTCACTCGTATTGACATGAGAATCACTGGTCCTAAAAGTGAAGGGTACCTTTAGCCCTAGATCAGATGAATTTTGTGCAGGCTTCCATTCCTGATGAAAGCTCAGATAGTGCACTTTGCTTGAAGGGATCTTGCTTTTAAGTCCTTGGTTTGAAGTTACCAGCAAGGAGGCCGATCACTGCCAAGGGTGACTAGCTAGAGTCCACAGCACAAAATTGCCTGTAGGAAATACAATGCAGCAATGCATTTCACAAGCAGTTCTGACTCATTACACATGGTTGAGCTGCTGAAAGTGAAGTATTGTCCTGCCTTCATGCTGTCAATTGACTAGCGAAGGCAAAAGCCCTAGAGATAAGGTTTTCACTGCTGACTGACAGGTGCCCAGGAAACCCAACCGAAGCTAAGCCCCAACAACCACCAGGATTTTGCTGGGCTTGCTTACTGTTAAAAAATAAGCAATTTTAAATCACTACAGTGAAAGCTGCCAGAAAATGACGAACTGTGTGTAATATGTGTTCTGCTCAATGAAGTGGACTTTGAGGAAGTCACTAAAACAACCTTTCCTATTAGACCTATTGGATGACTAATTTGGGGCTATTTTCACTTCTCAGCCAAGAAACTGCCACTCACTTCCAGCCCCAGTGGCTACTCTCCATTAAAATTTGGAGGCACTCGCACTGAACCCAAAATTTCTGCACAGCCCTTCACCTGTGGGGACGGATGGGTCTACATGTACACTCCCCCTTGGGCCAGCTGGAAAACCAGGATTCCTTCAGACGGGATTAAAGAGCCCGTTCTGTTGATGCTTCCATCCCTGCATACTGAAGCTCAGCAATACTAACAGCATCAACACTCACAGTATGCAGTGCCACACCCAGGATCCACACCCTCAGCTGCACAGCCTGCTCCATCTTTTCTGCTTCCCTCCACTGCCACATGGACACATTTACGCTGAGCAAGCACCCTTTTGTGCTGGAATGGCTTTGTTTGCTGTGCATGTTTCTCTCTAGCTATAGCTGCCACCCAGGGATGGACTAAACCTTTGCAAGGTTGTCCCTGCTTACACTGCCATGCAAACCTGAGCCTCGGTGAAGGAAGGATGATCCATAGTCCCTGCGGTGCCTTTGCTGCGAGGTGTATCCACAGCAGCAGCCAGACTCAGCCCATGGAGGCAATGTTTTCAGCTGTTTGCACAGCAAACACAACCCACAGACCGGGGCTAATCCATGGACATGTACTTATTTCAGACATTGGCTCTCTTGCCCACAATGATTTAGCAGATATAAGACCTTCCATGTACAAAAATATTCTTAATACATTGAACTGTTTTAAAAGTTGCACCTTTAAGCAACTGTGAGCCCAGTGTCAAAAAAAAAAAATCCAAAGTCATCCCTCTCTTTTACAGATAGAAAAAGCCCAGCTTCCCCTGGATTTAGAGCATTTAGAGCCCAAGAAAAGTCTCCCCATCCTTCAAACCAAACCAGGCACATATGTACAGCTTTGTCAATCCACATTACAAACCTAGCCCATCACAGCAAAGCTAAAGGTAATGCCACTGTACCTGACTAGAAAGGGTGTGCAGAGCCTCAAGGGCACCCACTCTGCATCCCTACCCAAAAATAGCATGTGCTGATGTAGCTGCCAGTGCTGACCCAGAGCAGGGAGCAGCCCTGGGCTGCTGGGAGGTGCCAGCTCCTAGTCTGCCTGCTGCAGCCTTGGCACAGCACTGGGATAACCCAGCCCACGGGGAAACAAGGCAGCTCCATCACAGGACATGCTGGACCTGCTTGCCAAGGTGAGGACTTCAAGGGGCTGCAGTGGCACTCAGCATGTGAGGAGCCAGTCACTCAGGAGGGAGAACTACCAGCACCTCAGGGGGCTGCATCTGACCCTTCTGGATGAATCAGCACTGGATCTGCTCTTTATAGTTCTGGGCCGAGGGAAATGGGAGTGCATCAGCTTAGATGTCCTTCGTCTGGCAAAATGACATTAACCTCCAAGAACAATTTAAAGAATTAGCAACCCAACTAGATAAATTTAAATGGTTTTTTTATTAACAATCATTTTACATTACAAGGATAATATGACAAAAGGAAAGTTCTTGTATACATACCATGATATATCAACATAGCTCTATTCGTATCCAGTGTCCTAGGTCCTTTCACACAGGTACTATAAAGCATAGTCTGTAAAGTAATAACATTTTAATGTCTCCAAAAGAGTGATATTAACATATTAATACATATATAGTAATAGACGTCTAGATATTTTTCTCTCATTTCATATGTGTGTGTGTGTGTGTGGTGGGTGAGTCGGTTGGGTGAGAGATCACTTGAAACAGTTCAGCAGGGCTGTGCTTGGATGTGGATAAGGAGAGGTTTGGGACAAAACCTCGTTTTCTGGAAGTAGAAATGCATTTTTGCTAACTGTCAGGTGAGTCTATGAGGATGCCATGACTGGCAGAAAACTCCGTAGCCCTCCTGTAGCATTTGGGACATTACAGCATATGAGACGTGGTTCCCGCGTAGCCCAGCGAGCTTATTCGACAAGAGGTGCAGTGCACGGGAGCCCCTCGCCGGGCGGCAGCACCGCCAGCACGGCGGGTGGGAGGCGAGGCCGCGGGCTGGGCTGGCGCGGGTGTCAGTGGCTTCGGAAGGAGGGGGCTGGAGTGAGAAAACTGTCTCTGAGGTTTGTGAGGAACAGGTGCTGAGAGCTCCCCACCGCTGAGGGGCTGCGGCAGAGCGGGGAGCCGCCGCCGGGCAGGGGCGGCTGAGGTGGATTACCAGTTGTGTGGAGGAGAGAGGTCTGGGAGAGGGCACTGAGGTGTGTGACAGGGCTTGGGGACAGCTTGCACAGCGTCTGCTCATGCAAAACCAGTGTAATGATCCATTCGGATGTCGGAATTACAACTCACCCTCCTCCCGACCAAAGCCAACAAATAAACAAACGGCAAGGAGTGCAGTGGTTGCCGGGCCTGGCGCGGAGCTGCAAAGGCAAACCTCCATGCTCTCCCTCCAACCCTTGTGGGGAAGCAGCTCGCTGACTGACCACCTGCTGCCAGACTGGCCAGAGGCACCCCTCTGGTTCTCTCAGGTGTCAGCCAAAGGCTTCAGAATGCAGCAGGGCCAGTGTCCTATGAATGGCTGTGTGAAGGGAGGGATGGAGGGATGAGACAGCCGCCCATCCCACAGGCATCAGCAGATACTCAGGGAGGGCTGATCCACCCCCATCCCAGCACGGAAATGCTGGTCATGGGAAAGCAGGTGTCTCTTTGCACGAGCAGGGTAAGAGGGTTGCACCCTTTGGTGCTTCAGCCTGGCAAGGTCCGAACGCTGTGTGCTGGGGCCCAAAGGCACACGTGCGACACTGACCATGTCTTCCCTACAATCACATCATTCCCTTTCCTCCAGAAAGCCTCCCTGGGCCCCTGGCCAGGCAGGCTGCTTACGGGCTGAGGAGCGGCTGTGAGACCTGAGGGAGTGGAGTGGCTCCTGCAGCAGAACAGTGGCCAGCCTGACCCAAAAGAGCTGAGTGTGCCTTCCCAATTGGGACCGCGCACTCTCATCCCTATCGCTCTGACTTGACGGTTCCTTCCCGTTTGCACTGTTCCAGCTCCATATGCTATCCTTGCCAGCTCCAACTGCATGGCCGTAACCCTTCCTCTGCTGAAAACTGCCTTGGCTCTCCTGCTGCCTTTATCCCAGTGCCACGGCTGTGTCGCTGACCAATGCCCACAAGTGCACCCACGCTCTCACTGGTGCCACATGAGCACTGGCCAGCGCAGGGTCTCCCTGGCAGTGTGCTAGCAACTGCTGAGGAATGCCAGACAGCACTGCAAAAAGCCACGTTTCCACAGCACCAGTGCCCGCAGTTGCCAACCGCATCCATGCAGAGAGACAAAAGTGCATATGGGGGTGGATATGTGTCTGTCCAAGTGTGAACACACAGGCTCTCAGCAAGAGGCTTTCTTGGGAGAAGGACACTCAAGCATTTTCCTCTACCAACACATTCCATTATTAAACAAACCTTATTTATCACTTGGTTAACATGCCAGCAAGGAAACCCCTTGCCCTAAACACAGCCAAGCCCCTCTCCATAGAGTGCTATACATGTAAATGTAGGCCTCAGTGTATGGCTAAAACCATCCCAAAGTCCAAAGTCTTCAGTGTTACGTGCCTTGTGCTAGAACACAGGCCCAGCCTTACACAAGGGTGGTTGAGTCTATCTCTATATTATATCTTTATATCTATCGAAAACATAGAAATATATAAATATATAGGATTTCATTTATAGATATATAAGCACGTGATTTTAATCTTTTGTACTGTGTGTATATGTACTGGGATGTGCGTATATACAATATATAGACCATATGCATATGTACTGTATACATACACTAACTTACATGCACACACATCATACATGTCTCCAAGGGAGACAGGAATTGCATAGGCATTACTGCATTGGATACAATGGCTGGGGGATTAACGTACCATTTCTCTGCTTTTAAGACCTCTTTTAACAGGGGTGAAAGGGGAATCTGCAAAAGCAGAGGCTGTTGCTGCTTATTTGCAAGCCAGCTGTCTAGGCACTGGTCAAACAAACAGCAATCCTCATGAGCTAAGAAAGGAGGGGGACTCCAAAGACCCCGCGGGCCATCTGGTTGAGTTTGTGCTGTGAGAAAGAGATGGACCGAGCCTGGATGATGTCTGAACAGTCATACCAGCAAAAGCGTCACCAGTACAGGGCACATGGCTGCAGTTGGCTCAAGACCCAAGGCAGACACCACACGAGGACCCTGCCCACTGTGTCCCCTCGCAACCCCCGTGACTTCCGTGTGCTTTTGCTGGTATGGGAAGAGCTTTGGTTTCTTGTGAGGGTTATCCCTGCTGAGGTCAGTCTCGTGGCTGCAGGGCCCGGACCCCTGTGGACACGGGTGAGCCCTGCAGAAGGACACGTCTAAATGTGCTTCACAGATTTCTGCTTCACAGCAGGGTAAAAGAGGCAAGGAGCCTGAGCAAAAAGTGGGGAAGGGAAATTGGCAACCAAAAATCCCATGGGCTAGAAATACAAACCCAAGGGTTTGGAGAAGTGTGCATTATTCACAGTCAGATGCCATAGCTAAGATGCAGGGGAAGGAGACAATAAAGAGCTCATTCAAGAAAAACTGAATCCTCTGTCTCTGTAGCCTAACCAGTTCAAGACGCTGTGAGCAACACATTCAAAACAGCTCCTCTCGCTCTCTCAGCACAGCAGGAAAGGCATTGATTAAACCTGATGCAGGGCAAACTTGGAGCCATGGAGGCCTCCCTCAGCACCCTGCTAAGCCCTCCCCATACCTGCTGCTGCCTCCTGGCCTCACTGCCACCAGGCTGGGCCCAGACAAACAGGGCACAGAGACGTACCTGCTTCTGGGAAAGGCTTGGGAGCCCTGGGAAGCCAGGGGTGCTTTGCATTGATATTCCTCCCTCCTCCCTGTCTTGTCTATGCTGGTAGTCATGTTTCCATCCACAGACTATCCATGAAAGTAAGAGCTACAGATCTGAGATAGGCAGGTTAACCTGGAGAGAAAGCTTGCAAAGCACCTGCTTTACCCTAGGACAAAGGCCAGGTTTATTTTCTGGTGTGCAGGTAACAGGGAATTGTGTTGGAGGAGCTGGGATGGGCTGGGCTGGGCCAGCTGCTCTATGAAGCTCTTGTCTATGCTCAACACCAATCTAAGGGGTCTCTGACCTTTCCTATCACGGGTATCCACAACATCCAGTGGCAGGGAATCACTGTTTGCAAGCGAAGTTATTTGCTAAAGGAACAAGTGCTCTGCCTGTGTCAGCTGGCTGCCAGAGAATATCACCACATGCTGCACATTTCACTGCACCATTAGAAATAAAAGCTGCCAGTGAAAGGTGTCACTGATGAAAGCAGGATTTGCAAGTGAGCCAAAGGGAAGGAGTGACAAATTGGAAGAATAATTTCTGAACAGGCCACTGGCAACTCTCACCTTGCCATTTCCTCCCCGGTAGCAAAAGTTAGGAGGCTTGGATGGAGAGTTGTAAACAGGCCTCTTGGGCTGCTCAACACAAGCCCTGGGGGAGCATTCCTCTCTCCAAAGGTCTTTGGAGACTGTCTCCAAATGTTCCTTCCCTCCATGTGGGCCAGGCACTTTGATGGGCCTTTGTGCCAAGGAGCTTTTGCTGCTGCAAACAGAAAGGCAGGTGATTTTTCCTCTCCACCCATGAAGAGCTATGGAGTTCTATGGATGCTATGATCTATGTTCACCTTACCCATCTCCAGTCAGAAATTAATGGAGCAGCAGTTTTTCTATCTTTTTTATCTTTTTATATCTCAAGTTTTAAAAAGGAAGGGAGCCTGCCACCTCCCTGGCAGGCAGCAGCTCCAGAGCTTTGTGGCAGCACCCTGAGCAGAGCCAATTCAAACCATGCCCGGAAGAGCTACGAGCACCTTGTGTGGAGAGGTCCCTACTTTATGGTCAGGCAAACAACCACCCAAGGCTGTACAGCTAGCAGGGGGTTTCCAGTTTAATTTTCACTCCTCTGGATGAATGGATCAACTTGATCATATACTTTGTAAGAAAATACAGGAAAACATGAAAACAAAGCCATTTTTCATGCTTCCTAGGTGTGTCACATCAATGCCCCTGTGTTGCAACTGTGTGATGCCCTGACCTAGCTTGTGACATTTCCATGAGGACCACAAGGAGGAGCACCCAGCGCCTGCACCCCTGGCGGCAGTTTGGCAGCAGCCGGGTGGCCCTGGCGCAGGTGCCCTCTCCTGCCCGAGCCAGCCTCAGGCTGCACGTGCGGTCAGAGGTAAGGCAAGGGGTGAGTGCTACAGAGGGTGCTGACCAGCCCTCACTGCTACATTCACAGGCTCCACTCTGTTCCGCTCGGACCACCTGACTGGAAGGCCCTGTTTTACAGTGAAGGGGCAGTGTCAGGACACAAGGACAGGCCACCACTCGTGCTTTGGGTGGGCTCAGTCCCTCCTCAATCCCACAGGGACAGAGGCAAGCACTTCCAAAACCCTGACAAACACCAGCCTAGCTGCTCCTGTGTGGTCTGAAAGTTGAACTAGTCCATAGTGGCTTGGCTGCACACCTCTGCCAGTGCTGGCTGTGAAGTTCTGCTGAAGGCAAAGGGGTTAGCAGGAGGTGAGTGAGACCTAGGTAGAAGTGTGTGTTTTCCTGGGGAAGACAGTGCGTGAACCCTGGCAGTGAAAGTGACTCAGAGAGAGATCAGTTCCAAACATGCTACATCTCCATTGAAAACAAACAAAAAAGTTTAAAAAATAAAATAATATTATATATATATATATATATATATATTTATATAAATGAAAAGCTATTAACTAGCAGCAACGTTTCTAGAGATATCTTAGCACCAAGACCAAGGGCAGGGGGGTAACAGGAGAAAGGAAAGGTTCAGTGTTGCTGATACCACCATCATGTTTCCAAACAACACAGCTTGGCACAAAGCTCATCCCTCTGGGAAGTGAGAACATGTTGGCCTGGACATCTTTTGGACAACTTGTCTCACTCCCACGATGGTCTGGTCAGGTTGGTGCTGTCCATTCCACATCAGCAGGGCAAGGCACTAGCATCTGTGGAGTTTTTGCACCTTTTTTGTTTGTGTGGTTTTTTTGGTTGGTTGGGGTTTTTTTTGTCGTTTTTTTTTTTTTCCTCTTTTCTAACCTGAAGTGATATTGTGTGGATGGAGCTTGTTTACTTTAAAAGAATAAAACAAAGAAGAGCCCCAAGCCCACAAAACAATCTCTCTGTGATGGAAGGTGCAAGTCCCCCATTCACATTTCAGATGGACTCCGCATTCCTTCAAGAAAGGAAGAAATAACTTGCAGGAAGAAGCAGAGCATCCCTTCTTCCTGCTATCATCAGTCTGCTGTGCTGTGGAACATGTTACCTTGGTCACAAGAGAGTACGTGAACCTTTGTAGGACATCACACATGAATATAATCCAAGATAATCTTGCATTGATAGCTCCTGCCACCAAACTGCAGCAGGTTTTTCTTTCAGTCATTCCAAACAAAACAAAACAAAACAAAACAAAAGCCCCACAACAATCTAGGATTATAAAGACATGGTATAAATAATGTAAATTAGATTATAATTTTTTAAGCCTTTGAATCTCCGCCCAGAGGTGGCTCTCGACTCATTGGCTGTCTAGCTTCCACAGCAGCCCTGGTTTTGAATGAATATTTGTATATATATATATATTTATCTCATACAATATAAAAATATAAATGCAAAAATTTCCCCCTGCCTTCTCTATTTTGCTATTTTATAGTCTGCACATGACATCATGTTATAACATATGTATGATAGACTTGTACTATGGTTATCATAAAAGGAGCTGAAAGCCAAGTATTACTCTACAGCCCAAAGGTAGGGAGAACTGAGAAAGGGTCATCACAGTATAGTGGAGGCATTTGTTTCTAAATCAGAATAAAAACCAAAAATAATGCCCCCAGCCCTCCTCTCCTGTCAGTAATTTTTTGAGTGAAGAAAGCTTCCACTCAACTGAAGAGAACTGGGTGGAGCTAGGGGCAACAAAACACACGGGATGCTCTGTCAGAAATCAGAAATCTGATGGTTGCCAACAAAAGGCTCAAATGGCTCAATAACTGGGCTGAACAATGGAAAGAGAGGCAGAGATTGAAACTGAGGGGAAAACAAACAAACAAACAAACAAACAAACAAACAATCAACCCCAAAATGAAACTAAACAAAACAAAAAACAACCCAGCAAACTGACAACACACATACAAAGGAAACCGCTGGGAGGATGAGGCTGACAAAGACCCGTTGTCTAGCTTATAGGTTGTTAGGTTTGAACATGTAGAGTATGGCCCCAGCACATGCTTCTAAAGAATGAAATGTTGCCACCTACATTGCAGCTGCCATGGTTGGAGACACCAGTAAATGTCTAAACATTGTCTCAATCTTTAAAATTCTGCTTAGCTTCTATCAGACGCACATCGTCTTAAATTTTCAGTGTGGGTTTTTCCTTAATATAGATAATATATATATTTTATATAATATATCAAAGTTTAGAGTATAGATTAAAAAAATTATCTGATCTGAGGCATTCCTTCCTAAATATCAGGGTAAAACTCAGAGCCATGGTCCATGCTCTGCAACATCGGCTTCTGGTCAAGAGATGACATCCTGCTCAGCATTTCGGCCGAGAGCGCATAACTATTGCCTGACTTCTCCTCGAACCAGCTATCGAGTGCCCTTTTGCAATCGAAGTTGGCAATGGGCGGCCCGTTAACAGCAATCGTCAACAGGTCACTGAGCTGCTCCAGCGTGAGCCGAGAGCGGTTGTTCTTGCGCACTCTCTGCAGCGCGGTGCGCCCCTTCTCACAGCAGGCCGAAGAGGTGGGAAGGACTTTGAGGATCTGAACTATTTTATTTAGGAGGGGAAATCTCTGTTTGTATTTACAAATGTGACTGAGCAAGTCTTTAAAACCATTTTTGGTATAATAATCCACCTTGAGTTCTCGCCACTCCATCAGCAGACTCCCTCGGGTGTCCATCCCCTCTCGGCAAACCTCTCTGGAAAATGATGGGACTGTCTCCAGGTGTTCAAATATTTGTACCATATCCTCCTTCCCATAGCTCATGAGCTCATCAGTGCTTCTGGGCCAAGCTGCAAGGTCAAATACCTGACAGGCCTTCACAAATGTCCGGCTGCGGGAATCGAACCTTTGGGCTAGGATCACCTGGGTCTTCTGGCAGATCTTTTCTCTGATCGACTGGAATTTGGCTTCAGCCACCCGTAGATTTTTCACAGCAATGCCATTAAAGCTTTCACGGAAGTTCTCCTCAAACTCCTGCAAGTACTCCCCAGGGGAGTCTGCTAGCCGGCTGATCTCCTGGATGGCCTCCTCTATTTTATCGTCCACCTGTGACACAAGAAGGTACTCCCCTTGGAAGACGTAGGCAAGGCGTGAAAGCACAGCAATCACATCCAGCAGGAAGTAGATGAGTTTAATCGACTGGTAGTCCATCAGGAACTGCAGGAGGGCCAAGGCAATGGCAGAAGCGTCTGCCCTTTGGGTCTGGCCACTGACATCTTTGAGATGGGCTACAACCTCAAGGTAATCCTTGATGAGAGCGTTGAGCACGTTCTGCTCCCCAATGATCCACTTCACTGCTCGAATGTCCCCCAGGAACTCGGTCTCCTCACACAGAGTGGCAGCAGTGACCCTTAACTCACACATGAGTCGGGGAGAATAACGATAGAAACTGAGCAGTTGCTTCAAATTGTTTTCTAGCTCCTCCAGACATGGTAGCTCCTTCCCACTAATTGCATCCAAAATTTCCAAGTGGGGCCTATGCACCATAAAGGGAAGGCAGAGGAGCCAGGGCAAGGTCTTTCTGATTGTCATGAACAAGTTGGCTCTCAGGCTGGCGGTAATGTTAGCACCATCAACTCCCAAGCCGATAGTTGGCTTTTCATCCTGCAGTCGTATTCCCAGGCTGGAAAAAGCCCGGTCTAATGCTTGAAGGTAACTGTCTGTTGTAGAAAAGCCTAGCTCCTGAAGAGACAGGAATTCAGTTGCTGGAGGCCCATCACTGCTGGTGTACTGCACATAGACTGCAACTGTATCTGCAAGCAAGTCATCGCTCTGCCCATCCAGAATGATGCTGAGGAAGGGAGACTGCCGGATGCGCTCAACCAGGTCCTCTCTGAGTGCCCGGGCGATATGGTGAATTAAGATCTGGCAGTCTCCTTCATTCATGTACTGATCCACCACCTTGAGTTCACACTTTCTCAGTAGTTCTGCCAGAGGCCGAAAGTCATAGTAGGGCCTGCCCTCCAGGGCCAGGTGGTAGGCTGTATTGAAGAGCAGGGTCATATTTCGGCACATCTCTTCTGTCTTCTCTGGGTGCATCCTGAGCTTGTAAAGCTGCAGGCACTTCTTGTGGAGGTTACTCTGGCTGTGAAGCTTTATCGTGTGTATCTTGAACTGCTTAGAGCCAATGATGAAGGCTGAAGTCCGAGAAGATTGCACTGTGTACTGCCTACAGACATGGCACCACATCTCATTCAGTGTCGGGGAGTACCGCAGAAACCAAAACTTTTTAAGCCACTCTTGCTTGAACCGCCGTATCCTCCGGCCCGTCGCAGAAGACATCTTAGAAGGCTCATCTGTAGCAGCAATCATGTCATTGGAAACTGATTCATCAGCAGAATCCACCTCTTGGTCATCGTCCTCCATGATGGTGGGAACTGAGATGATGCTTTCCGAAGCTGTAACAAAAAAGGAAAAAAAGGAAAAAAATATGGTATTTACAAAGTTGCTGAGCTAGAGAAGCATCCTACTGGTGAGAGTAAGAGCACTGCCCAAAGAGCTGGCCACAACCTTTCTTCTCCTGCCCACAATACATTATAAATAGAATTTGAATCATGACTTTGAAAGGAAAAGAAATCAGTATTTCTGCATAAGAACTTTGTCTCCAACATGCCACAATGAACAGCAAAAAAGGACACTACATCCTGACCACTTGAACAATACACTGTGTGACCCAAATATTCCTTTTACTGAAGGCTCCTGGCTGCCTGACAGCATGTTCCTGGAGGAAATGAAATGTATCTTCAGAAAGCCACACGTGGTTGTGTTAAGGCAGTGGAGGAAACAAAGAGAGATTTCCAACAAGGGACACAGCAGGACATAATTTCATACACAAAGAGAGCACATTTCAGCATTACCACAGAGTCATTCATACTTTCTTGGTAGCATGTAAGGCATTGTGGAAGGTCTTCCGCTGAAAGAGAATGCATCAAAAATACAGCAAACAAACTGTCTGCAATGGAATGTCTTTTTTATTGGCAGTGCATTATCAATTACAATGGCAACAAATAGAGCAAATTGTCATACAGAGTCTTTCCCAAACAGTGTTTTCCACTGTACCCACAGCATCAGCTCCTGGCCCACCCAGTCACAAAACCTGACAAAGAACCTTCCATGGAACCACAGCTTCACCTGAATACTCAGAGCAAAATGCTTTAGATGGGTACACAGCACACAGGCATCTCACTACTCTCCTTAGGCAGGGTTTGGAGAATGCTCTAACTCGGCAAGGCTTACCTGTGGGGTCTGAGAACTCTTGGAGCTCGGGTACCTGGGGCGGTAACACGGGTGCCTCGGGTAACTTCCCAGATCTCAGCATGTCTAACTCAGCCTGCAGCTCCCGGATTTTCTTCTTCAGCCGGATGCAGTTGGGGCAGAAGGATGTGGTGGGGATCTCATGGGAGTTGCCTTGTGCAGAGGCCAGTGACAGCTCAGTTGGGCTGTCTGCTTTAAGTGACAGGGGCTCTTCTTCCTCATCTTCAAGGATGCTCATGTCCTTGGCTGAGATGAAAGAGGAACTGTGAGGGACCCTCCATTCGCTCTCCCTCTGGTTTCTGCTGAGGGTCAGGGAGCCATGCTGCATGGCACTGCCACACTGCTCAAAGATGTCTTCAGCCTGGTATTTAGATGCTCTTCTGAGGGAAAGTGGTGTACTTGATGCTAACTGATTCTCTTCAAACTTGGCAGACTCCAAAGAAGCCTCCAGGACATCTTTGAAGATGAGGTCAATTTTTTTTTTCTTTGTTTGGGGGTGGAATTCCCCCTCGTCACAGCTGCGCTTGTAGGGGCTCTTCCCCTGCTTTAAGGTAGTGAATTGGAGTGCTCCCCTTGCATCCTCTTGATTTTCTACATTCTTTTCTGAGTTTTCGTTCTTTAACATTTTGTCTCCTAGAATGGAAAATGAGGGGTGGGGATTATCACTGGGAACGGAGCAACATCCCTCAATTTAAAACTCAAACAAAAAAGAACAAAAAGGCAGACTGAATCCCTGCAGGTCTGCATATTATGCTACAAGCCAGGGAACTGACACAACTCAGTGGAAACCGAGGCTTGCAAGAGGAGAAGCCCTGCTAATGGGCATGTCTGCAAAAACAGAGACAGTCCTGGGTAACCACAGCAGAGTAGAACCCACACACTTCAAAGAGAAGAGAAACTACAGGCAGCTTGTTTAGCCTAAAGGTATAACCAACCTGCGTTGGAAGAGGACTATGAGGTGAATGACTGATCATGGTGGAAACTATATCCAGAGCCTAAGTCCTGTTTTGGCTGGCTGGAAGTCCTGTGCCTGTTTTGACTTGGTAAAAGGTATCAAGCGTACAGCAGTGCAGAGAGAGATTTACACCATTTCATGACAACCCCAGTGTCTGTGCACGCCATGGCACAAAGTTTGCAAGCCCCTTTACTCTTGTTCAGTTTGGAGGCTGCTCCAGAAATGCAAAGGTAAAGGAGTAAAAACAACTTGCACACTTAAAAGCTAAGGTACACATTGTCAACTGAGCTACAATGGGTGAATGCCCTCCAAGAATGGGACGTCTAGCTTGTCCTGGTGGAGTTTGAGAGCATGACCATTCAGTAATTGAAAAAAAAATATTAAAAGCAACCTCATATAAATTATTAATTGCTTAAAATAAAGGGAATAGCCAGATTTCCTTACCTGGAAATTCAAAAGACGATAGGTTTGGCTCAATTTCCATCACTCTTCTATCTTGTAAATAACTTCAAGCATTGATGGCTTCCCAAACAAGACGCTGTTTTATGCTGATTTTTGGTTTTGTTTGCTTAAAGTGTATTCATGCTTTCATAAGAGTTATGGAGCAAAAGCTACCATTCCCTCTCTAAGGAGAGCAATGCTAAGAATGCAGAAAAGATGCACGACTTGAAACAGTTAGAGTAAGGCACTGTAAAAAGGGCTGGCCTGAATGATGGAATTTTGCACTGGGTTTGGATGCTGGCTAGGAAACCCAGCCACTTCTTTAGTGAATCCATAACAACAGATCTCATTTTCAACACACTGATGAGAATTTTTATGGACAAAGCTTTCACTCTCTCTCTTAGTATTTCCCCTGTTATGGACCACAGCAACTACTGTGAGAGGTAGTGATTTAGAGAACTGGTTCTTCTTTCTTGGTGATTTTTTCCCCCAACCAGCCGAGTGCTTCAGCCCTATGGAAAAGCTAGAAATCACAAGATGATCCCTCATATTATTGGTCTCAAATCCAATGATGAGGCAGCTCAGAAACCATCAGCAGAAACAAAACCCATGAACCATGTTATTTTCCTGTGAGTTCATAAAGTGTGCCACTTCCTTTGACAAACACATCTGCAGGGATTTGAAATCTTTTAAATAGAAAGACTCAGCAGATTTTTGTGCTGCTTCCTGACCACTTCCCAGTGCCCTCCCAGCTGAAGCTTCGATGTCTCTCACAAGTCTAGCAATGGCCCAGGTGATGCTCCGTTTTAACATCTCTGTGCCCCTTTTGTGAAGGCAGGCTGAGACCAGCTTGCAGCAGGATGAGCTCACCAAGATGTCAGGGGGTTTCTGGAATGGTCTCCGTAGCCACATGAGTTTCTACCTGAGGGTGCATTAGGCTGTGGCAGGTTCTGGAGAGTCCTGAGGCAGATCTTCACCACACTCGTAGCACAGAGCAGGCTGTGAGTTACTTTTTCAGCTCCCACAAACCATGACACCGTGACAATCCAGGACTAAAGGCATGCTTGCATGGCAGGGCAATAGCTCGAAGCCTTGGTGTCCCTGTAGAGCAGCTGCTCCAAGGGCACAGACTGTCTCTTGCTGTACTTTCAGAAAGGACTAAGCCATCTGGATGACTGTGCATGTTAGTGCAGCAAAATCACTGCAGCCTAATCACTCACTGGTGTTCATTGACATAAAAAAGCAAATTCATACCAATGTTAATTCAGAAGTGGGAATTGCCCAAGTACAGCCACCAAGATATAACACTGCAAGCGCATAACAACCTTAAGGTGATAGAGATAACCAGCTTTTTCAGGACATCTTGTCCACCCCATGACTGAAGAGGAGACACCTTTTACCAAGTCAAGGCAGCAACAGCAGCTGTGTAATAATATACTCAGGAATCATAATTACAAATTATATTTAGTGTGGCTGCCCCTCTGAGGCCCTGCCATTCTGCATCTAGCCTGGAAAGAAATGTTCCTAATTAACTTCAGGTATCAGCACTGTACAGATGAACAGATGCATTAAGAATTTTTGCTTTCCTTTAAAGCTTCCTATATTGCTGACAATATGTGGACCCAAAGGACTGCTGGGTTTTTTTCAACATTGCTACTCTTTAGACAAGATAATTTTTATCCAAGGAAGAATCAGTCTGACAAGTACAAAGCCTCCTGTACGTTGTATACACATTCTAAGGTTGTGAGACTAAGGAGCAGATGTCGCGCTGATCCCAAATTATCTTTCTGAAGAAAGAGGAGATAAATTAAACGAGGAAAATGGACATACAAACACACCAAGGAAATCTCATTCATATGGACACAAAATCAGCCAGAGCTCCCTCAAACAGGCTGCTCACAGGAGCCAGAGAAAGCAGCATATTCAGAGGAAAAACCTAATGCTGTCTTGTAGGATCATCAGCTTGGCAATCTTCAGGCCAGAAAGTCTTGTGATGGGGTGCTCTATGATCCCTGGGCATTGCATCAGGCCCTTGCAGCACACACACACACAGCATGGCACAACACAACACATGACATGACACATCACAGCACAAATCTTTCTTTCATGATCTCCATGACTGTGGGTATCTTATTCTTCTTGTACACCCATCCATCCATGCCAGGCAGAGCTGGGGCTCTCACCCAGAGGTGCTCTGCTTCTAGAAATGCAACTCTCCTCACACAGCCTGTGCAAAACCTGCTTCACCCACCACACTTGGCCCAACTGAGGGGCAGCCTGAGGGGATCAGGAGAGAGGATGGAAAGGGAAGGGACTCACCACTTGTGCAATTTCTGTTCATGGTTTCCTGGGACATACTGTGCAACCGCTTCATGTAGTCCTCACTGTACCAGACCCGCAGCTTCTCCCCAGGGTGGATGTCACGGCAGGCACGGAAGTAAATCCTCTCACTGTGCTGAAAGGCCATCAAGTTCTGCTCCCTCTCCTCCCGGGAGATGATGACATATCTGAGGGCAAGGGGACAAGGCAGGTGTGAAGCACAAACGTCTCTCCTGTGCCCCCCCTTGCATCAGAATGACAACCATGAAGAAGCCAGAATGACCTTTGGAGAGAGACATCAACACAGCCAGGCTGGAAAGCATGGAGTTACAAGCAATGGTGTGCAAACGAGCATGGACATCCAGGGAACACTAAGCCAAGTGGGGCCGTTTTTTGCTGGGGAAGGGATGACACAAATGCACATCCAGTCTGAAGGGATGTCTGCCAGCAAGGGTGACAGACCCTCCCAGTCAGAAATATCTTTGCCTAGTGATGGAAACAAGGACTTCCAGACTTCCACCGTCACTTCATGTCCCAGGGCTCCCTCCCTTGTTCTCAGGAATATCTGGAATATGGCAGGGTTCCTCTCCCTGTCTGTTTCCCGAAAAGACTGCCTTCTTTTTTTAGTTGGTAACAGATTTTCTTGCTTCTGTCCTCTCAGGCAAGCAGAACTGAGATTCTAAGGACAGAAACATGGATACCTAATGGGCATGGGAGTACGTGCTGGTTGTCCAAGGACATGCCAGTATTGGAAGGTTTTGCACTTTGGAATTCAGCAGGGTGTGATGTAAGAAACCAATTCAGCTCTGCAAGTGGAAACCCCAACACCGCATTGTGGGGATCTCCTAGCAGTGCTGACAAAAAGATCAGGGCATGGGATTTATTTTCCTGATTTAAACCAGCTTCATTTCAGCTCAGCAGAAATGTATTTATTCCTAGTCCCAGCAACTGGCCTTCTGTGAAACTTGCTAAAACAGAGATCTATCACTAGCTCCCCATTCCTGCTAGAGGACATGAAAAAGGCTTGGTAATACTGGTTCCAGTTGCCACCAGCATGAGCTCACAACACCTACCCAGGAAGGAGGCCCCATCACAGCATGTGTAGACCCCAAATCAGATGTGAACAGCTCATAGCTAAAACTTATTTTTCTCTTATGCTATATGCCTCATGTTCAGCATGCCCCACTGAAGCAAAGGCAAGGAGGCTGAGGGGAGCATACGGCTCCTCTGACATCTGCTGCTATTAGTCCTTGCCTAAGTTGCCTAATGTATATACAGGTATTTCTTTGGCTTAAGAAATCTGTCAAATCTTTTTAATAGTCTACCTTCTCTAGCCATGTGAATGCACAGATAAAGACCCAAGTCCACCTGCACATGATCCCACTAACCCACACATATAAAGTCGCAAACTTGGTGAAACTTCCCACAAAACAACTCTGCAGTGGCAATGTCTCAGACTGCCTGAGGCTCTGGTTTTAATGTTAAGCAACTGTGCATGTGCCTGCAAGCAGTTGTATTTTTCCTAATGTGTGCTACCCAGGATTCTCTGCCATCTTCAGTAATTATTTAAACAGCAGACTGGTACTGCCAACATCGGCTTTTATTAACCTTTATTTACTTCTGATCACAAAACAAAGGAACTTTTGTAGTACCAGTTTTGTACTATTTGTACTATTTGTGTATTTGAGAAGGAAGAGAGACCTGGACCAGTGGGGTGGGAAGGAGGTGCTGCAACAGCACACAGCTGCCAGGCTGTTGCTTCTGTGTGTTAGCTATCACTCCTCAAAAGGTTTATCAGGCCTTCAGCCAGCCATGAGATACACAACCCTTGAGACAGACCAATGTGCTGGTGCCTTGCAGCACAGATCCTAGGGGATGCTCTCTCCAGTCCAAGCAAAATGTCAGGATGCTTCCCAGCACCAGCTAAGGAGAGACCCTACTTTGGATCCCACCATCCACAACAGGCTGCCCCTGTGAAGATTTACTAACCTAAAGTCACTCAGAGATCCTTATTATAACATACAGGACCTGTACATCTACATCCAGTGACACCAAGGAATTCATGCAGCAGTGGCAGGATGGTCTAGTGCATTTTCAGCAAACAGTATTTGACAGTGAGATGTAGAAAATACAGCTTTGAATGGGAAGTTAACTACGCCCACCAGGGCTCATTTTTGTTATGAAGTATTTTGTTAAGCATGAGCTTTTTCTCTTCACTGCTCTCCTTCTACCTCTACAGCCCTCCACGTTTCTGCCCGAGTATCCTTCAGCTCTGCTGCCTGCATCCTGTGGCTCTGGCCACCTGCTGGAGCAGCAGGGAGCTGGGAGGAGAGTGCAGGCTGGAGGGCATGAGCTGCTGCAACACGGCAGCAAATGCTGCCTGGCTGTTCATCCAGCCTCCTGCAGCCACTAGCACAGCTATTCTCATCAGAAGCCTCCAACAGAGAGTTTGGGATAATCCAGTCACAAACACGTTTCTTCACAGCCACACCCAGCTAGCAAGTGGTTTACACTCCTAGAGAGGAAGCTTTCCATCTGTGATACTTCCCTGAGGTAAAGTAAATGGGATGAGATCATCCACACAAAAGAAACAGTTTTGAATCAGTGCTGCCCAGCCCCAAGCTCCAGTTTCCCCAGAGGCACAAAAGACACAAGTTACAAAGGACTGCATAAACCCCACATTCCAACTGCTGGTCTAAGGCACTTAGCGCCACTGCAAGCCACAGCTGAGAGGCAGATACTTTCCAAGGATGGAAAAAATCATTCCACAAAAGTGCAGCCAGCTTGGTGAACCAGGGGCACAAACCACCTGCTGAGGCATGATCAGCCTTCACTGACACACATCCCAAGGCCAAAGTGCTCATATCCCAAACAACCCAACCCTTCCTGCGAAGCCTGCATAGTGTCCAGCCCCCTTCCCAATGCCAAATACTCCATTTGGATTGAAGCAAGGAGGCTACCTTGGTTTGGACACCCAGGATAGGCATGGTTAGGCTGACCCTAGCACTGCACACTGATGGGCAAAGCTCTGCTTGCAGAGCAGATTTCCCAAGGGAGGATCCTCAGAGGAAGAGCAGTCATACTGCTCCTTCAGCAGACCCAGACACCCTCAGCTGCACCTGGTCCTGCAGGGAGGCATTGCCACCAGCCACAAATCCATTATTTCATGTCTTGTCTAGTCCTTGGGACAGGCCAGCCTCCCGAACACCACAGTTCTTGACCAGGCTACTCAGGACCAGACACAGAACCAAGGGAGACCACTTCTGACTCATCTGCAGCTACTGGGGCTGGGATCAACCCCACAGCTGACAGAGGCACAGCTCCTTGCTCTGCAGGAGCACCTTTCCCACAGACTCTCTAGCTAGCAGCAAATAAAAATCATTGTTGCATTTTTACTAAGGCCCAGCCCACTCAGGACACCAAATTCCCAAGTTCTGGGATGGGAAGTGAGCATGCCCAGAAAAAATGTCAAGTTATTTTTCTGCAGCTGGGATCATTCCTCCCCAGGAGGGGGACAGAGCCTCTGGTGAGGATCCAGAAGAGACGGTGAGGAGGGAGAAGACCTATGCAGCTGGAAGGAGGCTCAGGCTTCTCCCCTTTTCCTCTCCACTATTGCCCTGGACTTGCCTCATGGCTCCCTGCTGCCCACTCCACAGCCACTGGCCTGTCCCAAACCAACTTCGGGCACAGAGCCAGGGCAGGAGATCCCACACAAGACAGCAGCCACCAGCCCAGTCTGATGCCATGGGATGCCACCCCTAAACCCTGCCTCCGTGCTCTGATGCCAAGTGTCTACAGGAGACCCACATCTGTGACAGGCTAGTTACCAGCTCAGGCAAAAATTGTAGCGAGAAACAAACGACTCAACAGCAGCTGTGTTAAAAGTGTTATATATTTATTGCATTCTTAACAAAAATACTTTTAAAAGAGAGAATTTTTTTCAGCATGTACAAGACATGGAGACACTGGGGTTGAGCACAGCAGTTTGCTTTGACAGACACTTAATTCAACAGCCAGTTAACATGACAGGTGCAGGAAGAAGTATCCTTTGTGAGCCAGTACAGAAAAGCCACTCCACCGAGGGGTCTACACATGGCCCCAAGAGATACGTCCCCAGATCTGGGCCAATCTGTAATAGTCCACAGAGGAACCTAGGGGAGACATCAGGCAGTTTATAGTAAAAGGTCCTTTCTCCTGACCAGTACCCAGCCTTTGGGGATTTGCATTAAGGGGTGTGCATCCTGCACCAGCATGCTCTCTGTAAATACATCTTTGTGGTCAAACTGATGGCAGCAATAATGTTAACTCCCTCCAGTGCCCAGCACTTGCAGGAGTCTCCTCCTTTGCAGACCTGAGGGTTCCTAGAAGGGATCCCCCTGGCCAATATCAAAGGAGCTAATCTTACCACTATACCCATGGGAGGGCATCAGTAGAGACCAAATATTATAAAAATATAAAATACTAATATTAATGTATAGCAGCAGCACCATATTGACTCAGAAAGCCTTTAAAACATATCATCCTTTTTTCAGCTCTCTCTGATTCATAAATTAGATCCACTTCTGTCAGATTTCCCAATCTCCCCTGCATCTGAAGAGAGGCTGAGACTTTTGCAGAATATGAATGTTTCAGCAGAAGTAAAAGGATATCCTCAGTGGAAGGTGAGCAAGTTCTGCCCTGGTCTGGCACCAGCACTAAAGGGAATGTCCTCTATATGAAACCAGTTGGGTCATTCCTCAGGAATGAGGCTTTTTTCCTTGCCAGACCACTACTTCCTTAAGCAATCTTTTATTGCACCACTAAAAATAAATTACTTGAATTAGAACTACAGAACATCTTAAAAAAAAAAAAAAAAAAAAAGGAAAAGCATGTCATGAATGCCTGACACAGCAGATATACAATGGACTTTTCAGGAAAGAAGCTAGTGCACTATGCTTTTAAAGGAGAGGTCAGACAGGTTAAAGATGACCCTGAAGGCCACACAAAACAAGCCATCCTTCTGCTACACTGCCCTGCCTCTGTTCAATTCCACAGAAGTTTCTGTAACTTTTTTGCCAAGCCTGTAGCCCAGCTATGGCATGATGATGCACACTCACTTTAACTGGAATAGTGTCCTGAAACCAACCTCCAGATACTTTAGAAGAGCCTGGAGAGCACAGTGTGCTGTGTGGTTAACAGCTTGACCCTTTTCCCTGCTGAAGCTTATCAGGATAACGGTCTGGGTTTTTCCAGAGATGGGGGCAGCATGCTAGATGCAGAGGTGAAAATTAAGGAGAAGACATATTATAAAAGAGCTACCACATATATTATCATCACCTGAAGTGACACTATTAAAGCCTAGTTCCAGAATCAGTGTTGTACATGGGAACGTCACACAGTTCTAGAGTAATTCAAATGTTGTAACACAGTTCTTTCTTGCACCTATATAGGGAAAGAAAGCAGTATAAAACCAACATGCTTAAAATTTTAACCTATGTAGCTGTGAATTTAGACTGTAAACTCCTCATGACAGGAAAACACAGTACAGATCCCACCCTAAATAAAACTAAGTGCAAAGTAACTGTACTGAAGCTGACAGAATTACAGTAGAACAAAACCAAACTGGCCTGATGCCAGAAGTAGGCCCTACATCTTTTCTGGTTTCTATTCAAGTCTCCCGCATTTTGAAGGGGTGAGTTGGTTCAAAACTGAAGATTTGACAACATTCAAGAAAATAATATGATTCAATTATCTTTAAATGTTGTCATATGATGAAATAATTGTATTTTAACTGCAATTATGAAAAGTAGGAGTTTCAGACTGGAGCAAACAAAAGCTGAACTCTTTAACACAAGTGCATGTGGTACTGCAGGATCCTTGCAAAGGCCTATGCCTTTGCAACCCTTTTCAGCAGTCTAAAACCCCATGGTGCTCAGACCTGTCCTGAAAATCATGCCTTCTTCCCTTCCCTGCACAAGCTCTGCTTTTACACTCCTCTCCCCAAAGCTGTGTGTAAGCCCCGGACAGCCCACTGTCACTGAATGAAAGATAAAAGCAATGATCAATAAGAGTTTTTATCATAAGGCTGTATTTCTGCACATACTGCATATAGTAATATTCAGGAAGATTACAGGAATGCAGCAGTAGGATAAAATTGTGAGTTGATTGCAAAGGGATCTCTGTAGCATGCTGTTTCAGTAAGTAACATTTCATAGGAATGGGAAAGATCCAGATAATAATTTCTATTGCATCTCTTAGTTTATACAGCATTTTGCGCATGGGGAAGCCAGTGAAAACTCTTTAATCTCTATGCACCCAAAGATGTCCTACATTCCAAGCTCTACTATATTTGAGATTCCTCTTTGCCATTGCAGAGGGCCAGTCCTACAATTAGCTGCCATATTCACACTGCTCTGTTAGCCAGCAGGGGGATGGATAGGTTGGGTCAGCTGTTGACCTTCCCCACAGAATACTGATACACATGGAGAAGCCATGTGAACATGCAGCAGCTCAGGAAGGGGTATCCTTCTTTACTTTATATGAAACAGACTAAAAATGATGTTTTCTTTTTCGTGACCTGGTGGCCCGTGCAGGAGTTGTCCGTTTTAGAGGGTTTTGGTTAGACTCTGCATTGGGCTCAGGGGGCTGTTTAGTGCAAGCTGCTTGCAGACAGGACCCTGGCATGGCACCAGGATCTTGTATCCTGTGGAAAGCCCGGACCCCATCACGTATTTCTGTCAGTGTCTGACACATCTGGCCAACCTGGCTGGTGAGGTCAGCCACGCTCTGGCTGACGGCATGCATGCTATCTGCCATGTCCCTATGAATGGCCACCAGCTCCTGGCAGAACTGCCTGAACAGGTCTGTTTGCTGTGCATGGGAATGGAGAAGCTGGCGGTCGAAGCTGGAGAGGGGCGGGCTCCTTGTGCGGGGGTGTGGGGGTCTGCAGGCCGAGGTGGTGCGTGGGGATGGACAGCGCAGCTCCTGCCTTTGGCTGGCAGCTTCCGAAGGCTCTGACGAGGAAGAAGTGCGAAGAAAGGAGGGCCTGGAGAATGGACTGACACCTGCACCAGCCTTCGGCAGCGAAGCGAAGTGGTGTTCCCGAGAAGTGCCTGGCATCTCTTCATCTTCATCAGCTTGAACAGAAGAGGAAGCATGAATTATTAATGTGAAATCCCTCTCAACACTGGCTTCTGTGATATCTCAAAGAAAGTGGGAAAAGAGTTTTCCCCTCCCCCCGGCCTGCCAGTTCAGACAAGCCTGTAGCTTCTGATGCATAACTCAACATGCAAGTGCTGCAATGTTAGCATCTGTGTGACAAGCTTAGCCATGAGAAACCTGAGAGTGGGTGGACCCAAGCTATTGTGGTATTCTGCACAGAGCACTGTTCATTACTAGAATATTAATCCATTTCAGAGAGTAGCAATCACTTATCCTCCCCAAACCCATAGGTAGCTAGCACAAATACTCTGAAGGGACACAGACTTGTCATGTAAAAGTCCTGCTCCCCCCATTTCTCACATCCTCTGCACTATGAAGAGCGTAGATGTTGTATTGCTGCTCTCAAAGTGTGTTCTGCAAAGCCACTACGTGGCCTGGCATCACTAAGACAAAGAGGCAATCAGACAAAGCAGCAAAAGACCCTATGTTAATCAGGCAAATACACTTGATGCAAAATCAAAACTAAAGCAAAATGCCACAGGAAAACTATCATTAGTCTGATAAATATCTAGTGATGTGCCAGTTCACAGGTACAGGCATCTGAAGAGTAAGAAGAGACAAGGTTTCACCTGGTGCAGCTGTATTCTGCATAGCATAACCAGTATTCTTTTTACCTCTGAAATAGTTCAACTGGCTTCCAAGACAGATGCAAAGAATGACCAAGTCCCACCATGTCAGCTCTGGAAGATTTTGTTCTTGCTTTCCCACTAACAACTTCAGCTATGATTCAGACCCAGTGTGGTAGGAGAGCACCACCCATGAGATGTTAGGTTCTTGGGAAGTGAGTCAACTATCACCTCCTTCTCTCCTTTGCGTCCCTAAAAGCTCACAAACAAGAAGCCGCACCTCCACAGAAGAAAACTGTGCACAAAACTATGAAAAGAACCTGCACAAAGCAGCTTGTTTTGCAGACTGGAAGCTGTCTGAGAATTGTGGTGTAAGAAGATTAACTTCAAAAGCGGGGCCAGCAGTTTCTTTAAAACCAGTGAAGAAGGAGTCATTATTGTCTACCTTTTTCACAGTGTTCATGCTGATCCTTCAGACCACTACTGAGAAATCATTAGTGGCCCAACCTCAGCAATGAACACCGATGATCACTGAGACCCCCAAAGCTCTCTTGGAAGTGATCCATTGGCAAGAGGCAGATGCCTTGCAGTTTAGTAGCATTGCTGTTTTATCAGGGTGAAGATACCCTAATCCTTTACAAGCACTTTTTCCACAGACTGAACGCAGTCATACTTCAAATACAGATGCTCCCTCACTTGTAGGATTAATTCATCCTTATAATCCATTATTTACTCTCAGATGACAGTATGGAAAACAACTAGATAAACACATAAAGATGACCTTAACTTGGAAACAATCCATCTCAACACTCCACAACCACCAGAGCATGAACCAACCACAGCAAAAGAACAGGAAACCCAGCCATCTCACACAACACATAATGCTCTTCTGGTGAGATATGCAAGCATGAGACAAAGAGGTGTTAAGGCAGAGATACTTACAGCTCGTTGTTGGGCTGTCAACCACGTCCAGATCCGCTCTCGGGCAGCCGTGCCTCTGGTGGGACGAATGCAGCGCCGACTCGATGGCTCTCTCATGGGCGGTCAGGACGATGGCTGAGGGCTGCCCCGCGCTGCCGGGGCTGGAGAGGGACCTCTGCATGAGCGCCAGTTTGTCCTTGGTCCTTCTCTTCATGTCGTCCCATCTGTGTTTAATGTCTTTTACGGACCTGGGGACCTGGCTGACTGATGTGATCTGCCTGGCTATGCCTTCCCAGATCTTGTCCCTGTCAGCATGGGATAGACGCACTGTCTCCCTCCCAAACAGCATGGCTTCATTTCGGGTCACCTCAGTGACCAGAATGTCCAGTTCTTCCTTGGAAAACTTGGGCTTCCTCTTTCGTTCAGCCATGTTCCTTGGGTTGAACATCCCACAAAGCATAATTGGGTAAAAGGAAATCAGCGCAAAGCAACCCCCTGCATCCAACCACTTGACCAGTGCAGTACTGGGGCAGAGGAGTTGGCTGGGATCCAGCTCCCCCGACCCACAACCACCTCTCACCAGGAAAGGGCAGCTGTTTTGTTTTTAGAAGGTAATTTTCAAGCTTAAGGAAAAAAAAAATACCAAGCAACACTAGTGTGAAGGAGCCTTCTCAGCTTTAAAGTTAAATCAAATTTTACACATTGTCTGATGCCCTGACTTACGTATGAGATTTTCAGTTCAGCCTCACATCACTTGCCACAGTTTGTGCACAGAAAAAAAAGTGAGAACTTGCAATCACAGTGGTGAATTAGCTTCTAATGTGTCACTGCTCAAAACTTAGAAGAAATTTAGAGGCCTGAAACATATCTTATTGTTCTACCTGACATAACATGCAATAGAAACTTTTATACCACCCTCTCTGTTACAACTTGCATGATGTCATGAAAAGTCTACACTAAATTGGATTTTTTTTTGGGGTAGGTAGGTTTTGACTAGACTGGTGGGCAATTTCTGCAACTTGCTTTCCCTAAGGAAAGATTTGTTTTTTCAGTATTGGGGTACTCCACATCCAGCATTTGTCTGCTTCACAGCAAGCTCTTGCTTCACCCAGAAATGGCTGCCATTTCCCATTGTTCTCAAAAGGAATGAGGCCACCCACTTGATTTTCCTGGCTAGGCTTTCCATCACTGCCACTGACATGAGCCTGCACCCAGTTTCTGGTGCTTCAGATGAACAACGTGTAGCCTCAGCCCATTGAGAAAAAGAGGCAGCTATCTTGAGAACAAACAGTTTTGTCCAAAGGGGGTTTGTATTAATTTCTCCAGTCACAGTCAAAGAAAATTATAAAAATAAACAAAACATTAGTCCTAACTATGTTTTGCTATTGGGAAAGAAACAAGGCAGCAGATCTATTCAATAAGGAAAGAGAAAACAGACTGTCTGAATCTACAGAAAGGTGCTGACTCATGTCATTCTAGTTCCTTCCTAGTGTTGTTAACATGGTTGTTTACTCAATCTCACTGACACTGCAGCGTGCCATCAGGACAAGTGTCAGTTTGGTTAATGCTGGAAAACCAGTAGGAGAAGCTGCTCAAATCCAGGCCACATCATGGAGAGCTGGGACCTAAGTGCACAGATGCATTTCATGGGAACAAACATAAAAGAATGCTTGAGATACTATCTTGCTGGAGCTTTATTTACAGAGAGAAAGAAGTAGCATTTAGAGAAGATGGTAATGAAATGATGGAGAGCCAGCAAAGCACCTGTTACCCTGAATCTCAAAAAACCCCAACAAAAAAAACTCACCAAACTTAAAAGGAAAAAGGAGTTCTCCCAGCTGAACATGAGCAGAAGGGAAAAGGCTACATAAAACATTGAGCAAGGGAATATTTACAGTTTGGCTTTTATTGCATTCAGCAAAACTGGGCTTGGTGTAAGTCCTCATCAGGTACGCATGACTGCACAGTACCATCGGTGCCTTCATGAGGTGGCAACAGACCTCCACAGACAAGCTGCTCTGGTGAAAAGAGTAACAGTATTCTCCGAAGTGCTCTGGGTAGGGGTGAGCCTGCAGAACGTAACAGGGCTCTCTGGAGACAGGGGTCACAAAACCTGGCGCCCCCTCTTCTCTGCCAAACTGATGGCTGCTGTCATCAGCAAAGCTGCACCGATGGGGAATTAGAGCCCTATTCGCTCTTCCCAGACAGGATATCCCATCAAGTGCACTTAGGACAGCTTATGGTAGGCCTGGATATTCAGATTTTAGTGTTTCCACTCATATGCTCCAGCAGGACGTAGGTCAAAACAATCTAATTTACATATTCCAATAGCAAACTTGCCACACATCAAGTAATGAGCTCTGGCCAGTTTTAATCACAAATTCAATTAACCCTAGGTTCCTAAGAGGCACATCAACCTCCTCCTTATAAAAATGCAGGCAGTGTTACCATCAGAGGGATCCTTTTCTCCCCTAGCATGCCTTATGTCCCTAGAGGCAGTCACTGACATCTACAAGTATCTCTCTGGTGGTGCCATGAGGGTTTCGGCAAGCTCCAGAGCAGCCCCAGCTGTGAGATTGTGAACTCACACCTCAGCCCAGGTTAATCTGAAAGTGCAAGACACACTGAACAGTAGGCACTTAATGATTACCCCACAAAAATATCAATCAACTTCACTTTTCCTGGCCTCCAAGAAACAAGCATGTAATTTTTCCCAGGGCTCTGTGAGGATCACAGCCCCACAGTAATTTAAGTGGGGGCTTTTTTATGCTCTGCGTAAATTTGTAATATAAATTTGACTCTGTAATAGATAAGAACATTTGTGCCACAAGGTAGCAGAAATCAGTTTATGACATTCAACAGAATGACATTCATAGGCTGGTGGTTTTTACTCACCCTGAACACAAGGGCAGTCACAGTAACCCTGCCTGTTTTCTAAATGCTTATTTTTAAAAGGTTCTGTAAAGTTGAAACAGCAGCTCCATACGTAAAAGATCCACCAGTCAAAGTTGGTCCTGCTTTAAGCAGGCTATGGGAACACCTGACCAGAGCTCCCTTCCAAGCTCTATTATTGTATGAAAAGTCAAATCAGAGATGCCTCCACTATAAGGAGATACAGGATGATTTACAGGACAGTCTGGCTCCCCATGATCTCTGCCACTATGTTTGGAAAGGAAAGGGGGCAGAAAGGAAAGCTAAGGAGAAAGCAGTGAGAAAGTCTTACTTCAGCCTTTTCATTAGCTAAGGCAAAGGATGAATTTATACTGTGCCAAAAGCCTAAGAATTCAGGAACTCACATGTAAGAAGGGTTACAGACTATAAATGCTCAAAATATGCTAGAAACCCCAAACATGAGGCACTACACTTCAACAGTTGGTTAGGCACTGCCAGTTTCTATCCTATATCTCGTTCTGGGCCAAGTGATTCATACACAGAAAGATGAACTTTCCTGGACTTTCTGAATTACTTCTGGCTTTTTTTGTCAGATCCATTATTTTTACAGGACACCAACAACTGAGTAAGAGAATTTCCTCAGAAGCTGCCAGGAAAATGGATGGTCCTCTGCAACCCTTCAGAAGCCCCAAGAACTGCCATCAGCAGCAATTTATGGTTTGTGTCCAAGAAAGCAATAATTTTGCTTGCTGCAATCCAGAAAAATAAAAACAGAGGAAGATGTTTGCATATGTTGAAGTCATGGAGTTTCATGAAGTATTGCAAACAGCAGGGCTTTACTCTGGACAGAGATGAAGGGTGCATTAGCTGTGTGCCAGCAGCCAGCTTAGGAGAACGTGCTCCCAGCATCAGGAGTTTGTCTTGACTAACTGACTGATCAGGGAAAGGACAAGAGGATATTACCACTGCCATACCATCTGCTACACTTGTTACTCCTCCCTCCCTGTCATCCACTGCCTTGGGTAAACAGGCAGTTGAAATTAAACCAGCAAGCGCTGCAGTGCATATACTGTCCTCAGGCAACATGAAAATGGACTCAGGTGTGGTATTCAAACAACAGAAACAATAGTCAGATCTACAAGAAGAGAGAGGAGTCAGCCCAAGCTGCCCTCCCCATGCCATACCCACCTACCCAGAAGGTGAGTAGATCTGCTTTGCAAAGCACTCCATCTGTGAGTGATAGCAAAGAGCACCATCTGAAAAACAAAAAGAGCGCTGTGTACAGCGTCCTGGAAGTCAAGTGTGGTTTTTGTGTGTGATTTCAGTGTCAGGTGATGTTCTAGCACAGAATATTGAGCACGCCTGAGTCTAAAAGGTGCTAACAAACAAAATCAAGGCTTTTTGAGGACTCCTATTGCCACTTGAGCTGTCAGTCAGACTCTACATAATACTACTGGTTATAAGCACTTTTCAAGAGTAAAATCAGAAAGGTCAGTAAGACTGGTATAGCCTGCAGAGACCCTTGATACACCCTTCCCATGAGAGGTCACAAACATCTCCTTTCCACAAAGCCATAACCCTCCATGCCTTTCAAGGCTGTACACAATGGCCCAGACCACACTCAGACTGAACCATGGCAAATACAAGTTTAGGCAAGACTATTCTGCTCTTGGTGTTAGCACCACAAGTAGTGCCCATTTAAATCCAGACATCAAGCTTATGTTCACGGCAGTAGGAAGAAGAGCTCATTATAGAATTTTTGCTTTCCAAGACTGTGTTTTACCCCAGCTTCACTGTCCTGCAGACCACAAAGATCCAGATCTATGCAGATTTTTGAACTTTGCATTCTTTACTTCTAGATATATGTCTGCCTACCTGATCTCTTCACTGTATCGCTGCTTCTTTTTGAAGTGATGATCCCAGCTTCAGCCCTAGTCTAGTATTTTATCTCACCCAGCAGTGAACAAATGTAGCAGCTGCAATCCTTACAGAAAAATGAAATCCTTTGCTGAACTTTATGAACATAAATGTCAGAACAGCTGCTATCCATGTGAAGACTGAAATGGCCAAACGTGGTGCAACCAGATGTGACCAGTTAGGCCAATCTTGCATTTACCTGTACTTCATGCTTTTTATTCCAGTAACGAGGGACAACTGAAAATCCTAGACACCCAGGCCAACAAACCAGATAATCCCACGCTGCCTTATTCTTGTAGGAAATGCCTTCCTGATAAAAGCCACTTCCAAAGTTCCCCACGGAAGCAGCACTGGTCTGACGGGCCTCACCGTGCAGCAATGCCCCGTTCTGGTGACTCGCCACACGTACGAGGCCTCAGTGACCGATGTCTTGCAGACACATGCCAACACAGAAGCACGGCCCCATGGGCACACACGCACACGTCCCTCCGTGCTGCAGCGGCCGCAGCAGAGCCAGCCGCGCTGCCGAGGCGCAGGCCCGGCAGAGGGAGCGCAAGCACACGCGTCAGCCCTGCCTTCAGTCGCCCAGCTCGCCCTTCTCCTCGCACAGGACAGCTGACACTGCCAACCCACAGCCAGCACGGACAGCTGCTTCAAATTAAGCCCAGAAAGAAAGCAAAAGAATCTCTTTTAGTATCTGTCAAATGAGTAAGGACAGGAAAAAAAAAACCCCAAACAGAATCGAATGTTACCTCGGGGGCAATGCAAAGCATTTTGCAAATATTTGAACATAACATAAAAAAATGAGTAAAAAAATGGAGTGAGACCTGTCAGTGCTTGTAAGAGTAAAGAGATAAATAAGATCATCTTTAACATTTATTCACATTCCAGAAAATAGTGATCCTCCATATACACATTCTTGTCTTTTTTTAGACCCTTTCTTTGAATCTGATGCCAAAGATACTAATTACAATAAATACTGAAAGAGTACAAGCACACCACTTGCAAAATGGTGGTGACATTTTGGTTACAAAACAGCAAGGAGTATTTGATGGTCTCTCTCTGGAAGACAGAGTCCCAAAAGGGAAGGCAGAAGAGAACTGGACTCACCTCATCCAGTTTGCTTTGGTTTCATCTGTCCCATCAATGGATTTGTAGCGGTTGTTCTTATCAACGATCTGTGGAGCAAGAGAATGGATGCAGCATGTCAACCAGCTGGTCCAGGCAGGAGAAGGTCTATGAATCTTAAATCACTGCTTTAGTTCTGGCTTTGAGTCATGGCATGAAACTCTATGCTGTGAATCTCAGCTCTCCTGGTACTACAGGCTGCTGACCTGGAGTGCATAGAGGCTACTCTGAACTGAGAGCTGTTTTTCTATGTACAAATATCTGTAACTGTGGATGCAGCTGACAATATCATTAACAATCCTGGGATAAAAAATATTAACTTCCTTTTTGGGACAGGGCTGAGACTCACATTTATTCTACAGACAGAAAAGTGTGAGGAGCATTTCACATCAGCAGCTCTCAATTTTTTCCCAATAATAACTCAAGTCCTACAGTGCAATTCTCATAATTAACATGTGTTGATCCAGTGATCTCTCCATCTCATATGCTAACCAAGTCATGTAGTATGAGGGGAAAAAAAGTTTTGGTGCTTGAATCTGCATATAGATCAGTTCCTGATGGACTGGATCTTTTTTTCTGGCTTCTTGGACACCTCCTCTGCTCAGGCAGGCTGGGAGAGAGTGCTAGGGACCCATGAGAGAACTCTGCAATCTCTAGATCATCTACCTATATACCCTTAAGCTGCCAATATTTACGGCAGGTCGATGCTGATGTAGTGCCCATGTGGCCAGTGGAAGACCTTCAGAGAAGGGGGAAGATGGCTAAGGTCTGGCTCCACAAGTCCATGACTCCCCCAGCTCTGAATTGCACGGCTGAGGTGTCACTTAGTTGTGGAAATTTGTCACTCACCAGCCATGAGAAGAATCCTGCAGACCTGTCCTGGCTAGAGATCTGCCCCTCGTAGGGCCCAAAGATGTGACCTTTGGGGATCACCTCGTTCATACAGCGCACGTCGTTCTCCCCACTGGGCTCTTTAACCACCTCCATTCCAGGCGGGATGGTCAGCGCTGCCCGGTCCGGAATGCCAACGGGCACTGGGGTGTCAGACACAAACACCGGGGGGCCATGGTTTGGACACTCATCCACAAAGTACTCCTGGCAGGACTCACAGACTGCAGATGTGAAGGAAACAGGGGTTAGGTAGGGCACACATGATGCACAGCACTCAGAACAGCTCCTTACTGTCTCTGAAGCCTTTCTTTTTCCCAGCTCTCCTAAAATCCTCTAATCCTATGAATTCCCACACTCGTCCCGAGCCCCCTCCCCAGACCGCAGCCTACACACACAGATGTTTCACTGGCTGACCCCTTGTTCTGCTACGCCTCTCAACACGGGCTCTGCCCCATCCCACACCTCCCCTACCAACACCTGCACCTGCCTGAGCCCTGGTGCGCTGCATGCATTTGCCACTGATGGCTGCACACACACAGAAAGACCCTGTCACCTCCTGCAGAGACAGGCTGAGGGCTCCCTGCACATCCCTGGTTAGCAGTAAGTCCTCCAGCCAAAAGGTCTGATTCCCCACACATCAGAGGGGAGGTAAAAATACCCTCATCATATAGCCTTCATTCTGTGCTTGGGAGAGAGACAGCATCCCCAGCACCTGTCCTGTCTCCAGACAGAGATGCAGGTCTACTAGTTGATAATTTGTAGATATGCCAACATAAATGGCAGCAGTTTTCTTTCCAGAATATGAGGGAAACAGTTGTCATCTGCCCAATGCTCCCTTTGCAGTTTCTGAATTCAAGTCATTGGGTTTTCCAATGTGCATTTTCATGTTTCCAGCTTGCTTTTCTCCTACCTCCCTAATTCTGCCTAGCCCCTTCAGGGACAAGCTGCTTCTGTGCAACAATTTCCCTACCAACCATGCCAGTCTTTTCAGATGAGAATGCAAATTTATCCTTGGCTTTTTTTTTCCTCTGCTCCCTGCCCCTAATGACAGGGAAGACCAAAGTCTACACAAGCAGCAGTGGTGCTTTTCCCTCACTCACAAGACACTTACACCAGAAATCCACTTGCTGAAAGCTCTTGGTCATGATTACATCCCGTTTTCCTTTCAGTTTCTTGGGTTCCATCTCCATGGACTGCGGGTCAGGCCTTCCAGAGCTGAGGAGGGAACAACACAAGGATGATGTTAACCTAGCAAGATGCTGGGACTGCACACAGAGAGAAGCTGAAGCAATGGGGCCTGACCAACTCCTTCAGTCCCACAACTGTAGTAGAGAAATAATTAAACTTGCCACCCAACCTGCCAAAAGCTGGTGCATCAGATCCTTAAGGCTAAAGCCCACAGCAGAAAATATCTTCAGCTACAGTAGGGGCACATGAGTAGGTGACCACCCCTGTCAAACACCCCAAGGCAGACCTCACAAGGAAGAGCTTTAATAACTTCAAGCAGCTTAAGTATATTCCCCAATACCACCTTTAAGCTGAGAGGTAGGTGGAGATAAGGGGTTAGAGTACATCAGACTAAAGCTCAGCCACATACCAAGGCTGTCCATACTCCTGGTCCCGGTGTGGAGAGCAGGCCTCTGTTTTTATCGTCACCATCTCCCCTAAGGAAGCCTGGGTCTGGATCAAACAGTCCTTCAAGTTCTCACTCATGTTCTAAAAAAGAATGAAGGAAGGGAGTAGAAATATGAGTAGCTGAGAAATTACAACCTTGGTCCCCCAGGAACCACAGCCTTCTCCCCAGGCCGGGATGCAGCCAGCAGATCAGGCTCCCTCCCGGCACCAAGAGTTGCCATCACACACCAGAGCACCCACACGTGCACATGGAAACCTGTTCCTGCACTGGGGAGGGAAGAGCAGTTCAGCTGCAGGTCAGGTGAGGAGCGTGAGACACCACAGAGCAACCTGAAGCATGGAGAATCTGAAGTATGCTTCACAGAGCCCATTAAAAACACACATGGGATTTCCAACTGCACATGGAATTTAAGAATGATGGGTGTGGTATGTTACGGGAGCATGGAGCACCACCACCTCAGAGCAAGTCTTTGGGGGCAGAAGGACACGAAAGAGTAATGCAGATTGGAGTATTGAACCAGGATCTGCCTACAAACCTTACACATGCTAGTCTCCATCTGAGAACAGAATACAGTGTACTACACCCCTGCAGATAGAGCTTTCTATGTGCTCTGGACACCCCTCAGGAACAGGTAAGTGCCTACAGCACCCTTTGGGACTCCACCAAGATTACACAAATCATGCTTGTGATGTTCCTTTACAGCAGCCAGAGCTGAGCCACCACCACCCTTCTGGCACGCAAGGCTGCCGTAGTGAACATGCCTCTCCCTCTGCTCAACACAAGAGCCAGAAGGCACTTCAGAGAATCATCAATCACTTAATGATGCTTAAGGACAGCAAGCTCCAAAACAATGGAGCTTCCCCTCTCATCATGGGATGGTGCTGAAGAGAAAATATAGGTAGGTCAAGTGATAATAATTTGGAATGGATTTAATTTAGATTTTTGCAAGGGTCACAAAGCATAAGAGCATCTCAGCTTGAGAAAAGGAATAAATTAGAGTGCTGCTCATCTCTTCATTTGCATTTATCTTAAGACTTCCTCTAAGGCACACAAACTGTCTGCTCTCAGGTACCACACCAGATCAAGCAGATTTCACAGCTGCTCCCCCCAAATCCCCTGTGATGGCCCCTCCCATGTCCTCTGCCAGATGACATGCTCTGTTATGCTGCACACTTGCAGTGCTGACAGAGGGATCTCCACAGCTCATCAGACCACTTCTGTCAGGGAAACTGGTGGAAGAGCCCATTCCCATCATAACTTGGCTCAGGGCATTTCTAAATCCATGTTCACAAACCCCTGAAGACAGGAATTTTCTTATTCCACACATGCTTGTATGGGCCTGAACACCATGGAAGTCTGGTCTGCATTTCTGCCCTATTTACCACAAGAAGGAATGCCATTCCCAACCTCTCTGGCTCTGCTTTGTGCCAGGGGACAAATGATTCGCTTTTCCAATCAAACTTCTCACATGCCAATGTGCAGCCTGAAAGAAGTTTATCAAGCCTTTATCAAGGAGTGATACTTAATACTCATACAGTGGTCTGAAAGCAAAACCCCAGCATAAGAACAACTAGACACATGCAAACAGATGCACTTTTAAGCCTTTACAGGACGTCCAAAACAAGACACATTTTCTTTCAGAATTGCCACAGCCATTCAGAAGGAAAGCAATAGTAACACCAAAGACAGGCTCATTATTTTGGCAGGCTGAGTCCCTTGTCCGAGCTCTCTGGAGCAAGAGGAAAGCTCTGCAGTCCTGTACCCATTCACCAGCCAGGGCTGCAATCAGGGCCTACCTGGCCTCCTCAGAGAAGAAAAAGTCTTTTCTGCAAAGTCTGCAGTAAAGCAGCTGAAGAGGGAGAAAGCTTGGGGAGCTGGAAAATGTTAAAAGACAAGAAGAGATAGGGACTGCCCCAGAGCTGGTTAGGTGCGGGACCTGCACTGTCACAGGAAAGGTGAATGCTGGCTGTGGGGCAGATGCTCGCAGTCAGAACAACCACCTGTGTTGGAAGCCTGGCAGAGAGGACACCTGGAGTTGAAACACCCATATCCCCCAATCATTCAGTAGGAAGAGATGCATACATTTGTTTCTGAAGATAAAACGACTTCTCCTTTCCCACTCTTGCCCCATGGAGTCTTATAGAGTGAGAGAAACCCTGCGATGACAAAGTCTGACCTCCTGCCAGGAAGGTCACTGTGCTTCCTTCAGCTCTGGTTAAACTACTGCATAGCTCCAAATAAAGGGGGAAAAAAGAAGAAAGAAACACTGTGTTTACTTCACACATGAAGCTGTGTTTTACTGTATAGCACATTATGCAGCCTGCCCCTCTCCTGGTCCTCCCTGAACTCCCTCCTACTTATCAGCAACATTCCTGCGCAGCACACTGGCAGGAGCAGCACCTTGCACCGAGATAACACCCTCCCTGCCCCTGCTCAGGATTGCCGTGTGTCCAAGTGTTGCATTCACTTTCTGGTCACTGTGCCCAGCTGGGGTTCTGTTTTCAGCTGGGGCTCTGTTTCCAGTGAACCACTGTGCTGCTCTAAGAGCCCTTGCTCCTGCAGCAGCTCCCAGGCCACCATGCATCCTGCCAGCCCTCCCACCTGCTCTGAGAGCAGGCAACTGCTTTAAGAGTGTCACACAACTCCTCGTTGTCCCACCCAGCACACACGCCACCTCAAGTTCACCACTAACTCACCTCTTTTCATTATTTGCAACTTGCCCAGATTTTATGTTGCCCACAAACACAATCCAAATTAACTTTGTTTTTTTCCCCAGGACACCAACAACCTTAGAATTAGAATCAAGAGAATCATTTAGGCTGCAAATGGCCTTTAAGATCATTGTGTCCAACATAACTCTAGCTCTGCGAAGTCCACCACTACATCATAGAATCATTTAGGCTGAAAACGACCTTTAAAATCATAAAGCCCAACCATAAACTTAGCACTGCCAAGTCCATCACTAAACCATATCCCTAAGTGCCATAGCTACATGTCTTTTAAATAACTCCCAGAGTTGAGGACTCAGCTACTCCCCTGGGCAATTTGTTTTAATGCTCGATAACTCTTTTGTAATTTCCAATCTAAACTTACCCTGGTGCAACCTGAAGGCATTTTCTCTCATCCTATCACTTGTCAATTGGGAGAAGAGACCAACTTCTGCCTCTTGATTAGCATTGAGCCAAAAACCCAAAAATTCCCAGCTGAGACTACTACACTACCAGCAATGGGGCTCCTTTTGTTGTCACACTGCAGCCCTTTAGTCAGGTTTCCTTTTACGTATGGAATCACAGAATGGCTTGGGATGAAAGGGACCTTAACGATAATCTAGTTCCAATCCCACTGCAGAGACAGCTTCCACCTGACCAAGCTGCTCAAAGCAGCATCCAATTCAGCCTTGAACATTTCCAGGGATGGGGCAGCCACAGCTTTTCTGTGTTCCAGCGCCATACCACCCTCACAGTACATAATTTTTTTTGGTATCTAATCTAAATCTACCCTCTTTCAGTTTAAAGCCATTCCCCCTTGTCCTACTGCCACAGGCCCAGCTGAAAATCTGTCACCAGCTTTCTTAAAAGCTCCCTTCAGGTACTAAAAGTCAGTAATCAGGTCTCCCTGGAGCCTTCTCTTCTCCAGGATGAACAATCCCAAATCTCTCAGCCTGTCTTCGCAGGAGAGGTGCTCTAGCCCTCTGATCATCTTCATGGCCCTCCCTCCTCTGGACTCACTCCAACACTGTGTGTGTGACACAATGAATCATCCCACCTATTTATTCCCATGACTTGTTGCACAATTTCAGTGCATTAAACATGCCAGACTTACCAACAGCTTTGCCTTTAGTAAAATTATAGCAACACCAGAAAATCATATTACATTAGAAAATAATGATTTAAAAAAACCTATACAGACTGACTATTACAATTAATACCCCTTAAATCATGACCATTCTGATCCATATCAGCTGTTATGTTATTTACTGGAAGCAAACATCAGACTGTGGGTAGCCTAGTTTAATTTGCCCAGTTAAACTTGACATTGGCCTACTCACTTATGAGTAACAGACAACATTTTTTTAAGTCTAACTCATTATACATGCTTTTATTTTTTTTTTTAATTATTTTTAAATTAGCATTTATGGCTCAGAGAGCACTGCTCAGCCAGGCCTTTTAAAATCCCTGGACACAAGTAAACCAGAATAGTAAACTTTAAAATGTATTGCTGTAGTAGTTGCTATTTGCTAATTTCCCAAGCTACTGCTACAACACAGAGCATTATACTGCTCCTGTAACTGGTACCACCTTTTAGCTTTTCTTCCAGGAAAAAAACATATGACATTTCTCCAGTTCCAGACCTCAGCAGATAATCATGCTTTTAGGACTCTTTTAGCTTCTGATGTATTCAAAATGGTGTTTAATTTTTTGTAATTTCACTGCTCATTGGTTTCTCTTTCTTGCCATTTCTCCTCCCCCTTCAGCTTTCTACAGCTACAAGACTCTAGTTCATATTCTGCAGTTTTCACTCCCTCCACTTCCTTGTTTTGGGGTTTTCTTGGCAGTTTTTATAATTGTGTTTGTTCTAGCACCTAAATATGAAGAGTCTCTAAAGATTTCAGATGACATGAAGAAGCACCATGTAAGCATAGGCAGAGCAGGCTCCTTGGTTACTGCTGAGGGTATTCCCAGGGTGTACTTGGCCTCACCTGGGCATGTCCCTGTGCCTACAGGACATTTAGCCTACTAAATTTAGTAGGCACACAGCCTACTGCAACGTCCCAGCAGCATGTCAGCAAGGCCAATCCCTGGTGAGAGGGATGCTGTGATGACCCAGGCGCTGTCTGCACACAACACCAAGTGCTTTGGCCAGCAAATGCAGTTGTGCACAATGGCCCTTGGCAAACCCAGGACACCAGCATGACTGCTACAAATCCCAAGAGGCATCCCTGGATCACTCCTGGGTTCACAGGCAGTGCCACATAAACCCTCCTGTTTTCTTTACAAGGCAGGTAAGGACCTGTCATGCTTCTGCATGACACACGTTAAGATCTCCATTGGCACTGCCATATTGCTCAAAATCAGGGAAGTGGAAACACAAGAACATCTGAGCTATTAATCTCCAATGCAGGAAAAAACCTTCAAATGGGGTTAAGCATGAACGAACCTGTGAATTCCTGTCCTCAAGTATGCTGCCTTTATCACTGCCACTCTTGTAGTTATTAGTTAACAGTCACAGGCTCTTATCTGCATGGATCAGCCTCCAAAACAGAGCTTTAATTTTACATTTTACTGGCAGGTTTCCCAGACTGGGACATTCTTTCATGTGAAACAGCCATATAGGAATCCATCCCCTTCTCAGCACTTCAGCTCACAGCACACAGCTCCTTCACTCAGCTTCTCACTGCTGACCTTCTGGAGGTCATCCCCTCTTCTTTTAAAGCAGATCTTACATAGCTTGTACCACATTTTAAAGCGCAGGCCCATGGTGAAAGATGGACATGAGTTCGTACGCGTTTTTCTACAGTTGCATATTATTACCAGAAATAGTAATCCAGAACAGTCAGCTACTGACAAGATGAGAACAGGGAATAAAGCAGAGCATTCAAGGCTCTGAGCTGCCCCCCACACAGCCATGGAAGACCCAGGCTGACCATTCTCCCTGAGGTGAATGCCCTTACCAAGGTCCTCGGCCATGCCAACCACTTCAGGTCACTTTATGAAGAACCAGCTGGCTGCGCAGCTCATGCTTACAGCCAGCACAAACTCTGAAAGACCAAAGATCTCACAAAGTAAGAGGAAGAAGCAGCTTGCTCAGAGGATGACCACTCTCCACAGAGAGATATAAGCCAATGCTCCACTGGGAAAATTGGTTTTGCCTAGACGGCTGCTACAGCGCTTTCCTCACAAAAGTACAACATTTTTGTGGGTGAGGCTGTCCTCCACCCGGGGGTGCAGCGGAGCAGGGTTCCGGCACAGCAAAGGCTAGTGGCAGCAGGGCAAGATCCCACGACCTGCTTCCCAGCCTGCTGCAAGGCCAGGACTCTTCTCTGATGGCCACAGAGCAAGGCTGAATGCAGCCAGCACAACTGGTAACAAGCTGAAGCAGTCACAAACTCAAACTTAATTAGTGAAAATTATAGGTCGCACATGATGTAGGATTTGAGCAGCCATGGGCTATGACCAGGACTTGTTTAACTCATTGTCAATTACCCCACTACACTCAGAAGCCATAAATTCAGCGGAAGTATGAAATATTTTGTTTGAGTTTCAAATTCTGAAAACATTGAAGAAGGTCAGGACTACAAGAAAGATACCTGGAAACACCACCAGTTTTTCTTCAGCTTTCTGAAGAAGCTTGGAGAGTAAGCTTCAAAACAACAAAACTTAAACCTGTTTTACAGCAGGGACGGCTGAGAGTTCACAGTGGTTTTAACTTGCCCAAGACCAGCAACTGACAGGACAAACAGGATGGGGTGACACAACACCAAATTCCCACTGATATCCTCACTGCAGATAAGATGGGAAGAGGGAAATTCTAGTTTGCCAACCTGGAACTTCTCCTGTAGTCTCAAATCGATGTGAGATGAGTTCACACTGTCACTGTTACATGGTTCATTGGCAAAACGTTATCAAAACTCTCCATGATTTGCTTCATGACAGACACGTTTCAGAGGGGGAAGAAGACAGAAAACCTCTGAAATAACCCCTGAACCAATCTTAAGTTTGCTTTATGATGGCTTCTAGTGAAGATGGAACATACTGATAACTTTACAAGATTCGTCACAAAATTGTGTGTTGTGGTCTCAGAGCATTTGCCCTTTGTTAATCTCAGAGAGAGTAGGAAAAGGATCCATGTGCTGGTGCATGCACTGTCATGGACCAGCACAGCCTATGCAAAGCAGGTATTACCCGATGCAACTTCTCCATGTTAAGTGTTGTACTCAAACAAGCAGGATGCTGACAATGTAAAGCCCCCATGCAGCCTGAAAGCCTCTGAAACAGTGCAACATGCCACAGAACCAAGGCAGGTACTTACTGCAGCTGAAAGAATACGTAAGTGACTTGCATTTTTAAAATACATGGAAACTTCTCATTTTTCCTGTACTTGGCTCCCTGCATTGATCTCACAGAGTCGCAGTTTTATGGTAGAAATGAGAATTAAGACAATCTGACTGACACCCCTTATGTCCCACTCCTTTCCTTTTAGCCTACAAAAAGGACAACATCTCCATCTGAGACTAGCAAGAGCAAGAGAAGCCAACATTTCACAAGTTTATCTCAGTTGTTAATCCCCATCACAGACAAGTCATATGTGAGTCTTTTTAGTTCTGGGCACCAGGCAACAGTTCTTTCAAAGGGCTCTGGAACCTGATGGGAAAGGGTGAAATACCCAGCATGCTGGGACACTGCTTTGAGCAACTGGAAAGAATTGCTTCCCAGGTTAATGGCTGTAATAAACCTCACCATCTTTGGTCAGAACTACCAGTTGCACTTCTTTGCCTCTGGCTTCAACATAAATATATACCTACATTTATAAAGTTAAAACAAACAGACACAGAGCCCCAGTACTAAAACTAGTTGTTATTTTACCATTTTTCTCCCTAAGGACAGAATAAGAGTACAACTAAGTGGCAGCTGCAAGCCTTCTTCCTTAAATCACTACTGAAAGGTGTTTGGATAGCAATAGTGATAAGCACTGAATAAAACCACATACATAGCAGAACCCTGGATATATACCCATGCAGTGTCTTCCTAGCTTTCCAACAATTTGTATCATTCCTCTGTGTAACTCTTCCAATTTTCTCTGTATTACTTCAAGATGCTGGCACTAGAGGCTACACTGATGTAAGACTGATTTTGAAGTAAATATAAAGTTTACAGAAGTAAAACGACCTCCTCACCCTGATTCATTACCATCCTGCTTGTGTCCAAAAATCATGGCTGTCTTTTCCTGCTTGGCACAGAAAGCTCCCCAGGGCTGCCTGCCCATTCTGACCCCCATGTTCTCACATGGGACTGCTCAGGACACAGCCTCCCTTCACAGATCACGTTCAGGACATGCCTTTCCAGGTTCATAAATCTCCACCTGTCTGCATGAAAATGATTTGGTTTCAATAATAGCATTTACCAAACAAACTGCATTACACTGTCCTGCCCCTATCAACAGCTACAATTCACCAAGTATGTTTCATCTACCCAGTTTGCCAGTGATGAGTCATGTCTTCCGCATCACTAAGTGTCAGGCAGAACTGGCTTCTCCCTTCTCCTTATCTGAGGAGAAGGATCATCAAGTCTACTTCTTTGAAAACACAGACTCCACATATCATGTTGCAGAGACTCTTCTGTAAAATGATCAAGCTCTAGCTTAAAATAGCCGGATTATTTGCTCCCCTCATCTAAGGTGGCAATGCCAGAACCGTGATCTTTTGATGTTGGGATGATATTTTCTATATTCATCTTAAAGTCAATTCTCAAACAGTTGATTTATTAGTGTGCTAGTACTGTCCTTCAGCTTAGAGTATCCTTCATCCTCCTTACTGTTTATACTGCCACTTATTTATTGGATGCTGGTTCTCTATCAATCACTCCATTCACTTCCTAAGCCACATATATTTTATTGATTTCTCTGGCATTGGATATTAACTGGGTTCTCACACACTGAGTTAGCTGCCTTTTATATGTAATTATATATCACATCTAGAGATGTCCCTTTAAACCAACAGCAAACTTCTCCAAGAACAAAATCAAACCTTTTTAAGAAGTACAAAACACTTTCCATGACACCAATTTTCAGGCATGAATAACTTTATATTTACCCAGGATTGGCGTCACGCTACCCAGCTTTTATTTTCCCAGGCCATCCACTTGGCAATTTTCAAAACTGTCCCAACACAATCACTCACCCAGTCTCCTGCATCTGCTGCGATCCACCAAGACTGATTAAAAGTGAACATGAGCAAGCTAGAGACCTCCTCTCACTCACCTAGTGCTCACTGTATCTATTTCAAGGGAATGCACTTTTTTCCTTTGCACAGTTGCCAGCAAAACTCACAGACAGAACCCCATGCTACGCGACTCCCATGTGGGTCCTTGGATCCTGACTTGTAGCACTCAACTTCTGAATAATGAACTTATCCTTCCCTTGCTGCTGGCCCAGCTGTCAGCCCCAGTGGCACTCAAGGGCACACAGTTCAACAAAGGGAAGCAGAGATGTGAATTTACTGCCCAAATGACCTTTTGCTCTCATTCATAGACAGACAAAAAAGCTGGAGAGACCAAGTGTTTGGTAAGCACATGAGGATGGGCCACTGTCACACTCCTGCTCTTCTGCTGTGTTGGGAGAGGGAAAAGACACTGGAGTGTCTTTACCGTTTTATAAAACATGTGCAGGAAATTCAAGATGCCCTGGTCAGGTCCTGCCAGCATCCCTGTGCACCTGGGGCCCTGCCACATAGCACTGAGCATCTGCCTGCCACCCCATTGCCCACAGTGAGGTCACATGCACCCACAAGACCCCTGCACCTGCGCAGGCTGGTCAGCCTAAAAGTTTTTGTGGGTAAGCAACACTAGTGATTCATGTATTTCAATAATGATGGAGGTAAAAAGGGAAAGGGAAGGGAAAGCATGGGGGTGGGCAGGAAACAAACCCCAGACATTAGTTTCTAAATAGCAGATGTGGCTATTCTGGCTAGCAAACTTCCACTTTAATTTCTAACCCACAGAGATGGGAAATGATTCATGAAAAATCAACAGGATAAAATTAGCTGGAAGGCAGAGGCATAATTCATGCAACCTAACCGTCATGGGCTGAAGTGCCAGCACTACCTGGCATTTCAGCCTCTGGTGCCCTTCAGTCACTGGCACCTGCCCAGCAATCAGCTCTACATATATTTCCTTAGTGTCAAAATTAGCCCCTCTGAAAGCACATCCATCTTCTAACAAGATGGCCTTTCACTCAACACTTTTCCAGAAGTTCCAGCTTTTCCTTTCTTTTAAAAAGAAAGATAACCTCCAGTATGCTGTCTTTTTCTTCCATTGGTGAATATTTAGTGGTGTCAGAAGACCAAATGGATGTACAGACTTGCACACACGTCTGTGAGCCATGGCCAAGCTATCCACTAAAATCAAACTGACCCAACAACTCAGAAAATTCAGTGCATTTTGCCAGAGCTCTCTTTTCCTGCACAAAACCAACAACCCACTCAACAACAACCAAGTGCTGGTCTGCCTTTACATACACCAGTGATTTCTAATAAGACTGCTGCTAAATTCTGTCCAGAATCACAAAATACAATTTCTCTCTTGATACAGTCACATGACAGAGTTTCTTGAGCATACTATTATAAATCACAACCCAAAGCTCTTTACCCCAAAGGCTGATGAGAAACTTCCACTCCTACAAGAGACCTCTGGACTTCCAGGAGGCACCTGCTTATTGAACAATGCCCCCTCTCACCATCCAACTCAAAAGCTTCAAGAATCAAACATAAAATTGTAAAGCCTCTGGAGCACCAACACCTCTAGGCAGGCAGCTTCAGGTGCAGGGGAATCCCCATTCCATTGGGACCTATGAGTACAGGTGTAAAACAAAGCTAAAATTCTGCTTTGGCACCATTTATCTAGTTAGTGCCTGTTTTTGTGGAATGATGTTACAGGACAGTTCCTCTGTGCTTGTTACAGTGGTTTCACTCTATTTGGACTTCAGGATACAACAGGCAGCTCCTTTCTTTTTACTTATTCAGCAAGGGAAAGAGCATGTGGGAGAAAATGAGAAGGCAGGAGCAGATCTTACTTTCACTTGTTCCCAAAATTCAGACCAACTAGCTCAGTCCTGTAACAGCACTAACAAACACAGCAAGCAAAATGAGAACACATCAACTGTTCCACAAAATGCAGAGGAAGCAAAAGCAAGAGCAGTATTTATTTCTCCTCATTTGTACCCTCTTGCAGGCCATTAGGAAGATAAGATCTCACAGCACAACAGACATTATTCAGAGCTGGTAAATCTGTCTACGGTTAGGGACTCATGTTACATGGCTTGGATGAGTAGTGGTTGAGCATGGGTCACACCGACCCCCTTTTCCTTGGGGCAGGCAGCAGTCCAGATACTCCCAGTGTCAGATCTGCCAAGAAACCAGATATCCGTGTGCTGAATTCACCACCACCACAATTTGATCTGCACATTCCCTTCCATACAGAGAGAGGGGTGTTCAGACCCTGTATATCCTAACACAGCTAACGAGAAAACATTTCCAGCAGGGGCCAAGCACTTCTGGTCTATATGCACAACCTTAAGTGCATCTTCTACATAAAGGTACTGGGTTGCACAGACATGCCTGGTCCTTTACACTATGGACATTTTTAAAACACTGATTAGCAGGAGCACGGAAAGAGCCCAAGAACTCATTCAATTTCAGTCCAAAAATCAGAGAGAGCACGTCACATGTGCAAGTCACTAAGGGACTACAAACATTCACCAACTATCCTAGAAGAATTCAAAAGCAAAATTTAAACACCTGACTGGTAATGAGACTGGGTTAAAAAAAACACCCAGCCAATCACCAGTTAACTCCATTACAGCTAGAGAGGACACATTAGCATCTGTCTCAGCATATCCAGGAGATGCAATAAGTGGATCTGCTGTTCTGGAGCTACCACCTTTGCAACAGCAATGCAGCACTAGCTAGTGGGATTCTGCGCTGAGGGTCAGGCACCTCTATACCCACACAGCAGCCGGCCCTGGTGGTAACCTGAGGTAGAATTTTCAAGGAAAAAAGCAACTTACAAACATACCATACATTATAATGTTGTCTTTACCTGTACAAAGGGAATAGAAAATTAGTAATTTAAAAGCTTCTAGTCTTCAAAAGCTGATTGAACTAATTTGATCTCGGAAAAGATAATCGGCAAGCCTAAGTGTGAAACATGACAACTATAGAACATATTTTATTGCTCATAAAAGTATGCTTCTGTGTCATCAGTATGGATTTTTTCTTCAGTCAGTTTCCAAGTGTTTTCATTAATTTCCCCTGAATTAATAAGAGGACTGGACTCTGTAAACTGTGGCGTATTTAGCATTCTCATTAGTATTTCCAAGCAAGGAGTCAAAGAAAGAGCAGACCACATGAAATACTCCAGCAGCATCAGAAGAAAAGAAATTTAAAAACCCAAACAACAGCAAATCCCTTTGATTTACACAGACATGAGGAAACCAAGGTTTATACAAATGAAAGGTGTAAAGAGGAACATACTGGGTCAAACTTAGGACATCTTTCAAGGAAGATGCTGTGAACACTTAGTTTTGAGTCTGCAGCTGAAGGCCCACATTTAACTCCACACAGAATATTATGATGCAGTTTATATGATACATTTTCAAAATGAAGCTTCATTGTACTAAAAGAGGAAAACACTGGAAAATATTTCATAATGATTATCAGCCTGCAAATGACTGATGGCCCTGACCAATATCAGCTCCAATTAGCAGCCTTCAACACTCTGAAAGGGTGTTAGTGGAGGACCATTGGAGTTGTGTATCCTAGAGCCCTGATCCATAGTCAGGAGCCTGGAGACACTGCCCTGCAGCCCACAGAGATGACCTGGCTGGGGGACCAGCACAGGATGCTCAGTGCCCCAGCTCCCCACTGTGCAAGGCAGGAGCACTGCTGGCTCTCAGGGAAGCTAATTACAGCAACCCTAGAGCTGCTTCATGAGTTAATCCCCCACATCACCTCCCATGAACTTTTACCACTCTGTCCTTATACATCTCCCCCACTACCCACAGCCAGCTTTCCACGGGCAGAAGCCAGCCCCAGCTGACAGCAGCACAGGCAGCAAGGCAAGTGCTGGGAGCGGCAGCCCCAGTAGGGCTTGATGCCAAGACTTTAGAACAGCAGCCCCTCCTCTGGGACAAGTCACCACAGGCGAAGGAAAACCAGCCTTGCTGAAAAGCCAAAGCCTGAGGAAGGGAGAAGAAAGGGGGCAGAGAAAGGAAGCCATTTATCAGAGCATGCTCAAATTGGACAACTTGGCTTATGACAGACCCTTCTGATGGCCCCTTACTGATGGCTGTCCATGAGCGAGGGACTGCACCGAAACAGTTCTGCAGTATGCATTACTGATTGACTGCCGGAGGCTGCCAGTTTCTGCAGCTTAAACCTTAAATTATATCTATAATGCTTTTACCTTCTGACTGCAGAGGAACTGTTCTGAGCCCGAACACTGCCACACAGCCTTACAAAGAGAAATGCCCTTTCAGCAACAGTTCTAAGGATACAATTATCCTGCCCCCACAAATGGAGCCATGACCAAGAAACCCAACAGCAGAGCTTTACGTGTCAATATTTTGAATTGTTTGACTGTCTCTGCAAAAACATATGTTCTTGTTCTTATGTGAAGAGCTCAGGATGGAAGCTGGAAAAATGCCTGTGCTAGTACCACCTTCAATTCTAGCTGAACTTCAAAGCCTAGGTGCAGAGGACAGTGACCAGATATCTAAATGGAAATGACATGGAAAATGTCATTCTAGTTGCCAAGTCAAATTTTTTCCCTTCATCTCTGCTTTTTTACTCTCCATTCTCCCAGTCTTTTCCATCAGTATTGTCCCTCATGTGGTGGGCATTAAAAATAAAAACTTCTCCAGCATGGGATACTTGTGTCGCCCTCCTCACCAGTTTTCTTCTCCATCCACCTTGGCTGCCTCTACCTTTCAAATATGCCACAGGATTGCTCTGTTTTCCATTGCTCTTTGGCCTCCTGTACCTGCAAAATTCTTCCCTTTCCAAAGCACTTTTCCCTCATCTTCTTTCCAAAGATGCCATAGAGGACTGCATGAACCTCTCACCTTGTCCTCTGCTTTTCTTAGGGCGGTTGGACTTGCTACTGGAATCCACTTGCACAGACAAGTTTAACTAGCAGGAATTCCTGAAAAGCCACATTTTACTAGGTAGCTTTAGAAGGAACATTTCTCTAGAGATCTTATTTAAAAACACATTTGGTAACAGAGAAGAGGTCACAGGGAGAACAGAAAACCCAGTGAAATTAAAGCCTTCTTTACACCACTACTGCGGAGGCATCAGTGCAAGAGGAGACACTAAAACTGTCTGCAGCTGCACAAGAGCTCTGGTCCAAGAAACTTCACCCGCTACGAGCCAGCCTCAGGCAGGAGCGCTGTACAGTCGCGCTCACAATGAGAAACGCCACAAGCATGACAAGGGGTGAAATGTGAAGCAGCAAAGCCAGCATCCACAGCAGGGCTGCCCAGTTGCAGACCAGCAGGAATTCTGCCACTTGCTCAATGCCAGCAGATATTGCACGCGCTGACTGCCCTTCACTGGCTATGCCTCAAGCAGCTCTCAGCCCTGGGGTCTGAAGGGTCTGTGCTCAGGTGAGAGAGCAGATCAGACAACGCAGCACTGATGCAAGAAGATACATTAAGCAAACCCTGATGCGCATCCAGCTGATTTCAGATTTCTTAAAATGCCAGAAAGCTGCAATGCAAACTGAAGAATAAAAGTGATATTTGCTTGTTTTGGTTTTACTTAGGAAAATCACAGATCTCAGGTACACATATCCCCAGTGCAGAGGAGGCATCAGAAGTTCCCACCTGCACTCACTCCCCTGGAAACAAAAGTCACTACTTCTCACTGGTCCAGTCTTCACATCAAGTTTTAGAAGCTTATCTCTTTGTTCTGAAGGTCCCCAAGCTAACCTATAGCATTACTATTTGATTATCAAACAAAACACAAACCCAAACCATTCTTTCCTTGGGACTACATTTAGTTTCTCCACACAAATTTTCACATCGATGTAACATCACTGGATTGGCAATAATGATATGCTACCCCAAAATATCACAAATATTAGGCATCATTTTAAGAGCTCTGGGAATGGTTTAGTAGCACCAAGGGACAGGTCCGGCTAACAGCAACTTTAAGAATAGAGAGTCAGGTAAAAGCATATACTTCTCTTGAATAAATGGACATGGAAAAAAACCAACAACTAAAACCTCACAACTCCACTTTGGAATTAACCAGCATGAGAAAGAAGTTACAAAAAGAAAAAAGAATATTAAAAAAAACCCCAGAAGGATAAACTGTACATGGCACCCTCTATAAAAAGACCAAAGACCTCTCCTGCCTGGGCTTGTTGTATTTCTCATTGATATACACACGTTGATTCCTGACTCAGAGTGACAACTTCCACTCACCACAATGCCTGTATCCCCCCTGATCGCAAAGCCAGCCTGCTGCAGCGCAGGAGCCCTCCTGCTTCAGGCTCCTCATGCAGTGTTCACAACCTTAACACTGCTCCTTCCAATTTCAAGCAGTTCCATCACTTTCCAGCAAGGAATACGAGCAACAAGCTGCCCCAATCCCATCCCAGTAAGATGGGCCTTGTATCAGTTCATAAAATACCAGGTTTTGAAGAAGTCCTTGCTTTTGCCCTCATTATTTAAAATCAGGTACTATCCTCACAGTACTCCTTCCCTTCGCTTGTTAAAAAAGTGCAAGCAATTGCTATCAGTGAGCAATAAGGCTGATATTGAGAATCCCCCATAACTGCGCCAGAAAGCACCATGCTTCATGCATGGTCCACAAAGATGCCAGAGGAACAACAGGTCAAAACCAGAGAGCTCTGCACCAAAGCCAGCACTGAGTCAGGAGCTTCAGGAACTCCTTCATGCTCCAAAAACAGCTGGAAGGAGCAGCAGCCTTTGACATGACTCCTGGGCAGGAGAAAAAAACAGCTTGCCAAGGTCCTGCTACTCCATGCCACAGTGAGATCTGTCAATTCAGCATTCAGCCAAGAGCCAAACTTTGGCATGTCCCCTGGCTACCTCAAATCCTCTCTGGTGAGTGGTTCTGGCAGCCAACCCCTCCTTTGCCAACACAGTCCTTGGCCACGCCAACATTTGAACTCTTTTGCAGGCTGCATGTATTTCAAAAGCTCCATGCCACTCAGCCCTGTGCTAACTATTCCTTCCAGAGCAGGAGCACCTTTGGTCCAAAAGCACGCCTTGCAAGAAGCAAACACCCATCACCTCAATACTTTTGTTTCTGACTGCCGCTTGCACTTGAAAAGCAAAAGCGGTTTATACACAATTCATTACAATGTCAGGAGACTCATTTCCCTTTCCACTTTCCCTGCTTATAATCTTGGTCGTTAGACAAATGGAGATTTAGGGGGTGTGAAGCCCAAACCAGGCAGTGAGCTTGTGCTCCGCCAGTCTCACAGGGAATTAAACCCTGCTGGGAGGACTGGATCCAAGGGACTGCTGGATATTTTGAGCTGGGGATCCTCTGCTGCTCAACAAACCACTGCACACACCTGCAGTGCTAGAAAACAATCCTATCTTACAGTTAGGCTGGTATTTTTTTAAGCTGGTTCTGCCAGTTCTCCTCCCACTAATGAGAAGCATTAATCACAGGAAAAAGAGGAAGCAACAGTGAGCCAACAATTTTGCCCACAGGCCAGCTTTTATTTTTTTTTTTAGGGATCTGAAAAGGGGACTCTGGAGGCATCTTCCATTTCCCTCTGAAATATAAGCGATATAGCACCATTTGCAAAGAAACTTGAGAAATTCTGTAACTTTAAAAAAAAAACAACAACCCAGACCCACAGAGGGAAGAAGGCCCAAGAAGGTGCATCTGGAGTTTTTCTGCGAGTTAAGAGAGCATCCCGGCTGAGCAGCGCAAGGGCAGCTCTGCCCGGGTTCTGTGCACGGGGGCTCGACAGATCCCGCAGGCAGGGTGCTCAGGTCCCCGGGAGTGCTTGAGTCCCGCGGGGGTTGCCCGTGCCCCCGGGGCGGGGGTTGCCCGTGTCCCGCACGGGTCGGGGGTTGCCCGTGCCCCCGGGGGGGGTGCCCGTGTCCCGCACGGGTCGGGGGGTGCCCGTGTCCGGGTGGGGGGTGACCGTGTCCCGCACGGATGGGCCGGGCCCCGCGCAGCCCGCCCCGAGGGGGAAAAGCGGGCGGGGAAGAGGGGGAGATACCTGTGCCCGCGGGTCTTCAGCGCCGCCCCACCCGCTGCGGGCACCCCTCGGCCGGACCTCCCCCCCGGGCTGGGACGGGTTTCCCCCCCGCGCTCCGCAGCCATTTTCGTGGCCACCTTGGCTACCAGCGAGGCTGACTCACCTCGGCACTGCGGGCGCGGGGAGCCCGCCTCGGCGTCGGGGGGCCCGCTCCGCCCGGGAGGGGCGGGGGGAGCCCGGCTGGCTGCGCCCTCCCACCCCGCCGGCCCCGCTGGCTAGTCCCAGGCGAGGACGGGTCCCGGGGCCGGGCCGGGCTCGGCGGAGGCGGCAGCGGCGGCTCCCTCCCTCCCGGCCGTGACCACCATCTTATTAGCACAGGAAATGACATGGAGAACGGAAGAGAGGGGCGTTCGGGGGCCGAGCCCGGGGACCCCCCGAACCGGGGGGAGGCGCCGCCGGCCCGCCCGGCCCGGCCCGGCCCGGGCCGCCGAGGCTCTCCCGAGGCCGCGGCATTGCCGCTTTCCTTCCAAATACCCGCGATGGGAAAAGAGGAGGGCAACAAAATAATAAAAAACAAACCCCAAAAGCCGCATACAGCTACGGGGGGAAAAAGCACCAAAAAACAAACGCAGAAGAAGCCGAGCAAGCCCAAACCGCCCGCGGTTCCCACCTCCTGCTCCGGAGCCTGCGAGTTCCGCGCGGAGCCGCCGGCGATCAGCGCCCGCGGCCGGCCGGGGGCTCGGGGGGGGCTCTGGAGGACAAAACCCGCCCGGACGGCCCGGGGGCACCGCGCGGGGAGAGCGGCCGACCGAGGGGGCCCGTCCCGGCGGAGCCGCCGGGCTACCCCCGGGCGCTGCCGCGGACGTGACCCCCGCCCGCGGCCGTGCCCCGGGGCTCCCCCGCCGGCCAGGGCCACAGGCGGAGTGGTCCCGGGGCGGGCGCCCGTTCCCCCGGCAGCGCCCCGCGCCCCTGCCCGCCCGGCGGGAGCCTCATGCTCTTCCGCGGGAAATGTGAATGAGAAGATGCGCGAGCTCGATCGTGTTTCAGATTACCCCCCAAAAAAAAAGTAACCCACCCAACAGCAACAGTAACAACAAACCCTACCCTCGAGCTCTGCGCAGAAATTGCGGGCAACATGACGGATGACAAAAAGTAGGCACAATTTAATAAACAGAGGAAGCATGTCTCACCAATAAAACAAATTCTAAATAAAAACCATCTGCAAGCATTAAATTTGAAACAATGCAAACTCTTCAGCTGCTTTGCCAAAAGAGGCACAACAGGGAGTAAAGAGAGGAATGGATAAATAGCCATAATTTTCCAGTTCCTTCAGTTGACAATGGACTTGTGTGCAAACAGGGCTGTGGTGACAATGTGCCAGATTGGATTCTTGGAACTACTTCCCATTTTCTGTAGCCCTGAGGAACACCGTTTTCTGCAGTCCTGAGAAATAAATTCTCTCTTAATACTCTCCCCTCTGAAGTGCCTACTATACAAAGTTGGTGCAAAGAAGAGAAAAACTGAGTGAGGACAAAAAGTAAAGAAGTATATAGCCCAAGCAAAATAGAGGCCTGCTTCTGCCATCCTTGAGCTGCTTCCACTGCTCTCACTGAGCATTGTGGGGTGGCAGAACTTCAGGGTTAGGTCTTGATGTATCTCTTAATTTAAATTGCCTGGCAAAACAACAAGGAAGGTAATCAACTCGGCTTCAAAATAAGCTCTCTTTGCAAAAGCAGCCAGCGTGGCACAGATGATTATTCGGAAGTTCAAATGAGTATCAGTCCTCAGATCTCCAACTGTAGTTTGCTTTTTGTTCCCCATTTCTAACCTCTGGGGAAAGGATTCATTCTCAGAGGAAAAGCGTGCGGTGTCATTTTACCCCTTCCAGTAATTGCAGATAGATGGACTTTGAGGCACTTGCACTTGCTTTGGGAAGACCATAAGCTGTCAGCACCTTCAGACTCCTCAGAAATATTAGAGATCCTAATAGAGCTGCCCTAGTTTGCAGTTTCTCTCTGTGTGCTGAAATGTGTGAGAACACTCAGCTGGCAGTAAGTGCAACAATGGGTTTGTAAATATGATTGATGAATGAACCAAGAGGAAAAATAATAACTAAAAGAAGCAATAAAAATCAAGTGAGTAATACAAATGCACACTGAATGCCAGGCTAATTTGGAGTAATAGTTTAGTTGTAGCTATTGTAAGCAAAGGCTGCAAGGAGACGCTCAAAGGGAGGCATAAAGCTTTTATTTGTAAAGAAAATTAAGTATGTAAATGCAATATAAATAGCAGCTATTATGTCTTCCTGTAAACACAGGCATGCTAATTTATTGAGAGGGAGTTGCCTTGTTTTAATGCGTGCCAGTCGCCTTTATATGTTTAATAGTCAGGTGTGTTGGGTTTGTGTGGCAAGGTGTGGGTAGTCTTCTGTGACTTTCTCTGGCAGAAAGTTTCTGTTTCTGCCAGAAACTTCCCCTATGTCTGACAGAGCCAACTCTAGCCAGCTCCAGGCTGGACTCACTGCTGGCCAAGGCCGAACCCATCAGTGACTGTGGAAGCACCACTGTGATAACACATTTATAAAGGGAAGGAAAAACTGCAACAGCAATTGCAGCCAGAGAGAGAAGTGAGAGTACATGAGAGAAACAGCTCTCCAGACACCATGGTCAGTTGAAGAAGGAGGGGAGGAGGTGCTCCAGGTGCCAGAGCAGAGATTCCCTGGCAGCTTGTGGAGAGCACCCTGGTGAGGCAAAGGTGTGTCCCTTCAGCCCGTGGTGGTCCATGGTGTAGCAGATATCTACTTTTGCCCTCTAAAGGACCCCACATCAGAGCGAGTGGATGCTCAAATCAGGCTGTGACCCTTTGGGAAGCCCATGCTGGAAACAGGCTCCTGGCAAGACTTGTGGACCTGTGGAGAGAAGAACCCACACTGAAGCAAGTGTGCTGGCAGGACTTGAGACCCTGCAGGAGATCTGCACAAGAGCAGTTTGTGAAGAACTGTGGGAGGGACCCCACACAGGAGCAGGGGAAGAATGTGAGGAGTACTCCCCCTCAGAAGAAAGGAGCAGAAGAGAAGATGTGTGATGAACTGACTGCAACCCCCATTCCCTGTCCCCTTGCACTGCTGGAGGGGAGAAGTTAGAGAACTCAGGAGTAAAATTCAGCCCAGAAGAAGGGAGGGGTGGGGGAAGGTGTTTTAATATTTAGTTTTTTATTTCCCATTATCCTTTTCTGATTTGATTGGTAATAAGCTCATTTTCCCAACTTGGGTCAGTTTTGCCCATGATGGTAATTGGTGAGTCATCTTGCCTTGTCTTATTTCATCCCATAAGCTTTTAGTCCTTGTATTTTCTTTCCACTGTGTGGTTGAGGAGAGGAGTGATAGAACCGCTCTTGTGGACACCTAGTGTCCAGCCAAGGTCAGCCCATCCCATCAGGAGATAAAATCCCCATGAAGAAGATTTTGTATCTTTTCTATGTAGAAACAAATTCTGGAAGGAAGACAGTGCAAATTTGTACTCTCTCTGCGAAAATGTTACCTTTGGGGCTTGAAAAGGCTTTCCTTCTTCAACAAGCTGCCTCCTTACTTATTAAGAAGATGTAGGATTAATTTTTTTTTTTAATAAGTACATTCAGCCCCCACTCCACCACCCACAGCAATTCTCCTCTGTCTGACAGGCTCTCAGAATAAAACTTTACAAATGGCAACATCAGTTCAGAATGACTGTCTGATTAGGTGTTGACAAAATGACTGTCTAATTAGGTGTTGACTTTCCAGTATTATACTGTCAAATCCGTTCCTCCATGAAGTGCTGGATATTCTGTTAAATAGTCTTCAGAGCTGGCAGGTACATCTGTCAGCTGCAAAATCTGATCCCTGCACCAGAAGAGTCTGGATGTATTTTGTGGAATGAGCTTACCTAAAAACACCCGGTGTCTCAGGCACAACACTGCAAAGCAGGTGGAAGTCACGACCTGTGCTGGAGGTGTGTGGTGGGGAATGCCTGGCTGTCTTCAACAGGGTGCCTAAGGAAAGGTAGGAAAGCGTTCAGGTTCTTCTGCAAGCTGTAGCACACAGCAGCCTTGACATCACTGAGTATTCTCTCATTTAAGATTGTCAACATCATATGTAACCACATCAACACCAAGAGGCAACTGCTTCCCAAGCTCTGAGAAACTAGTTGCTTGGGGCCAAACTTCATCTTCCTCCAGGAAAGGTCACTCAGTTGCCAGCAGAAAGGAAAATCCTACTGCTATTACCCAGACCACATTTCTTTAGCACACAGAAAAGATTCAAATTTGTGGGACCACAGTTCTGATGCTCTCAGTCAGTGTGTCGCTAGCTGATAAACAACTTTTAGCATTAAAAATTCTGTTAGTAAGCCACACCAAAATCAGGGACATTTCCACATTCATAGGTTATTGGATAGTGAAGCAGAACACAAACTTTTCTCTTTGAAAATCTGAAAATGGCCCACAAAAGAAAAGGAAATCACATGACTGAGAAGGAAACTCGGCCAGAAGCCCATAGTTACAAATTACTGTAGCAGGGTGGGACAGGCTCTGAATGAGATGTGGGGGAAGAGCTCTTTGAAGAGCACGTAACTGTGCAGAGCTGCAGCTTGTGTTTTTATTTCTGCTGTACAATAGAAGCGGTGGTGACCTTCACCCAGTAGTGCTGGGTGTTTTTCCTCATCATGCTATATGGGTCTTCCACTGTTATTGGTAGAATATGAATCCTTTAGCAATACAGTGCTCTCCTTGAAGTTATGGGTTTCACTGGATTAAGCCTAATGAACAGTTCTCCAAGGAGACTGATGAATAGTGCTCGGTTCAACTGGTAAGCAAGAAACTTCTGGGTGCAACCTTCTACCCTTTACTCTCTTCTCCAGGCTTGCCAGTTGTGCCACTGCCTGGAGGGCTGAGCTTGCTCATCCCATGGCCACAGCAGCTCTGGTGCTAACAAGAAAGCAGGCAAAGGCACTGTTAGGAACAGTGGGGAGGGAGGGATGATTCTGTCTGGAGTTTAGTGTATGGTGCCCTTCCTGGGAATGCTGTAGAGCTGTACAGGCAATTGAGGGTATGGTCTGATGGTAGAGATGCCATGATGCTGCAGGTAGCTAGAGCCACTCCAGCAGTAACAGTCCCTTGGGCTGCCCCCTCTGAGCTGCATACCTCACCCAGCAATTGCCATTAGCAAAAGGATGTGGTGTTGGGACCATGCTGTCAGGGGAGAGGAGGAAAGCCAGGCCTTTCCCTTGGCAGCAGTGAGCCAGGGAATCAGCCTTGGCATCTGCACCTCCAAGGCAGTGATGTCTTTAGGATTTCCTGTTCTGTGGTGCGTGGGTGCTGCCACGGCCACCCAGTCCTAGCTGTGCTGACAAGGCTGTTCACAGGCCATGAGCCGAAGAAGAAAGCTGAACTGGGTTAAAAATAATCCACCAAAAAAAAAAAAAAAAAAAAAACCAAAAAAAAACAAAAAAGAAGATGCTTAGTTAGCGTAGTATTGGTCCATGCATGTGGATACCCTTTTACCCAGATTGGTGCCCATGCCTTGGGCTGCAGGGATGACAGCAGGAATGAGCCGTCAAACTGTAGCCAGAAACACAGAAATTAAATCATTTGCCCAAGACCAGTCCTGAAATCTTTTGGACTAGAGGAGGCACATACAAAGCCTTTTTCAAACACTAGGGTCTGAGAATTTGCACTGGTATGTTTTTAATGAATAACCAGAACTGCTTTTCCATATGAAATGGTCTCTCTGTAGTTGGCCCAAAGACTGGAAAGCAAGGAATGTCTCTGCTCACAAGCACTTCAGAACTCGGTGGTTTGTTTCTAGGCACCCGTCACATGTTTTGGCAGTCCATAGGAATGTGCACTTCTATATATCACAAGCAGCTACCCTGCCTTGAGCCAAATAACTTTTGCTTAACTCTAAAGTTGTCTTTAAGAAAGACACTCAGTTCTGATCTTCAGAAATCAAGAGATAAAGAATGTTTTCCTTTGTCCTCTCCACATTATAAACATGGGCTTGGATTCTCTGTAGCATCCACCTTCTAGCCACTGGTTCTTTTATGCTTTTCTTTATGCTTAGATACATTCTTGATATTTTCTTCCTGGGAAAATATTATCTATGCTGTTATCCAATCAATTAAAAATATTTCCTTCTGAGTTAGTTAATGAAATTTTCTCTTTAAATCTCTCAACAAAAGATATTTTTATCAGTCCTTATGTTAATTTTCTGCTTTCCCTGTGAACCCCACTCAGTTTTTCAACATCCGTTTTAAAACATGGTTGTCTGAACTGCCCCTGGCAATATAGGATTCACTTAACCAAAAATACACATACGTATTTACACACAAGTGTCTTTACAGTTATGCTTTCAGGAGCACCACAGTATGTCATTGTGTCAGGTCACTACAGGTTCCCCATGAAACTGTCCTTTTATCCTTTCCAGAGCTGCTGTTACCCAGAGGGTGTTCCATCACTCCTTGGGAATGGCCTGTGCTCGCAGTGCCACGCATGGCACTGCCTGCAAAATCCCTTTCTGGGAATGGGCCCATGTTTCTGGCATCAAACACTCTCAGAGCAGATAGCATAACACTTTTTCTTCCCTTGTTTGCCAGTCTTGATGTCACCTGTGAATTTTATCATCAGTAGTTTTATATTTAACTTTCTGGTATAATACTGCATAGGTGAGATGTAAATACTTCTTGGAAAGCCCATTCATTACCAGTTGTTTATCTACTGTAGCACCTGGAGGCAGAGTTCCTGAGCAGGGGACATTATTTGGGAAAGGTTGCTGTCACTTCAGCCCAAGTCTGGCAGTTGACACTGACTCTACATTGACTCTTTACCCACTCGTCTTACCAGGGAGCTGCAGCTACTCCCTGCTGCTCTGGGGAAGGCCAGGGTAGGCTCTCATGATGCTCACTGCATTACGAGAGGATGGCCCTTGTCAGACAGCTCTTCCAGTTCAACTTTAGGACAACCATATGGAATGCCTCCTGCACACATCATTTATTACTATTTTGTTTTATTGGAAGGGCAGGAGTGTTGCTCTTCCAGAAACACTAACACGGTATGTTACAGACAATCTGTGCAACAGTTCCCCACTAGCTATGTTATCCTTAGCAGGCTGTTTTGTAAAATAAGTCAACACAAATGCTCAGCCAGAGCAGAGAGCTCCAAAGCACATAGTTCCAGCAGATTTTCACAGGCAGAGCCTCTGCCATTCACTGCTGCACTGGCATATTATGTTACGGGCTCTGCATCATGAGAACATGATCTATAAATCTCAGGATTCTCTCTTCCGAATTAGAGACGTGTAGATCAAATCTAACTCTGAATCAAAATTTTAATTAAAGTAACTGAATTAATCTACATCAAATAAATACTTCCATGTGGTTTTGAAGTCTTGGAGGGCAAGAAGAAAAGATTTTTGTACCAAGTAACTTGTTGCTTGTTCTGTTGCAGTCCAAACCATTTCATGTTGTTCTAATGCATCAGAGTCTAAAAATTATTATGACTGGGAGCTAATATTAAACAAAAAGTAAAATGACTATCCAGACTTTCTGGTCTGCTAGGAGAAGAAAACTGGATATAATTGTAGACCTTTGGGTTTTGGGTTTTTTTTTTCCTTAATCTCAGCTGTTCATAATAGCATAATTGAAGATAATCAAATTGCTTTGTAAAAAGACCATCCACTTAAAGGGCAACATACTGCACTTAACCATAGCATTGAAAAATGTAAGGGGGAAAGAGCCTTAAATTTTGCATCAAAAACAGAATCTGAAGAAAAACCATGGTAGGGAACTGCAGTTTTGCCTACTGTCATGACATTTGTTATTTTCTTTAAGGCTTCTGATTACAAGGGTTTCTCAGCTTTCATTTTAAAAATAGTGCTTTCTTGTTCTCTGGCTAAGAGGCTGTAGAAAGCCTGGGCTTCTGGACAAAATATTTGAAGATGCCTAGGACAGAAGTAAATAAAAGGCAGCCACCTTTTTATTATTGTTTTGAATGTCATGATTGTAAAGCTAATTCTGGCTGTTTAGTGGCTGGCTACCTTTTTTTGTTTTGTTGTTGTTCCTGAACTCTGCAGTCTGCCAGGTCTCCTGCCTAATCACAGTGCATTTGATTAGCACTTGGATAATCTTACAGTCTCTACATCTTCCATTAATACAAAGGACTAATACAAGTGACAACAATGACTATGATGCAGGGCAATTTCAAAACAGACAAATTACTTTATGAAAAGCATGAACACCAAAAGTGTTCAAGGTGAAGAAAAACATCAAAAAAAGCCCCACTCTGCTGAAAATAAGGTTTTCATGGATACAACTTGCATTGGTAAGAGATTTTAAAACTACTTTTTTGTTTGTTTCATTGTTAATGAGAAAATATTATCTTCTCATTTTCATTGCCTTTTCCTTTTTATGATGAAAACGTAATCTTTTAGGCAGAGGTAAAATATCATGTGTTTGCCCAATGGAAGCTTTAGTTTCCCCCAAAGGTTGTATGCTATTTTCCTTTAGTAACATTGTTAATGACTTAACTTTATTGAAGAAAAGGCCGTTTGGTTAATATAAAGTGTCAAAAGTGTTTCAGAGAACAATTTCAATAAAAATACATACAAACTGAAAAGGAAAACAGTAAAAGCTCTGGATTTTTCTTTTCCACTGTCTTAAGAATAAAACAGATCCAACACTTAAAAAAAATTTTACCGGAATGGATTTTCCTATGTTGATCAGTTGTAAGAACATTTGGGGCAAAGGAATGCCCTAAGACATGGGGTAGATTCCATGGATTTTCCTACTAAGGATGTTTTTATTTTAAACTTTCACTAACAGTTTCCTCCAGACTTGTTGGAATATCGTTTGTGTCCTGATCTCTTCCAGTAGAAGGAAAGAGTAAATTGGAGGATGTTTTTCTCCCTGAATTTCCTTTGTGAATGTGTTCGTGTATTGTGTGTATTCCCTTTGCTTGGGTGGCTTTTAGGGCACCTTTGCCTGTTGGTGCGGGGCTTTAAAAGCGAACTGAGAGAATGCCCAAGCCGCCCCGCAATCCCAGAGGGTTTGAAGTCTCTGTTGGCATCAGGTGAGGTTTTCCTGCTGTCCGGTGGTTAGGAATTGGAGCAGCCTCTCCGCGCCGTGCGGCGGTGGAGGCGCTGCTTTGGGCTGCTCCCGGCAGGGGCTGCTCCCGGCGGGGCTGTTCCGCAGCCCGCCCGGCTCTGCCGGTCCGTGCCGTGGCACGGCGGGGCTGTTCCCGGCTCTGCCGGTCCGTGCCGTGGCACGGCGGGGCTGTTCCGCAGCCCAGCCTGCTGTTCCCGGCTGTGCTGCCGCTCCCCGCCCTCTGCCGGGCGGCCCCCAGCTCTGCGGGGACACCGCGACCCGGCCCCTTCGGGCGTGGGCAACGAGCTGCGGCCCCGGGAGACGCTGCCCGACTCAAAGCCACCTCCGGATGCCCCGGGGCAAGGACATGGACTGCTCGCAAGGGCCCGCAGTGACAGAGGAAGGGGGGATGACTTTAAACTGAAAATAGAGTCGCTTTAGATTAGTTCTTAGGAAGAAATTCTTCGTTGTGAGGTAGATGAGACACTGGAACAGGTTGCTCAGATAAGCTGTGGATGCCCCATCCCTGGAAGCGTTCAAGGGCAGGTTAGATGTAACTCTGAGCAACCTGGTCTACGGGAAAGCGTCCCACCCATGGCCATGGGATTGGAACTAGATGATCTTTAAGGTCTCTTCCAACCCAAGCCATTCTATGATTCCGTGTTTCTATGAAAATCAGCAATTCATTTATACACGACCTAGATTAAAATCAATTTTGTTTTGGGTTGCTACAGAAATTTAAATGACAATTCCCTCTAGGCCACTCAGTTGCTATCACTACCAATAAACAAAGCATAAAGGAGGTAATGAAGTGTTAGAAGATGAGTCCACTCACTTTATGCTCCATTAGGAACACATTAAATGTTTGCCAAATAATTAAAAAAACCCAATATTAAAAAAAAACACAAAACAACTATTTTCTTCAGGTTTCCTGAAACTGATCTTTCTTCAGCTTTCATGGAGACTCTGCAGGCAGAACAGAAGCTTAAGAGAGGGAATCTTACAAGTCTTTTCATGAAGCTCCTTCTTCATCTGAAGCACAGCAAGTAAATTGTATTATTCCCCTAAAAAGGACAGCATTGTTTCTTTTACCTTTGATGAATCAGTAAGTGTAAATTGGTTTCTGGATAAAGCTGTGCCTCTAAATGTGGAATTTTCTGTATTTTTCATCCTGAAGTTCATTTTTAAGTAAGATAGCTCCCTGAGGATCAAAACCAAGCCAGAGCAACATGGAATTTTTGGGAAGGTGTTTTGGGACTGGATTAACCTCTATCGGAGAGAGAGCAATGTGGAGTGACGGAGTGGGGAAAGCAAAGCCCTGACAGGAAGATGTGGGGTGTGGAAATAACAATACCACATCTCACTGTAATGTTGAATGCTGTGAAACCTGTGTCCACCCAGCACTGCCAATCTCTCAAACAACCTCTAAGTCTTCTGGGTGGCAGTCTCAGAGCTCTAAGTGCCCACACGGGCATACAGCTCTCGTTAATACAGCATTAACCTTTTCTACATAACTGAAGCAATCCAAAATCACTTCTCTTTTTAAGCTCAGAGGATCATAGAATCATACAAAGATCATCTGGCAAAAGCATGACCTAGACAAGACAGCCCAGCATTCTGTCCTCCCAAAATTTTAAGCTGTTCAATACTGGGGAATCCCTGGGGAGATTATTCCAATGGCTGACTGTTTTCATTGTTAAAAATTTGTCCTCTTGTGTCCAGTCAGGACTTCCTCAGGAGTTATTTGTGCCCATTACCCCTCATCTTTACTGTGTGACTTCTCATAAAAAGGCAGTCTCCATCCTTTTTATACCCACTCTTTAAATATTGGAATGTGGTGACAAACTCTTCCCCTAAGCCATATATTCTCAAGGCTGAACAAACCCAATTCTCTCAGCTTTTCCTCACATGGCAGGCTTCCCAGTCCTTTGATAATCCTCATGGCCCTTCTCTGGACCCTCTCCAGCCTCTCCATATCTTTTTTATGTAGTGGGGACCAAACCTGAACCCAGTTTTCCAGGTGTGGCCTGGCAAGCAATGAGTAGAGTGGGATGATTTCTTTATCTCTGTTTGTGTTGCCCTTGTTGATGCAGCCCAGCGTCCTGTTGGATCCTGTGTTACATCATCACACTGTTCACCCATACTGAGCTTGCTGTCCACCAGGACCCAGGTCCCTTCCCACAGACCCCAGGCAGACCTCAGCCTGTGCTGCCCCTCAGGATTATCTCTTCCCAGGTGCAAGACCTTGCACTTGTCTTTATTCCATTTGATTTGTACTCTACTCTTCTACTGCTTTTAATTGGCTCTATGCAAGAGCTGCCCAGAAGGTTTGGGTTTCTCCACAATGCAGTCACAGCACTACAGATGGGGCCAGGTGGAGGCTCCTGAGCTGTTCTGAAGCTGGCTAACTTGAGCAATGGAAACAGTCCGTGGCAATGCTGATCCCAGAGTGGACCACTATTTGGTTATCAGGACTAACACTATATAATTATTTTAAATAAATATTTTAAAGTTATTTCCAGTACCTATGTACTACAACATAGTCACTTCTATGCCATCTTCCTCTATGCCATATGAAAATCTGTTATGATTTCTCACATACCACAGCCTCTGAAGTGATCATTCTGGTTTTAAAAACAGGATAATACACACTGTATTACATCAGACATATGGTGCCAGTGTATGCCAGGCCTGTGCTATTTTGCAGTTTGAGTTGCATGGTTTATTTGTTAACTTTTTACTACTAGAAATTATTTTTAGGAACCTCTTTATCCTTGGGAATACAGATTCATGATGTACTTGGCTTTAATTCTCGACTTTACCAGTTTCAGTCTTTGTTGTCCAGAGCTCTGTTATGGCACTGTTTCTCCAGCAAGGGGCATGGAAGCTCTTTAGCTGAAGCCTGAAGCTACTTCACTGGGGCTTGTTAGGTCCTTGCCAAAAGTATTTCTTCAAGTCCAGAGTTGGCATGTTTCTGTGCATCCCTGAGCCACCTGGAAAGACTGAATGAAATGAATGCTGAAGGTCTGCTGGCAGGCTGCTCTCTGATGCCGTCCCCATGCGATAGTTTACACCAGTTTGGGTCAAAGAACATCAGATTTTGGAGTAGGTGTGAAAATAAAGTATTCCTCTTTCATGACTGTTGATGCATTTACAGGCTTCCTCAATACTGTGGGGATACAAGATTTTGTGAGTGTGTGTCTGAAAGCAGTTTCACAGACAGTGGAACTGAAAGATGGCATCTTTCCTCTCACGTTCTGATCAGCAAACTGTCCCTTGCAGCCTCAAAGCAGCTTCAGTCCTTCTCAGGGTGATGTCAGTGAATACAGTGAATACAAAAGCCATGAAAGTTCCTGCTCTGATCAACATGTCATGGGAGGTTTGTTTCAGTTTTTCGTTTCTTTGTGTCCTTCCAGTGCTCCAGTGACACACGTGCTGAAAAAACTCACCACCAAATCCAAGGATGCAGGCATGCTTGTGTTACCTGCTTGCTGGAGGCTCCCTCAACAACAGATTTTATCGTGTATAGTTCAAACCTGGATGCTGGTGGAGTGACAGTGGGTGGCAAGGGGACTCTGAAAATGTGAAGCATGTCTCTGCTGAGCAGTTAGAAGCACCAGGATGTGTGGCAGGGAAGGTACAGCCTCAGCCCATGTAGTGAGTGCTGGTGCGGTGTTGCTAAGTGAGGGCTGACACAGAACCTGATGAGTAAGGCAGAGCCAGGCTGTTAAACTTCAGCTGTGGTATCCAAAATGTGTGTGTAAACATGTAAACAAATTCTGATCCATGCTACCCTGTAGGTCTGTGCAGTGGAAAGCAGAAGGATTGAGCCAATGGCAGAGCTGACATGTCCCTGGTTGTGACTGTGTTATCACTTCACTTGCCAGGGTAAATCTCACCAGCTCTTTTCCAGTATGGGGAGAAATTTTCTGTTATGTTGCTTTTTCATCAATACTATTCAAACTTGGATGGAGAAGCTGAACCTGACCTTTGCAAGATGTAAATCCTCTCTGAATTCCTACTGCTCTTCCCCACATGGTGAGATAGCTCAGACCAACTGTCTGCTTTTCTGTAGCCCCAAAAAGGAGGAGTTGCTGCCCAACTGCTGAGAGAGGAGGCACTGTGTAAACAATACTAAGAAGTGCTGGGACTGACTGAGCTTTGGGATCAGACCGATTGTCACTGCTATGTGGGACACATTTCTCACACTACCGGTGCCTCTGAAATTGAGGGATTTGTGTTGTTTACTGAGATTCATGTGTTGGGCACTGGCACTGCCTTAGGTTAAGCAACAACTTGCATTTAATCTTTCTGTCAAAAGCTGACAAATCTTTTTCCCTAGGCCCATGTTTATCTCTCCACCTGGAGAAGCTGGTGTAACAGGTAGATAACTCATTCCTCTTAGGACGGAGCAGGGAAACTGCATTCAAAGGGAAAAATCTATATTTGGAGCTTGACAAGAACAAGTATCAAAGGAAACAGTGAGTGTACACATACATGAAAGAGAGCAATGCATCTTCTTTTTGCAGTCACACACACACACACACACACACACACACACAATTTGCTTGCACCATTCCCAATGCTTAGGAGATTTAAGGATTTCTCTTTTCTGTGCAAGTGTATTAGCATACCTCTACATGCAGCCATTCCATTAGCCATCCCTGTTATGGAAAAATGAGGAGAGGACTATCTTCTCTTTCATGTCTGAGTCCACAACTCTGCCTTTTCAGTGGCGTATGCTACCCCAAAAACTTTGAGCAAGAAGAGGACGTGGTCAGTACGGATTCAGCTCAAGCAGTGGAGTAGAGGTAGGCAAGGGTTAATCTCACTTGTCTGGAGCTGCAGGCTAGGCAGTGAAACTGATGGGTTTAGCTGTATTTATCTTTGGTTTAATCACTTCACCCAGGTCCAGACATTCCACTTTATGAGGGAATCTGCAAAGTCAGATACCTGTGATAAAGGTAACTGGAAGAAGGAAAGGATCTTAGGGAAGTATAAGAACCCCTGAGTGGCTTGAGAGACTGCCAGTCTCAATAACCAGAGGAAGTGTTAATACTGAAGGAAGATGAGACACAGAATTTCTGGCAGATCCCAGAGGTGCTTGTGCACAAGCTGCTCTCACAGCAGAGACTGCGCACATTGACATGGGCCACTTAGGCTTTGCTTGGTAGTAGAAGCCCAAAATCCCAAGCTGCCACCATGCCCTTATCCTTCCAAGGACACAGACTGCTTCTTCTGCTGGCTCATGTCATACAAGGCTTAAAAAAATCCGCCTTCTACAAATTCACTTCAGCAACATCTTGAAACAGGGAGAGCCTTTTGAAGAGCTGCTCAGGCATAAAAAAATTCCATCTTTTCAGCGGCCCACATTTTCCAGTAATTGCAGGTCTGGCCATTATCTTGCACAAACACATGCAGGATGACCCAGCAAGGGCACCCTCTTGGCAGGATCATTCCTGTATATCAAAGCCTGTGCCTTTCCACTGGTCATAGCAGCGCTCTGGCAGCCCATCACTGTGTCTGTTCATGCTCTCATGATGTTCACAAATACTGTTTGCCAGCGTACAGTCTTTTCTCTGCCAATATAACCAGAATTTATGTGTGTAAATCATTATTTACCAGCCTTCCAGGCAGTGAGAGCTGTGAATTTTGCAGATACCAAGTTCCTTTCTGGATTGCTGCTGGGGTATGGGAGAGCAGCAGGTCAGGGATGCACCTCCCTTGAAACATCTTGAGAAAGTGGACATCATATTGGCCATTCCTGGTTGGTGAAAAGGCTTTGAGGTCTACCAGATCTACCAGGTAGTTGGGTTGCAATGCAAGGAATGATGGAGTATAATTTAGCCAGTTTAGTGATGGGCACTGTCCCAGGACAAAAGCACATTTGTGATTCTCCCTCCTCCGAATGTCTCCAGACACAAAGTACCCTCTCAGTGCAATAACAACCCAGCCTCACATGCCTCTGCCTCTGCCTTGTACCCCTCTCCCCAGCACTGGGCTAGGGGCCATGGGGCTGAGCTGGAGATGGCTTTCCTCTGCCTCTGCCTCTCTCCTCCATCTCCCTCTCTTCTTTGTGGCCCATTTATAATTTAAAAGTGCTAATGGAATGATGCCTCCCTTACAGCTTGCAGACAAATATCAGTTCTCCAAAATTTTATTAAAAATTGACATTAACTCTCTAGAGAGGTCTTCAGAGAGTTTTAAAAATCTTTTGAATATTGTTTAGGTGTCCTGATTTAAAAATATTTATCTCTAGTAAGTATATTCAATAATTTTTGTTGTTAATGTAGAACAGAGTAGAATAATGCATTAATCTCATGGGATACTAATATGGTACCTTTTTTTTTCAGAATACAGAAGATAAATATATACTGGATATGGCTGGAGGGTTTTGCACAGTAGTACCAGATATATAATGATCTTCATCTGATAAAGGATCTATAATAATATCTTAGGATTTCTTTTGTTCTTAGAACAAGCTGCTGGTGCATCCCATAGGAGAGCAGCCTTCCTTCGTGAAGGGCTGGGGACAAGTTGTGTAGGCTGAGGAATAACTTTAACGCTCCTGGTCGCTGTGGTCATTGAGCCTGTGACGCTCACTGCAAATCCTGCTCCTTGTGGCCGTCAGCAGCAGGCAGGCTCTGCTTTTACTGCTCTCTTTGCAGGTGGAGGAGTGAGTCACACACAGACAAAGCGATGTGGCCAAAGCCACAGAGGAAATCTGGAGCACGTTTTTTCCCCATTAAACTGAGTCCCCAGCCTTGGGCTGCACAAACATCCTCCCTAATGTGCAAGCAGATATCTGTACATGTGGGCACCTGCCGCTGCCCATCCTCCAAGGCAGCCAGAAATGCACAGCTACAGCACAAGCCTCATGTTCCAGCAATTAAATAAAATTCTCTTTTCACTCCAATGGCGAGAGGATCTGTGCTTTTTCCTCCTGTCAGTACCAAGCCTAGAGAATACAATAAAGTCCTGGGTGGCTGGTTTTGTTGTAAGGCAAAATGTGGGATGATTATTACCTTGGGAAGAGATGAGGAGGCCTAAAGAAGGTGTCTGAATTATTCAGCTTTCTCTAATGTAAAGCAAGTCATTCTGTTCTGCTTCACGGTCATCTACTGGAAATATCCTGGGATTAAAATGGACACAAATTTTGTCTTTACAGTCCCCTGTCAAGGGAAGCTTGGATATGCTGTGAGAAGGAGCTTGCTAATACACGACACAAAATAGCATTTTTTGTGCCCTGGAATGGCTTCTGTCGGCAGGCATATGGAAGACCACGGTCTGCTCCTCTAGGACTCTTGGAAGAAAGCAAAGGTAAACTCTGCCAAGGAAGTGCTTAAATTCTCTGTGTAACTCTCCACCCTAGCAATTGAAGATATTTAGGTGCCACAAATCAGGACTGGTGGAAAAGTGCAAAACACAGTGTGGAAAACATTGCAAAATGGCCCATTCTTTGAGGATTTAAAGAACTGTAAGGAGGAGCCAGTCTGCAGGGTGATACCATTTTCTTCTCAGGAATGGAGGGGAAGGTTATCTTTGATCTGATCCAATTTCATGATCAGTAAAGGGATTTAGAAGCACTTTCACCCAGCCCCAACTGAGTAGAATCCTTACAGAAGGTAAAAGAAAGGGAAGACATCTATTGCTGACATTGGTCTGGAGACTAATAGAGGGGGATGGGGCTCTAGCAGCAATGCACTTTACCCCTCCCGAGCAGTTTTCAGCCTGAAGAGGATCAGAATCGTTTGCTGAGCTGGGCTGAGCCACACGGGCATCCCTGCCACAGTCAGGCGGTGGGAGAGACTTCAGGGGTGCACTCATCAGCGGGGAAAGCGTGCCAGAACAGAGCCTCGCTGTCCCGGAGGGAAAGTGGGAGATGCACCGGTGCTGTTTCATCCTCTGCAGCTGGAGCACATCACAGAGGCTGACTAACAATACTCGACAGAGGTTCAGAGCAGAGCAGGAGTTAATCTCGCCTGTGGCTGATCTAAGAAGTGAAATTAAAATGTGGTTTCTTGATCTGGAATTCTCGTCAATCAGTTCTTGTGGGAAATGTAATAAGCCCTTTGATGACTCATTTTTCCAGATCTTTTTGGTGATATTCGAAGAGGTCCAAGGGATTTATCCACACAGATACCACTAAACCTGCTGCATGAAACACAATTACAATTCCCAAGCTGCTTTGAAATTTTCAGGCCTTGTTTTATCCAAAAACTGAAAAACCCCTGTTGGGCAGCCCGCAGTGAGTAGGCGCTGTGGGCTGAGCCCTGCCAGCAGTGGCACTTGCCCTCCCCCTTGCTGTGCTTGGGGGCAGCTCATCAAAGATCCATTTCCACCTCCCTCCCTGTGCCGGTGAGTCACATCCAGCTCTGTGCCCAGCAGCATCTGACAGCGAAGCCGGCGGTGGAGAGGTGTGACAGGTGACAGCCTGGCTGTCCGTGCGCAGGGCTGACAGGACCAAGAGGCTGTGCCGGACCCTGTCTGCAGAGGTGGCTGTGTGCCCACGGCCGGTGCCCTCTCTGCGTCTCAGCTGCCTCTGGGGGCTCTGTCTCCTTTTTTTTCTTCTCTGCCTTCCAGGCAGGAATGTGCCATCTCTTCTTGCTGCTGTCTTAATATTTCTCTGAGCACATCTGCGTCACTGCATCCTTAGGAGCTTCTTGACTCTACAAGCCGCAGTGTGCATTTAAGTAATTTTTTACAGAGGCAATTAAGAGGCAGTGCCCCATGGGGAGAAACACACACCTTCCTCAAACTGCAGGGCGGCTCTGGGCTCCTGCCCAAAGCAGCAGCTGCCTGTGTGTGCTGTGAGCATCAGGTGGTGAGAAAGGTGTGATGTGTCTGCAGGATCCCGTGGTACTGAGCGGATCACACAGGCTAAGAGAGAAGCCTCTGGTCCACAAAGCATTTCTTTCCCAGCTCTCCCTCTTATGGACATTCGAGGTGAGATGAAGAGAAGCCAAGTCACAATGCCTGTGTAAGCTATGTCTGAGCACCAGGATAGCATCCATCAGCTTATGGGACAGTAGGGGACGAGGGAGAACATCCAGCTGAATGGAATGGGAACCTCCATCTGGAAATGACAGCATTAAAGCAGGGGAATGCAGGGAAGATTTAGGGAGGAACATATGGGTGCTGGATGTGTGGTTGTGAGACAGTATCACAGGGATAAAGTGGGAAGCCAGACTTCAAGTATAACTGAAACAGTGTCAGAAAAAATGAGCTGGAAGAAAGAATTTCCCTCTGTCTTTTCTGAGGGAAATGGCCCAGAAGGAGCCTCCTAGGGCTGTTTCATTTTCACCCCCTGACAAAAGGAGATTCTACGCCAATGCAATAGGTTTCCTCTGGGGAATATAGATGGAGGTTTTCCCATTCCCAGTCAACACATAAAATATAATGGATCTAAATATAATATATATAAGGGGTCCTACCCTGCGCTGCCATCAGGAGCTGAATGCAGAGGAGAGCCCCACGCAGGCTAGGACTTTGAGAAAAAACGTCCTCCAACCCACACTCACAATCCCATTGGTCCTGGCAATGTGTAGGGGACTGCTCTACAGTGTCCTTATGTCCCTTGCCTCCCACTGTAGTTTAGAGGGAGGGAGTTTGTGAGACACAGTCTCTGCTCTGCCTTCAGTTTCTTTTTTGAAGTCAATCAGTTTTCCCATAAGATCAGAGGTGAAGGCAATCACATCTTACCATGTGGTGATTTCAGGCACAGATGTATATGTTTTTAGCATCAGGCAGATAACCAAAATAAATCAAGCCCTGACAGCCTTGTGATTATATATTCATCTAAGAGCTCTTAAAGCCACCACAATAAGCTTTTTTGTGTCTAACAACACCTCCCTGCACAAGGCTCCCTTTTGTTTGTGTGGTCTTGTATCCCCACCAGCATTTTCAGTGTCTGTACAATGTTGCCCTGGGGAAAAGAAAGTGGGTGTGTAAGGGGGTGGCAGATGGGGTTAGGGCAAGTGTCCTTCTTACAGGTTGCCATTTGTCCTCCCTTGGCAAGTGCCAGCACCTCTGGGCAGAGACAATGAAACTTGCCTTCATAAATGTTGTGCAGCAATGATGGTGCTGGGGGGCTGCTCCTCTTCACTGCTGTAGAAGGTCACTGCAAGAGGTTCTCCTCACTGCTGGGGCTGCAGAAGGTCACTGTGAGAGGTTCTCCTCACTGCTGGGGCTGCAGAAGGTCATTGTGAGAGGCTCTCCTCACTGCTGGGGCTGCAGAAGGTCACTGTGAGAGGCTCTCCTCACTCCCCCCACAGCAGCAATGACAGAGTGTGGTGAGGGAATGCAATTGGAGCTGGGGCAAGAGACAGCATTGGGCCATGGTTGTTGTGAGAGCACAAGTGAGTTACAGGAGAGGCTGCTGAAATGTGAAGACTCTTCCTGAAATTTGACCTACTTTTGGTGTCTTTAGGGGCATCTGATGCTCTTTTTGCCTGTTATTAAAAAAGCTTGCTATGGGAAATCCTGTAGCTTCTCCTTAAAGGCAAAGCTGAAGAAGCAAAGCTGGGAGCCAGTGCTGTGAGGGAGGAAAGCCCATTCTGCTCCAGGATGCACCTCTCCCTGCCCCTGGCAGGGCCAGTTTCCCATGGGCTGCTGATGTTCCCCAGAGGCAGAACCACCCCTCTCCTTGGCTCCCCGCTCCCTGTAGCTGACACTGAATCCTAAAAACCCCTGTCTACCAAGAGTGACCCTTGATGTGCAGCAAGCTGATCTCTCTTGCCCTACCTGTCTGCTTTCCTGCATGGTTACACAGCACATGACCATGGCATGCAGACACGGGCCACAGCTCCTCTGCCCCCTGGCCTCTGCCCTGCCTCTGTGCACACAAGCATGCACACACATGGCGAACAGCTCTTAAATGTGTTTTTTAAATGCCATGGAAGAAATTTATTTTCATCCAGAAACTTTCTAGATTTAGTTTGTGGAAGGTGTATCCAACCTAGTGCATTTGATGTGATCAGGAAAACTCCAAACCCCTTTTCCACCCCAAATCCTACTGAATGAAACATGGACCCTTCAGAATAAAACCCAACAAACCAACAACTAAAACACTGCACCAAAACCCCCAAAGCCCAAGCAATTCTATCTTTGAGCATAATGTGGTGAAAATGTTCAGAAACTCTAGGAATGTAGCTAGCAGGAGTTACTTCTTGGCTGGAAGATGATACCAGAGGCATGAGATTCAATATTCATCTGCTGTTTGTTTTATTCTTTAGTTTAAATATTTCAAGCACACAACTAGTGAGATGAAAAAATGCCTATTGACCAGTTACATATCTGCAGTCACAAACAGCAGTGTGTGGAGGAAAAACAATATGAAAAGAAATGATGGGCTGAAAATTATTCGGCTAAACACTTACATATAGTGCTGCTAGCCTCAGAAATGAGACTAGGTCTGAACTGGAGCTCCATTCCAGCACTCACATGTTTTAGCCATCTGCCTTTGGGTTAAAGCACAGAAGCACAGACCTGCATCAGACATTAGGGGGCTTGTCTGCTCAGATGGGTGACAGACACCCTTGTGCTTATCTGTTTGCTGTTTATTACAGCCCTGTGCTCTGTGAATGGGTAGGAGCTGCCTCCTCACATTGGTGGCTGCATTCTGGGTTCAATGGGGATTTCTGGGTGGAGGGAGGTATCACACTGACCAAGAGAGAAACTGAGTTTGCAAATGTGAAAGAAGGTGTGGACATAGAGGGGTGGGGATGAGGTGGGTGGGAGGGGAAGGAGCTTCATCAGAGAGGCAGAGATTTTGCTGGAGGCAGATGTGAGGCGTCTGCTGAGATGACCTGGGAGAAGGTGCAGCACTCAGACCTGGAGGAAGTCAGCTTTTCTTGAAAACTGTGGGGAGGAGATGTGGAGTGTCCTGCTACTTGGTGCTACTTTAATGTTTACAAAGCCTCTTTTTCTCCTTGCAGTTCTCTTTCCTGTTCCTGTCAGCACTGGTTACTTGTACCTTCAGCCCTGCAGTGTTTGGACCAATGCAGCAGGAGAAGGTTTGTGGGACACCGTGAGTCCTTTCTGAGAAGGTGATGCCCGAGCTGGCAGGTTGCTGGCTGGCTGTCACCTGCTCCCTCCACTGTCCCCTGCTGTAGGAATGTGTGACTTCCTGGCTCTTCTCACATGGAGACACATTGAGCTTATTGGTGGAGTAGTTGGTGAGGCTTTGGAGTCTGTGAACATTGCAGGATATTGCAGAGAGAGAAGCTGGCTCTGTGAGCAGCACAGTGAAAGAGAGGGACACTTTCTTGTCTTCTCTCTTCTGAGCTGTAAGAACACCCAAATACAAAAGCAAAGGATTCTGGATAGAAACCTCATATTTATTTCCTCAGTATGGGATCCCCCATGAGGAAGAAAATAACTTTATCCCAGGAGCTGCTAGAAAGAGCCCTTGGGGCAGTATTTATACAGCAGCAATATCTAGACCTTCACAGGAAGGGAAATATAGTGCACTCAAATAAAAGTCTACGCTCTAAATTGTTCCCTCCTGAACCAAAAAAAAAAAAAAAAAAAGAGTATATGTGATGCTGAGCTGAAATGCCAGATGATGTTTCAGAAATTATTTGGAGGAGAGAGATGAGGGTTATTTACATTGATGTCTGCAACCTCACAATTCCCAGAAGGCCAGCAGCCTGCATCTGGGTTGTCTGCCTCAAAAATAAACCAAGTTACACTCAGGCAGGCACACAAGGTTTCCTTAGTCTTCCTGCATTTGTGGGTAACACTAAGCAGTACAAGAATACAACTTATATTCCAGGAAATGTCTGTGGACCTCAAGGGTCTAAATTGTCAAACATTAATATGTTTCATCTGAGCGTCCCACCTGAGTGCTTGTCAGGTCTTATTTTATTTTATTTTGTGCTGTGTGCTTGGAACAGTCCCTGAAGCCATGTCTCAGAAGCAGCCTTTTCTTCTGTTCAGTGTGCAGGTGGCACAGCAGAGGCTCTTTCTGCAGGAGCCCTGAGCTCACAGAGGTGTCCACACAGTGCATGTTCCCAGTCCCACCTGAGCTCCTCTGGGGCTGTTCTCTGCAGCACAGAGCAGGGTTGTTCCCCCAGCCCCAGCCTTGCCTCCCTGCCTTGGCTGTAGGGCACACAGCAGCCTGCTGCACACGATGTGAGGGACAACACTAAAGGGAAGGTTATGGGCTGCTGCTGGTTTGGGTTTCAAGTAACTGGAAGCACAGGGAAGGCAGAATATGCTGGGAAGACACAAGACTGGCACTGCTTGGCACAGATGCATCCTCCAAACCTTGGCAACCGAACAGGCTTCTAGGTGAACAGTCATGATGGAAGCATCTTCCAAATTAGTAAATCACTGCAGTGCAAGATTTTCTTTGACTGGCAGAATCTCTGTAGCTTTGGTGTTTGTTGTTCTAAACTCAGTTTCTTCCATCCTCAGCTTTCAAAAAAATAGATCTGCAGGAAATGAATCTAATATTTCATTTTATCTGTCAGCTTGTTCTACAAAGCAGTGTGTGAGAAGAGTAAATGTGACTGGACCCTGACCTGTCTCACAAAAAGCCGGACACTCTCCTTCCACAAACACACAGTTTTTGACATGTTTATTTGGGAAATAACGTATACAAAGCCAGATGAGCCCAGGCAAAAGAACTCATTCATGAGGAAGGAAAATAGCTGATATTCCCATTTCACCAGGGCTTTTGAATAAATAAATAGAGAAATTAATAATTAAGAGACTTAAACAGGAACTCCTTACTCTAGGCAAAATTCCCCTTCAATGAGCTCTTTGCTCAAGCACAATATAGGTCAGAAATTTGTGATCTCATGTGAGGAAGATTTTAAAAAATAATAATTGCGGGTTGATTTCCTCCCCTCCCAAAAGAAACATTAACTGAAAGAGCCATGTGGAAAGTAGAAGTCCACATTGTTCTCTGGATCTTGTCCAATGCTGGGCAAAGGAGGAAGCTGAAGTATGGTCTGTGTCTTTCTGGCACATCTTTGGTTCAATAGGCAGCCATAAAGGTATCCAGGGGAGGGCATCACAAGGCCTCCTGAGCACTACTTTTTATAGGGCAAGGAGACAATCTGTAGGAGAGCTTCCTGAATGGGGAAACCACGATATAGCTGGACTCACCACTAATCCCATACACAAACACAATCTACAAATTATCCACAGATATTTCTGTGCTCACTGCTGCCTAAAATAATGGCTAACAACTTCAGACTAACAATTGGGCAGACCTGGAGCTTTCTTTTGAGACAAATCAAAACCACAACACATGAATGTAATGATTCAGTAGATTTTGTGGGCCCCTTGTGTGCTCATTGCTACCTCCTTCTTATGTGTTTTTCTTCAATTTTCACTCTGGAGAGGGTACACTACAGTCTTAGGAGAAAAAATATGCAAAACTGAGTCAGTAAAGGAGTTTGAATCATCAGAACTTGGATTTTTACTCAGTTTTTTGAGTTTTTTGGTTTTTGGGGTGGTTTTTTTTTGCCCTGTTGTTAATTTCTCCTAGCTCTGAATTTTCCTTTGCTTGTCAGCTAAATTGCCATCCAAGCAACCTCTCCTGGCTGTACTTCATTCTTGGGTTTTGCTAATGTCTGCATGACGTTTCTACCCAAATTTTCCATCCACACTTAGTCTCCATCCTGTCCTGCTCTGCTGTCTGCTCCCTGTTTTGTTTCCCCAGGACTTCTGATGTTTCTGTTTATCCCACTTGGGCTGTCTGCCCTTTTTCTGCCCAAACACTTTGCTTGTCTGCTTCTTGCAGATTCCCAGCTCTCTTGAGATATGTACACAACTGCTTTCCTGAGCTAAGCCAGGAGCCTTCATCTCCCCACATGTGCCCCCAACAAATCACATTGCTTTCTGTTTGGAAAAACAGCAAGTGAACAAAAAGACCAAACAACACACTGATGACAAAGCTTTCACTTTAGTCAGTAGAGATGAAAGGAGACTCAAAGCAACTTCTTGTAGAATCAGACAGGTAAATGGCAACAAAAGAAATTCAGTGCTATTATTTTCTTTATAAAACTCATTGCAGGAAGGCACTTCAAGTATTTGTACGCTGTAAAGGTTTCCACATTAGCTCTGCCAGATAGGAGAGATAACAACATTTCATGGGAGAGAGAGTTCAGAAAGGCCTTTTTGACCTTGGTCAGCAAAGCTAACTCTTGTAGACTGTGAAAGGAATGGAAAGGAAGCATGTTCTGAACCATTTCTTGGACATACATACTGAAAAGTTGACATATATGTTTAAAAAATGACCTAGAAATTGCCCCAGGGATGTCTCAGTTTGTTTTCTTTGAAGAAGCCTGTAAAACTGCTTTCATTTCATAAAGTATGGGGCATGATGTTGCTCTCTGAACTTCATAAACTCTATTAGAGAAGTCAAGTGGCCTAACATTTTACAGAAGGCACCTTCTCCAACTATTTCTTAGCAAGGAGTGAACTTCATCAGTCTTTCCTCACCAGTCATGGCTGGGGCAGAGGTGATGGCCAGGATGAGCAGGGAGATGGGGTTGAGTCCTCTGAGCGTGCAGACCTGGCAGGCTTGGAGGGCTGGGGCAGCTCCATCGGGGAGTGACAGACAAGGTCCCTCAGACCAAGGCAGCAAGTGGCAATTGACAGCACAAGGGGACAATATGCACTGGCAATATCTTTTTCTCCAGCAGAGTGACTCAGGCAGCCACGGCTGGCAGCTGGGGCTCATTAGCTGCTTTACCTATTGAGGAGGCAGACTGATCTGTGATTTGCTGTGGAAATATTAATTGCATAAAAAGATAATTACGGAAAGGCAATTCACTTCATGAAATTACTGTTTTGAGAAGGTGGCAGCTCTAGTGCTGGGGCAAGTGGATAATGCAGGGAGCAGCGGCTGTTACAGTACATTGAGCAGTTAAACACACGCTCCTGGCTGAGCTGCACTCACACTGAGCAGCCTGCGCATCGCTCGCCCCAAGCACGCTGCAGATGTCACCTCCATGACAGAGTCACTGCCACATTATTTTGGTGTGTTTTTTATGTTTACTGTTTGATTTGTAATTTTGTAGTTTCCTTATGCTGTTCCTTCTGTCCCTGCCCTTTTCCCAGAATTTTTTTACTTCTCCTTTCATTAAATGCCAGTCTTTTCCCCAAGCTGCTTTCTTTCGAGAAATTTCCCTGTCAGTTTTGTATTTCTCCAAACCTTATTAGCTCACTGAAAATGCTCTCCTCCCTTGGAATTCTTTGTTGGTTTATAATTGTATTCCCTGCCTTGTTTTTCACTCCCAATTCTCCTGATTTGTTAAAGATTGTATCCTCCCCTTGGGACCTGCCCCTGTATATAAGTCACTGTCTGCCCCCAGTTTGGGGTCCTGGGATGCTGAGAGGGGAAGTTTTACCATGGAATAAAGTTACCCCGTGGTGCTGCTTTGTTTCACACTGTGCCGTCACTGGTAGCTGGGATTAAATGGGGCTCAAAGGGGGGATCTGCCACCTTCCCTGTCACCATCCAGACGGCACACATAAACACATTCTCCGACACGGGCCTTCCAGCAGAGCCAAGGCTCTCCAGGGCAGCTCTGGGGACCCTCTGCTTTGCCATGGGCTTGGCCCCAGGCCGGGCCATCCCCCTGTGCCCTCAGCTGCAGAGGCACAGCCAGTGCCTGGCGGAGCAGCAGCTGCAGGGACGCGGGTGGACGTGTGTCCTGGGTGGCCTCTGGGATGGTGTCCCCTCTCCTGCACACAGTCTCTGGCCATGGCTGCTTGCAGGCCAGCCCCGCTGCTGGGATGGGCACTGCCGAGTGCCCCGCTGGGATGTGGCTGCCCAGAAGGCTGGGATGGTCTCTCGGGGAGGGAGTGTGGCTCGGTGTCTGCAGATGGCTCCCGCCCTGGCAGCAGGGTTTGGGCCCCGCGGCTGATGCGATGCTCTGGTGACCATGGGCAGAGGGTAACTAACACTGACTGCAGTGCAGCCAGGGTTTCTGCCTGCTGTCTGAGCCCTATGCACCATCCTCAGAGAAAGAAACACAGCAATTTTACCCACTGAGGCCTTGCAGAGAGCAGCAATGCTCACCTGTGCAGTGAGACTCGTGGCAGTAACAACCCTATTCCAGAGGCCTTTGTACCAGGGACTCAGGAGTGACAAAGGGGCACAATTACAGGGAACTGAAGTGAATTCAGGGTGGCACAGCTGTTGGCTGGCTGCAAAATCCCAAATCCTATTGTATTGCTTCAGCCTTTGTGTCATATATGATACACTTGGGTTTCATTAGTAAAAATATTCTCCTTGTACGTGGAAGACAGGCTGCAAAGCTGTAGAGGAGCTGATTCAGATGAGAATGTCCCAGCAGAACAATTGGTGCTATTTATAAAAAATGCACTCTTTGCAGTGTATAATTAGAAGCTTTGCCTTCCACACACAAATTTGAGATAACAGCTCTGAAAGAAAGTGAAGGAAATCCAAACAGAAAAAATTATGTCCTGACACTCACTTGTTAAAAACTCCTTCAGCTTTTCCCCACACTCTCATCTGGATATCTCATTTCTCCATGTCCCAGCTAAATGACTAGTGGTCTGGGGGTGTGGAAGCACCACAGAATGTTTTGCAGCCAGGAAGGTAGCTCAGGCAGGTAGAAGTAAAACCTGTGGGTTTGTTAAATGCTCATACTCAAAGACCACTTTTGAAAGCCCCACCAGCTGATGACAGAGCTACCTGGAACAGAAGAAGCTGCTATGGCTGGAGATCTGGACTTCCAAGTTGGAGCAAAATGTATTTTCAAAATTTATCATGAAAAGGCAAAGCCCAGCTGTTCTATTTTCTGACTTTAACACAGAAATAGCTTTAATTGATAATTGCATTTTAAAATTTAAAAATACTCTGTCTCCATAATGTTAGCACATATCACAGTATGGATTAAAAACATGACATTCATTCTTAACAAACTCTCAGAGGTTTTCTATAAGTGCACACAATGCAAGTGAATTACTAGCTAAGACCTTTTGAAAAGACAGCAAGGTAGTTCATGAAAATCAAAACATACTCAAATCAGAAAGTTGCTCAAGAAACCCTTCTCTATCTGCATTATTCTTAAAAGTGATACAAAGTGCTCCCACAAGATATCTCAGCTTTCACGAGGCAGCACCTTCTGATGCTGTGCTGCCAGCTCTGCTTGTCCATCCACAGCTCAGCAGCAAGCCCAGCTAGCACTGCCAGCCGTGCTGCAAGGGAAGAGCCTCCTCAGCAGCTGTCTGGTGTTTTGGGAGAGGTCTTGGCCCTGGACCAAGGGAGGAAGGGAAGCCAAAACCTGGTCATCAAGCTCTCCCAGTGCTCTCTCCAGCACTGTGGCCTGGGCTGATGCTGGCAGGCTGGGGACAGCCACCCTGATGTGTAGAATCAGATTTTAATTAAATCTTGTCATATGGAGTCCAAACACCAACTATTTCTCCATCTAGGCAGACAGCATTCCATCAAAGTGTGTGAGATCTCAAGTGCAGGTATGGGGATTGCTGAGTATATTTGCTTGCCGTATGAGCTCTCTCTTTACAAATTGTAAATTGATGATAATTAAATTATTTTCATGTCTATATATATATCATTATTTTAAGATGATCTAAAAATTTGCTTCAAAAGCAGCAAAGGGAATACTCAGAGTCCCCCTGCAGAGCAGCTCTTTTTCACTCCTGTTTTACAGAGAGATAAAACGAGGTGCTGTGGATCAGCATCAGTATCTGGTTTGGAGATCAGACAGATAGCTAGATGCAGAGCTAGAAATAGAAACCAGGAAACTTATTTTTCACTCTGTGTACAACAGCATCATCCATTCTCCTCCTGTGGGAAAGGGAAACAATGAAATTATCATGGGAGTGCTGCGACTATTTGGAAGGTTGGAAGGAAAACATTTCCTTCCCCACACGTAGCTCCGTGTTGGCTTCCCTTCTCTGCCAACCACAGTGAGCAGTTGCAGACCCTCAATCTTGTGTCCTAAGGAAATGTGTCATTTGCATTTCTGTCACTTACTGGGTGCCATGAACTACTCACAGCTACAAGGCCATCCTCACTGAGCCTTCCAAGCATCCTTTGGGTGGGAGATGGAAGATCTGGCTGCTCACCAGCTGGGAACAGTGTATTGAGCCAAGCAGTGGCACTCCCTCTCACAACAGCTTTCTGTGAAATCAGAACATCCACCATTATTTAGAGACATGTTCACTCCTGAGCCCTCAGCTGCAGCCTCACAGCAAATATGGTTACCACAAGATTCTTGAAAACTCTCCTAATTATTACATTCTTTTTCTTTAAAACAGCCTTACCTAGTTACTTGACATATGGTTCAGAATATGTGATTTTCTGTGCTCTACACTTTGTTGCTAGTAATTGTTCCTCAAAGTCCATTCCTTCCACCTCTGTTTGCTGAGCTCACAAGAACTTGCCTAGGATTGAGTGATAAATGTTTAAAAAGTGCTTCCAGCAGCGTGGACTGAAATTTGGTAGGATAAATCCTGTTCAGGACAGACATGGGCTGAAATGCAGGACAGTCTGGATTTGGATCAGTTTTATCCAGAAGGCACACAACTGCAGCCTTCTCCTGCCTAGGACATAGCAAGGAACCTGCTAGTGGGATGATGAGGACAATGCAGCTTCTGTGTCTGCAGATGGGCTGCTCCTGCAGCCTGGGACGTTTTTTTTCAGCATGCTCATTTGACCAGAAGGAAGAAGCTGTGGGTAGGACTGGGGAGTCACCTATAACCTCCAGTATGACTTAACTTGTTTGATTTAGCATGGTAATTCCTTAGGCATCTGGTGATCAATGGGACCTGCTTGCAGCTGGGCCCCTTAGTGCTGTTCACTTTTCAAAGAGATACAGCAATGGAGTAGAACAGGCAGCAATGAAACTCTGAAGGACCCCAAAACAGAGATTCTTTTTTCTCTTCCTTTAATTGCAGGGCTAATGTTCCACATAAATATCTAGCAGCTGGTTATTTGTGTATGTCACTTTGAAAGCCTGGCTAAAGAACAAGAGAGAGTACAGCTGGGAGTCAAAAAAGCTTTCAGAGGAGATAAGGCACTTTGCCACCAGCACTTCATGGGAGGGGCATTCAGACAGCAACATGATTTTAAAAGATTAAGTGCAGAGAGTATTAAGTTCATAAAGAATTTAAATATTTATTATACATATGTACCAGAGGCAGGCACAAAGCACCAGGTTTAAGAGAGGACTCCCGAGATAAAGGTAAATACAGGTGATATATAATGCTCTCTGGTTCCATGAGGAGAAATCAGTCAGACATTGCTAAATGAAAGAAAAAAGTAAAAGCATAAATCTCTGAAATTAGCTGAGCAGTAATTGCCTAATGTCAAAAAGACAAAGCACAGGGTTCTTTCCTCTATTCTCTTTATTATTTATAATTAACTTTTTGCTCAAACCTGCAGCCGTAACTGCTCCAGGTACAGAGTCACCGTCTGGGAAGCTACCGGAGGCTGACATTTTAAAGGCAGAAGGGATCTGAGCTAGCCCCTGAAAAGCAAGGGCTCTGCCTCTGTAGACAGTTCCTCTGATTTTTCATGCAAATATATGGATAAATATCCAATTATCTGTATCTGACAGACAGGCATGTCTGTATGAATAGAGACATGCAGCTGTGTGCTCATCTCAGACTCGGTGTTTAAAGACTCACTGCCTCCTGCCTCAAGGAAGCTGGCATTCAAGAGAGACGTGTTAACTCCCAGACATCAGCTGAAAAGCCACGGGAGTTCACGTGGGCCACCTCCGACAGAGCTGGCTGTGATGGACACGGGTGAGTAGGAGATCAGCTAATGGTCCAACAGCTCAGCACTCTGAGGAGCAGAGGGCAAGGCAGGGCACATGGGACACAGCAAGTTCATGGGCTGGGCTGCTGGGAGCCAGTGCAGACAGAGGCTTTGTGGCTCAGCAGTGAAAGTAAGAAAGGTGAAAATAATCACATGCAAAGACATGAAAGTGGATACTTGCAAACGAAGAAAGTCTTGGTTAAACTCAGAAAGCAGGTTTTAGAAAGGGATCATACACTGCAGATGACAAATGCTGCAGGGACATCAGTCAGAGGAACTCAGCCTTCATGTGAGACTGGTTTTTTATGCTCTTAAGAAGTAACGCTAAATTTTGAACTCCACATGATCTAATTAAGTATGTTCCTGTCATCTTACCTTAGCATAAGTAATGTGAAGAAAATGTCTGTTGGTACTTGCCAGCAAGCTGGATCTTTTGACATTTTTCTTATGGAAAATCTTGACTCATCTCTTTCTCTCACCTCCAATATTTGTCCATTACCTACATTCCACTTAGCTTAACTAAAGTGAGGATGACATAAGATGCCTGTTACAGCTACTCATTTCTGATAAACCACTAATCATATTCATATCGCATTCTATTTCTAGTGATTATAAACAATTTCCTCTATAATACAGGGCTGCTTGACTATTTATAGACCTGCTAAAAGAGTTAAAATTATCAAAGGGCCAACACTTGAGAGACAGGACACGATCAATTGCCAGCACCAGTGCCAGGGAAAAGAAAAATCTGTGAGAAGATGGCTTGAAGAGATGATATTGGATGGAGGGAGTTTCCCACCAGCCATTTCCAAACAGGGGTTTTGCTATCCAGATGTGAGCCCCTGGTACAGCTGTTCCGTGGTGCCACAGGGCTTCCTTTCTCACTTTCCAAAGAGCTGGCTCTGGGGCTTGCTCTGCAGTGCAAGTGCTGCTGTCCTTGTTCATTGTGCAGGACTTCACTTTCAGAATGGCTGTGTTCAGCCCTTTCCTGTCAAATCCATGTCCTTTAAGTTATCTCCAAAATGGAGAAATTCTTAGGCATTTCCTAACCCCCAGTGTCATAAACTCAGAAAGCTGAATGGACTTAGAGCAGACTAAGCTAATTTACAGGATCCATTTACTGGCAGGATTTAATTTTAAAGGTTTTCCTCCCCCTGTTTTTAAATGCTTGCCAAATGGTCCTGCAAACATATTGACATGGACGCTCTCAACACGGACAGTCTCTAACTGTGCAATTAATGACTCTCAAATATTTGCACTGTGGGAATGTGGGAGTGCTATTGTTTTTCTTCCCAGGCAAGCATGATGTCCACATCACTCAACACCCCCTTCCAAGGTTTTTGGAAGAGCTATGAGAATGTGCCCTGCACAAATAGCTGCATGACATTTTTATCTAGACCAGATTTACTTTATGTGTTTTCTTCAAATATTTGTGGGAAATAGATAAATGCATCAGGAATGTATGGTAGGGAAGGAATTCTTTTTAGAGGAAAACAGTGTCACGGACATACTGCAGCTCCTTCTGCTCCAACCTGCCCCTCTTACCTCTGCAGCTTATCTCTGGGTTTTAAATGGTTTTGGACAAGTCCCCAGAATTCAGGTACTTTTTTCAATGAAAAATGAGGCGGACACCCTCACACATCTCACAGAAGAGCTGTTTTGCTTCAGTCTTGGATTTTTCTGTGACTATGTGTGCCCTGCCAAGCATTTTCATTTTGCTTCCTCAGCAGACCAAATGCAGGTCAGTCTGACAGTCATTACCAGGGCTAACAATGCTGGGAGCTCTCACCTTCCCATGTTCTTTCCTGTGAAGGGAGATGGAAAGGTGGAAGCTTCCACAAGATCACCAGGAGGAAATGGGCACAGCATTGTCCCACTCCCATTTCCACTGACAGGGAAAGACGTTCAGGTTCCTTGAGCAGAGGTCTTTCATGCATGGTGAGAAGTTCAAGGGAAAAATGGATTTATTTGTTCAATATTTTAAGGCATAAAGTTGAAAAGCCTAAAACTCTGAACTCGTTTTGCCTGGTGACCACGAATGTACCCAAGAAGTAACAATACCTGCATGTCCACCACACTTTTGCCCATGTTGGTATGAATTCCACATTTCTGGAAAAAGAAGTGAGGGATAGACCTGCCTAAAGGCCTTTTGATCTCTGATCTTTGTTTTGAATGACCTTCTAGGCTAGTTTTGACTCAAGGGATGTTGTAAACTGGGAAGTCCTCGTCCTAAAGGAGGTAATGAAAGAACAGTTTGTGCCAAGCAATACTAAAGTGACTGCATTGAACAACCCAGAGACTTCTCTGGGAAAACTATTGATGCTTGACTTTTTATTTTTTTGTCACAGTTAGCTTTCCAAATGTCAGTGCCACTCAGTTTGCCAGCAATAGCACCACTGTGCTAGAAACTAAACTGGGATACTGATTTATACAGCAAAAGCTCAGAGTGGAAAACAAAAACCCTTCAAACTGCATCATGATTTTATCCAACCTCAGGAACAGCCAGGAAGTTTTCACAGTCAGAGTTCATCTGACACATTTTTTTCATGCATCCAAAGTCCAACTTGAATTTGAGTTTTGCTTTCCAAAAGAGTGTCGTGTTCAACAATGTGCCTGTTTGAGTAACCTCTGTGGACAGGATGTGAGAAGCTCACAGGTAAATGTTACAGAAAGCCCAAAGCCCTCTTTGCACAGCTATTCTTAGCAGAGATTTTATTGACCCAGCATCATCTGTATTGCTTAAGATGCCAGTTCTGGTAAAAAGTGCTGGACTGACAACTGTGGGTACTTGAGGTTTGTTTACTCACTGAACCAAGAGAAAAGGAAACAGCAGCAGGGAATGCTTCCTTCTCAGCACTCCCTGCCAACTTTATTCTTATTACCTAGCTTTTATACAAAAGCAGTTTTTCAGAGCTCCAACCAGCAGCTCCTGCTGCTGAGCACTGTAGAAACAGACAACCTCTTCCATTCTAGCAAGCAGGACCGGGATAGTAAAGCACTTTTCACTCCCATGAGATTTCCAAAGAAAAGACAGCTACATTCTGTGGATTTTCACTGTCCCGACCAAGACCTGCAGACTCATTTTTTGCAGGGAACAGTGTGAACACCTGGCATCACCTAATCACTCACCATCTGCTTAGGCTGCCATCAAAATCCTGCTTTAGGAGGACCCTGACCTAAAGCTGTGATATGTTTCTGAGTAGTACATATGCTTTAGCCAAAAAAAAAAAAAAAAAAAAAAAAAAAAAAAAGAGGAACAGCAGAAGGAAACTAAGAAAGGGGACAGTTAGTAGAAACAGTGCATTACTGAGACATCTGTTTGCCACAGGGGCAGCAGAACAAGACAAACTTGTGAAAATTGCCTTCAGTGGTCAGGGTTGAAGTTGAAGAACCTGCCAATATCTCGATTTGCGGGGCAACTCCAGCGAAAGGAAAAGGCATCCCCATTTGGAGTCCGCTCAGTTCAGCACCCAGAGACAAGTGCAGCCCTCCAGCACAGACCACTCTAATTGCATCCTATTTACAATGTAATTGCCCTATAAACAGACACACACATGCAGCATAAGATCATTTGGATCTGTAATTAGCAGTTAGCAACATTCATTGCTCTCTGCTCTATTTATCCCTAATGAATGGCCTGTGCAAACAGCAGGCTTGGTACTGGGACAAATTTAAGTGTGACATGGGCAAGAGTAGTGCCAGAGATCAGCACCATTTATCACAGAGTGAGGAAATGTCTAGTATGGGCAATGAGAAGATTCCCCAAAGCCTGGGGGAGTAGGGGTCAGAGAAACAGTGCATGACCAAAGGATTCCGAGGACTCAGACTCTGCTTTTGACCTGGAAGTGCGGTTTCAGGAAAATAATTGGGTGTCTTTATGCATCAATTTCAGCACCTACAAGACAGGGCTGGCCTCCTCATTTCTTTGAAATTGAGGTGGGAGAAAGAAGAAAAATTTTATGCTCCTCATATGATATATATCCTCATATATTAGAGTCCAGAAAATGCTTTGAAATCTTAGTGGATGCAAAAAAAATAGAGATAGATGACTTAAAGGTTTAAGCATGAATCAGCACCTAATGAGAGAGGCACTGGCTGAAGGGGCTCAGGAACATCTACAAAGTCAGAAACTTTAGGATCAGACAAAACCAGATGTGTCTGAGGTGTTGGCAGCAGACCATGGGGAAACAGGGACATCCTCATCACCTCAAGCTTGTGAAACAAAGCAATTTAATGTTGGGAAACTTTGTTCTTTGTAGCAAAGAAAGCCCTTCTGGGCCCGACAGATGGAGAAAATGGCATTTTCTGTACCTAGAAGCTACCGTTCTGGGAAACAGAGCCGGGCCTTGAGTGAATCAAAACTGTGAGGCTTTCCAGCAGATCTGTCATTTGCTAAACAGTGATGATAATGGTGAAAAAATATCCATGTTCTAAAAAAATCTACTGCAAAGGGAAACCACCCAGCTGGGCTTCCACTCTCTGTGTGAATTCAGGCTGTGGTATTATCTGGGAGGATGCCTTCTTGCTGGCAAATGTTAGCCAGTACCTGCTGGAAGAGAAAAAAAAGGAAAACATTTTTTCTGGCCCAGCTCTCCTGTGGAGGTGTATCCTTCCAGGAGTGACTCAGCAGCTTAGCTTGGAATTGCTCTTTTGCTGTCCTCCATTTTTTCTTGCATCCCAAGGAACGTAGGTCATTTACTTTGGCCTCCCCAGGGAGGGATCCTCGAGATCCCAAAGATCCTCGAGGAGTTTGATCTCTTTCCCTCTCAGAGGACCATGTTCCCCTCTGGACTGCCCCTGCCATCAGGGGCAGGGCTGGGGCGGCAGGGCTGGCCAGGGTGGCCGTGCTGCTGCTTCCTCAGAGGGACAGCACTCAGCCTTGGTACTCCTGCACCAAGAGGGTGCCTTGTGCAGGAGGCAGACAAACCTCTTATGCACCATTACTTTTGAGGAATTAAATATCTGGGAATTAAGCATGAATTTGTGTTCTCTCTTGTTTGATTAAGGTTGGAAAATACCATCTTGGTGGGGCTGGCCTCTTTTCCCACATACAGCCTCTGGCAGCTGAGGCTTCTCTTTTGTACTCAGTAGCTTTGTGCCCTTCCCACTGGGTGCCCTGATCTGAGAGAACTCGTTTAATGAAATCTCTTGTCTAATGGCAAAGTTCCTTGACAAAGGGACTTACTAGGCCCCAGGAAATTTAAGAAAAAGCAGAGGAATTTTTCCACCCACGCAGAGCAGAGTGTGAGCCATGGGTGGGTGGGCAACAGCCATGACTTTGGTGCTTTGGAAGGCAGTAATGCATCTCCTTGGAGAAAGGCAACTCCAACCTGCCCGTGGGGATCCATCCTCCCATTCCCTTTGAGGAAACACTCATGGAGGCTGCTTCTGGTTCATCTCCTTTCTGGCATGTGCTTGTCTCTTTGGACCCCTATTCCCATGAGCTTGCCTGCATTTTTCAGTGCTGTGCAGAGAAGGCTGCTATCTGTATTCAGACATCAGCCTCACCCTCCCATCACAGCGCTCTCCTTCGCGTTTCTGCTCTCCTGAACCAGGAGAGCCCCATGGCTCTGCTGCAGCCCTGGCTCACCCCAGCAGGCTGCCCAGCCCCGTGGAGCACAGCATCACAGCAGGCCAGGCTCTCTGGCGCAGCCCTGGCAGCCCAGCAGCTGCTGCCAGCCCTCCCTGTGCCAGGAGCCCTGCGCAGGGAGGCATTAGCCAGGCACAAGCCTGTCGACCTGGAGCGATGCACTGCTGGCCCTGCTTCAGCTGGAGAGCTCAGCAGGGCTTGGCTCTGGATAAGCACAGCAACCTAGGCACAGCCTCCAGGCTCAGCAAATGCTGTGTTTAATGTGAATAAAATAATTACAGGAATGGCACTCACTGTAGTTAGAAAAAAAGACCGCCCGCACCTTCAGTGTGTGTTACCACTAAGGAGGCCTGTTTTCTTTAGTTTCTTAATTTAAATTTTCCTTAAATTCTGCTTCCTGCCCTGGAGCATTTGAGAGCTTTTGAGAACTAGCAATGGGAGGAGAGAAGAGGGGAATAACTTGAAACAAATTCTGTGCTGGGCTCCAGGAACACTCTGGGGCCAGATCCTTCTCCTCACCCCACCAGCAGCCAAACTTCTGCTTGGACCTAGAGGGAACACGTAGAAGGGGTTTATTGCATGGCTACCTAAAGAGCAAGACCTTTTTGGCAGCATGAGGAAGAGAAGCAGCTCATTCCTATGCAACAGAAGGGCCCTACCATTAGAGTCACAGCGACAGAGACCTAAGATGACATTTTTAAGTCCCCTGTCCAAGACAGCAGTTGCAGTAAGCAAGACTCTTCTTTAAATTTCTAGTAGATACTGAACTGCTTCATGATGAACAGTTTTTGGCAGCCTGTGAACACAGAGAATGGGTCATCTGGACACATCTGTGGGTTGCAGATGGGGAAAGTGTTTTGCTGAACTTCAGGAGACCTTAGGATCTTGGCAGCGTGCAAGAAAGAGGAACAATTTCAGGGGCTTTTGCGAAGCAGCACCCACAATAACAAGAAAATTTTCTTGTTCTTTCCAGAGCTGCACAACTCTTCCAGTGCGTTAAGAACAAGGCTAGCCTGTAAGTCCTAGCAACATCCATCAGGAAAGATGATACAATAGAGCATGGAATAAGTGTATGTGGGAGTAAAGGAGGGGCATGAGGAGATCATCTACATAATTTTTAAATTCGGGCAGATCAGATGTGCTGAAGCAGCTCCTCACATCCAGGGAGATGCAACAGCTGAGCAGGTGATTAATGAGGCCTCAGCTTGGCTGTGCTGAACATTCTGCCAAGGCGTGGGAAGCGACACAAGTCGGCGAGCTGGGGTGGAGTTGCAAGGAGGCAACTTTAAAAATTGGTACCATATGGCAGCTTGCTGCTTGCTCAGACTGGGCAATTCCTCCCTGTCTATGTTGCTCTGAGCATGGACAAGGGGATTGCAACCATTAATTTTGGAAGGTACTTTGATTTAAAAAAATTGATCATTAAATTTTTTTTTTATTTAAAAAAAAGATAATAAATTTCACAGCAGCTCATAATAGCACCATCAGCAACACATTAATCCTCGTGTTCCTTGGAGAGGAGCAATGGCAAAGATTAGTGAGGCAGGTAAGCAGAAAGAAAGATAAAATAAATTAACATAAGATAACATTGACCTCGAGGAAAGTAGAGAGAGAAAAGCACCATGGCAAGTTAGAGTGCATCAGGAAGGAGGAGAGAGAGCGTGCTGAGTGAAGCAGCACAACGGGCCTTGGGAGAGCCATAGCAACAGAAACAGATTGAGGTGATAAAGCAAGAAATGCTTCACAGGGAGAGGTTTCTCAAGGCAGAGAGATGACTGAACAGGACTGAAACAAGACCAGCCAAAGAAAATCTCTTTGGAATCTGCTGTTGCTTGCTTCAGAAAATAGACCACTGGAGGTCAAAGCAGTCTCTTACCTTGGTTCAAATGAACCCTGACATGTCTGTTTTCTTGGAGCTGGAGCAGTTCTTAGGTCCAGCAAAAGTAAAGGCAGCATTAACAGTCACAGTGCTTGGCTCTAGCCCTAATGCCCACTGGAGTGCATATTGTGCCGTAAAATATGGGGTCCTGCATGCCTGTGCCTGTGCAGTTTCTTAGGCAAGTAATCTTATTAGACTGTGGCAGAAAAGATATGAAAAAGAATAATGGATTTTATCACATGATTTTGAAACAGACTGTTGTTGATTTTGAAATAGACACTGTTTCTGCTCTGTATTTATAGAGTCTGAGATTTTAAACCCAGAAGGCACTGGGCAATTCAGCCTGACCACCTATCTTAGCAAGCTGGCCAGACTTTCTTACCAGCAATTTCAGCTTCAGATGGGTAACATCTGTTTAAGATCCACCATCTCTGATTGCTTTCTTTTCCCCAGTCCTCAGTCTGTTGCAAGAGCTGTTCCAACATTCAGGTGCAGATTAGAGCCTGCTCAACTGTCAGGTGACAGGAAACCTTTTCTAAATAGGCTCAGGATTGCAGTAACAAAGTGCTCAGCAAACAATATTGTCATTGCAAGGTGGTTTTCTGCTAAGATTGCTTCAACACACTGTTAATGATGCTTCACATCCTTGTGATCTTGGTCAGGCATCATTTTGGGAGGAGGCTGGATGCGGTGCTGGTAACAGCACAGGTGCCTTCCACTTTCTGCTCTGAAGCTTTCTGCAGACCTTCCGTTCCCACCTCCATGTCCAAAGAGGATGGGGCATTTCCGTCTTGCAGGAGGCCTGTAAGAACTATATCACTGAATTTTCTGAAAGGCTGATCTATGGTGGGATTAAACCCATCCATCCATCCATACATGCATCCATCCATCCATCCATCCATCCATTCATTCACCAGGAATTTAGAGTGACAAGGTGAAATCTTGTTCCCCTTTGAAAAGGGAGGGAAAGCTGCTCCCTGATGTCAGTGGCACTTGTGAGGTGCACAACCCTTCATTTCAGTCAGTGGCAACTCTGCCTCTCCCACGGGGACTGATGGGATGATTGATACAGCCGGTGCAGGTACTGAGGACCAGAATATGTCCTGTTGAGAAATTGTAAAGGATAGGGTGAGAGTGGGCTTTAATTGTATTTGCTAGCAGACTTCACCACATGTTGTGTGAAATAAGATAGTAGTATTGCTGTTAATCTGCAGTGGCAGCAATCTTGTTTTGCTCTGTGTGCTGACTGCTCGCAATCACCAACCACTGGCACTTGCTTTTCTTCAGTTCTTTCCTTTAATGAGCAATTAGACTCTGCAATGGTGGACCCATGGTGGATATAATTTTCAGGTGGATACCTATGCTATACCGTTAAATTATTACAAAATCTGCATTAACTGAGTTAAATTATTAATAAATATTTCCTGGTGTATGAAGTGGCAGCTGTTCTGGGACAAGGGCAATCCTCCAGGCTCATAAAAAGCATATGAAAATGCAGCATGGGTCCTCATTGGAGAAATATCTTTGGCTGTCTCTACTCAGCCTCTTAGATAGCTCTCAAGCTTGAAATATAATCTTAAACCTACATGCCAGAATAGGGGAAAAAAGCCTTAAAACTTGAATCCAGGGCTTGGACCCTGAGCTTTGGGGAGTGGTGGCACAGTAGTCTCCCAAGTGCTGGCTGCCCATGTGATGGCACATCAATATAAAAGGAGTCAGGTTTGTGTCTGATCTTGCTTTGTCCAAATTAAAGAAATTTAGACAAATAACCACATCTATTTTGCTTTTCACAGACTCAAACTAGATAGGATGGCCCTCTTCTTCCTCTTGCTGCCCCACTGTTTTGCACATGCAACCAACAAATCTAGTGAATGAAACTGCTTGTAAGTATGGCAGTTCCACTCAGAACTAATTCAGATTCTGCAGAAATGTTGTAGAATAATTTTGTGGAACTCTTTTCTTCTGTGTGCTTTTAGCTTCATGCTTATATGCATTTATTTGATCTCTTTTACTCTTAAAATATATCAGAAAGACTAGGAGACATTAATGATGAGATAGATGGCAGGTCTAAATTGCATTATCAACACTGCCTTGTCATCCACCATCTGGGTAAAATAACATGTAATAGAAATGGAAGTTTAAGTCAAAAAATCTGTTCAAAGGATTCAAGATTTGCCTCTCTAGCTTTACAGACAAAGCTGTATGACAACAACTACAGAGAGCAGTTTATTTTCTCCCTTCAGAGACAGAGTTCATTGGATGCTCTGCAGGCAGTATGCCTGAATTTAGAGTTCTGTGGAAACTCAGAGCAGCAAAATGACCCTCAGGGGTCCCTTTCTTTTCCTAAATCAATTTCTCAGCTCAAATGCTGAGATAGGCTATGGGATGTAATATGAATCCATTGAATATATTGTGCCCACTTGAGATTTTGCAGGTCTCAGAAGTTTCAGTTAGTGAGGAAGAGGTTGTCCTGTGCTGGAGGCACAAAGCATCATCTCCTCTTGTTCTGCCCAAATGCTAGACACAGTTCAAGAACCCTCATGATCCTGAGATCCTGGTTTGTTCATCAGCTGCATTTGCCTGTGACAGCACTAAAATGAGGCAGGTGGGCTGCCACTGCTAAAACCATTGCAGAGAGTGCTGATCTCTCGGGAATTTCTTCCTTCAGACCTTATATTTAGGAATAAATAGAGAACAATGCAAAATGCAATTTGCAGGGCATTTTCTTGGTTGCTTAGCTGGATGCCTTCTGTCTGAGCAGATGAAGACCACCCAGAGCACAGTATTTTAAGCAACCTTTGTTTACTTCTTCTTTGTGCTGGAGGCCTGAATTGTGCTAGACATACTGAAGTGGTGGGCACTGACAGTATCCTGCAGCTAAATTTTTCCATAAATTCTTGGGAGATGGACTGGGCTGGCTATGGGTGTAATCGAGGCAGGTTTGCCCTGAACCCTTGGCAGCACCCCACTTTTCTTTTGCTTAATTTGTAATAGTGTTCATTAGCTGCTTTCCACTCTCTGCTAAGGGAGGAAGCTGATCTGAATGCAGGAAGGGTCACAGGAAATTTTAAACAACCAGAAATCTGCTGGTGGAACTGGCTGTAGGCAGAGGTCTCTCTGTGGCTGCCGGACACAGAGCCCCTCTGGCAGTGGGACACACACAGCCCCTGCTTCGGAGTCAGCTCCACCAGCTCCGGGGGTGGGCAGGGAGGGAGGAAACCACACACAGCAGATCCGCCCCACACACGCCTTGAGATGTCCCCAGTGGACTGGGACATCCTCTTCTGCACCCACCTGAGATGCCTGCTTGGTGCTTCTCGGGTTTCCTGCAGTCAGGATGACCCTGACGAAAACCTTCCTCCCAGCCCAATGGTCGAAGAAAGAGTCGGTATTCTTCGGCTCTGGTTCACAAGGTTGTTTATTGTCTCTTATCTAAAATATTCTTTTTCAGACCCACAGAGGTCTGTCTTGCAGGTCTGTCAAGGGCACACACTGCCTGCCCCCGGGCTGGTGTCTGCATTTTATACTATGAATTATGTGTACTTTATTTATCATTATTTTCCAATACCTGTCACCTATGTTAGACTGTCTACTTCTACTCTAAACCAATCCAAATGTGCCAGCATCACCAATAAGATGGAGGCTAGGGAGAAGAAGAAAGAAGGACAGGACAAGGCCCAAATCCCTCCATCTTGCCTCCTAGACCCCTATAGTAAAATCCCCAAAATTCCATTTTTCACCCTATGATTAATTCATTATCATTCTACTTAAACTTCTGTGACATGTAATTCTTCATGCAAGGTTGGTAATTTGCTCCATGGGTTAAGATCGAAATCCCAAGTGTCTTTGGCTTCCTGCCAGGACTCCCCAGCCCCCTGCCCGGGGCACGTGTCACCCAGGGCACCCAGAGGGGTGTCCTGGGTTCCAACAGGCGGTGGTGTTTAGCCGTGAGTCTCCTGGAATGGGATCCTCCTGAGTCCCGTGGGAGGAAGCAGTAGGCTGGATCCTCAGCGCAGGGATTCCATGTAGAGGACAGTAGCGGAGTTTTGGAGATGAATGCACAACTTTTGCTGTGGTCATTTCAGGAGAGTGGTAAGTACTCCAGCACTGGAACAGGTTGTCTTGTAGAAATAATTGTGAAATCTCCGTCCCTGGAAATATTCACAACTTGGCAGAACAAAGGGCAAGTAACCCCACATGAGTTTGCCCTGCTTTGCGTGAGATGATCCTCAGAAGTACATTTCCTCCCAAATTATCTTCTGGCACTCTGATGTCATGTCAGGGTGACACGGCTTTTGAAACAACTGTGAATATTCTCAATGCAGGCTGGGCAAAATGTTAGAACATAGGCTTCTAAACTTTAGGTTAATAAAAGTCACCTGAAGTGCCAAATCCACTGATGTAGACGGGCTCTTTAAACAAAAGAAATTGCTACTTTTCAGAGCTCACCTTAACCTTTCCTTTTTTTTTTTTTTGTTTGTGTTTTTATTGCAACTTAATAGTGAAGAAATATGATTTATTAACTAGAACTGACCAGAAAGAAAGAATTTTTACAAAGGATCAAATGCAAATCTGCCTAAAGATTAAAACAAAAACAAGAAACCAAACAAAATCAAAACAAAAACCCAAACAAATGAAAAAAAAACACACAAAAAAACGCCAAACAAAAACAAAAAACTAAAACCATAACATCACTTGCTCCCCCAAACACACTATCAACAGCCAGGACTTGTAGATTCTACAGAAGCATCCAGACAGGCCAGTTCTTAAAGCATTTATCTTAGGTATGGGCAAGCCAGAGTTAAGATCTTTACTCTTTCTGGTTCATTATGTGGTCAATGTTTTTAATTTATATTTGTTTTGGCTTAGGATAGGGCAAGAGCAACCTGAGATCTGCTAGGGGATCAGGGTCTCAAGGACAGCTAGAGGAAAAAGCCAGCTTTGTTCTCTAGCTTTCATCCAAAATCATGCTGGCTTGAATTCTGTACTGGGCATAGCTGGAATGAAATGACAGATCTGAGCCCATAAACCCCAGAACTGAAGCAAACTCAGTTACGCTGGTAATTCATTCGTCTCCCTGAGACAGGAACCAACAGAATTCCATTAACTGTGTGAGAAGGGGAGTCAAAACAACACAAACGTGCAAGCCTTCAGCAGAGATGAACTATTATAAAGCATTTTTCAATAGTTTAAAAAACACCCAACATTTTCCTGTGGGTCAGATTTTTCCTGCTCTTTTTCTGCTCTGCTGCAGGTTGCACAGATGCACAGTCCTGCTTGCTGCCTCCACCTCTGCTGGGGAGGAGTGGGGCTGCCACTCTCATGACAGGTGACACACACTGAACAGGTCCTGCTGCAATCCATCTGTGGATAAAAGCATGGATTGGGTGACCTGCCTTACCAAGAGTGTCTCTTGGGGAGCTGTTAGAGATGTAGTAAATGGAGCAGAAGAAACACCATCCCTTCTTTTCAACTTAAGGAACTAATTTCGGTACAGCCTGGAACAAAACTCTGGGAGAGCATCACTTGAGAGCTTGCACAAATACCTTTCCTGTCACAGTGCTGAATTCCTCAAAAATAGTGCAGTCATGAATAGAAATATACTAACCATTAAATGTTTAGTGAAACCAAAAGAGAAAATTGGCAGAGAAAGAAATGTTCTTTTTAAACTTCTAAAAGAGCACTACAGGCAAGAGGGAGGAAACAGCAATATCACAGCCTAATAACATTGCTGCTTGAGGACTCCTTTAAAGTAATAAATATGTTTTTAATAAGCATATTTCCCCATTTTGGCATCTCTGGGTTCACATAGAGATGTAATTTCATACGCAGAGAGTGGTTGTGAGGATACATCTGAAATGCCTGGGGACTCTCCAGATGGGGAGATGTGGGTAGAGGAGCAGTCTCTGTTAGAAGGGATTTAATCTGAATTGTCTCTCAAAGATGAGAAAAAACCAGAAAAGCTGGCATTCTCCCAGCCCCCTCCCTGTTGTCTGCCTCCCCCAAAGATGCCTGCACAGCAAGTTCTACCCAAGAGTGTGCAAGAGCCAGCCGCTGAGCAGGGCAGAGCATCGGTGTCCTGGTTGTGCCTCCTGGATCACACCCCAGGGTGTGGGGCTTTTCCTCTCCCCACCCCTGTGCGAGGCCACCAGCCTCTGGGACAGCCACAGGGAATCTGCTGGCAGTGCCAGAGTGGCACAGTGTGACAGCCCATCTGCCAAGGGCCTCTCACACCTCTCTCGTGGATCTGTAATAAAATTATTCTTTCCTCTGCACTGTCGGGTGAGGGAGACAGAGGGGAGGGGTAGGCAGACTTCGGGTATGATTGTCTTGTCTTCCCATGCTTTTTAGTAAATAAACCTAATAAGATGCTGGGCAGCAATTCAATCTGTCATGCTTCACACATCAGAATAATTCAGCCAGAAATAGAAAGTGTTCAACCCCCATTAGAGGCGGTGCCCTAAAGAACAGGCTCATTTCTCTGGTTTTTGGCTTGTAATTTATTTCACTTCAATTATGCACTGCCAACAAAAGTAGCTTCGTGCCAAGCTGTGATCTGCTCTTCTTTTAAAGACATCCTAACTATTTAACTTCTTTTCAGATTGCTTGTTGGCAGATCCCTATTGACAGCAAAATCTTAACTATGTGAAGAAGTCACACGTGGCACTTTGTTCCCAGTGCTACAAGGTAATTCTCTCTGTGGCACAAGGTCCTGAGCCAGCTCTCCCAAAGTCTTCTCTTCTCGTTAAGAGGAATCCAAATTTTGCTTGGCCTTGTTCTGATTGTCTCTGAGTAGGAGCAATATGCTGAGAGAAAATTGTTCCCATCCCAATGACCACGAGATTGACCACACGCTCCCTGACACTCACCCCTTGGCAGATCAGGGATCCAATCCTTGCAGCTTAGGCTCATCAAAAAGAGGTGGCAGAGAGAGAAGCAGGGCTGCTGACACCACGGTCCAAACCACCCTGCTGGGAGCCAGGTCTCATGTTCTCTGCACATCTGCATGCTCCCTCACTGGCTGGGAAGCTCCTCAAGGAGAGGGATCCTCTTTGCCTTGTAGGGCTGTTCTACCCCTCTGCCTCTCGCTGCATTGTCATGGTAATGGCTCTGCTGCAAATGAAAAGTGATACTATTTTTTTTATTATTGCTAAATTAATTATTTGGACCAAATTCCATATGGCTTTGCTTCTCATATTGCCACTAGCACAAAAAGTGGAAACATTTTCTATCTAAATTGCACCTTGTGGAAAAGGCACAGATCAGATCTGCAACAGAAAAGCAAGACAGTCACCAGTCACATTTAGGCAGCATTGCTGAGCTGATGTTTCTGTAAAGCAGAGGTGAAGCACCCGAATGGACCAGCCCTGCTTTTCAGCTCACTCTGCCCAGTGTGATGTTCTCTTGCCTTCCCTAGCGCTCACTGCACAGTGTTTTTCCAAGTTTGCATGAATCAGACCTGGAATTCACAGCCTGTGCCAGGAATTGCTCATTCCATGCCATTCAAAGTTTTGCTGAATTGGGCATTCTTTTGAGTCTGTTTTTTCAATCATTTGCAAACACACAAGGGGAACTAAAAAGGTTTTGTTTCTTTGGTCCCACATCTCCATCATCTGTGCTGTTTTGAGAGCTCGTTGCAGGCACATGTGGAGATCTTTGTTCCAGGGAGCCATTGGTAGCTGCTGTCTTGGGAATCAGGAGAGAGGCAGGCAATAGCCCTCTGCCAGGGAGAAGCTGGAGGTTTTTTATATTCCTGCATGATGCTGGAGCCTGAAGGGAAAGGCATATCACCAAGAGGTGCAGCTAAAAGCCATGCCTGCCCAAGACATCCAGGACTCTGATCCTAAAGGGGATCCAAGTGGGAATGCTAATTAATGCTGTCGTTGAACTGGCTATCATTTCCATCATTTCCATCATTAGCAAGGACGGGCAAGAGATCAGTCACTCTCAGTGGCTGGCTCTGCCCCGGGGTGGGCATGGCAAAGTCAGTCCCTGGCGGCACCACAGTGCCAGGAGTGTGAATGCATTTGCCAAAGTGGATCCAGAGGGCCTGGCTTGCTGCATTCCAATGTCTCTGCCCTCTGAAACAGGGGAGTCAGGCTGGGGAGAGGGGGCCTTGCCTCTCCTGGTTGCCCTCTGGAGGGATCACAAAAGCACCCAAGTGCCTGGTGTTTCCCAAGGGAAAGCAGAGCCTGCAGGTACCTGCTGCTCTGCAGGAGAGGGTGGCTGGGACCAGCCAGCAGGCACTGAGACTGCTCTGCTTTTGAAGGGTCTTATTTAATTACTTTGCTGCATAATGGCATTACCTGTGTGTTTCCTTTGCTAATACATTTTTGCTGGCTGTAGGAGACAAAGTGATTCTTAATCACAGCGCGTGACGGTTCAGGTATCAATACCTCACTGTGGTGGTTATGAACTACAGCAGTATTGCCTTTACATGTATTTTTATGCCATTTCACCTGCAGGAGGTTGTAACTATTTCTCCTTTCTAACTTCCTAGCTAATACTGTTTCTGCAGAGTGTTTCTGGGAGTTTTGCAAACAAGGCCAGCTTATAAAAGCCATTATGATCTCTCTGAATAGCCAGGGTGAGCTGTGACTGAGCCCTCTCCCTGGTGAAACCAGACTGTGGGGCAGGACTGAGATGCAGAGCCAGCCAGGGTGGCTGTGGGTCACCCAGTGCTTCTCATACCCCTGTACAAGTGCCCCTGTGGAGGGGTGGTGCTCCTCATGCACACTAGTTCTCCAATCTCCCCTAGATAGGTACAGAAATATACATCTATAAATAGTCCTTTGCTTCCAAGCAAATATTTTCAGAAAAATCTCCAAATCTTCTGGGTTTACAGGAAAGCAGCTAGATCATAACAATTTCCTCTGGTCTATTCAAGCTGTTGTTACACTTCAGCTGAGACACTAGGAGGTTTGCTTGTTTTCTTTAGAGCCCTGGCCTAGAAGCCCTGCCAGGAGCTCAGTGTGCAAACAAGGTAACAATGCTGAAGTGCTCTTCCCAGCGGGCTGAGTAATGTTTCCATGTCCACTTCTTGCAGAGAAGCTCTTTGCCACCTCTAAATATACCCACAGCCAGGGTTATGTTCTTCTTACCCTGTCTTTTTTCTTCTGCTTGCTGGAAAAAATGAGGAAACTTGGGTGTTCTGTAATAGAAGAAATTGTACAACCCCTCCTGAAAGTTTTTCCTGTTGGGATAGAGGAAAAACCAAGTTCCAGCAGGCTGGGCTTTACTGGCACAGCCAAGGGGTCTGTGGCTCATTCCTGTCTCCAGCAGAGGCTTTCTGTGTGACTGGGAGGAGCTTTACTGAGGCAGCCAGCACCCCAAAACACACTCTCATTCATGAGTTCTTTAATAATGGCTGATTTGGTCTATTATAGACTGAATTATTTATTTAATAGACATAAAACTAACAGACATAAGACTTCAAACAAACTGATACTACACAGGAGTAAGGACAAAAAGAGACTACTAGTAGGTATATACAGCACTGGGTTAAAGGTACCTAGTAATGTTACAGCTAGAGAAGAAGTAAAATAACTTAGGATTCAATGTATCTTACCGTCCAAATGTTGGTGGAGCACACATGGAGACCCTTTCCCTCAATCCCCAGGGAAGCAACCACGGGTTTGTGTCCAAACTCTGGGCAGAAGTCTCCCACACTTCCAGGATGTGTGTCTAGAAGGCTTCTGCCTCTGTGATAACTCGTGTGTCTTTTACAGTTTGTGAAACAGTGTCTTTCAGTCAAGAATATTTCTTTTACCTCTTCCCACTCAGCTCTCCAGACTAAGATGCCGATTCTGGTGCCAGGATTATCCCTTTATGCACCGTCTGTAGTAGAGGGGGTGGATGTCCTGCCACACATGGGAGCCTGGAGACCCTGCAGCACTCACCTCCACGTACTCACCTCCAAACTAGAGGAAAGCACTGGACCCTCACATGATATATCTTCTATTTAAAGACAGGCCAAAGGACATCCTTCTCTGTCTCAATGACCAGAGACAAAAGCTCCACCTTACCCATCAGAGTGTTTCCAAGAGTGGGAAGGCAGTGATTTCTGATGCAGATGGAAATCAGCCTCGCCTTGAAGCACAATGATGGCCTTATCTCATAATTATTTCCTAGTGAGTATCATTTCATATGCAAATCCTATCCATGCAAAAATTTAATCCTTTTAAAAATTCTGAATAAGTGGCGGGGTCTATAATTTCCTGCTGTGGTGGCACTGCACAGTGTCATCAGGCAGTGTGGTGGTTCCAGCACCCACTGCTCTCATCTGCCTGCACCCGGCAGGAAGCATGGCCAGGAGCTTTGGGCTCTGCTGCAGGAGCAGCCAAAGCTGCCAGGGCACTGGGCAAGCTGCTCTCTGCAGGCATTTGCAGTCTATGGGGTGTTTGTAAAACAGGATTTTCTCCAAACAAGCCCATTCAAGAGGCAAAATGCAGCTGGGTAAATATAACCCAGGTGCTTGGGGAACTGAAAAGAGTCCCTGATATGTATCTGAGAAAGGCTAATGTGGGTCAGGCTGATAGGTGCCAGCTGCCAGCCCATGCTAGCCTTGGCTTAGCACAGAGCTAGCACAGAACCCTCTGCAGATATTCTCTATGCCATCCTTGTCTAGGCTGGGCCTTTCCAGAGGAAAACTATATCCCTCATTAATTGCTGTCCCCATCCCTGTCTGGGATGTTCTTGAAGAATTATTTGGGAAGACCTATTTTTTCTCATTCCTTGCTTATATCATCACCCTCTTCCTTGTGTCACTGTGAAGAAGAAAAGGAGAAAAAAAGAAATTTAGGTAGAAATATTACTGGTCTTCAGAAGCCTCTAGCTGAGAAGCCCAAGCTGAGAGCAGCCTGTGGGCCAAAGCCCATGTTCTGGCTGGGGATCTCCTGGTGGTCTGCTGAAGATTTTGTGTAGAGAGAAGTAAAGAAAGGCACTCTTCATGGGGCTGTTTGCTGCTTTCTGTCCACTATCAAGGAGATGAATTCAAAAGTCTCAAAAAACTTTAAATAGGTTTCATATTTACACAACTCAGTGCCCCAAACCTGTCTTCCACAAATCAGAATTTTAACGTGTTGAGTACCACCTGTCTCTAGACATTCATGTTCTTTTGGTTAATGATGCTGACGTTGGTACACTGTCAAATATATACATATATCTATGTCTGCGTGTGTCTGTGTGTATATATATGACTCTGTCATATACATGTGTTTAATATATACAGCTCACCACTGCACTCTGAGCTCTCTGAGAAGGGTGGGAAAAGGCAAAAACCTGAAGAGAACTGCTTTCTCTGCCTGGAATGGGGGCCTGCCCAAAGCTGGCAGCCTTCAACTGTGATCTGTCAGTATCAAATTCTTCACCAGCTTGCTTTCACGTAATTAAAGCACAAGTGGTGCTAGTTTTGATATTGAAAGAAAAAAAAAAAAAAAAAAAAAACTCATCTCTGTCTCCCAGGAAACTTCTAAATGAAGCAACCCGTCCTGCAAAGGCTTCCCCAGTGACAAACAGAGCGTGCCTAATGCTGAATCGAAACTAAAATATACAGATTGACAAGAAAGAGTATCTTGGGCTGGGAACAGGAATACAAAAACACAGAAAGCAAAGCACAGAGACCAGGCAAGGAAGGAGGAGAGCCAGGAGGCAAGTTAATTTAAGAGACATGAGCTGCTCCGGGCTGGATGTCTTCTTGCACAGCACTGGGACTCTGGAGCTAATGCTGGATTATAAAACAAGCTCTTGTGCTGGCTGCTGCCGAGGAAACTTCACTTACTACAGGAGCTGGGGAAGGGAACAATTTGCTGGAGCTGGAGCCCAAATCTGTGAGATATCTGTAACCAGGGAAAAAGCTAAAAGGTTTTCCAAATGGCAGGAAATGGCAAAGTAGAGCAACATATTGAGAAACCTTGGGTCTGCTGCCAGCCTTGGCCCTTGTAGATTTGTTGATTTATGCAAAGTTAAAGCGTGCCTGAGCTCTACTCACTGCAGTGTTATTGCCTGGCTTTATGCTAAAGAGCAGCAGTTGAGAGGACAAAGTTTTGTTTTTATGTAAAGATGGCTCATTCAAGCTTAGCTCAGAATAAATAAGAGCAATAAATGATTGTCTCAGAGCCCCATCTGTTAACCCAGGCAGAGGGAGTTTGGTGGCCAGCAATCCAGCTCTTAATGGCCCTGCTTGCAAAGCAGGGGCACATCCTGCCTTGGCAAACCACAACAGGCATTTCCACCTGGGTTTGTGAGAGAAGGCAGGACATATCCTCTGCTTTGAGATGTTTCTTCCAAGGCAGGAGGTGAGTAGATTTAAGAAGTGCAGAAAAAGTTATCTTCCCCACTGGTGTTACACTAAAGCCGCAAAAAAAATCTACTCTTTCTGAAGGCCATTGCTGGGCTGTCTTTTCTCACTGCCCTTATCTCTGCCTGTCCCTGTTGCCTGAATCTGAACAGCATCCACACCCTGTGAACCTCAACGTGTGGTCTAAAGGACAGTCCTTCCTGGTTGGGTAGGGAGCAGGGAAAAATCTGAGGACTAGAAATGAAATTGATTATTCTCCCATTTCCTGGCCACATTAGTATAAATTCTGTATTATCCTCTATTCATCCCAAAAGAACTAACATGACTCAGAGGACACACATTAAGGAGATTCACAACTGCACAGCAGGCACTGGTGGAAGTTACATTATGCTGAGGTTAAAAAAATATGAAGAAAACTTAAATTTGCCATTTTCTTCCTTGTTGCAGTTCTTCGGGAAGATAGATAATTTTACATAGACAAAAGAGAGGAAGAAAGCCTGGGAAAAGCAGCTGTTATCTTTGTACATATGTATGAAGCATGCATTCAAACCCCAGAGATTTTCTACAGGAGCAGCCAGCCCAGAGAGTACCCTGAGGTCCTATGAGGCCGACCATGAATGCAAAATTGATCATCCTCAGTACTGGAAACTGGCTACTTTACAATCTGGAGATGCTTTATGATGACCTTGCAGTGGGATTTATGCATCAGAAAATGGGCTCACTGATTAGTGGGAGAGCAGCCTGCTGGCCCCTGGGGATCTCTGGTCTTGCATCAGAGCACTGAGCAGTGGGAGAGGAGCATTAGCCCCCTTTCAGCCTACTGCTCCCGGCAGAAAGGAAAGATGATAGCTTGCCAATCCCCCGAGTCACCCTTAGCAATGGGCAAGCATCAAACAAAAAAAAAAAAAAAAAAAAAAAAAAAAAAAAAAAATTCATTTTCCCCTTCCCCCATTGCCCTTACTGCAGTGCAAGGCCTAATGAACCAGTTACTCTGTTTAGAGATAGGCTCTGGTCTATCTGTCTGGTCCAGACTGTGCTCTCACTGCAAGGCACTTCTGCTCCTCAGTTTTGTAGCTAGTTACTGCAACTCAAAAAGCTTCAGAGTAAAACATTTTATTCCAGTACCTTCCCAAAGCTGAGTCCTATTGCTGTGCCAAGCTTGCTCAAGTTCGTGACAAATGAACTACATAATCCTCTGCTCTGCTCATGGTGCTCTGCCTGTCACAGTTCTGCAGTTCTCAGGTAAAAATAATGCCTGTCCCAGGTCTCAGCAAATCCTATCTCCTCATGGGCTGCAAATAACCCATGAAACCTGCTTCTTCTGAGCAAACAGATGGGTAGCATCAAATTTAGTATCTCTGAATGGATGGGAGCTTCTGTTCCCTACATCTTATAATTTATCAGTTTACTCTGGAAACAAACATATATGAGGAGACAATGGATATCCCAATGCCTGATAGAGACAAGGTGACATGGGTTTGGGGCTGTTAGGTACAGAAAGTTCCTAAAAAGAACTTGCCAGAGTTATCTGGCATAACTCTAAAATATATGGTCAAGGTGTGGAGATGCTACATGTTGATACACCTACTCCAGTTTGAAATGTTATTCTTAGGCCCAAATAACAGCAGTGCTGTGCTCACTCTGAGTTCCTATCAGCCAGGAAAATCCAGCTAAGAAGGTGGATATATCTCTGCAAGGTTATCTTGTGTTGATCTTCATGCTGGACAGACCCTGTAAATGTCAATTTATGGGATCTGAGTTCCGTGTAACATGGTATTTGGTGCAAGCTGCGTGAGGCAGGAATCCAGCACCTCAAACAACTCTGGAAAATACATACTCAGTAGATGCTGAGGTATAGGCACCTGTACACAACTCTTTGTCATTTAGCCATGATTGTTTCATTTAATGATATGATGTGATTGGATTGTGAGCAGTTTGTATAATTACAGCACTCATTGTATCTCCATTGTTCAAAGAGCTTCCTTATGGGAGAGATTATTCTCCCATATTATTCTCCCATATTATTCATGTGAACAACATGATTTGTTCTTCTGTCACAGATCTTAATAATAATTAAAAAAAAGCTAAATATAGAGTGGCTGGTGGATCTTAACTTTTCAGTGTTGCTTGCTGTAGGGGAAGAAGCCATAAGTGGGAGACTCAGATTCACCATTTCAGTGCATTCAACACTGCAGTATATGATGCATTAAAGCAGGAGCAGGCTGCACTGGTGGAGAGGGGAAGTAACTCAGGTAATGAATGACTGTATTGGCAACCTGTTTGTGAAACAGGTGAGAAAGGGCAAAAATACATGCAGCTAGCTCTAGATAGCACAATTTAGCTGCAAATCCCTGGCATGTAGCATCTCTGCCTAGCTGTATAATATTGTCAGTGGCAAATTGTGTCTCTAAACCATCTCAGAAGGGAGCATCTGCCCACAAGAGCAAAGTATTTGTTTATATGCTTCCATGTCCTATCTATTGCCAGACTGGATAAGGACATCAGTTCATCAAAACCTCTCTAGCCTGCTCTAATGCACCAATTTTCAGTCCTATCACATTAAATTGTCAGCTATGTTTCCCATATCTAATATCTTTGGAGACAATTAGTTTCACTCACCATAAAATGTCATGTTAATTACAAACAGAATGAAATGTTATATGCATTTACTTCATCCACTTTGCACATCAGGCAGTGGGTTGCACTGGGCACAGTTCAGTAGTTTGCTTTAGAAAAGCATCTCTGATACTGCAGAGCTGTGAAAATTGGAAAAGCTTGTTGGAACATCGTTGGACTTTGATCCTCAACAGGGCAGACAGCAGATCTTATCATCTTTATTTCACTTTTTCTGAGTCTAAAACTCACTCTGGGAAGTGCTGTGTGAGAAGTTCTTGCCAGCTTTCTGGCAGCCTGTGCTTCAGACTAAGCTGGGAGTACCAAAACAGCAGACTCCAGAATGGCAGTCAGCACACTGTGTCCTTTGTGCCTGCAAGGTCACCTTCAGCTTTTTCCAGGGCTCCAGGGACTGACTCATTCGTATTCATAGCCTCACCTGGGAAATTTAGCCCACAGGAAACCTGCAGCCACAATTCATGGCCTGTAAACCTGGTGCATCACACATCCTGCTCCAACGTACATTCATTCACTCCCAGATCACATCCCAGGATCAGAGTTTAGACATGTCCATCTTGCCATGCTAGAAACAAATGCATTTGCCAGTATTTCCCTTTCTGGGGGAACTTTTCATTTAGAAGAAACCCTCACATTTTTGTTCATGATTTCATGCATATGATGGGAGGCAATCTGCTGCTGTTCCAGAAACCTCCACCTCCCCAGGCTGCCACACAGGCAGTGCTGTCAATCTGTAGTGAAAAATGATTAAACTGATAATTTACTTGCCTGACACCCTGTGGCCACAGAAGAGGCTTGTAACTTGTCCAGGTGAAATCTGAGGATGCAGAAGCAAAAGAGGTGAGGAGGAGAAGGCTAGATCAAGCTGTCTGATTCAGACTGTCTTTGAGAGTCACAGAGTACCTCTGGATCCCAATTATCAACATGACATCAAGCCATAATGTAGGAGATCCCCCTGTTTTAGTAACAGGTGACATCTTCAAACTAAACTAGTAACCAGGCTGGTGAACACACGTCATGTCATGGTGTAGTCACTGCACATGACCTCACCATGCCCAAAATGCGTACAAGGTCCTTGAATTTTCATGGTAAATCTTATCTGGTTTTGGTTCCTCTCCTGAGGCTCCTGAGCAATTCCTTGGTGAACAGCATGTCAGCACTACAGTTTGCTTGAGTGTCCTACTGTGAATAGTTGCCTTTTTGCTCCTGCCATTACCAGGCCTCTTCCAGTAACCTACAGAAGATGTGAATCAAACAATCCACAGCAGGTGTTTAACAGCACAGGAGAAAAATACCTTCCAGTAATGCTTTACTGATGTGTCAGAGACACAGGAGGAGAGAGACATCACTAAGTGCACTGTGCTTTTACTATCTTTGTGTCCAAGGGTCCAGGTGCCTACTGACTCACCTGCTTATTTTCTTCCTTCAGCCTTTGGACTCTCACCTGCTGCAAGACATTGCCAGGAGACAGAGCTGCCCAGGAAGTCTCTGTGACATCGACAGAGCCTGCCACGCTTCCTCTCCTCCACCCTTTCCTTCCCGGGCTGCCTTTTATGTGCTGCCTGCCAGCCTGTAGCACATGTGGCCCCTTACTGAAAAGAAGCACAGAAGTATTTTAAATTTAAACTGAGTTGACAGCATCAGTGCTTGGAAAGAGTCAGGTGGGGGGATGAGGAGGCCAAATGGAACTTCCCAGAGACTACTGTGCTGCCATGATGAATCACAGCCCCATCCCTTTCCATTGCTCTGGGCACAAACATTTATTCACTGTGCTGGCTGCTGAACCATGAGCATCAAAAGGATTAAATATTTCAGGTCTGGATTCATGTCCAGGATTGCTGCTGCTATTGCCATGACATCATTTGGGTCTCATTAGACAAGCAGTTTTTTAAAGCACTGCTGTCTACCTGCACAGGGTTTTCTACCAGTAACAGGGTCTATTAATGAGGCAACTGGTTAGGAAAGCCTTAAGGTCAAAATGATGACGAGCCAGCTCAGTTTATTGGTAGAAGTATCCAAGTCCTATGTACAAATGTCCCATGATAAGTCATGGCCAAATCACCACCCACTCAGCACACTGTTCTTGGAGGAAGAGTTAGGTCAAAGAAATATATTTATCCCATCAGTCCTCCAGGGCTTTGTTTAAATCAGAGGCAAGAGACACTGCCTGTGCAGTAGGCAGCATCCACTTCTCCCCAGCTGCAAGCCTACTTAACATTTATCTAAATAAATAAGAGCATAATCAGCTTCCCTCAGAACTCCCAGCTCTGCTGACTCCTTGGTAGGGCTGTCAGGCACCACTGGAGCAGTACAGCCATCCACAGCATCCTGGAGGAGGGCTCTGCTCTTAGGAGAGGTGATGGCCCAACCTGGACAGTGGCACACGGGCCCCAGGCAGGGCCTCCTCGCCGTGGAAAGTCTGGTGCAGCTGGAAAAGAGAAAAGGTCTCCATCCCAGCCCGCAGGGGGAATGCTCCCTTCTTGCTTTCCTTTCAAGTGGTCCCTGGTGACCCTGTTCGCTCTGATGGACTGAAATTGTGCTCTCTGGAGAAGCTGCTCTGGGGTGGCCTCTCCAAGGGGCAGCAACAGAAAACGCAGCCATGCAAGCTCAGTGTTGGGGGAAAACCCCATCTCCCAGGCTTCTTCTGCTTGCTCTGAGAGGCAGGCACTGCACAGGAGCAGGGGCTGAATGGAGCCTGAGCTTTGGAGGGCTTGGCAAGCAGTGCTAAGGGCCAGGGCTCTGCACAGTGGGGCAGAGCTCAGGGCTGGCTGGGTCTCCTTGTGCAGCCGAGCTCACCCCAAATCATGGAGAAGTGCAGAAGGGATAAGGGTACAGCTGTCCAGCACCCCTGGGGCCTGCTGCCACTTCCATGGGGAGCCCTGTGAGCTGCCCTTCCCAGGAAAGGTGAGTGGAGCTGGGTGGGCCAGAGGGTGTGAACGTGGCCAGAGACAGAATGCTTTTGGGTTCCAGATAGGGAAGATGTAGCAGGAAATCTCTTGGGAAAGCTGCATCTCTAGCCTAAGATTCTGCATCCATATTCTCCTTAAAATATTTACATTTCTTCATTTCTGCAACATATAGGCACAGGACTGGTAAAGCAGATTACAACAGAATGAGGCTTTTGTTTACATATTATAGAATCACTTTCTCTTTCTAAATGCAGTTGGGAGGCAACCTCCTTTACCACATAATAGATTATTTCATAATGCTGAAGTTTAAACAAAATATTTTTCCCTAGAACAGGAAAGAAACTGGGATCTACCAAGTACACAAGAAATAAAAAACCCACTCAAGAATAAAGTATGTCATTTTTCTTCACACGTCTGAGATGTGGTATCAGCAATTGGAAGTGGCACTGTTCAGCATAAAGGCAAAGGCAGGAAAATGTGACAAGTCACATAGAAGGAATTGTTAGCTGATGTAGCTAGTTTACACTGAAAAAATGTGTAGAGCACAACCTTCTTAAATTTGTGCAGTTTCAGTTTCTTTAAAAAAAGAAACAAAACAGCCCACCCTGTTGGGCACGTTGTTTCCTTTCAGTCTGGTTTGTGGTTTGGGGTTTTCTTTCTCTGTTTTAAATATTTTCCATGTAGGCTGGCAGTGGAAAAACCCACTTTGCTCACCCCCTTTCTCAGCAGCCAGCTCCCGCACAAGCCAGCACAGCCCCCAGCTCTCCCAGCTTGTACCAGGCTGGTTTTGCAGCAGTGACTGCCAGTGGAGGAAGCAGGAAGCCTTTGGATGCAGACAGCATCCTCAGAGGTGCAGACCATGTCATGCAGGTGCAGGTTTGCAGATCCAGTAGTGCCTTTGATGACATGCACACAGCGGCTGGCACTTGGCTCAGGCTGGAAAAGCTCAGCTCTTGCTCCATGGTGACAAGTAAACTGCTCTCAGTCAGACAGAACATTGTGGTGGTGGCTTCCAGTCTGTCCCTTAGTTTGTCCATTGCAAAGCAGGCTTGTGAGACAGATGTGTGTGGGTGATGAAGATCTGGAGGCTGTCTGTAGCTGCCTCAAAGGGGCCCACACTGCAAACTCAGGAGAACGGCAGTGCAGAAGCTCTCACTGCCATGAGTTAATTAACAGGACACAGCAGACTTGTCCCTTGTGTGATGCTTGGGAAGCTGAACAGAGCCCAGCATCTTGCTTCCATGGGATCAGCAGAGCACAGCTAGATGCCAGCCCCCAGAGGACAGGTGTTTGTGAACAAGGAAGGAAGTAGCTAAACACCATCCTTGAGCCCTTCAGGGAGGGAAGGAGTGCATTGGAGCAGTGGCAGTGATGGCAAGGGCAGCAAGGCTGGGCTGCTCCATGCAGAAGCTGCTGGGGAGCGGTTCCTTGGCCACAAGTGGCTCCATGCTCCAGAGCAGGGTGAAGTGCCTGGAGGTACCTGCCTGAATCATGCTGCCTGTACCCCAAGAAATGCCTTCCCAAGGCAGCCCCAGGAGAACAGATTCCTGGTGTTTATCAGCTTCTTGGAGCACAGCTCAAAAGCACCACAGGCTCCCTCCTCTTGGCAGGGATAAAGAAAGCAAAAATAAACCAGCTGGAAGAGATACAGGCAGTCCTGGTGACTGGAGCAAGTGCCCAGGTTTGTTCAGAGCACCCACAGCAACAGGAGGCAAGACTGGAGCAGGAACGGCAGTGGGGAACAAATAAAGGCTCTGCTGGGACAAGGGCTGTCCCTGTGCTCAGGGTGGTCCTGCCCACTCTCTGGGGGCTGCCATAGGAGCAGAGCAAGGAGCAGCTCTTCCCAGGCAGGATGGTGCTGCTGCCCACTCTTTAATGACAAATAATACAGAAAAATCTACTGGGTTTATTACCAAAAAACATCTGCTCACTGTCAACACAAACTGAAGCACTGAGAGAAGGGATGAGCTAGGCAGGGGATATGGAAAGTCTTCAGCAGCCTTGTTATCTGATCATCTCGGTGATCACTGCATCCCTCATTTTTCCTCAGCATGGCTACGGCTCTCCCAGTGACATGACCATGAAGCTGCTTGGAAGGGAGTGAGCTGAGCAACCGTCCCTGCCTCTTTGATCCCAAAAATGGGGAAAGTTGGGCTTTGTGCTCTTTAACCTCGTATTAGAAGGCTTAGTTAGGTGTCTGTTGTAGACTCTTTGCAGGATATACTCATCTGGTATGCTTAGAAAGGCAATGGTATGTTTGCAGGAAATACACTTTTCCTCTCCCTCCACCCCTTTTTTTAATGATCTCATTCCCAGAGTAAGGAATGGCAGGTGGTTTCACACCACATATGGCCAACTCATAATGTGCATATCCACAGAACGAATATCCTGCCATCAGCAATGTGCTTTCTTTGGATCACATTTGGAAGGTGATATAATCCTGGATGAATTGTTGCAGGGAGACACACAACAGTTTATCTGCCACTCTCCTCCTCTGGTGTCACAGTGGTTATGTTCAGCACTGGGCTCCTGTTTGTGTGGGGTTTGTGCTCAGCATCACTGTGTGCTGAGATTTCTCCCACTCACTGTCAGCTGGCCAACACCTGGTTTCTGTGTGAGAGCCCAGGGCAGGTGAGGAGAGCTGTGCAGTGCTCCTCAAGGGGGAAAAAAATGGTAAAAAGCCTCTATAAGAACTCACCCCTCCACAAGCTGGTGGTAGAAGCAATGGTTAACATTTCTTCAAGTTCCAGTAAAACAGGAGTGCAGTGTAAACACGTGATTGCTAATACAAGAATTGTTAAAATAAATGTATATGTGGGAGATGTTTTAAATAAAGAATATTTGTGGGAGAGAAGGAAGGGGGTAGACAGCTGTGTCATCCTCACAGCCCTCCCAGCACAGCAGCAGGGGAAGGTGACTATCAGAAAACATATGTGTGTTGTGATAATCTCCACTGACATCATACCCACACCCTGTGCCTGTTTGGAAGACACTGGGATTTACTGGAGGGCTTTTGGTGGCATCAGGCCACCTCCTAACTCACAGGGAGACAACCAAGTGCATCTTGTGCCACCAGAACTGACTGACAGCAGGCATGGAGCTCTACTTCTTTCCCCTCTGTGGCACCGGGGTTTGGTGCTGCTCTCCCATGGCACAGTGCTCTGGTTTTGATGGTTTGTTGGGACATCAGTCAGGGGACTTTGTCCAGTCTGCATGGTAATTTTTGTTTGACTTGAGCAGTCTTGCTGGGAGACAAATTTCTTGCTAGCAGCGCTGTCTGTATCTCTGAAACATATGAGCTTTCTCAGCACCTCCCAGGGCAGTTCCCAGGGAAGAAGCAGAGAAACAGAGCTAACTTAATTATCTATCAACTAACAGTGAATAAACACATCTCACAGTGAGCAAACAGCATCTCCAGGCCCTTCTGTCTCCTTTGCCTACAAATTGTAGAGGAAAGAGAGAAGCCAAATGGCCCATCGTTCAGTTTCCTGGTCTGGGAAAGATCAAATCTATTCTTATTTGATGTTGTCACAACATTTCTATGTAGGTGAAGCAATATTTGTGGTGGCATTTTTGGATTTGCAGAAAATGTTTGGAAATTGCAGGGGTTTGTTTCAATGAAAAATTGTAAATTATTTGAGGGTGTGTCAATGGATCAGAGGCCTCTTTTTTTTTTGTTTACTTATGGAGAACAAAGAGGAAGGATGTGTGTATGGGCTAAGTGGAGAGCTACTGTAACTCAGCATGGGAAAGGGAATCTGACACATGTCCACAAAGCCAAGCAGATGGAAATGCAGTTTATACAAAACCTGTGTGCAGAAGGTAGGGAACAATCTGGGGAAGGGAGGGGAAGGTCCAGAAGCAGGATAACTGATAATGTGTGTTTAGTGCCATGTAGATTTACAGTACTTTATGAGCCCTAATGAAGGCTCACAAAGGTTCTCCCAAATGACAGCTACAAATGCTGTCCTGCAGAAGAGATGTCTTCTTCTGCCTGAAATAACCCTATGCCATAAAACTGCACATTTATACAGAACAAACAAAACAGGGAAATGCAACCCCAGCCAGCAGGAAATCCTCAGATGCATGAAGGGAAATAGGCTGTGCTAGTGAGATGATTCCTTCATTATGTCACCTAATTCAAGGCAAAATATAACCCCAAGGTTATTCTACAGAGAAAGGCAAGTAACCTTCTTTTGATAAACACTGTTGGTGTGGGCAAAGAGACACAGGATGGCACAAACAGAAATATGTGCTTGGTTTTCATTTTGACTGTTTCATAAACCATAGAGTAACTTCCCTTCATTTCTCCTTTTGAAGGCCAGACTGGATGGGGCTCTGGGCAGCCTGGTCTGTTGAAGGCCTCCCAGCCCATGGCAGGGGGCTTGGAACTAGATGATCTTCAAAGTCCCCTCCCCACCCAAACTATTTTATGATTCTATGATGATGATTCTATGATTCTTTTCCCTATTACAGTTTTGGGCAGGGTACACCTTACCTAGCATGGCTATCAAGTGCAGTGGGTCACCAGTGGATTGGAAAAGCCCTTGGGGAACTTCCCTCTCCTCCTTTGACTTGTTTTTGGCAGCAGGGGCTCTGCCTGCCCTCTGGGAGCATTGCTGTCACCCGGGGCAGGCAGAGCCCTCGTTCTCTCTGCCTCCACTTGCCTCTCTCCTGCCCCTGATTACCATTGCATGGCTGTGGAGGGTGGCTGAAGCCCCAGTGCACAGTCTGGACTTTCTCAAACCACTTGATTACAACAGGGTAGACAGAGGCCCCTTGCTCCTTCTGGCTGTGCAGGTGTGTGCTTTCTCTCTGAGCCATCCTGCTCTGGTGCTTCTCCCTTAGCTCTTGGCTCACAGGCAGGTTAGCCTTTCCTCCTGGTTTGTCTTCTCCAGCTAGTCTCCATTGCAGACTCAGTGAGTTGTCACACTCTCCTGTTTATTCCCTTTTGCATGTGGAAAACCATTTTTTCAGTGGATCTCACCGTCTGTCAGGTATTGCTGCCAATTCCTGGGTGGCTACACGGACAGCACGTGATGGAAGCATTTCCTGGACAGTAATCCAAGCACTGAAGAACAGTTCTTCAGGCAAAAATGTCCAGGAGCACAATGATCAGAGAAAAATATTGCAAGTTTATTCTCACACTTTTTCTCTGCAGATTTTACTCATATCCAGCTGTTGCCCACCTTCTAGCACTGTCAAAAATAATGTAGCTCAGTGTCATCCCTGAAACATGGTTAACTTGTTATTGTCCTGACACCACACTTCCAGGGAGAGGTAATATCTGGTTTTCCTATAAATAACTGAGACTTCAACAAGTCTCAGGTGCTCCAGGCAACATTTCTCAAATACTGGCACAGATATTCAAGAGTCACAGGTGCTCTCTTCCCATTGCAAGTTAGGAAAACAGATCCAGAGAGAAGGATTTTCATGCTTCTCCAGTTGAGCTTCCAGATCAGATGACGTGTGAACAGCTATTCCCAAATCAGGGAAGGCACTGTGTATTTGAGCTAAAGCAGATCCATCTGAGGGGACACTGGCAGGCTGCCATGCATGATGTGCAAGAAAATATTGAGGGAGTTGGGCTGCTGTAGCCTCAGGATGTTTCTCACTGCTGACTGTAGCTAACTCATACAGCGAGACAGAGCCAGCCTCCTCTCCGGGTCGGAAGAAAAGAAACAAGGAAGACAAATTGCAAAAAAGGGAAATTTTGATTGCATATGAGGAAAAATATTCCTCCCTCTATCATAGTATCATAGAATAGTTTGGATAGGAAGGGACCCTTAAAGGTCATCTAGTCCAACCACCCTGCCATGAGCAGGGACATTTGCAACTAGGTCAGGTTGCTCAGAGTCCCATCCAACCTGGCCTTGAATGTTCCCAAGGATGTGGCATCTCTCTGGGCAACCTGTGACAGTGTTTCACCACCTTCATTGTTAAAAAAAAGATCTCCCTATATCTGACCTAAACTTAGTCTCGCTTAGTTTAAAACCATTACCTCTTGTAGACACCCTGCAAAAAGTCTGTCCTCATCTTTGAGAGTCCCATGTGGGTACTGAAAGGCTGCAATAAAGTCTCCCTGGAGCCTTCTCTTCTCCAGGATGAACAACCCCAGCTCTCTCAGCTTGTTTTTACAGGAGAGGTGCTCCAGTCCTTGAATCACCATCATGACCCTACTTTGTCCACCCTCCAACCATCCTACGTCTTTCCTGCTTTGGACACAGCACTCCAGCTGGGGTCCCATGAGGTTTCACAAGCTCTTTGGCAGCAACACCAGCCACAGAGACATGTGTTAATAGACTGGGTCCATCTGCTTTTTCCAGTGTCACTGCCCACAACTGGAAGGAGAGAGGAAAAAATAACCTGTGTTCCAGATTCCCTTCCTGACCATCCCAAAGGCCCAAAGTCTCTTTTGACTGCCCTGTAAAAGTGCTGGAACGCACTGGAACGGGTGCCCCAGGAGCCTGCAGTATTTCCACCCTTGGAGAGAGTCACAGCTGAGCTGGACACAGCCCTGGTGGCCTGATCTAACTGTGAAGACAGCTTGCCTTCAGGGGGAAGGTCAGCTCAGATGACCTTTCTAAGTCCCCACCAACAAAAAGCATCCTGTGACATCTACTAGGGCAGAGAAAGACAATGGAGAGCTTGGACTGGAGTGTAGGGAGTGACTATGATGGCAAGAACTTCATCTCCTGATTCTATTCTAACCGCTCACTCAGGAATACATTATCAATATTATGGTCTCAGTTCCCCAGCAAAATAAACTCAAAAGCAAACAAGTTTTAAAAATTACCCTTGGGACACACTAACACTGGACATCAAGACACCCTTTCTTGATCTTCACATGGACACACACTGGATCTTTACATTCCAGTGACAAAGACGAAATCTGAAAATATCCTAAAGAGACAACTCTAATTACCTCCCTTCACTAGGCAGCAATGTGCTGTTTATAGAAAATCTTAAAATTAAATTTATTGAAGAGGAGAGGAGGAGACGAGAATTTGTCAAATGTGGTGACGACCAACGACCTATGGTGCTATGTAAAATGATCCTTTCTCAAATTCTTGTTGTGAATCAGCTACTAGGTGAGAGAAAAGTGAAGTGGCTCCCTTTTGGATAAATCATGTGCAGCACCTTACCCTCAGGTCACCTCTAAGGGGACTGACAGGAGAAGAGAAAAGGATCTTGGCCAGGATCTTTCTGCAGGAAGCCAAAAGCTCAGTATTACTTATGAAACATATTTTTGACTTTCTGAGGAAACATTTCCCAGCCAGATGCTTTTCATTTTTTCAGCACAATTAAAGGAAAAGGAAGAGGTAGGCTAGGTTTGATCAAAATAGACAGCAGTTGGTGGAGAAGGAGAGTGGGAAAGGTTGTCAACTGGAGCAAAGAGGACAGAACAGCCCACTGTGCATGGGCACAGCTGGAAAGGACCATGGCTCCACAGCCTTTCTGTCCAAGGCTGGAGCCACTTCACCTTTTCATGTGGAAGAGGACAGGTTACAATAACTCTCACAAGAAGGGAAAAATAATTCCTAAGCCCCAGGGAGGAAAGAGATCAATATTAAAGTGAAGGCAGTTATTCCCTATAACAGAATTAACTGTTTCCAGGATCTTGTTTTACAGCTACACCATCCAACTTCTGTGTGGCAGGGGAGGTGTTGTATCTCTAATATAGTATATATTCTTGATTGTAATTTTCTCTGCAGGTATTCAAGATACTCCATGCAAGCATAGGAAACAGGAGGTCTTGACCTAAATAACTTCCTGTCTAACTGCAGAAAGTAGAAGGTATATCAAATAATTTGGTGGACATGATGTAGCTAGGCAGTACTGCATCTAGGCACAGAAGTCAGGTGTATGGAGTGATAGCAGAAATCTATACACCCTGAAATAGTTGACCCTTCTTCAGGCGTCCTAAGTACAGCTTCTGTGACAGAGAATGTGCCCTTGTGCCCAGAAACACACCAGGTTACACAAGGTTGTTAAAGACTCCCGCACCGGCCACAAGAGATCACAGCAAACCTCCCCACTTCATTGGAAAAAGCACTTTTGATCAGAAAGCATGTACCCCAGGGTGCTGGGAGAAACCCAGCAGAAATTTATAAATGTTGTTAAAATTTGTCTTTGTTGTTCATTCTTAAGAGTGACAGAAGTGGCATAACTCAGTGTAGGTCTGCTTGTCTTATGCAACTAAGGTAACTATGAAAATCCTTCTGACTTGCAGTAACAGGCAGCAAGTTCCCATTTCTGAGTTCTCATTCCTTGTTCCCTACCCAGTAGGTCTCAGTGGGGCTGGCAGCCTCCAAGCTTGCAGAGACAAGCACGTGGCAACCTGGGTTCAGTGTGACAAGGGACATGTAGGAGAAATATCCTCATGTTCTTAGTATTGCCTTGTTAATGGGTGACCCAACACGGCCCTGCTTTGTGCACTGCTATTTGTTTAAATCCCCGCTGTGTAACACACAGGTACAGCTTCTTCTGCTAAGGGCCCCAACAGCTACCAAGGGCTGCTACTGCCTGTGATGGTCCCCCAGACAATTTCTCACCACAACAACTGTTATAATCTTTTGCTCTGAGAGGAAATACACCCCAGCTTTTCCAAGAAAGTACAAACCATAGCATCCCAGCACAAAGAAACCATTCTGGCAAAGGGCAGATGTGAGGAGTTCTTTTTATTCAGTACCATTCTATGAAATTATTTCTAAATGAAGCCTTTCACTCTGAGTCAAAGAATAAACACAAATATTAGCTGAGTTGGTCTTGATGAGTTTCCTTGTACCTTGGGGTTTGTCATTATCGTGGCTGAAAAGAGGGAGAGGGAGAGAAAGGGAAAATTTGCCATTCTTGCTCCTGTTGTTCAGAGAAAAAAAACCTAAATAAATCAATGAATAGTTCCTTTGCAAGCAGTATGTATCAAAAGCAACAAAGACTGGCTATTAAAGAATGTCCTTTGTTACAACTTGAGTAGAAATGTCACATCACAGAAAATACTTAAACCATTTCATATAGGAGTGAGGAGAGATTTTCTATTTGAAAAAAGAGGCAAGGAAGCAAAGGAAAAAAGAGGCAAGGACTTCAAAATGTTCTTTTCTGGCTTACCAGACTGACTGCATTTTTATGGAGATTAGTATAAACCACAGATACCCCCAGCATCTCCTCACTCCTGCTCTGACATCTCATACATTCCGCATTTTCACACCAGCATCTGCTGAAGGCAGGTTTTATTTCCAGTTCTCCACTTCCAACAAAGCCAACAAAAAATGTTTTTTTGTAATGGTTTGAGTAGCAGAAAGCTAAAAAGTCTCCTGAAGTCTTCAACAACACACTGGCACTTCGGGGGCTGTGCCATCACCTCCCGCTCACCGTGATGGCAGTGGGAGATGGATGCAGCTCCCAAAACAACCAGCTGCCTCTGGCTTTCCTGACACCTGATGTCAGCTCTGTGCTGGTGTGAACCACTTCATGGCACAAGTGAACATCACAGTGCAGTCCTGTGCCACGCTGAGGTGAGCACTGGCATGCAGACCCCCTGCCAAGGCAGGGCCGATCTGTGTGGATTTTAAAATCAAGCTCCTCCAGTCCTGCGTTACATGGTGGCTGCTAGCACAGCCCTGCCCAAAACCCTTCCTGCTAGCAAGGCTGAGGGCGGGAGCACACCTCATCCTGCTCCAGACCACGTCCCAACACACCTGGAGGAGAAGAGCGGGGGCTGTTGTGGGCAGTTCTGCAGGCAGCTGAGTGCCCTGGGTGGGCACTGAGACACATTCCTGGTGTCTGCGGCTCCCTGCTCTCCCCCTGCAGAAACCTGCCCGTGCCACCTCAAACCCTGGCCTTCTCTGGGAAGCACTACAGGGTGGAGGAGTCAGCAGAAGGAAAGCACTGCTCTTCCTCCTGCATATGATCCTGCATCCCAGCGGTGCCCTTTGCCTTCCATGCAGCAGCAAGCAGGTCTTTGTCAGCCTTGGGTGCATCCTTCCAGGAACGCTTCCAGGGGAAGATGACCTATCATTCTGGACATTTTTGGAGGAAAAGAGATAAGGGTCTTATCTCTTTTTTTTTTTTTTTTTTTTAGGAAATCAGAACAGTTTTTTTTCAGAGAGGGCTAGATCTCATGACCCCTGTCTCTAATGACTGTACTCCAGGACTGTCCTGTGCCTCTGTGATTTATGACAAATCTGTGGGGCTGAATTAATATTTCTGAGCCTTTGAAAAATTCAGCTACAAATCAGAAGAGCACTTTTGGCCTTAATTAGGATAAGGCTGTTTTCTGCTGTGATGTAGAGTAATAGAAGAGCAGGATTAAAAGTGGTTAGAAGGATAGGGAAACTTTCATAGGAAGACAGATTGAAAAGAGAGAACCTGTCTAGCTTGCAGAGAAAACGAGTAAGGACATGCTACATAAAATATGAACAGGCCAGAAACAGTAAATCCTTAATGCTTTCTTCTAGAAGAAAAATAAGATGTTCAGTGAAGCTGATACTCAGTAAATGCAAAATCCAGGGAAAAAATGTTATTTTCACACAGCACACAGTCAGCTTGTGAGACTCAGGATTTAATCCAGGAGCTCAGCAGAACACAAGGAGGGAATGTGTGTTGTACAGAAGAGGATACTCTCAAGTACTATGGCAGAGGTTGAATTTTCAGCTGGAAAACTACAAGAAAGTTTTCTGTTCTGTACCAGGATATCAGATATCACTAATAGAGAGCAAAGGCAGAAGATTCATCTGGGCCATTTATTTTACAATAGCTTGCTGCAGGTTGTATGTGCTGATCCCTGAAGCACTGCTGAGAGCCAGAGGCAGCCAGAGCTATGCCACCAGGGCCACAGTCCCCTGTGGAGTCCACACATTCATTTCTGGGAATGATAGCACAGCTGTGGAGCATCATCATGGAGCACACAGCATGGATTTCAGCAGTTCCCAACATAAGCCCATGCCCCAAGGCAGGTGAGAGATGAGTGGAACGTGCAAAGCCAAGAGAGACCTGAATAATACAGGCATGACCTCTGATCCAGCAATATTAAAATGAAGCATGTTTTAGAATCTCTAAATTTATGCCATTGCCCAGTTTGACTTCCATAAGAAGGTCACAGACTTTTACTCATTTATGACTGTAGTGAGGGCAACAACTCCTGCTTAAGTAAAAGATAAGTTTTAGAAAAGCAACCAGACTTCTGAATAATTGAATTAAAACCCCTTTTCTCCTGTCAGTTTATGGTTAATTTTCCATGTTGTTTCCATATATATTTCTGTGAGCCAGAATAGTCTTTGCTGTAAGTGAACAAAACTCTCATTATTTTATGTTGGTGGCAACAACATATCTTGCACCTCAGTGAAAACACACACTGCAGTACAGACTCAGTCACAAGATGATGTTATTTCTTGGTACTAATACAGAATCTTATATATTAGAAGCACTGTGGCTAATATTAGCTAATGATAAGGTAATTAAGCCAAATTTAGATGCCAATATAATTTCATTTTTGTTTCTAAAAGCATTTAAGCTTTATACAAGCTATGCCGCTCAATTAGCTGTATCTCGTTAAATACTGCAGTCTGCTACTCAGTGTCTCAGACAGAAAAAAACAACATTATTAACCACTGATGGTATTTGATACAAATAATAGCTTTAGAGGTTGTCTGTCTTTGTCAGTGATGACAACCAGCAATTCCTTCTCCACATTAATTTTAATGATGACTTCTAATATGAAGACCAGACATAGTGATGAAAGTTCTCACTTGCACAGAACGGGGAGAACCAGGATGGCCTTGTGGGCTTTTTCCTTGTCTCTTAGGGGCTAGATAGGGGTATTTTGTAATGCAATCTGATCATCATGTCTTGTCTTTTGTCAGTTATGCAACATGTCCCAGTGAGACAAGGGAATTTTGGCATTTTGAGGGCTGAACTTTCTCAGACAGTCCTCTCCCTCTACAAGAGCTACTTAATACTGATAATCTAACATCAGACTTTGACAGGTCAGATGGCCCTACTCTCCTCAACCACTGCTCTACCTTGCAGCATACTTGTCTGCACAGGGCTTGGTCACCCACCCCATAAAAATCAATGTAAACCATCTCGTCTTTAGTCTTGTCACCTTTATACCACACTGGGACTCCCTCTGATTTTATACTGAGCCATGCAGCTGTGGTCACTGGGGTTAACAGCACCAAGAGCAATCACAAGCATATGGTAGAGCAGGTACAGCTGTGACCTTCTGAGTTACTCTGCTTTTCACTGCAAGTTCAGCACCTCTTTTCTCCCCCAGCTCTGCCCAAAGGTTTTAGGGAGCATTGATGGCTTTGTAGAGCCCCCTGTGCACTCTGCCAGCGGTGAGTGCACCGCAGGCTCAGTGAGAGCAGCAGCACTGGGATGCACTGAGGGTGACTCCTCACCTGGGGGGACTCATCAGGTACCTCCTGAATGAGCCACTGCCCCACAGGAGTGCTTATGCTGTACCTTGCTGCAAAGTTTGGTTCTTCCCATTTATGTGAGGTTCATGTCACCTCTGGGAAAGATGAAACAGACTCTTTTATGGGAGAGTTTCCATATCCTTTCTCATACTGAAATTCTCAGTCACTGGGAGGGGCCGTCAGATTTCTCTGCACTTCAGCTCAGGAGAAAACAGCTCTGGGCCCTGAGCCATATTGGCACAGTTTTGCAGCTACAGCTTTCAGAGCATCCACACCTGCCGCTGTGTTACCAGCTTGTCACTGCTGGACTGCAATCCCAAGTGCTTGGTGACGTGGAAGTGGGAGAAGGAGCAGCAGGCATTGCATGAGTTGGAGGAGGGAGCAAGCTGGAGAAGGCCATCAGCTGTGACAGGTTGCCTTGCCTGATCTTACCCAGAGCAGTGATCTCACCTTTCCATCTAGCTCAGCCACTCTACCTTTGGAGGCAGGGAAATTGATATTTCTGCTGGTTTTGTCTGTCCTACCAAAGTTTCCTTTCATGCATGGAAATGTGAGATAGGTTTCTGTCCAGCACTTATGGACAATTGTCCAAGACATGTCCCCAGAGAGTCCTTACCATAAACAAAGCCATTCAGGGATGACTATCCTTTGAAGGTATTGCATCCAGTTAGCAGAAGCACTTTGGTGATGCCGTTCCAGTACAGCACATTTAATTTCTTCTGGTATTCAGATCAGTTACGGGACAACCCAAACAGGTCTTTCTGTACCCCTACATTGTCACTGCTCATGAGGAAATAATCCAAACTCTGAAACATAAAAGCCTGCTGTGTCACCCAGCACTGGTGAATAGCGTGGAGCAGATCCAACACCTTGGTCATGCAGCATCCATCAAGATGACAGAAACCAGGTTTCATGCCCTACACTAATTATTTTTGCACAGTTGGACGTGTCATCCCTAGGATAATATATTCCCTGTATCTAGATAGTCTTTTATGTACACACAAGCTCAGTGAAGTCCTTTCAAAAAAATTTGGAATGCATTATTAATAACAAAAACGCTTATGATCTATGGAACAGGGTGCATGCTTGCATTCCTGCCCAAACTCCAGGAAGAGTATTATTAGCCTTATCTAAATAGAGCTCTTCTTTTTTCTCTGTACTCTTTCTGAAACGCAATCTGCCTCACAAAAAAGGCAGCAATTATCCCCATTTTTTGATTCTTTTTGATTCAGTTCTCTGGTGCTCATGTGCATTCCTATAACACATCTGATGTTGATGGAGGTCTTTGGGTGCAATCACATGGAATTCACTGCTCGGAAACCTGGCAGTGCCTCTGTTAATTTGTTATGCTACAGATGTACACATTGCTCTACTCAGTGTAACCTAATGATAATGAGTTTGCCACATAGGTATGATTTAATACTGTGATAAACACCTTGATTATGGTGTGACAGAGGTCTAGATCTGCTTTTCAAAACACTTTATTTCATAAATTATCTATTTACTTTCTTGCCACTATGTGAAAAAAGGCTGTTTATTTTCCTGATGTATTACTGAAGAATTATTGCTTTGATAATAAAAGAATAGAATGTGGGAACCAGGGCACCATTTCCAAAACCAGAACTGAAGGGGTGATCTGAGAACCACAAACCAGCATTTCCGTTATTTATCCTGTTAGATATAAATGGTACAAAAAGGAGGAACAACCACGGTTTTTGCAGAGGAAAAACTTGCCTTGGGAACTGCTAAAATCCATCGTCACCCCTGGAGCTGTTCAAAGCTCGTCTGGACCCAGGCAGTCCAAGTACCCTGGTCCAAGCTGGCTCTGCTTCCAGTGGGCAATTGGATAGACAATCTACACACGTCTCTTTGACCTAAATAATTCTCTGATTCTATATTCTCTCAATTATGAGAAAAATGCACGAATGCCATATAATAATTAAACTTCAAAATTCATTGCCAGTGGACATCATTCTGATCAAAAGCAGAAATTATTTAAAAGATAAAAGCCATTTCCATTGTGGAAATACCAATAGCAATTAAATACCAATGGCAATTAAATGTAATAATTTGTGTTCAACCTCTGGCACTGGAAGTCCCTGCAGTTTAAATTACATGAAGCTAAAAGCTGCTGTCTCAGACAGCTCAGTCTTGTGAGCTTGGGCTTCTCCTGCACACACTTCCTCTGAATTCCTGCTAAAGTTGCTGGAAGGGTGGCAGCATTAAGTGGGCTTTTATCCTGACTAGTGTAGCTGCTTTTATGTGCAGAAGTGATGAAAGTGAATGGTGCACAAAGTGGTGCAGGGGTGGTAAAAAAGGCAGCAGCAATACCAGTGTGAGGCAAGGCTTTTCGAAACTAATCGTCTTCAATTAGCCTTTCACCTTTGAATAAAGACAGACTGTTACTGCCAAAAAATGCCTCTTGAATATTCATTTAAATTAACTTCCCTTGGCCTGGTTTTGTCCTGATGGGATTTGCTTTCTCTGAGCACTGACACAGGATGGTTGCTCTGGCATGGAGGGCTGTGAATGGGACTGTCAGAGCTGTGTGCCCAGTTGTCTGTGAACGAGAAGCTTTCGACTTAGTCACAAAACATCGATGTCAGAAGCAACACACTGGAGCAGCGTGGGCTTTTTTGAGCAGCCTCAGTAAAACAACTTGATTTCCAGGGAGTTGTTACTGGCCCAAGGCGATTTTAAAAGAGAAAGCTGGGAATACTGTTTGGCTACAAAACCAAACAAAATTTAAAAATACATGAATCTACACAGTCAAGGGAGAGAAGATGAAACAACCCAAGTAAGTCTTACTCATTACAAATCATTTGCCTATATTTTCCCCACTGCGTTGAACTGTACCTTTCTCATAATCCACCACACATCTTGGAAAGCAAGAGGTTGTGTATTGACCGAAACTTGCAGTCTCACACTTTCCTATTTCATATATTCACTTCTTCCCGGTCTTCTTGAACATCCCTGCAGAAAACCTGTGAGCTGGCCCATGGGTCAGAAGTGCTGACTGACATGGAGAGATGTTCCCAGAGCCAAGACATGCAAAGTAACTGGAATAGCATTGGAAACCCTGTGTTTTGAATGCAGCCTCGACATTTTTCCTTCCTTACACGATTCTGCCTACGGTGTCAGGCTGCTTCGTTACAAGTAAATCAGAATCATAAGGCCCCATACATCTTTTCTTAAAATACAAACCTTAAAGAGCTTGTGCGGTGGGTTGACCCCAGCTGATGCCAGGCTCTCACCACAACTGCTCTATCATTCCCCTCCTCAGCTGCACAGGGAAGAGAAAATACAACAAAAGGCTTGTGGGTCAAGATAAGGACAGGGAGAGATCACTCACCAGCTACCACCACAGGCAAAACTGACTCAACTTGGGGAAATTAATTTAATTTATTACCAATTAAATCAGAGAGGGGTAATGAGAAATTAAAAACAAATCTTAAAACACCTTGGCCCCACCCTTCCCTTCTTCCTGAGATTAACTTTATTCCTGACTCTCTCTCCCTTCCCCACAACTCCCTCTTTTCCTGCACCCCTCACCAGCAGCACAGGAGGACATGGAATGGGGGCTGTGGTCAGTTCATCTCCCACTGTTTCGGCAGCTCCTTCCTCCTCAGGGATAGGACTCCTCACACTCTTCCCCTGCTCCAATGTGGAGTCTCTCCCATGGGAGACAGTCCAGTCTTCACTAACTGCTCCACCATGGGTCTATTTCCATGGGGTGCAATCCTTCAGGAAGTTCTGTCAAACATCCTTCTTCAGCATGGACTCCTCTCTTCATGGATTCACAGGCCCTGCCAGTGTTGGCTCCATCACATGCTTCCCAGCCTGCTCTGATCACATCCACTGCTCTGGTGTGGGTCTCCTCCATGGGCTGCAGGAGGATCTCTGCTCCACCATGGACCTCCATGGGCTCAGGGACACATCTGCCCCACCATGGGCTGCACCAAGGGCTGCAGGGGAATCTCTGCCCCAGTGCCTGGAGCACCTCCTGCCCCTCCTTCTGCACGGACCTTGGTGTTCGCAGGGCTCTTCCTTTCATACAGCCTCGCTCCTCTCCCCTGCTCAGTTTCAATTGCACAGGTTTTTGTTCCTTTCTTCCCTCTGCTATCCTGAGGCACTACCACCATTGCTGATAGGTTCAGCCTTGCCCAGCTGGTGTTGTATCCTTTGGACATAAGGGAAGTTTCTGGCAGCAGAAGGCAGCCTGAAGTCCTGCCACTGCCCAAACCTTGCCACACCAACCCTGCATACCTTGGCAGTGTACCAAGCCCTCCTAGCCCTACCTCAGTGGCAATACTTACACCTGACTGCCCAACAGAACTTCACATGCAGCATGTAATAGACTTTTTGACAGCTCCCCAGTCATTGGAAATCCACATAACTATTCCAGGCACATTTTGTTCCTCCACAAATCATCCACACATTTCCTTTCCTCCATAAATGCTGTGATAACAGCTGAAAAGTGAAAGCAAAGCTGTGTGGTACATGTGAAATGCAAAATGGTTGCTCTGTGCTGGTACCATTTGTACAGTCCTTTTCCCCTATCACCCACAAAAAGGGGATCATCAGTAGAACAAGGCAAGAACTGTATTAGATGCACTGGTACAGTCCATTTAATACATTTGTACAGCTTACCCTGATAGCAGATTATTTCAGCCATGTTTGCATTGAAGTTCTAGGCTTGGAACATGCCGATCAGAAGTTCAGAGATAATAAAAAAAGAGGAGATACAGAGAACTATGGGGCTGCCACTAGGGTCTCCTGCACAGGAAACAACTCTGTTGTGAACAGAAACCAACATCAGCTCAAGGACAAGAAGGATTCAGGGCAAGCAGAAAGCCTGTGCCAGAGAGAGCTCTTAGTTCAGAGCCTGGTCTGGTAAGATGCCATGCAGAGTGAGGGAAGGGCTAGCAGCCTCGTGAGTCCCTTAGAGAAAACAAAACAAACCAGTGAAATCACTATCGCTAAAGAGGACCAGCACTCTGTGGCTTTGGAGCATGGTTTCTGCTCAGAATAGCCATCAGAAAGTGCTGCACAGGATGGGAAGGGGTACAGCCACTCCCTTAGGGTGAAACAGCTCCTGGACATGAGGGGCAGCCCCAAACCTTTTCTGTTCTGGGAAGCCCTGCAAGCTTGCTGCCTTCCTGGAAGGGCTGGTCACGAAAGCTGGTGAGAGAGGGTCTCTTTTTGCACATTGGTACACTTCCCTCTGATGTGTTCACACCTGGAACTTTGTAGAGCAGCAAGGGAACAGTAATTGCCAGATGGTTCATTGGGAGATAAATGCTTCAGTGTTAGAGCCCTTGTATAACTCTCCATCATTTATCACAGGCCTTTCAAGGTTCAGGGAGAGGGTTTAGGCATGAAGGGGCTGATCTGGAGGTGAGCAGAGCCGAAACTCTGTCTCTACGTACACACAGACATGTACACACATGTGGACACACATGAATGCACACACAGGCATGCAAGTTTATTTTCACACGAATTTCATTTTATACCAAACGTCTGTGGAGAAGGATCAGGCTGAATCTCTGTTCAAAGCAACAACATAGGACTGTAGCTCACTTTTCTTATCCGCCGTAAATTTATATAAAAGTCCTTGTCCCATTCCCTGTCTGTAGGAGTGGATAATCTTCCTCTATCCCTCTGGAGATTAATCTTAATTGTAATGGCACCTGTCCTGATATTGCTCCTTTTTTTTTTTTTTTTTTTTTTTTTGAGCCAATTCCAAATCCCTCAGGGGGGTTAAAATTCGTTCATATCAAATAGGAAAGAAATCTGTTCTTTGTGCAAGCGGTTCAGACTAGATAACATCAGATCTGGCTCTCAGATCTCTAGCACATGACTGAGAATAATAATAATCATGAGAGAACACACTCCACATCATCTTTGGTCCAACCAAAACAATCCCCAGGCTCTTTCTCTATGCCCTGCGGCCGCAGCCAGAGCTGAGATGGTTAGATCAGGGCGAGGATGATCACGGCCCCTGTGGTGGAGCACAGCAGGCCTGGGCTCATCAGCATGCCGACAGAGGCCCATCCCAAAATGGAAAGCACCACAGAAGGCTCATTTTAATGCTCTTGAGATGAATAAGACCGCAAACCAAAAAATATATCATTATCTGGGCACAACTTGTAATTCTTGTTCAAACATTTTGAGTAATTTGCTGCTACTTTTAACTTCTCTGTCCCCCATGTGGCAGTTTTTGACAAAGGGGAAACAGTAAATGATCTATTCTTGGAACATTTTCCATTGCTTATTCAGAGCAGACTCTAATTCAAAGGATAAAAATCCCCATACAATCAGGGGTATGAATAGGACTGTCTGGTGGAAATCAGCCCGCCGTTTAGTAGCAGACTAGCTACAGTTTGTTACCTCTCGCCCCTAGAGCTTTGGGGACAGGGAAGGAACTTTCCAGGGAAGCAAGATGAGTCAAAGATCAATCTCATTAAATACAGCTTCAGCACACGCCTGTCACTGACCACTTAGATGAAGACAAAGCAAGGAAAGGCACAAAAGACATCTTTTTCCTACCTGCATGCTTGTCGGGTAATAGGATGTATCTGATGCAGCAATGTCTCAGAACTGCCACAAAAGATCACTTGGGATTTTTTATATGATGTAAACCTTGCTCTGAAGTTTCTGGAATTTTTGTTACTATGAAGAGCAGCTCTGCACTGCCATTAATAGATATGCTGAAAAAGGAGGGGCCACGGTCTTGCTTGCAGACCTGTCTTTGCTCTCCTGTGAGCAGCTATGGGGCTGAGCTGTTCCCCTGCCAGCTGAATGGAAAAATTTCTGCATTTTCCAGGGACAAAATTCCCCATTCAGTGGATACAGACATGGGCAATGTTTGACACATAGAATTTGGTATACCCTTTTACATGTCAAAGGTGTAGAGAGAGAGGATCCACTTTCATAAGAAATTAGTGATTTTGGTGCTCATGGGAATCATAGAATCATTGGAATGATTTGGGTTGGTAGGGACCTGTGCAACGAGCAGGGACATCAACTAAAATCAGGTGTCTCAGAGCCCATCCAACCTTGAATGTTTCCAGGGAGAGGTCACTCACCACCTCTGTGACCAACTTGTTCTAGTGTTTCACGAGCCTAATTGTAAAAAACTTCGTCCTTATATCTAATCTGAATTGATTCTCTTTCAATTGAAAAGAATTGTGGTAGGCCTGTGTCCTGCCACAACAGGTCCTGCAAATGATGTTTGTCCTTTTCTGTCTTGTAGTCCTTGTTAGGTACTGGAAAGCTTGGATAAGGTCTAACTGGAGCCCTCTCCTCTCCAGGCTGAACAATCCCAGCTCTCTCAACCTGTCCTCACAGCAAAGTTGTTCCATCCCTCTGATCATCTTCACAGCCCTCCTTTGGATTCAGTCCAACAGGTCCAAGTTGTTCCTGTACTGAGGACCCTAGAGCTGGATACAGCACTCCAGGTGGAGATCTCACCAGAGTGGGAAAAAAAGGGTGACTTTTTTATACCCTCAAAACAAAATCAAACCCAAAGCACTAATATTCATGGATAAACACTAAAACATTTGTTGCCTACTGCCACCATGATATTTTCTGAAAAATCCTTTGCTAGAATTTTCCCCTCCTGAGAGCTGAGGGCCTCAGGAAAGAAATGTAAACAATTACTATCTGCTGCTGTGGAATGCAGCAGGTGAATCTGTGATTGATGCATGTTGGTTGTTTCTAATTAAGAGCCAATCACAGATGCAGCTGCATTGGACTCTGAGAGTCACAAGATGTTATTCATTCTATTCTTGTTCTTTCAAGCCTTCTGATGATCTTTTTCTCTCTGTTCTTTTAGTATAGTTTTTATATAGTATTTTAATATATATATATATCATAAGATAATAAATCAACCTTCTGAGAAACATAGAGTCAAGCCTTGTGTCGCCACACATGGGGAGTCCTCAACAGCTTACAAGTAACTATCTGACTAATTCCAATCATAAATACATCCCATCAACATCATCCTTTTTTCTCTGATGAACTGAATTGCATTTTTCTATGTATGCAATAAATGCTAATAAAACCATGCCAGGGGGGATTGAGAGTGGCATGTGTCATGCATTGACACTTCCTTATTTGCAGAAGATGCTGAGAGATTATTGAAGCACTCTGTCATTGTTTTGGGCTGGCCAGGGCGGTTTCAGCCATGCTGTGACTTACAGGTATCCCCTTGTTCCATGGCTCAGCTGGGAACTCTCCAGTGGAGCAGTGAGTGTGGCTCAGAGGGCTTCACCCCTTCCCTCTGCTCCCCATGGCAGGTGGCAGCTGCTGCTCTGTGCTCTGCTTTCACTGCACCCAAGCTCCCTGCACACTAAGGGGCCATCTCAGCACATTAGCAGGGTACAGTGACAGTGGTCAGTTACCAATGCTCCCATGATTTTCTAGGAAACAGCTCTGACTGCAAGCAAGGGTTTAACAGAATTGTCAAACTGGTGTACAAATAAGGTTGCTCTCTGGTGCAGATGATGGTGCTGATACAATCTTTGTGGCTTGGAGTTTACTTGCAGCATGGATGTTGGAGCATATTTATTCGACAAAGGGAAAGAAAATAATTACTTGGGCTACTGCTGGATTTGTCTGAGGCTGATGCACCAAGTCAGGCCCAGGCAGAATCCCCATGTGGTGTTGCAGATAAATGATGGACAGATTGGTCTTCTCTGGGCAGAGTGCCAGGGCATGTCCAGGGAGCCTCACTACTCTTTTAAAGGGTGTAGTAGTAAATGAAACATGGATAAACTGACCTGTTGAGTAGATACAAGGAGCCCATTTACCCTGTATTCCCTAAACTGGAGGCAGATAATCTCCTTTATCTTTGTTTACACTCAGCTGCACACAGGTTTATTGAGAGGAAAGCAGTTTTCCCTGCGACTCAGAATGCAATTTTTGTGAGATTGTCCCTGTGCCTCCAGTGGGTCCCTGTCAGCAATTGAGCCAGAGGCACTGCCAGTAAGGAGAGCTGCCAGGAGCTTCTCAGGGCTACGCTGGTCCTTTGCACTTCACTCTGTGACAGGCTGGTGAGATCTGTCCTGCTGTCCTGCTCCTGGGGAGTCTGGTGCTGGAGAGATGTGAAATCAATTTCTTCAGCATCAGTTCTTTAATTTTGTTTTACTGTCTTCTGTAGGTGTGACTAATTCCCTCCTTCACTGCTGGTGTTGTGAAGTGTTTATGTGCTCCCATCTCTCCCATCAAGTCTCTCTCCTCATCCTGAGCAATCATTCTACAATGCACAATTCAGATTGTGCATGTCTAGCTTTAACTTCTCCTCATGTTTCTCTTCATTCCTTGCTACCTGGCTAATTTTCTCTTTGCCTCTCTTAGCACTTTTTAACTAATTTTTCACACAGTTGTGCAAAGAGAGAGAAATGGAAGAGCAGGATCATGGAACACCCTTGCCTGCAAGAGCCCCACCCTGTTCTTCACCCTCATCCTTGGATAGCTCTGCTAGTCTCCATACCCCTGTGCGACACAACAGCACAACAGCAGTAGACACTGGCCAGTGTCTCTGCCAGAACCCCTTGCACTGGACTCAAGAATGTGTATTTTTAACCCTTTGCATTGTAGGGCTACACCAGACAGAGTCAATCAGACTTCTGTCAGACACACCTGTGTAAGCTGGTTTGATTGCTTAGCTTTCAAATGCTAACTACCAGAGGAATTGCGTGAGCTCTGGGGTTTGGTGTGGGGTTTTTTATTCCTAATTCTTTTCCTTTGGAATCAGACCAACACAATTAAAGTGACTTCAAATAAGTATTTTAAGTTCCATCACAGATTTCAAGTTTGGCTTAAGATAAGTTGTGATGATTGTGGGAAAGGCAGACTTACAAAAAAACAGAGATGAATACACTATCAGGAAATCATGACAGGTGAATAAATTGTGGAGTAATACAAATAACCAAAATAAGGGAGGATGGTAATTCTAACTGTCAGTGCTGACAGCAATTTTATACCAAAGAGGCACTGTTCAGTGGAGAGATAGGATCAGCCACAAACTAATAAAAGAACAGTATGAACGAATTGTACACTGAGCCAGGGGAAGCAGCTGATAGGCTCACTGTCTGCTTAGACTCCTCTGCAATAAAGCTCTACAATGTCTCAAGGGTGGCAGTGATGGGCGAGAGATCCCCATGTGCTTCTTTAAATGGGCTTTCTGACATGGAGGCCACAAAGCATAGAGGCACTGAAATGATAGATAATATTCAGCTTTGCTTTCTCTGCTCCTGGCACTGAATGAGATTTGCTGTCCTGAACCCAGGAAAACCAGAGGGCAGCCCTTGGCTTTGGGATGGGAGGAAGACTCATACAATTGCCTTTTTATGTTTCTCAAGGCAGGGAGGGGACAAAATGTTCCTGTATTAAAGGGTTCATGTTTGATAGCCATGCTGGGATTTGGACATGCTAGTTACTTGTCTGCAAGCCATTAAATGTGCTGTTTCCCTGCACAATCAGATTTACACTTCTGACCCACTCAGCTTTGTGGTTTATATCTGATAGCAGACTTAGGCTTTATATAATTAAGAACCAGCAAATTAATAGAAAATTATCCCATTTCTTGAACAAATTAGAGGACTGTCACCAGTGTCTGAATGAGAAAAATGCCTGGAATCATCTTTATCTAATCAAATTTGAATTTGTGTGCAGTTGTTAAAGAATAATCTATGCACCTCTAGCTGTAATCATTCAAAAGGGTGAAGGCAATGGCAAGCATTTTATATAGAGGCCTACACAAATAACACCAATTAACCTGCCCAGACAGTTCTCTAGAGAAAAAATTGTTATTGAGGAGTTCTCGCAATAGTAACAACTGCCAAGAGAAATTTTCCCTGAAAAAAAAAAAAAAATAACCAAAGATTGCCACAAGAAGAAAAGGACAATGAAGCGTCATGGAGAAGAACCAGCCAAGTAGCAACAATATTTAAAAGTTTTGATTGCAATTTTCAGTAGGAAGCCAAGAAAATGAGATTAATTTGCTGAGGATTCTCTCACTACTGTGAACTCAGGGCCTCAAGTCTGCCAGTTTCCAGACACTGGGACTTCCTCCCTGCAGGCATGAACAAAAGGGGGTGGCCAGTCATTAGCAGGTCTGAAGACGAGAGTGGGATCCGGCTTTAGTACTTACTGGATTATTATCTCCTCTTAATTAAAATGTCCTATAACATTATTCCTCCTTTAGAAGAAAGAGCCTTTGAAAGATGTAATCCTCAAGAACAGGTAGGAAAACTTTCATCCTCAAAAATTTGAGGAAAGGGAAAGGTCATTTTTTCAAATTAGAGAAGCAAATCCAGGAGTGCATTTGCTGACTGGTTTCAGAAAGGAAATCTTTATCCTCGAGACAAAGCCAATTAGTGAGGCTCATGACTACATGTTCCACAAAGAGTATTTTGTGGGAGGAGAAAAGCCAGTGGTAGACTTTGAAAAGGTGATGAATTTCTTGTCCTTCTTTCCATACAGCAGGCACAAACAGCTGCAGGGCAAAGAGCCTTCAAGATGTCACATTGGCCTGAGCCCACTGCCCTTTGGACCAACATCCAGGTTCCCAGATGTTCTTCTCTACCAGCCATATCCCCAGCACAGGGCCCACCAAAGCTTGCTCAACCCTGTGTCACAGTCCTGAGAGAAAGTGCCTTGTTTTCAGTGACTTGAATGCTGGAACTGACTCACATTCCCTATTTTGTTTATATACTCATCATATTTGCTTCCCACTTATGCATCACTCCAGCTTATGTCACAAAATTAGAAAATGAGACAGACTTGTTAGAGACCAAATATGATCTCTGGTTTGACTCAGCAGTGTTTATGAGGAGCTACCCAGACATACTGTGGTTAGGCACATTGATGATGACAGAAAGGACAGGTTAGAATAATTTTCCAGTCTGCACCTCCCCCCCTGAAAAAAGCCCGACCCATTGAAATTAATTGTCATCCCCTGACATCTTTATTAATAAAAGAAATAGATACTCATGAACATGCCTTTTAGATCTGAGTTCAAATTTTAAGACTCCCTGCAAAAGATTGCTGTTTTCTCCCATCTGTAGGAGTGATGCTCGTGACAGGTACTACCTCTCCCCCCACAAATGCTCTTGCTCATTGCTTCACATATGGGAAAAGATCATCCCAATTTCACACTTCAGATGTCTGCAAAACGCTGAATCATCTTTATCTCTGGCTCTGACTATAGCTAGTTGTTTTAGGCTCCTGTGCAGGTGTTGGTGGATGCAGGCACGGGGATTGGGGTTTCCCGGTGCGTGTGGTGGGTGCCATGCCTGGGCAGAGGCTGGCTGGCTGCACCCATTGCCAGGTGTGGCTGTGGCTCCAGGGGGTGCCAGGTGAGTCCACAGGGACAGCAGCTGCACAGAGTTCTTCCCCAGCATTTGTGTGGGGACCAAAATGGGATCTGGCAGCCAACAGAGCAGATTTGTGTAGCCAACAGAAACTAGCAATGAAGGCAGCGGCTCCAGGAAAACAAACACAAATATAAGAGGCATAGCAACAACAAGATTCTATGGCAAGGATGGGAGATGAACTATCAAACTGACTCAAGCAATCAAGCACAAGCCAGCTGCACAGGGCATTCCTCAGCTTGAGAGGGAAGATGGGCAAAATACTCCTTTTTTGGCCCTGGAATGATGATATGCTGTGAGGGCAGCAAATTGCCAGCACAGGAAGCGATGATCAGTTGAGGGCATGGTTCTGGTGAGGGCTTTTTGTCAAGATGGGAAATAGCAAGGATCTCGTGTTTGAACCTCCTCCCTACTAATTATGCAATTGACAACGTGTTACGTGGCAAATTTTTGGCTAAGGTGATACTGAAACTGAAATCTACTAGGTCTGTATCCTCTGCCTTTTTCAAGTATTTGACCACATTCTCTCTATTCCTTTCCCTAACAGAATCACTGGTTTCAGACTGGCACTGTCTGGTCAACTGAGTGGAAGCAGCCGTGAGAAGGGTCCTGATGTTCCTTCTCCTCAGATACAGCGGGGCTGCATCCCCAGGAGTGAACACCCTGCAGGGATTGCAGCAGCAGTGCTGGGGATGGATGGTGGAGCCACATTTTTGGCCTGTGCCAGTCTCTGCATGTTCAGTACAGGGTGCAAAAGAGCCTCAGAATGGCTGAGCCAGGTGGTCTGGGTCGTATCTCTGTGGAAACAAAGCCAGATCATCTCCTTCCCTCTGCCAAGGCAGAGACCATGCTGGACTATTCACCAGCAGTCTGGGAAATGCAGCCAAATTCAAGACAAACATTGACATCAGCTTTTGAATCCTAACCAGCCTGTGCAAAGACACCCTTACTTACACTTGGTTTTCTTTCCAAGCCCATATTCTCCAAAGGCCTGGGAACAAGCTGCTTTCTCACACTGCGTGAGAGTAGAGTTAGGATGATCTAGAGCCCAGAAAGAAGGGACAAAAAAACATCTTAATGGGGTCACACAGTCTTGTCTAATCTTTTATTTTTCTATGGGCCTTCTGTTTTGTTGTCTCTAGCAGGGTTTCTGGATGACCCCAAAAGCATAAGTCAGAGCAGTACAGTAATTTGTGGAAAACACATCACCCCAGTACAGCTCACAATGTGCTGCTCTTTTGTAGGGCAGCAGGGAATCTCAAAACAACTGGACCTGCATTTCCACAGCAGTCAGCTCCTCTTTCACTTTCCCTCCACCTCAGTATTGTACCTCTCTGTCTTGTGACAAACAGCCATCCCTATGGTTCCCAGCTGGGGTGTTACAAACACAGGATTAGGACCATGGCCACTGTGTTGTGTAAATTCCCTTAGGGTTAAAAAAAGAGCAGTGAGATGACAGGCAATGAGAATAATGACTTTGTGCCACCAAATATTTCTTGGGAAGGCAACCATGCCATCAGATTCGCAGGATTTTAAGCTTTTTAACAGATACCTTGGAAGCACTCATTGGCCTTGGGGGGCTGTACCTATCAAGGTGTTCTGTACCACAGGGAGCTTATTACCATGAGCAACACCACGCAGCTCAGGGTGTTAGTCAGTAATGACCTTGGTGGATACAGCAATGACAGTCACCCGGCCTGGCACCATGGCCTGGAATCAGGGGAAAATATTCAATGGCCTGTGACTAAATGAGTTGAAAATGGGGATTCTTCTGTCACTTTAAGAAAACTCACATAGTATTCCTGGCAGATAATCAATTTCATCTTCTTGTGCTGGAGAACTACTCTGTGCCCCTCGATGATGATTCTCATGACATGGAGCACACGCTGTGCTGCTGCATGACCACCTGTCATAGGCAGAATAATATGGATCTCTTAAAACAAAAATGTGTCCTTCAGTGCAGGTTGGAGGGAAATTAAGAGGAGCCTTGCCTCAACACTTCTTTCCTGTCACTCTAGTTTTGTGGGGAAAGCATTGGTATAAAGAGTTGGATGGATAGAAACAAGACGTATTGATGCTTTAGATGTACTTCTTTTGGTGTTTCTAGAATACTCATGCACCTGCCTGTGATTCCAGTGTTATTTTGAGGGCATGGACCCTGTTTGGCAGCACGGTGGGCAATTGCTGCAAGGTGCTGCATACCATGGGCTTGTTAGGGAGCCAGTGCAGCTGAGTTCCCCCAGTCCTTGCTGGGCTCTTGGGTCCGTAACCACGACAGCCAGGAACAAACTCTGATTTTCATCTGATCCTTCACTTCCGTGTCCTTAGAAGGATTAGGCCACAGATAGACATTGAGTTTTTGTTTGATTCATTGTTTCACAAAGTGCTTAAACTGGAGGTAATCAGAAGGAGCAAGCAATCTCCTCTGGTGTGTTATAATGGTCCACTGGTGATAAGGGGCTCCTCTTTTGGGGTTCTCTATATGCTTCCTACCAATAAAATAAGCTGTCTGTCACACACAAGGAAGTTGGTCCTGCACAATGAAGGTCCTAATCTGTCACAGGGTGTTTTGAGGCTTGTGATGCACTGACAGGTTTCTTCTGGACCCAGCTGGATGAGTGGCCTGGGGTGATCATAGAGGTCCCTCCTTCAGGGATCACAACCTCGCCTTGCACTGTCCCTGCCTGAAGCCAATCTTTGAGCCAGAGGTTATGCTACTAAAGAAACAAATAACAAAACCTTTCTGCCCTTGGGATCAATAATAACAAGAGAGGTGGATATGCCACAACCTTTTCAAGGTAAGTATTATTCATATACCCCCTCAGACATGACTGGTGTATATAAATCATAGCAGAGACTATCTCAATGTGTCCTGCTCCATTCTTGTAAGAAAAGGTGCACCTGGATTTTATTTCTTTTTGAATTCTACTATTTAAAGAAGGAAAATAATCTTCAATATCATGGAAAGTCTTTTTCATCCCTCACAGACAGTACAGAATAGAAGGCTCAGGATCCCTGAAGTGAGTAGCAGATGAAAAATGCTATTCTTCCTTTCATAAATCAAAAATCAGAGCAATTTTCTTGAATTCAGTCCTGTTATTGTGGTTTTCCCTGTTTCAAACATGAGCATTAATCCTCCTCATTTTATGCAGGTATATAATTGCATTCCCCAATCCAAGAGTACAAGTTTTCTTGTTTCAGTAATTCTTATGATTTTCAGTAATTCTTATGATTCCACTTGCAGCTTGGAGACTGCACAGACAAATAGGAAGAGCTTTGAATGACTCAGAGTCCAGGAGAACCTCTTGGGACACAACCAGCTTAGAGGCAGGCTGGGGGGAAGGAGGGAGCAGCTCAGCATCTCAGCCACTGGAGGACTGTGGATGCCTCCTTCCGACTTGTAATCCATTACCCTTACACTGATTTGTGTAACTACTCTCCAAGGAGAATCAAATGGAGAACAAAAGTGTTAGGTCTGACGTAGGAGTTGGATGCTTCTTATTAATTCAAGTAACATTTAAGTTCAAGTCCAAATGCGTTTGATCCTTCATCTTGTTTGGCCGCTTTCATTTCCTCTTTCTTGCATGTTTCCAAGTCATTGATTGTCTCATTCTGCAGCTAAAGCTGCTTAGCTGGGAGGCGGTGGGGGGGGTGGTGGGAGATTGCTCTGCCTGAAATGCTCTTACTTTATTGCTGCTTGGGTCTGAATTCCTTCCTGCTCTTGCAGTCAGTAAATGTTAAACATTGCTTGCTCTCAGTATTTACCTATTTTTAAGCCTGACTCATTTTGTTTATTTCCATAATGTATGCCTCTCTGTGCTTTACTTCTTAGTATCCTCATTCATTTTTTTTAAGCCGCAGAATATCCTCACTTATTTTCATTTGTAAGCGCTTCTGTTGTTTCTATTTTTAGTTCACTTTTTAACTCTTTCTTTTTTCCTTGTCTAGCTCTTGGAAGTTTTTTTCTGAGATGTGGGAGGTCATCTAGCCCAAGAGCTCACATCTCTCTGTAACCTCAGCTTGGAGCTGCTGAAGAAACACTCAACCTGTCAGAAACATTCACCTTTCTTACACTTTTCCCTGCAGAAATACTGATTCATCCAAAAAAAATCCTTAAGTGTCTCATACCCCATTGTACGGCAAAGGCAGAGCTGAAAGCATCAGGAGACAAATTATCTCAACAGTTCAGCTTTCTGCTTAGAAAAAGAAAATCAAAAAGAAGATTTTAAAGGCAGATCCTACGGGAAGTCAGCGTGATTAGCAGTGGAAAGAAAACCCTTCCCTCCCCACTGCTAGTAATGAATCTTCTTTCCCTCTCAGCTGGTCCCAGTCCTCCCTTGGAAAGCTAATTACCAGCGTAGGGCACACGTGAGCCGGCCATACAGCGTTAACTCTCAGACCCTAATGAGGCAGAGCGGCAGATGCTGGGGTTATTCAGAGGTTATGGGTGACCCCACAGCCCAGGAGGGGAAGCTCTCCTGGGGGTGGGGTCACCACAGGCTCACACAGAGAGCCTGCCTCGGCATATCTCCAAGCCAACCAACAAAGCAGCAGACAGAAGGGTTAATGCTGCTCAATAAATGAACCAGCATCAGACAAGAGAGGCTTGAATCTTTCTTCCCCTGTAATATAATTTGTTGGCTGCTGGGAGCCTCCCCTCATTTAACTGGGGCTTTTCTCTCAGGCAAATCAGGGTGGGTGCTGCTTGCACAGCTGCAACATTGATTTCCAGTTTGGAGTAGAAAAGGAGTTATTTTCTCCTCCTTTGTGTCATCCCAGAATGAAAAGGAGACAAATAAATAAAAATGCCCTCTGTGCAGAATATGACACTGAGAGACCGTTGTGCATGGTACAGCCCCCTCCTCCACCCACCCCTCACCCTCTGGATACAATGCTCCCTCGTTAACTGGACCTTCATTCAGAGGCTGTTGCCCAACTTAATTTGGAATAATTTATTGGATCGGATTCATATCAACTTAATAAGGCTTTAGTTGAGTGCAGAAAATCCATTTTTCAGCAGCAGTAATTGCAAGTGATGTTAGAAGGTGACTCCCTCCGGCAGACACTGATGGGGCTGCAATGCCACCAGGTAAGGCTTTCATGGGCACCACTGGAAGATGGGATAACACAAAAGGTATTCCAAAGGCTTAATTCCAAACAACACAATGTTTGTCCCCCATCTTTCCCCCTTTCCCACATCCTGCTGACCTCTGTTGTCCACTTAGTGGGTTTCTCCTCCAGCCCCTGCTTCTCAGCTCCCTATGGACCCCTCAGCTTTGCCCAGTTTTGCACCTTGTCAGACCTTCCCCTGAACCCATCTGGCCACTCCAAACTCAGTCTTCCTTTCCCACTTCACTGCCTACACAGTCCTTTCTCATTCTGTATTCAGCCCTCCCAAATGACCATTTTCACCTAAACCAGCGTTGAGGGAGACACACCCTTGCTACCCGGTGAAGAGTGGGTATCAAGCTCTGCCATGACAAAGAAATGCCCAACATTCTCTGCAATCCCATGCCCCCAGGAGCTTGGAGAAGGGGGTAGAACTCTGTTGAAAAGTAGTGTTGGACACTGTAATTCCCTCTCTTATCCACTTGCAAATAATTTACGCTGAGCCAAAGAAGCACACCTGGAGAAGAGGGGCAGAAAAGCCCGTCCCTGCGGGCACAGCAGCAGGAATGCCCGGCAGTGAGGTGGGACCTTCATCCCCCCATACCACCTGAAGTGTCACCAGCAGCAAGGGGCAAAGTCTCCTGAGGGATTATCCCTTCCCACAGCTGCTGGGAGTCACCGCCTGCTCTGGCAATTCAGTCTGCAGCAGCGACTCCCTTTATGTCCCAATCTGTCGGGCTGGGGAGGGGTTAAATGGAGAGTCTGGCCCATATGCCAGGGCCTTTTCAGTGCCTGACCCCAGAGCTGCTGCGCCCGAGCAGCGCTGACTGACAGCGCTTTCATTTCAGCCGGGCGTCTGGGCAATCGCTCACATATGCCACTGGCTGTGCCCACCCAAGCTCCTCACGCGAACTGGTTTTCCTCAGCCTACATCTGTCATGAAAGGGTTGGATGGACACATGCACACGGCAGGCTCACCTCTGCCCTGTGCACATCTGCCTGCCGCTTCTTCGCAGTGTTCCTCAGCACCGACCTGCACTCTGCTTCCACTGCCAACTACAATGCAGTGGGGAGTGGGAGGTCGGGAGAGAACAGAGAGACCTCCTTTCATAACTGCCTGAAGCCCTCTGACCCTTTATTTGAAAAATTAGCATCATAATACCTGGCAGTATCGCTGTGCTGTTAATTCTTCTCTCATTGTCCTCCTGAAAGAAGCAAATGGCATCACCCCATTACTAATTCTCAGCATCGGAGCTCTCTTTGGAAGAAGCTAGGTGATAAAAAAGTAATTCTAAAATCAGCCTAATGGGCTTCTGCGGAACCTGAGAGCAGCTGGTGAGCCTGCCAATGTGCTCACACCTTCCGAACACAGCGGTGGGTGAATGAGTGCGCTTGCTGTCCTTTCAGCAGAGCACCTCTATTCCTGCTAGAGCAATAGGGAAAGGGTAAAGTCCTCCTGTATCCCAAAAATGAATAGCATTAAAGAAAGGCCGGGCAGGAAAAACATCTCCCCTGGTTTTCATAGTCTTTTGTGCAGAAGGAAAAGAGATTTTTCAAAAGCCCAAAGCAAACATTGACCTAAGGCTACTCTCTGAACATAACAACCACCGTGGAGAGCTTTTGCAAATCCTGCTCCCAGGCAGAGAAGAAGAGTTTCATTTGAATAAAGGGAGGGAGTGACTGAAGTCAGAAAATTATAAAGCCATGAGATGAACTATTTCTGGAAAAAATCCTAAAACAAATAATTGAAGAAACTTTTTAAGCACCTAGATAATAAGGCTGAGAAACTTTTAAGTTAATAGGAATATGTCAAGAATAGGTTGTGTCAACATGATCCAATTTCTTTCCTGACAGGTTAATAGGGTTTGTGGATGAGGCAGAAGCAAGCAGTCAATGTCATGTGTCTTCAGTAAGGTTTGGACTTATATGACACACTCATAAACAATTTAGGGTAGCATGGCCCAAAGGCAGTTTCTATAGACTGAGTATAAGGGTAGCTTAAAACTGCTCACATTTAATTGTCAAGTTGGAATGATTCATCAGCTGAGATTTTGCAGTGATCATTCCTGTAGCAGATGTTATTCAATGTTTTCATTAATGGCTCAGATGATGGAATGAGAAAAAGCTTATTAAATTTGCAGGTGGCATTAATCTGGGAGGGACTGCAGGCACATTTGATAAGATTAGAATTCAAAATGCTCTTGATAAGTTTAAGAAATAGTCTGAAAATAACAAGAGACACTTTAATAAAGACAAGTACAAAGTAGTATCCTTAGGAAGGAATAATGAGATTACTAAATGTAAGATGGAGATGGTGGGATGGATAGTGGGTCTGCTGGAGGAAAAAGGCTCATAAAGAGTCATGTGCAGAATTTTGACCACAGTTACATTGTGGTGGAAAAAATCAAAATCATATTGGGATGTACGAATACACTTTTTAAGTGAATCTACTTTGCTGGAGTAAGGCATTGATGCTCAGATGTGGCTCATGTGTCACATGGGTGTCCCTGTCACCACAGGCCTGGTCTGCAGAGGAGTGGAGAGGAAAATGTCTGGGAAGTCATTCTCCCAGTCAGAGCACTTTAACCAATGGCTAAATGCCTGAAAACAACAACAACCAAAAAAAAAAATCCCAAAAGTAAACATCCCCAGCAGCCTAAACTTTGTAAAATTAAGGCTGGCTTCCTCCATCCTACTCACTTCCACACAGGGGTGCAGCCCCTGGGATGGAATCACTTGGGTGACAGTGTAGCCCAAGTGGCTGAAGCACCAGCCCTGCAAAAATAAGTGTTTCCTTTGCACTCTTTTGCCAGCAACTGAACTGCCTGGAAATGAAGCCACTGTTTTTTTAACTTTACGAGGGTAGGATTCTGCCCAGCTCAGTCCTCTGAAGCCTCTGTACCCAATGACCCACCCGGCTGTGGCAGCAGTCCCACTGGCCACAAGGTAACCAATTCTCAACAAATACTTGCAAACCACACACATGTTGGCATCACTAGGCAAAATGGCACGTTTTTTCAAGCAAGCCAAATTTCACAATTCTCTTACACTTGAGCAGGGATCTTTGCCAGCTGCTGATTGCAGCATAAGTCCAATTAGAGGCTTGCCTGCCTTCCCTGGGGAGCCTGTGACCGGTGATATAATGACAAAGTCTAAAACAAGCTTGTTTGTTTACCTTCTCCGCTCAGTTCCATTTGCTAATAAACTGCCCACACACATATTAAGTCCCATATAATCTTATGCCTCACTACAAGTGGAATGAAATTGGTTTTCTCTCTTATATCAAAAAACCTGATGTAACCTACACTATTTCTAAAAGTCAAGGACCCATTGGAATTAAAGCTGTTTTATATTGTTCTTCCTGTCTCCCACTCTCTGTTTCCTCAGAAAAAAACAGTCTTCTTTTCCTCCAAAGCAAACACCCTGGAGCATACCCAAGCCCAGCTAGACCACCTGGGTTTTGCCACAAGCCCTGGTTTCTCCAGGAGACAGTTTCAGATGCAGCAGAGAAAATCCAGCTGCTCCCCACCCTGACAAGAAAGTCCCTCCTCGCTCCCCTGCCATGTCCCTGTTCCCCTCCTTTCTGCTCTAGCTCCAGAGATGTGCTCTGGACACCTCCTTGCTTGGTTTGACTCCAAGACGAGCCCAGCTCCAGGGCCCGAATATCCACTCCTTAAAATGGCACTTTGTCTTCAGGTTAGTTTGAGCAAAAGGCTCTTTTTGGTGGCTGGTCCCAGGGTACAGCCCTACAGCCTGTTCTATCAGGGTGGCAGCAGTGGGCGTCTCTCACGCTGGGATACCACACCACCAAAAGCAACACACCACGGAAAAACAACACGTGCAAGCTCAGATCTCATTAAACCCTTCCCGGAGTCCTTTTACAGGATTAAAGTAGGTAGGCTTTAGCTAATTCATTGTCACTCTCCTGGCTGTCCCCTTGGGGAACCTGGCAGTCACTTGCACCAGGAGGCTTAGATCAGCCCTAATGAGCTCACGTCTGCAAAACAGGAGCCCACCGTTTATGCTGGGCACATTGTGCAGAAGAATGTGAGACTTAGCAAATGCTCACAAAGCCAGTTCAAACACTCATTTTTTACCTTAAGATACACATTTCCTTAGATAGCTTAAAATGCCATGGTGACTGCTGTTTGTTAAAACACAGACAAAAGCTCTCTTAAGAGCCTTGAGGCTTTTTGGCCAATTAAGCAAAGATCTTTTTGTAACCAGAGGGGTCATTTGACTGGTAGAAGTCCACCTAAGGGTGTATGTACAGGTGTTGTTAAAACCCACTGAAAGACGAGGGGAAAACAAAACTGCAAAATTGAATGTAGAGCTTTGGGAGGGGCACATGTCCTCCTGTACCCTCTGCATGCACTTGTACACTCCTTCTTAAATCATCCTTCAGTGAGAGCAGGAATGTCTCTCAGGAGTTGCCCTGAGCAGCAGCCTCAATGTTAGTGCTGTTGCTGGGCTCCTGTCTCCAAAACTCTGCTCGCTCAAGTGGATGAAGAGTTGGTACAATTATCCCAAAGCCTGTCCTGTTTAGATCTGGGGGTGTCTCAGGCTGACATCTCCAGATAGGGGCTTTTGCTGTGGATATTTTTTTTAAGACTGCCTTATGCCCTGCATACCCTGCAACAGCCTTTCTGTGGGGAGGGGGATGCTTTGCAGCCAGCCATGGAGGCTGCGGGTCAGACCACACAGCATCAGTAACGCTGCGAGAGGGCATGTGCCCCCTGCCCTGGGCACCGCTCGTGGCAGAGCTGCTGCTGTCACAGTCAGACCTGGCTGGATGTCTGCTGACATGCTGCTACCCAAAAAGGGCAAAGGAAATCTCTGTCGATAAGTGAGAGCTAGGCAGATGTGGAGTTTTGCCAGGTGAAGGTGTTTGGGCTGTTTGCAAGAGCTGCTTCTGCTGAATAAGGAAGTGCAAGGCTGCTTCGCTGTAATAAAAGCATGCTGAGGAAATGATTTGTATAATCAAAAAGAGCTCTGCATGAATGCACAAAGTAGGTAAAGAAGCTCTCAGAAAATTACCTTAGTACAAGGGTTAAAAAGATATGGGGGAACCTTGCATGGGGTTTAGGCTCCTCAGTGCCAAGCTAATGTGCTTCCACTAGTCTGTGCTGAAGTTACCAGAGCAAATAACTTTTGGCTTCAGGAAAAGAGTGTGAATATTGCAGACTTTTTATTTCCCCAGAAAGACTTTTCTTAATAAAAGGAGTAAGATCTGTTAGATGTGACCCTAGAAAATCTCCTAAGCATTCATTGGCTTCTATTTACTTAAAATGTTCTTTGGAAATGCTCAGTCTTGGTAGGTCCATGCCCAAACACAAGCTGGAATTCACATTTGTAATAAGGAAAGTTGAATTGAAATGATGAACATATTTTTCCCCATATGTCCTTCCCACAAAGATAAAGCTCTAAACTGTTAACTGCACTCAAAGTAGCTCCCAGTATTTTCTACAGAGTAGGCTCTCACCTCTCTGATAGTGCTGGATTTTATTTTAAATTTCACGCCATTTGTCTCCTTGGCTACCTGGCCTTATTCATCTCCCAGCGCCCAGGGAAACGATATTTTACACTTCTTTAGAAAAATATCATTGTAATTTCATTAGGAAGTGTGTGGGCTGAGGCCAGTTTGCATCTCGTTCTCAAGGTAAATATTGGAGAAGAGTCAGAGGCACCTCTGATAACAAGGATACACTGGAACAGTGTGTGAAGCTGGGGCCTTGCCCTGCCTGAACCCCTGCCAATCTGGCCACCCCATGACTATGTCCAAGCTCTGCCTGGCCTAGGGGCTGACCCAGATCTGAAAAGAAAAGCTGTTTGCTGTGGGCCTGCTGCCAGCTGATACAAGATTTAACTGCCAGCTCATATAAGATTTAATAAAAATATGATGCTTAAAATTCAGGCTGAGTTTGCCCGAGGCCAGAAGAGAGAGCTGGACCTCATCCTGAACAACAGACATTGTCAGAGACTTGGCCTCTTGTGGTGAAGTACCTTCTGATAAAACTGACCCTTTATGGTTAGGGATAGAAATGTCAGGAAGAGGGTGATGGAAACATGGTCACCTGTAAGCCTTACTTCAAACCTGTTACTATTGATTTGCATTTAAAGCTTAATTTTGATTATTAGAAAGTAAGGGGACTTGTCACCATTTGTACTGCTTCTTTACTCCCTATATCACTTCAGGTTAAACCTCTTAGGCAGAAGCACAAGCTAGAGACAGCATCCTACTGCATCCCCTATTAGCGTGGAAGTGGTTCATAGGCTTGGGACTGGCTCTTGGCACAGAGGGAAACTGCAGTTTTGGTCCAGAGCAGTGATGGACTGCTCACTTACTGTTAACACCTGCTGCTTCAGAGGTGTCTGCACATCCCTGACGCAGGGACAAGCAGGGATGGGACAAAGTCTGTGTCGCCTACAGATGAAGAATCTGGATTAATTCTTGTTACTTCCTTCAAAGTTTCTTCTCCCCAAACCTATCCATGACTTTGAATCCCACTTTTAAGGAGTGCATTTCCCTTTGTTAAATGCTGCTATTTATCCTTGCTCCCTGAGAGGAGAACAGGCTCCAGGAACATCTGCATTGGGAACTGGCCTCACTTCTGGCATGAGGGGAGCTGTCAGAGTGCCCAGAGACATGAAGAGGCCAGATGCAGGAAGATTTCTATTTACCCTAATGGGACTAAAAACATGTTTAGTAAATTGGCACAATATACTGAGAACAGAACTCAGCACACTGGAAAATGTGGAAGTTGGCAAAGGCATTCATGGCATTAAAAGTATATATGCAAAGATGCCAAGCATTATATTTATATAACTAGCAGGCAGTGGAACATTCCCATCCTGCTAGATGGTCACCAAGGCCCTGCTCCCCGAGGGAAAGGTGTCCCCAGGGTCCCACCATGAGCTACCAAGTGCTCTGTGCTACGCACATCAGTGTCCAACAGGTCAGGCAGGATGCCCCATGGCCAGGGCAAAGGGCAGGCCACCATCCTGGTGACAAAAAAAACCCAAGTGGCCCTCCAGGCTACCAGTGAAAGAGGAAGAAGTGACTGAGGAAAAACCAAGTGCTCTGTCCCTTTGGTGTGAGGATCAGATCCTGCCTCTCGTCCAATGCCAACCCCATCAACCAAGGGTTGAGGAATTTAATTTTGTCCCTGCTCTGTCACCAGGGCAGATCTACATAAATGTTCTGTCTCTTTTAAGCTTTCCCTTGTTTACCCTGACTGAGCTCATACCACTCACTCACCCTCATTTTGGTGACCACCATGTGCTAAGCTACAACATTCTCTGCCGTGGTGCTGAACACTCCAGTCAGCGGGGAAAGAGGGAGCTGGCAAGCCTCAGCCAGCACTGCCTGACCTCAGCCTGACGCAAAGCAGGGCTGTGGGACCCTGCAATCCTGACACCTGGCTGTAGGCAGCAGGTCACAGCTCTTCTTTACAAGGGACTGGCTGAATGCCATCGTGTTGTGTCCCCACCACGTGCCCCACACACAGCAGACTCTCAGGGTGGTGCTGCACAAGACCTGCCCTGGATCCTGCTGACCCTGAGCAGCTCCTGCTAACTCCCACTTTTCTTATAATGTGCTTTTCCCTTCTTTTGGTTACTCCTGCATCAGACTCCTTGTGGGCAGCTTTCTGTGGGTGCCTGTGGCTCCTCACAGCCTGGCTCACATTGACTCAGTAGGCTACAGCAAGGTGCAGGGACCGGTTATTTCCTAGAAACTTGTCATGTTTTCCCTAAGAGAATCTTTCCTGCTGATACTGCAGTCAGGTGCAGGACAGCTTGTTGCAGCCTACCCCTAACAAGCACCATTTTGCTTGCAGGGAGGTGCACTGCAGAGAGCAAGGGACACTGAAGAGTACTTTACTTTTTATGTAAATGTTGGCTTCCAACAAGCAAAGGTGCTTCCTTTCCCACAGTGAAGTTACTGAAAAAGCCTTGGCTTCAGTTCACTGTTTATTAATTTTTTCTATGCTTTTGTCAAATAAACCACTAGCATCAGGAGGAAATCTGTCACTGGTATATGAACACATTCTGGTTTCTTCTGGGAGTGAGTGAGTTTGGTGTCAGCAAGAACCTGGGAGAGAGGAGCTACACAGCCCAGAGCAAATGGCTACAGGCCAGGGAGCTGCACACCAGCAGTGATGGCTGGGGAAGGGACACCCGCCTCTGGCAGAGACTGTTCCTCTGAGGGGCTGCTGCAGTGGCAGTGGTGGAGTAGTGACCCCACTGAAAACTTTACTGTCACCAACAGGAAGCCCTGAATTTGAGCTTTCAAGATGAGGAGACAAGGTGGGCATGCTCTGGGTGAGGGTCTGCAAACCCTGATTTGGCTGCACTGGTATCCAGGCTGGGAGCAACTAGAGGCACACAGCAATGGTCTTCTGTGTGTGACCAACTGAAAACTCAGCAGAGTGCAGGAGCTTGCTGGGCAGCAGCACTGCTGTGGCAGAGATCACAACCAGTGACATGAGTGCCTCTGCAAAGGGCACACAGGAAAGCCATACCTGCAGCAAACCACCAGCGCCAGCTGCAGTGAGGGGTCTGCTTTGAATATTCACCTTTGTGGTCATGCAGGGTGTTGTCCTGCATGGCTGTGCCTCTGATAGTGCCATGTAGGCAAAGAGGTCTCTGGTGGATGCTCTGCCCATTCTGCTGGAGCCTTCCAGCTGTTGCTAGCTGCCTGGCTTTGTCCAGGGGCTGAAGCAGTTAACTACAGAAACAGCTGAAATGTTAAAGTAGGTGGCCTATATATGCCAAGAAACATTCACAGCTGCTCTTTGATGTTGAATTTAATCTGTAGTATGCTGTGCAAGTACGGTTGGCTGTGCATCTCGTATAAATTAATTACAAAGCCCTCATGGTGCATGCAGGGAGCAGCAGGCAGCACTACAAACACTGCATGCAGTCATTTAAGGTCACAGGGGGAAATCCTATTGTGAGGCTCTACCAAGGGGCTTGCCTCTTCCCTCCTTGGGAGGACACCCTGGGCATCACAGCTTCTCTGACTGGTGAGCTGCAGTTGGAGCACATGGGTGTTTCCCTCCGTCCTTGTCAACCCCAGTGGGAGGCACAGAGCCCCCTATTCAGGCACCAGCACCCTGGGATTCAAAGATGAGGCATGCACTTGGTCTGGGTCCTGGGGATACACTTACTCTTTAGCAAAAAGATGAAAACTAGTAGATCTGGGAGCTGTTCCAGAAAGGGGCCATGCAGAATTACAGGGAGGCTGTAATGGGGTCACTCATTGGAGGGCTGGTTATCGGGACCTGGGCTGGTGTCCCACATTTTTGGGAAAAGTATCCTGGGAAAAAGAGAGACACCTTCTTAAGACACCTCTGCTTGGCAGTGGCACTTGGTTGGTTCAGTCTTCTTGCAATCTTTTATTCTCAGCCTTGTACCAACAAGCTCTGAAGTCTTTACCTTGCATCTTAAAAAGTAAATTGCTGCTTAACTGTTGTTAGGAAGAGGGGAACACACATTCCATCTGCACTATGCACACATAGCAGGCCCCAGCAGCACCTTGCTTCTCTGTTTTGCGTAAAGAGACAGGCAATGTCCTTTTCAGAAGGGAAAAGGTATCTTCTTTCTTTCTCCCACCCTTCTGACCTGGAACTTTGGCAGTGGAAATCAATTAACACAAAGGAGAAGCGTCTCACATTCTGTTAGAAATTAAGCCAAGGAAATCTCAGTCCACAAGGCAAGAAAAGAAAAAAGAAAAGCAACAAACAACCAGAAGCAAGAATTCAGAAGGGAAAAGCAGCCTCGTGCAGCCTCATATTTGTTGGTGGAAAACTGCTGCAGTGCTTACCCCAACATCTGATGTTGATTACCTACCCATCCTTCCTACAGGATTTTGTAGTCATTAGCTAAATCAGCTTACTTTAATGTGGAAAAGGGACTGGGAGTATCCAGGATGAAGGGCACAGGCGGCTGTGTGTGCAGGGCACCAGTGTGGGGAGCACTGGGCCTGGCCTGGGGTGCAGCTTGGGCTTGTGACTGCTGGCAGCCTGGCTGCCCTTTCCTACCTCTGCAGTTTGAAAACACCATCACTGAGCTGGCACCTGAGCTTTCCCTCCCTGCTAGAAACCCTCAGCAGCAAATGGCTGGGAGATGGCTGTGAATGGCCAGGCAGGGAGAGAAGCTCCTTACTCCTGGTTTCATTGATGTGGCAATACAGCCACTCTGCAGTGAGAGAATACAATGGCTGCAACAGACAACACAGCTGACCTTGGAAGAAAGGGCTCCAAACAAGGCTTAGTCACTAATTTTCCAGCTCAAATCAAAGAGGACGGGGCTGGGAGAGGGCTCTGTCTTTGTTTCTGCATGTTTCTTCTATACCTTCTCTTGTTGCAGCCCCTCAGAAACATTCACAGCCTTCCAGATGGGGACAAGAGCATTACCAGACCCCAGTGGGGTGCTTTGGTTTAGGGGAAATCCCACTTTGCCCCATTAGTTCTGACACTTTTGCAACACTGGTCTCTACAGCCCTCTTCCCATTTCCCAATGGTCCATCCCTCCTGTTTTTGGCCAGCAGATCCACTCATTAGGGTGTAAGACAGGCTCCTCTCAGGTATCAGAGGACAGGCAGCTTGCCTGTGTCATCTGCCTCACCTTTCCCTGTACCTGAAAACAAAGCACTGGCAGCTCTCTTCCTGTGGACAGCTCTCCATCAGCTTTGTTTTCTCCAAGGAAATGTCACAGCAGGTGCCAAAGATGTCAGAGGGGTTGCAGTGGCCCCCTGAGTGCCGCTCACATCCCTCTCTGGTGCTGTTCCCCACCGGGGAGAGAGGACGGACGGCAGATGCCTTTTCCTGCCTAGAAGCAGCCACAATCCCAATAAAGCCATTGTGGGTGAGGAGCCAGCAGTGGCTGCAGGGCTCTGGACATGAGGGAAATGGCAGGGCAGGAGCTGCAGCCCCCACAGCACAGCCCACCTGTCTGCACTGCTCACTATCACATGAACCACAGCACAAGGTACAATCAGGGACCATTTACAAGTGGCAGTCATGTGGAAATCTAATCCCAGGTATAATCACTGCACTGTTATCACTGGCACGGCATCTGGGATTGCCAGCAGGCAACAAAGCCTGCTGGGATGATATCTGCTGACTCTTAGCATTGCCACACTTCGACAGTCAACTCTCAAAAACTAACTCTCTCCATTCAAGGATCACACTTCTCTCATATCCACACATGGCTTGTTCATTTTTCTTGCAGCAAATCAGGCTGCTTTGCATCTGCTGAGCACCAAGGAGGGTTTGGGAGGTAAATTACTCAGGGTGGGAGGCCTGAGACAAATGTAGAATGTTAACCAGGAGATGACCCTGTGGTGTTTCATCTGTTAATAGGAGATGTAAAATATGTATGCTTCCAAAGCAGCTCCCTGTGAAAACTGAATGTAAGACCTTTAGATACAGCAGCTATACAGCTGCTACTCCTGGAGTTAAGGAAGATACTTGCTTATTAAAAAAAAAAAAAAAAAAAAATCCATGAGGAAGTAAACACATGGAGAAACTTTGAGGTGCAACAGCTTCAAATTATACATTGTCCAACGCAACTGCTCTACATATCTGCTTCACCACCACAAGCCCAGCACTGCTGAGGAGAGCATGTCACCCTTTGCTTTTAGGTGTGCCATGTCCTTGAAGCCACCAGTACAGGGTACAGAAACCTCTGGTCACCAGAGATGGATGCCAAGCAAACCCCAATGCAAAATTAGGTATGTTTTTCCCACAGTGCTGATCAAACATCATGTTTTTGGAAGGGGAAAGGCACTCAATTGCCTGTTGTACCAGGTTTTTGTGCCCATCCTGCAGACTTGCTGTTGGTCTCAAGATGCTTCCTGTAGGATGTGCACAACAGGATGGCTTTTGCTGCTACCAGCCCCGTGCCTTCTGGAAGGCTGTGGGTTGAGACACAGGGTCAAACAGGGTGTTGACTCGAGTCCTCCAGTGTTCAGGAAAGTAACTACTGCAGAGCAGCTTTAGGGTAAAAGCTAGTCCTGACTGCTCTTCTGGAAAGCACGCTATGGCTATGAAACTCAAGAAGCTGTGATGGGTAGAAGAGCTTCAACTGCATAGTCTAACCATCCTCCCTGATTTTATAACTTATAAATTTACCACTCAGCACATTTTCTGTAGCATCTTCCAAAGGAAACTGTAGGAAGTATTTTCAAGAGTGAGAAAATGACAACCCAAAAGGTGAAAACTGAAGTCAGCAACTATCTCAACATACTGTAGGGACAACAAGACAATCTCAGATGCAGAATAAAAGGACTGAAAAGAGGATTCTCATGGATGCTCAGAGGAGCCCAGTTGCTGAGGTGAGCAGCTGGGGGTAAAAGCAGCTGTAGGGTAACAGCAAAAACCATTGCAGAATTCTGAAAAACAAGGGTGGCAAGCCAAAGGGGTGTGGGAGGCCACTGAGGAGCATGAAAAAGAGGGGGAAAAAAATCTTGCTCTGCTCCAATGTGATGTTCTTTTACAGGGAATGGAGTCTGTGCCCAGCCTGCTGAGATGGCAAAGCTTCTGCAGGAGTCTTGTGCAAGGGCTGGAGCCCCTTTCAGTGACACTGTGTACACACAAGATTCCCTCTGGCTCCTTCAGGTGACACTCTGGGAGTAGCTTTTTCACTTTAATTTTTGTGTTTTAGTTTGTTGTGGGGTTTTGGTGGGTTTTTTTCCTCCTAAAAATGCTATTTCATCAAAGACATCGAATATGTCTTATTCTGCCTCAGATAAAATTTCCAGATATTGTTTTTAAAGTTTGTATTCCAATGACAATTTTTCTGCTTGTGTAAATTATTTAAAAGACAGAGATTCAAATGCAACCATTTGCAGGCTCAGAATCAAAAGGCCTTGACCAAAACCAAGTTTTTGAGATTTCCTTGAAAGAAGAGCAAAAACCTACTTTTTCTTCTTTCTAGGGCTTGCCACTTTTCACAGATCAGAAAACACAATTTTCACAACAGCTTTTTTTTTTTTTTTTTCTTTGAAAGCCTGTCCATCTGACTATGCAGCACCCTCAAAGAGCAGGCTGGGGACACAGATCCTGCACCAGATCTCTGCACTACCCTTCCAACACAAAAAGGCTGCCTTGCTCTGAAAGCAGCTTGTGTCTTGTTCCTGGGAAAGAAAGTGTCCTGTCATCATCTTCATGCCCAGCCCAGCCTCAGGGGCAGAATTAGTTCCTCTCATGAGAAATGATCCTAGCCCAAATGGGACATGCTATCTTGCAGCACCTGCGGAGCTGGGGTCACACCTGGTGGACACCAGGGGACAGGTGGCCAGAGCTGTGAGAGGTGCCAAAAAACCCCCAGAGATATCTACAGGGTGTTGATTATTTGCCTGTTTCAAAGTTGCAGGCAGCTGCCTGCTCTGTGCCAGCCTGCTGTCTCCCTTCCCTGGGCTCAGAGGCACCCACTGTCCTCTCAAAGTCCTTTCCACCCAACACCTTGCAACATAACCAAGTATGGTCTGCACCCATCAGGTGCTGTGTAGGCAGGGGGCTTGCTTGGAGACGGCTCCAGCCCCTTGGACAGGGACCACCTTTACTTGCTGGGGCCCAGGAGGGGATGTCTGAGGGGGCAGCATACCCCACTGCAGCCAGCTCTGGCCCCTCACAGCAGCCTGCTCTCTCTCTCTTGCCTCTCCATGCATTGCCTCACCAACAGGACACACTCACTCATACCCCTCATGGGTATTCCCACACTTGGCTCTCCGAGAGAAGATGACAGAAGGGGCCAGGCCCCCAGGGAAGAGCAGGGAGCAGTGCCACGCACCGGCTTTATCTGCCCTCTCCGAGGTTCCAGCTGACCTGGGAGAAAAATTAAGACTCAGCATTGCCTGAGGAAAAACCAAATCCTCCCCGTCAGCATTGCGGTGGCTTGCTGCACACACAGTGTAACAGAACCGAGTCTGTGCTCTAGCCTGCCTTGCATCCTCTCCGAATGTATTTTAATGTGTTCAGCACTGCATATAACAAATCCTACTGATATAGCTGCCTTAGCACATTTCAGAGGCATCGTGTTTAACAAACTGTCCTATTTGGAGATGCAGAAAGCAGGCTGGTGTTTCTCCAGCCCAGGACTATGAAAAACAGGGCTCTGCTGTGCCTTTGATCTACACAAAAGGCTTTCTCCCCCGCAGTGGGGGAGGCTGCTAGACCCTTCTCCTTTACAGATGCTCCTCCAGCAGATATTCATGAGCACTGCTTGGGAGGGACTCTGGGCCAACCTCTCCCTTCCCCACTGCTGCGTGGGGCCTCTGAGCCCCCATCTCTCTGTGTCCCGTTCTCTGTGAGTCACTGTCTCTGTCCACGGACTCTTATCAAGCACAAGACATTCCTAAATGATCGTTCACAAATTTTTCCTTTACTTTTTTTTCCCTTTCATTCAAACACCAGGCTCTGGCTGGATTGTGTGGGATCCAGGTGCAGGTGCAGCCCCCTCCCTGTTCCCCTCTCCACTCTGGTTTGCAACGCTTCTTCCCCCAGGTCCAGCTTGGAGTTGCTTTTCCATCCTTCCCTCTCTCCTGCCTGATTAAGTGGCTCAGCCGAAGCTCCTGGGGCACAGCGAGCTGGTGACTCTGAGCCACTTGATTTCCTTGGTCCTGCAGAACAAGGCTGCACGTCACTGTCAGCCCCAGGCCACTGGTGCCTGCTAGAGACGCTTCAGCCAGGTTTGATTGCACACTTAGTGAAGCTGCTGTGAAGAAAACCAAAGCCTGTCTGGGCCCGTGTAGCACAGCAGCGTGGTGCAGGTGAAAGCTCCCGCAGACCAGCTGCTGCCTTTTGTACATCCTCTCACAAGTGCCTCCTGCTGCACAGAGTTGCTGACCCCCCTGTGAGCTGTGTTGCACCCCACGCCTGCCTGCAAGGAGTCAGGAGAGATCTGCCTGCACCCATCCATCTGCCTGTTGCTGGGGAAGCCAGGAAAAAAATGTGCCTGAAAGTCTGAGGTTACTTATCAAATGTGGTCACACAGACCAGTGTTAATGCTGTGACGATCTGCTCTGAGCAAACAGCATCAAAGAGAATGGGGAGAGGGGCAGAGCTGAAAGCACATCCTGTGGCAGTTGTCTTGCCATTGAAACACCCAGCAGGGAGGACAAAGGCTTGACCAGGCTTCTGAATTAATAAAAGGTGGGTGGGTGGGTGATCTAGGCAGTCTCAAACAATGCAGTTGCTGCAAAAGGCCTCTGGCTCTTGTTTATGAATTCAAATCTTGGCGGAGGGTAATATTTTCAAAAGCACATTTATATGTGCCAGAAATAACCCCATAGTTCCTTGTGACATCAGATGACACAATTGTTTGAATGACGAACATTGAAAATAAATGTTTACTACTTCTGAAACTCTCACCCTGATGAAGCAGCCTGAGCTATCCTCGGAAAACTGCTCATTACTTCTTTGAAACAATTTTGAGAGGTCTCTTTGAATGCAAATTTCTTTTTAAAAAAAGCCAGCATGACATATTTTGACTTTCCTTGTTTGACAATATCATAGTTATTTCATCTCAATAGTGTAAAACGTGATTGTTTCGGCTGTGCCTTCCCATTTTGCTCTGTGTGCTTTTGTATTTCATTATCATATTTCAATGCCACAAAGCCCAGATGGAGTATGTATAATATTTCATCTTTTGTACATGTTCTGGCACAATCACACTGAAAATTTTGAACTTTATCACAGTAAAATGTTTGACTAGCTCCAAGGGAGGACTGAAGTTGTTTCAGAACTTGGATTAAAAAAAAATAAAAATAAAAAAAAAATCAGCATTTCCCCCCAGGTTATGCAGCAAAACCAGCTACTGAAATGTCAGATATTCCCTCTGAAGAAATGTTCTGTTTCCCAAACATTCATTACTTGGCATCTGTGAAATGGTACATTTCAGCCCAGTTCCCAGTGGATGAGCCTTCAGTTTCTCAAAGGACACCTTTGTTTGCGATGACCTCACCACACTGTATGTTTGAGGATGCCGTTCTGCATTAGGGTTTATCCATGGGGTTAAAGTGAGTTCAAAGGTTCCCACGCCATCCCACTCTGTGTACCTCCCTCTCCATTCCCCTCACACAGGCATCGTCCTCCTCTGTACCTTCAAACTGGACCCGTGAAACGAGCCGAAAATGAACACACTAGAAACCTCCCTTGGAAAAAGGAGTTGCATCAGGATAGGGACAGAGCTGCCGCCAGCTCCTTTGCCACCCCGTGTCTAACAGCCCCTGATGTTTGCCCTTTACCATGCTGTCATTCTCTCTCGTTACAATCTTATCTGCTCTGAGACAGCCACCACGTTAGAATGCCGGCACGCCCGACTTGGTGTCCGAGCATCCTCCCAGAGGGACCCGGGGATGCGAGCCTCGCTCCAGGGCAGGCTCTGGCCAGGCTGGCTGTGGGAGATGGCCCTGCAGCTCTCTGTGCAGCCAGGCTCTTCCCCTGCTCCACTCCACCTGGAAAAACTCTGCGTGTTCCCCTGCGCCCACGTTTATTCCCTTTTGCCTTTCTCAGGGAACCTAATGCAGTCCTCGAAACCACACGGCCGTGACCAGCACGATCGAGGCCCCGCTTGTACCGCACAGAAGGACCGGGACAGTCTCGCTGCCGACCCTCGGTAGCTCTAACCCGTCGGACATGAAGCGATGGGACGCCCTCCTGCAGCCGGGTGGGACAGGAGCCTTTTGTTTCTCCCATGGGTTTATTTCCATGGATGCCCCCGCCCCTCCTTCCCTCGCAGGAACCGGGACGCCGGGACGCCGCTCTTTGTTCCCACGCGTCAAGATGCGGTCACAGGTGGCCCACGCCAAACCTGCACAGAAGCCACACGGGACCCCGGCGCAGCCCGCAGGTAACCCAGCGCTCCTGCGGGGGGCCGGGCCGGGCCGGGCGGCGGGGCCACCCCGTCGGGCGCTGGCAGTGGCGGTGGCGGTGGCGGTGGCGGTCCCGCCCNGCGCGGCGCCGCGGCCGCCCCCGGAGCGCTCTGCCCATGGGGCAGCCGAGCCGAGCCCTCGGGACTGTCCCCCGCCGCCGGGACCTGCGCTAGGGCGGTGAGTGCTGTGCGCGTCCCCCCGCGCCGCGGACTTTCCCCGCCGCCCCTCGGGGTCCCGCGGAACGGGAGCGCGGACGCCGCCGCGGCCGTGCGCCCCGAGGGAGCCCGGGGCTGGCAGCCGGCCCCCGCTGTCCCCTCGCAGTCAGCGCGGACGGGGGAGTGATGATGGACCGACGGACGGACAGGGGCTTAAGGAGAGGGATCAGCCCTTGTGCTGGCTGCGCATGGCTGCGATGGGACCGTGCCCGGTCCGGGTAGGATGGGTGGAGGAGGAGGAGGTGGTGGAGCGTTGAGTCCTGGTGGGAGGGTGGCAGGTTGCTCCCAGCCGTGGGGGGACAGGAGCCGTGCCGCCTTGCGAGGTGATGCGCAGGCGGTGCCTTGGCTTTGTGGCGAGGGCTTTCTCCGGGCTGTTACTCGACTCAGAGGCAGGGGTCCAATGTCACTTTCCTGGAAGTGCTCCGTTCTTTTCCGCCTACTCGGGAAGCTTCACAGGAGGACCACGGTCCCCAAATGAGCACTTGAGGTGCCTGAAAGGGGAGGCTGAGTCCTGGCCACTGCACAGGCTCGGGGGTCAGCCTCGGTGGCTGAGCGTTGCGTCGGGTTGGGATGAGGGAAGCTGGCACAGCTGTGCTCCCCGTGGGATGCAATCCCGTAGGTGTACTGGGGAGCCCTGGCCGCAAGGAGGGCTTGGCCGTGGTGGACGGCGAGGTGCTTGTGGGGGATGGCGGGAGAGGGGTAGGGGGCGGGAGCCGCGATGCGGGAGGGAGCCGGGACAGACCCGCTGCCATCACAGAGGGGAAGGTGAGGAAAGCCAGCTCTCAGCGGGCTCTGCGTCCCCTCCAGAGCTTGCACATTCCTGCGTGCTGAGCGGTCTGCTATGCCTCTTACCGGGTCTGGCTGTCCCATCTGGGCAGGTGCACTGCTTTGTCTAGTGAGGCTTCTCTGTTGAGTTCAGCTTCCGCTGAGTAAACCAGGCTGAGCAAGAAGCAGCACCTTATTCAGCACCTGTTCCTTGCCCTGCCTCAGCGCTGCTTGGAGCTAGAGTTCAGTGAGCCTTTTTTCTTACCTCAGCAAGGAACCTCTTGCAGCTGCTTGAGAATCAGGGCTGCTGATGGTTAAATTGGTACCATTTAATCTCCTCGGTCTGCAAAGGCTGGGAATTACAAATGCCAGCGCAACCAAAGCCTTGTTGACATTAGGGTACCACTAGCACGGCTGAGCCATGAGAAACTACAGAGTATGCAAGAGCACTGGCTGTTCTGGACTTGGCATAAATAACTTGTTCAGTAACTCTGTCTCCAGTAGAGCAGTCTGCTGAATAATGGCATTCAGGGTCTGTGGATGAGGAAAGTGATTTTTAAACAAACAAATAGTAGTTACAGTTCAAGCAGGGGAGTCTGCCCAGGGAGGAAGTTTGCAAAGAAAGGTTTTGGCAAAACCCCAAAATAAACAAGGTCTTAAGACTCAGCATGAAAACACCTCAACTAGCCCTAGCCCTGTCTCAGCTAGGTTGCATAAATACGCACCTGATGCGTGCCCAGCAGAGTGTGAGGGACACCATGAACCTGTGGTGTCCTGGTGCCCTCAGCAATGAGGGGCTGGATACTGATGGCAGCTGGGAAAAGGAGGGACTTGGTTGCTTTAGGATGTGTGTGTTCTTGTTCTTTGACTGCAGTGCAGGGCAAAGTGAAGGGAGCTCTTCCCTGGGTAGGTGGTTGTCCCAACCAGGAGGCTGAGAAGGTGAGTTCTGCTCTACAGTCTCAAGAGAAGTTGGTCCTTTCTGCTTGTGGGCCTGTAGTGACGTTTTGTTGTTGAGATATGAACACAAGAGCATCTCCAGAGACGCACAGCAAGGTGAGGCTTGGGGTGGCCATTGATCTCTTGGAGAACAAACCACAGACATGCCCTCCCCTGAGGTTTTCAGTCCATTTGGAGCTGCTTGGAAGCTGGGGTGTGATCCAAAGGGAAATGTTTTCCTATTGTTCTCATTGAGCATTGAGTGCTGAAGCGTGCAAAATGCCAGGAGTACATCTGCAGCTGGTGCTCACTTGTCCTGCAGCTCTCTGAAGGTCAGCATGTTGAATAGTAGGGGCTGGGAGGGATGGTACCACAGGCTGGTTACAAATATCACTTTGAGCTATTTGGATCATGCAATGTTCTGTGTGATGTGTGTGCTTGGTCCTCACCCAGTAAGCCCCCAAATTTCTACTGAAAACTGCTAAATGCCATTAGAACACATCTCCCTCTGACGCAGGCAGGATTGGCTGCCTTCCCACCGGGCTGCCCAGGAGGCTGCATGTTGACTTGGGTGGAGCTGTGCATGAGGTGGGGGTGTCTGTCTTCTTAGTGCTATGTTTTTGGCTGCAAGTTTTCCCTTGGCACAGGACAAAAGCACACGTGAACCAGAAAGATGTTGAGATTGTTTATGTTTGACTTCTGGCCTGGCGCCAGAGGGAACGGCTTGGTGACCTTGGCACTATTGGGACATTATTTATAGAACGTAGATCTTCTGGGTTTTGTATTTTTGATGTAGGAATGTGAAAATAAGTCTTGGGAGGAAAAGACTCAATGCTGGCCACAAAATACATTTGGATTTTTTCCAGAGCAGGAAAAATAACACTTAAGAGGTGACCAGGTGTTCCCTGTTCGCATTGCTTTCTGCCTTCCCTTGGAAAATATGGGTTTGGTGCTGTCCTGGAGATCACAGGCTAGCATGAGTTCACTCCATGTTCAAAAAGTTCTTGTTCAAGATGCTAAAAGATGTTAAAAAAGAAATCCAGCTATAACCAAAGATACTCGTGATAGTTTACAAATGATAAATGACTCTCTGGCCTTCTGTGCGTGAAGCTGTGTCATCTGCAAGGCTTAGTGCATCTCCATGTGTTTCAGTGCCCATCTGTGGTGCTGGTTAGTGTGGCTGACCCCAGATGACAAATGGAGAAGAAGAGGCTTGGATATGCACAGGGTTTTACTGGAAGGCCCATCACACAATGCTGGCCCCACAGCTCTGCCTCCTGGGGCTCTGGTGGAACCCCAGTAGCAAACTTCCCTTCTGGGTTTCACAATGTGCATAAGTCTCTCGTCCTCATTCTGAGCAGTGTATATGCTCCAATTACCTAAATCTGTAAATGTCTTTCTATCCCTCTGTATGCAAAGTAAGAACTTCTTGAGCATATTTTGTGCATTGGTTTTGATGGGGAAGCCCTTGCCCAGGCTGTACCTGACTCATGTATACCAGACTTTGGCTGGACCCTTAACCAGCTCATCTTACAGGGCAAAATCAAGGACCAGTGTCTGTAAGAAAGCTCTGTTCCAGATTTATACTGACTGCTGCTGTCATTTTAGGGAGGAGAGATCCATCACCAAAACAGGGAAATTATCAAAATCATTGTAGTTGGGTCTAGTGCTGAAGGTTGAGCAGCTTCTGCTGATGTTGATGGTCAGAAACCATGTGGCCACTCTCTGAGCCTAAGGGGCCAAAATTAGAAACCTAAGCATAGGGACTGGTTGCTGGATCCATTGATGCAGAGTTTCCTAGATGTTTTTGTTAGGGATTTGGATTAACATAATTTAAGTCAAAGGCACAGAAGAGAGCATGGGGAGAAAAGCAGTTAGGAGTAAATCCATGGTTCAGTAGTCCGGTCTCCTGAGGAGTAGCATTATAGGATAAGTTGGTGTAGTGGGAGATGTGCACAGGGGAGTGTCAGATAACACTGGCCACCTAATTTATTTGTTTGAAGGGGTTCAGTATTTTAGCGGGAGATTAGTGTGCAGTCCCCTTTGCAGCTGCCTGCTGCTGCAAACCAGAGAGGAATCCCTCCTTTTTATACTAAAATTAGGCAGCAGCACTTTGACTGCGTGGCCCAGAGGAGCAGGTGCAGGCAGAGCAGCACACAAAGGCTTGCAACCCTCTTGTTTTTAGCTGTATCCTGCCAGGGTTGAGAAAGTAAACAGTTTTGAGTCTGTGTCAGCAGTCAAAAAAGAGACCTACAGAGAAAACCCACAAGTCTTCAGGAAGCTCCATGGGTGATTCAGACGGTGTTTTTGTCTGAGTACCCGTTCATTCAGTAACCCGTGATGGCAGCAGAAACACTTTTTGTAGTGGTGCCACCTTATGAGTGAAAAACAAACCTCTGGTGTTGGATGCTTATGGTCATATAAAGACTTGAGAAGCTTTTTCAGCCAACAGATGTTGTTCCAGGAATTCCATTGCTGAGCCTTAAAATAATCCCAGCCCTTGTTGGGCGCTGCAGTTTCCTTCTGGGCTTCCAGCTAGGGCTGCTGTAGATGGAGATACATGTGACAAAGAGCAGGCAGTTTCCCAAGGACAGCTGTGCTTCCAGTCCTTCCTGACAGCCAAGAAGGTGCCTTTAGTTCAGCTTTGCTGGCTGTTTGGCGTGCCTTGCGGTACGTGGCATGCGCCCAGCCAGGCAGCAGCCTCACTAGTGCCCCATACTGTGTAGCTGCAAAGCTGTGAGAGATGTGTGGGCAATGCTGGAGCACAGCCTGGATGCACACTGCCATGTTGTATGGAGTCCTCAGGAAGGACAGTGTTGTGGAAATGAAGGGTTTATTGCCAGTCTTAACCAGAGCTCCAGGAAGCAGGCTATTTTCTGAAGAAACAAGATAACTTAAAAGTCCATGGTTTTAAGTCCCTCTTAGTCTTTCTGTTGGACATTTAATTTTAGCTGCCTGGCATGCCATTCATGGTAGATGATTGGCATATTCCAAGTAGGTAAAAACATGAGCTGCCTCATTGTAGAGGGGAGAGGGAAATTCAAAAACCACAATACTGAATCCAGGGGAGCTGGGTGGTATTGGCTTTTCCCCAACATTTTCTTTGTGGCCTAGGAAGAAAAGTTTCTGTAAAAGCTGCTCAATAGCAATAAAGAGCATCCAAACATTACTCCACAGAAAACAGAAATCTACCAGGAGTCAAAGGTTGCACTGAACAAGACCAAAGAATTTAGACCATCTGTTTGTGTTTTCCCGGGTTGTTTTCATGGTACAGTGAGTAAAATTTAGTTGACTTTAATATCAGCATTGCTGGTGGAGTCTCTGTAAGTGCTAGCCAGAGATCTGGTGTGCTTCACCTATAGTGCATCCTTCCACCCTCCTGCCCTACTGCTCTGCCCAGTGCTGCTGTTTTCTCCTTGGGGTATTCTTGCCTTGTCTGCTGGCAAAAACCCATCAGGAATTCTTCCAATCCCTTCCATGAACTGTGACAACGTCCACTGTTTAAATCTCTGGACAAGCAGGATGCACTGAGGGTTGATGGATGGAGGGATAATAAAGCAGTTGAGCTTATCCCCTCCAGCCAATTTATTCCCTGCATCACATCACCATGCAAAGTGAGTGCCTGTCATTAGTCAAAGGACATGGGGGAGAAGAGGCCAACCTGAAACCCCCAGAGCCCTGGCTGCATGGAAATGACATTACAGGGGAAGGTGTTGACTAAAACCTGACACTGCTATGTCATGAGCTCTTCTAAGCAGGAGGCTGTGCTGTATGTTTGTTGACAGATGTATATATACACAAGCACAGTAGGAAAGTACTGTGTGTGTATACACATACACAGAGTCCCGATGGATGATCCTGATATTACTGGAACTTCTTGTACCCAAGTGTCTGAGACTTAAAACTGAAAAAGAAGGGAAGGTCCTTAAACAACCCTTGGTAGTAGCGATGGGACATCTGGCAATGCTGTGTTTGCCATGGTTACTTGAGACCCTGATTTGTCAGCACTGATGCTGCTGTCTTTTGGCTGCCTGAATCTCTCTGTTGCCTCCTTGTCCCAGGGTAGAGAAATCAAACAAAAGTAGGGAGAAGAGCTAGTTAGTACTACCTTTAACATTTTTTCCTAAGACTTCTCTTGCATGTGCCAGGCAAGATGGAGTGAGAGCTCCTGCAGGACCTCTCAGTTCTCAAGATATCTCTTGTCACCGAGGCTGTTCATGCCACATACTGGTGCCTCCTCTCTGCTATGAAAATAGAAATCTTTCATTAGTTCCTTAGGCTGATGTGGCTCCTTCATGGATGTGACTATAGGACATAGCATCTCCATACCCTTTCCTTGCATGTTGTTCAGTTTTTTCATAATCCCAAAGTGTGGCTCCATGCTGTGAGATGGGCAGAAGTCATACAGGGTTTGCCTATGACCAGGTAGTGAAAAGTTCTCTGCAAGGATCTTGATCTTGTCCATCCATATAAAAGCAATCAAAAGCCTAGTCTTGCTCATCATCCAGGCTCCTCCTGTGGTATATGGAAAGAGGTGAACCATTGCAGGGGATGATGCATCTTGTCTCTGGGGGTTGGCTCACCCTCCCTATTTCTGAGGGAGCCTAAAAGAGGGAGGTGAGGAGACGTACAGATTCAGGTTATAGTTGGAGCTTCCAAACTTCATTCTTTTCACCCATGAAGTGCTTTTACTCTGGGCTGGGGGCACATTGACTGTGCGTGCTCTTCACAGTACACATACACTGGTCTTTTGTGGAAGCTGGAGAACCTGTCATGCATCAGAGACATTGTCTCTTTCAATCTCCTTTATATGAGTTTCTTTTTCTGATGAAAGCTTTCTAAAGGGTACTTGTGTGCTGAATAGCCATTGTTGATAATGCATGATATGAAATCCAAAAGGAAGGCTCAGATTAAATGTCACGCACTTCACAGTCGGGAATTCAAAGAGCCTTGTTGATCTGTGCATAACTGGGGGCTTGACAGCTCATGCATAAACAAACATGTGCACATTCACGTACATGGGTGCAGGCAGTTTTCCCCTGACTCAGCAGCATATAAAAGCAAAGTTGGGTGGGTGAGTTCCAGAGGGGTGGGTGCTGTGTTCCTGGGGAAAGCCTGTGGGTTCTTCAAGCCTCTGACTTGAGAACCACACTGGCAAATAAAGTCACTTGTTATTAGTGTGGTGGGCTTTCTTCCGCCTTCCTCCCCTGCGCCGCTCTCTGCTGAGCTGTGGCTGCTTTGATTTTCTCTGATTTTCTGGGTTTAATCTGACCACGAGAATCTGCTGAGAGTTTCTGGTGTGTGCAAAGGCAGTATCCATGTGAGGTTCACCCCAGGGTTTCCACAGTGCTTACTTCTACCAGCAGTAGGAGAAAAAAATAGATTTCAAGCTAAGCTGCTTGTTAGTCAGGCCAGGAAGGGCATTTCTGCCTCTGACATGTTGTGTGTAATGAACCAAGTGCTGCTCAGGAGTCCACAGAGCAGGCTGAGGTGGCACTGCTGGGATACAGTGGCTGGGCCGTTGTTTGTAAGACGTCTCACCTGCTGCACAGGAGCTGTATGATCTGTGGTAGATTTACTTTTCATACGCATCTGGGAAAACTGAGCTCTCTGAGGTTTAATGACCCAGGCTTGATTTTACAGAAGGAGCAGCAGTACTGCCAAACCTATAATCTAATAGTTTGGCTTTCAGGCTTCCTACTCTGCATGCTGTGCTGTAGTTCTGTTCCTAAAAACAGCTGGTTTCACTTTCAAGTGCCTCATTGCAGGAGAGGGGGATACTTGTGGCTCCTCCTCGTTCTGAGGTACCTTGTGGAACAGTGCTCCACAGACATGTCCCTATGCACCATGTGTTCCCCCTCTAGTGGGTTGCTAGAAGTTTCTTTCAAGTTGTTTCACCATCAACTTGTGAATTAACAGAGCTTGTGCTAGCTCTGCCAGCAGCTATTTAGAAGTTTTCCTCTTCCAAATCTGTCCTCCTAGCTCCTGTTTGCCCAACATGGGGAATTTTGCATCTGACATTTTTAGCAGTAACCTGTTGCTATAGAAACTGCTAAGGTGTCAGAGGGAGATTTTTGCCAAGTTGGGATAGGCTACCAAGTAGTTGAAGTATGTGTTTTGTTAGGAGGCCTTCTCCATCATGTTTTTGCTAAGCAACTCCCTGAGCCTGTCTGCATGTCTGGGCTTATTTAATGTCTAAGGAGCCATGAGGGAGCAATAAACCCAGTGTTCTAATTGTGTGCAAATGAACAGGAAATATTGGCAAATTATTTAGGGGAGATGTGAGAAGGTGTTCCCAAGCTGCAGTGATGGGTCCAAGTGGTGTGCAGATGGTAGTCCAGGGCTGAGAGGTCACAGCTGGTATCGGTCTTTAGAGCAGTAAATGGTTGACACAGAAGCAGGAGTTGAGACTCGAAATGGCATCTCTCGGGAAGGAGTCTGGGACAAGCTGCTCCTCTCACCCTTGAGACCAAAATATAGGTGCATGCCAACATACTTGGTTGGTCTGGTAGTCCGAATTCTCTTTACTAACCAGTCAAGAGATCGTGCAGTGGGACCCAAAGTAAGTCCACACAAATCAACCCATGTCTCTTATTTATATGTGTGTACATATATATGCATATATGTATATGCATATATATGTACATTTATATTTCCTTTATTAATATATAGCATATTGTTTATAAATTAAATGTATTTATATGAATAATAAACTTTTATTATTTTATCCAGGATGTGGATGTAACCATGTACATGGGGAATGCTCTATTAACAGGGTTGTTAACAACTCAGCTGTTGACTGATAGTTGCTTGGGCCATTTCATATCAGGCCTGATCTACAGAACTTCTGTGTCTTGGAAGGAAACTTTATTGCTTGTACAATGAGAGGTGTGAGTCCTATGAGTGCCTATGTGCCTGGGACTCAGGAAGTATCCTGGCTAGACCAAAAGGCAATCTTCCTGATTAATGCAAATTTATTCGTCTGCCCTTTTTCCTCCCTATTGTGTTTGCCTAGACTGCACATCTGGTCATATCATGACAGACTATGGAGATGAGAAACTCTTTGTTTTCTACACAAATGGAATAAAATAATCTGATGCTGCTGGGGTGTCCTGCAGGAGTTGTTCTCCGGCTGGGGTTGCAAATTGATCCATGAAACTGGTTGGGAATCTGCTTTTGCAGTTCTGGAGTGGAACAGACTCATTTTATCTTCCATTTCATGGTTGTAGACATGTTGAGAGTGTATAAATCACAGTGGTTGCATTGTGCTGAGTAAGTTCCAAGATTGCAGATAGAGAACTAATATTGCTGGAGGTGAAGATTATTGTCTTTGGGTAGGGAATCCATCGAAAATGGCTTTGAAATAACTACTTCAGTGACAGGATACAGATGGATGTTGTGCCTGTATGTGGCTCAGGGAACTTAATGTCCCAAATTGTAGTTTCTTAACAATTTTCTTTTGTGTTCTGGAAAAGGACAGATGTGCTGAGAATAAAGAGCATTGACTTCCCGGAGCATTTATGGAAGTCTCTTGTCAGGTGCTTGGAGGCACAGTAGAAAGAAAATTTGGGGAGGTTTGAGGTTGTTAGGAAAAGAGGTGCCGAGAAGCCCCACGTTACTGTGAAGCACCATGTGTATGGACTCCTCCCTGCTCCTCCCAGGATCTTTCCATAGAGTTCCTTTGAGCCTCTGTTACACCTCAGGTGTGAGGCAGAGGAGACGAAATGCATCATAGTTTCTGTAAAACTGACTTGTATTACCCTGTTTGGTTGAAGGGCTTTCCTAGCTTTTTAAGCTGCTCTTTTTCAGTAGCAAGGATTGATTTACTTGGGTGGGTTGGGTTTTTTGGTGTGTGTTTCTGTGTGTGTGCATATGGGTTTTATTTTTCCTTCTAATGTTTCCCTGTAGAAATCGTCTGCAGGACAGATGGCCTATTAAGCTTCTGGGGCGGTCTCTCACAAACACCTGTCTAAGGCAGCTGGGAATCAAAGAGGAATTCTCCTCTTTTAATGCCTTTAAAGAAAAACATTACCGATCCTAATATGTCCTACTTCTCTGTCTCCCTCTCCATTCTCTCAGCTTCCTGGGAAACTTAACTCCTTGGTTGTGGCCATCTGTTGAGACAGCGAGGGTCTGGGTGGGGAAGTGGCAGCCACAGCCTTTGGGGAGAGCAAGGGCAGCTTTGAGGTGATGGATTGCTGTGGCTGGCTGGGCTGAGAGCCTCGGTGGCAGAGAGGAGGATGATGCAGGGGGTGGACTTTTATGTAAGTAACACAGGTGAGAGCTGCTGAAGCAGCTGTTGTACATTGTTGTGTTTGTACCTTGCATCCTTTGTATTTGCAGCCAAAACACACCTCAGCAGCCAGGGGTGGGCTGCTTGAGAAGGCAGGGTGGCGTGGCCAGGCTTGTACGTGGGGTGTGAGCGCACGTGTGTGGTAGCTGAAAGGTGAAGTCTGTTTGTCCCCTGTGGCAGCAGCCCCTGAGCCCTTACAGAAGGGCCACAGTGGGGCCAGGTGTCCAGCTGGGCACCCGTGGGGAGCCCAAACACATGCCGTGTGTCACAGTCTGCCCTGCCAGCTGCTGTGAGAGGCAAACAAGCATTTCTCTCTTGAGGTGCTGCCCAGGCTTGCACGGAGGGGTCAGCGAGTTGCTGCAGGTGGTGGCTGGCAGGAGTGATGTTGCTGTGTTTAATTATAGCTCCCATCTGAGAAACTAGTAGAGCAACAGAGCTTTTTTATCTGTTCTGGGGGAACTGAGCACTTTACAGGTTTTGATTGCTGTATAACGCATCCTGTGACACAGGCAGAAACTTTCCTGTGGTCTCTGCAAAAGGAAATTTGAAACCTATGGGCAATAAAATTCCGGAGATGGGCCGTACCTCCCAGATGCTGTGGGATATAGCCAGTAGTAGCTCTTCTTGGGGCAGGATGTTTGTACAGCCGCAGGGAGCTTGGGGGCAGGAGCTGCTGCACCCAGGGACTGCAGAGGAACACTATGGAGGAGGGTGCAGGGGCTGAGCTTGCTTGGGCTAAAGCAACCCTGAAGCAGATGGGAGGAGAGGATGCATGGAAAAGACTGAGCAGACTTTGGATGTCCTTTTCTGCATGAAGTGGTGACTGAGCAACACAAGTTGACTCTTTCCTCCCCAGCAGGCTGCAGAGGACTCCTTGTCCCCTGTTGAGGGGTGATGTATCCGTTACGTTTGAGGTTGCCAGAGCTGCTGTAGGCACTGGGTACCACTGCCTTGTGAGTGGAGGCTTCGTGGCCACGGGCAGCTCTGCACCTCTCACAAACAGCTTTGGAGAGCCCATCCAATGGTGTCTGGCCATGAGATGTGCTCAGCCTGAAGAGTGAGCTTTAGATGTGCCTGAGGCTCTTGGCGCATTGCAGATGATTTGGGAGATGACCTGGAGGCACCCAGTGAAGGTGTCCTTTGACCTAAGGATCTTACTTTGCATTTTCATCATTTAGGGGCAGGGAATCTGCTGCCTAGGTTTGTAGGTATTCCCTAGGGATGACAGGGTCTCCCTGTGCCTTTTGGAGTTGCTTAAGGAAGCAGCTTCCTGTGCCTTTTAGAGTTGTTTAAGGGGCTGTGGCAGGGCTGGGGATGAGCCTCTGTCAAGACATGCTTCCTGCTGGTATTGCAAAGAGCCTTCTGTGCAGAAAGGGCTGGTGTTTATGTGGGAATGGAGTCCTGTGCACCTGGCTTGTTACAGGTGAGAAATCTGAAGTCTCCCTGTTGCTTAGGGGTACAGACTGTGCCAGACAGAGCGGGAGCAGCCGCCGCATTCTGCTGCTGTGGTGGCTGAGTGCTAATTGTTTTTACTGCCTGAGCATCAGGTTATTTTTGGCTTGATCAAGTTTAATTCCCAGCTGGCTGGTGGTAGAGAGGTCCTAATAGTCTAAATCTCCACGCTTGATAGAAATCTAGGCAGAGAGCTGGTTTGGTCACCGTGGGTTTGGGATGTGCAGTTGCAGAAATACAGGATAAAAACAGCTATATTTTGGTAAATACAGGATATATATTTGGTAAATACAGGATACAAACAGCTATACATGGGACATGGGGAGTTCTGGCTCAGCGTCTGCTGCACCATGGGCTTCCAGGGAAAACTCTTTCTAGGCTATTTAGAAAGGATGCACAAAGATGTTTTGTGACTCTCAGGTGTGTTTTTGGGTTAGACACAGGGAATTTACCTAATGCCTCAGGATTTCAGCCTCCTGAGTGTCTGAGGTTGTTAATGAACACATTTTAAGCATATAAAAGTGAGCAGACTGAACCTTCATGTGTGGTGGGGAAAAAAGGAGTCTTGGGTCCCATGAGATTAGGCAAAAGTGTAATGTTTGCAAAGACCAAGGTACTTGGTAGGTCTGTGGATCCTGTCCTTAATCCACCTTTATTTCCACTGCCTCTCCTCTTTACTGTGCACATGTGTTTGAGCCCAGGCTTTCTCAACAGCTCTGTAGCTGATAAGGTACCAGGTCCAGAGCAGCTGCTGTGGACCTGGGACTGTCCTCAGCAGCAAAGAGACAGAACTGACACAGCCTGGAGGAACATCAGAAGAGCTGGACAAATCCATCACAACTGCCGGGCCCTTGCAAGAGAAATGCTGTGGGCATCAGCCCATCTATGAGGGTCGGGTACAGAACAGATGCCATGGTGGATGCCCCTCTCATATGTACACTTCCTTGTGCTGCTGCAGTGCTGGAGAACTCCCCTGGGCTCTGCCAGATTGCTCCCAGAGAACTCCATTGTTGGAAAGGGACACTGCCTCTGCTTCATCTGCTCCATACTTAGCATTGGTTCTCAACCTGTGCTCTGTAGAAGATGCTTGGGCATGGCAAGTGTCCTGTTAGGCTTGACATCGACATCCAGTGCAGATATCCACTGCACCTTCTTGGATAATTCTTAGGCATACCAAATCAAAGCAGGCTCAAGATGTTGTCTTGGACATACTGACTTGGGAAATCTAAAACAGGAGAGCAAGAATCCTCTCCCTGGCCTGAACAGGATAGAGCTGAACAAACTGTGTCCAGCTTAAATATATAAACATTTCATTGTCCCAGCTTGGCTCTAGTTTCCTACACTCTTCCTCTGCCTACAGACTGGCAGTGCCATCAAACCCTTGGAGCGAGAGGTTCTGTAGTGCCACCTCTTTAAACAAGCATCACTGCTTTGTCAGGTAGAAGGCTGCACTGTGGACGACAGTGCCATCCAGCCTAGCAGTAGGTAAATAGCTGTATTTTGCCCTGCTCCCAGGGCCCCGGGGAGCCATGTCCTCCCAGGCAGGCAGCTTCCACCCACGAGCAGTCAGGCTCTGGCTTGCAGGAGCTGTAGGTGCTGCCGGAGCAGGGTCTGGTTCTGCGCTCCACGCTGGGTGCGCAGCTCTGGCTGCTGCAGCGCCGTGGCGTGTGCAGTTGAGTCTCCTCTCTCCCACGCTGCGGAGCTCGCCTCTCCAGACACTGGGAGGGAAGCAGAGACGTTGGAGGAAGAGCTGTGGAGGTGGGAGAGATTGAGCTATCGTTGGTGTGGCACCAGTGGGGTTTCTTTGCACCACTAAGCAGTAGCTATCAAAATTGAATGCAGTATGCTGAACAGCTGAGCAAGGGAGCAGACACTGAAAGGAGCCTGCGAAGAAAAGGATCTAGGAGGAAAAAACCCTCTTTCAGCTGCACGTAGGCACTGCCCATCACAGAGAGCTGTGGCAGGGAGTAGGAATTGCCTGTTTATGGTGGTTGATCTGCACAGTCCCTGGGATGCTTGGAAAAAGGATTAAGGAGGAGAGACTCACAGAAGAAAGAGGAGGTGGAGGTTTCCCTTTGCAAACTCACAGGCTAATAGAAACGATCCTCTAAATTGTCAGTGTGTCAGGATACATTAATGTAAGTATAATGTTTTCAAATCCTCAGCATCTTCTATCTGAATGTCACTGAATTAGCGCTAATTGCATTCTTTAGCTCGTTAGCCATTAATATTCAGCATCCGTTAGGCTGGCTCTGTCTCTGGACAAGGGGGGGTAATGAGATGTGGGACTGGCTGCGGGGCCATGCCTTAGCTGTGCTGTAGGAGCGTGGCTTTATGCACCAGATTGTTTTATTGGCATTTGTGTCTGGCTTGTGTTGTCCCAGCTCTTGGCCAGTGGCTTACCACAAATTAGTGGAAACTCTTAATGGGACAGCAGTGTTAATGATGATGTGGATAAATTTCCACCAGCTCCTGCCCTGAAAGCAACTGGCGAGACAAATGATGAAGGCAAATTTTGATCTTTTGGCCTTGAGCCAGTTGCTGAACTGCCTCTGTAATCACAAAGCTATTCAGTGCAGTCTTCATTGGTGAGAGAAATTATCTATTACTTTTTTTTCTTCCTTTTTATTTTTTTTCTTCCTTCCCTTTTTCTTGCTTCTTTTTTTTTTTTCCTTTTTCTTCCTTCTTTTTTTTTTTCTTTTTCTTCCTTCCTTCCTTTCCTTTTTTTACCCCTCTTTCCCATCTTCCCTTCCTCTGGCATTCCTGACCATGAGGTCAGAGCAGGAGCTGTGGCCATCAGGCTGTCCCTAGCAAGAAACCAGGAAAGATCCAGAAGTGCCAGGATGGCATGGCCAGCACACTCAGCACCCCAAGTCCTGTCAAGACCAGCAAGCCTCAGGTCTTTTATCCCTGAGGAGAGCCAGTAGGATGTTCCTGCTCAGGCCCTCTGCCAAACTTTTCCCCTAACTTTAGAGATGTGGGATGGCCTCAGAGTGAGAGAGAGGAGCATTCCCCACAGGACTGTTGCTTCACAATTGGAATGGATGGCTTTGATCAGAAAATGCTGGGGTAGAAATACCACAGCAACATGTGGTATTTGAATGAAACCATCCTCTGGTTTCAGCACTTCTGGTGGGAAACCACTCAGCATCCAACCTTGTGAGTCTGGGTCAGCCAGGAACAGAAAAAATTGCAAAAACTGTAGCTAGTTAAAGAGGTTGAGCTTTTCTTTTAGACACACCACTCTGGCTTTGGCCTGGATTTTGTGTGCAGATTATCTAGATTTGAATACACACAATTTATTCTGACAGTTTAGGTTGGCAAACCCCAGACATGATAAATCTTTCAAACTTTTCTACTGTCAGCTACCGTTTGAGCTTCCTGCCTTGTGCTCTAATGTAGACCTGAGTATACAGCTTCTACCTTCGTCCTGTGGTGGTGTTTTCCACTGTTCCAATTCTGAAATATTTCTAGATCCTGACTGCTGCATCTGGCTTCGTGCTGCTTTTCCAGAAGCCTGGGCTTAGTTATTCCGTGGAATAAGAGCAAAAACCCATGACCAAACAAGCCCTGCTACAATCCAAAAGAAGTACCTCCAAAGCACTGGGTAGCTCAGCTGGCTCTCTGAAAAGCATTTTGCCTGGTCTGCTGAAAGGATCTTATTAAACCCTTGATCATGAGGCTCACTTTTTGCACTATCCCAGCAAGACTCTTAACTTTGCCTTAAAGAAAGAGTGAAGTTGGGCACTTGCAGACAGGACTGGCTGTTCTTGTCTGAACCACCACAGGGAAGGGTTTTCCTTTGAGAGGGAAATCCCTCGCAAGCACTGGCACAACATTTGCATGCACAGTGCCAAAATAATTGTACCTCATTTTATTACTCTCCAAAGACTCATGAAATATTTAGACATCAACATAAATTGTCTCCTCCTGGGGCAGCTCTGGGAAGGCTCAGCTGGGGCATAAGCCCTATGCTTGCTTGGGCTAGATTAGCTGTGCTTGGTGCCTGGGGGAAATTTCTGTGGGTCTCTGGAAGGGTCAAGTGGCAAATGGAAAAAAGTGTTTGTGTTTAGCTGAGCCAAGATAAAATGAAGACAAATTGGAAGAAAAGGCTTTCTGAACTGAGAGTTTCCAGGGTTTTATATCTGTGGGATGAGACAGAGTGATTTAATGGGACGCAATAACTATAGCTTTATACGCATGCCAGGGCAGAAGTTATCTTTTTCAAGTCTCGTTGCGTGTATTTACTTATCCCAGACAGTATTTGTAGTTTCTAATTTCCATCATTTCCCAGAAAGCAAAGTGAGTGTCTTCAGGGAAAATCATGCCTGTGGCTTCTTGTTGCTCAGGGGCTAATATGTCCTAGCACAGCCTGGGGGCTGCAGCATCTGAGTAGGGGAACACACAAATAAATAACTGATACTTGTTTGGGGTTTGACCTGAAATGGCAGCTGAAGAATGTGATGTATTGCATGGGAAAAGAAAAAAGGCGAAGCATTACTTAATGATTTTAATTCCCCTAGTCTGAGACGCAATTAATTCCCCTAATCTGAAAAACAGCAAAGAGGTACTATTGGGCATTGCCTCATGCTGGGATAGACAAGATTATGATTTGTAGGTCAAAAGCATTTCTAACTAAATGTCCATGCTAAAGCCACTCAGCTCCGGGTTTTTTTCTCTCCCCTCCCATGGCAGATCCCGGAGACGGCAGGATCATTCTGAGATGAGCCACCTGTAACTGGGGCCGGCCTCCTTGCCAGGGCTCCCTGCCCCGCGACGATGAGGAGCCATCTGCCAGCCTGACAGAAAGATCTTGCGGCAGTGGTTGTTTTATTTTTCCCAAACATCGTGAAATTTCATGTGACAGCGGAGCCGCTGCCTGCACCCTCCTTGTGCCACCTCGCAGCCAAGGGCTCGGTGCGGCAGGGCCACCAGCATGGCGGCGAAGCAGCCCCCGCCGCTGATGAAGAAGCACAGCCAGACCGACCTGGTGAGCAGGCTGAAGACACGCAAGATCCTCGGCGTTGGCGGGGAGGATGATGACGGCGAGGTCCATCGCTCTAAGGTGAGGCCAGCAGACAGGGAAGCTCATGTGCAGTAATGGTGGAAAAGGGACTTCTGCTGGGCAAACCAGGGTTTGCCCATCCATGTGGTTTGGGGTAGTTATAGCCAGGCATTGTGAGCATGTTCACATGAACAGCTCTGGGCTGTGTGCACATGACAGCAGGACAGATATACTGTGACACTCTGAGGGCTCTGCAGGAGCCTGTGCTCCATCAGGATGGGACATGCAGGTGATGTGTGTGAGGAGTGAGTTCCCTTCTTCCATAGGTAAGAGGAAACAGGAGTTAGTGTTGACCCTTCCCCAGCTGCATGCTACAGGTGGCTGATCCCAGTAAGGGAGCAGTAGAGGCTGCAGCTCCTCATGAAAATCAAGGCAGGTGTTGGGACCAATGAGTCACAGCTGAATCCTTTGTCCTCCTCCTCCTCCTCCTCCTTCCAGCCCTCTGAGATAAACTCCCAAGTGGGATTAGATAAGTGGTTTTGGGCTGGTGAGTACTGCCCAAAGACTGGGGAAGGGTCTGCTTAGCTTGTGCCTTTCATTTGAATTTCAGATTAGCCAAGTACTGGGAAATGAAATCAAGTTTGCAGTCCGGGAACCACTGGGACTCAGGTAAGTACTGGATCACCTTGGAGCTAGGTCATCTGAGGCCCCTTGGCCACAGCATCCCTGCTAGCTCTGGTTTCTGACACCAACTCTGCTCCTGTGCCAGTCTCTCTGCTCCCTGCAGGGGCTTCTTACAGGCTGTGGAACCAGACCAGCTCCGCATTCTTCCCCCACTAATGAGCCTGAGGCCCTTAAGTTCTTGTCTTATTGCATGTGCAGAGAACTAGAAGGGCTGCTTGGGGCTGGAGGAGCTCCTCTTTCACAGGTGGTGTGTCCTGTGGGATCCTGCTCTGCACCATCCTCTTGGCAGGGTCACTTCCCTCCTTTGAAGTTGAGGGGGAGTCTGGCTCTGTCTCACCAGCAAAGCTGGTCTGCATGTTGAGGATGGAGCTAGTGGGATGTGGAAAGCTGAGTCCTTCCATGGGAGATTTCTGGCTGTCTTGCTTGTGCATGGGGGAATGATGAAGGCTGATGGAGTTACCCCCAAGCTCATGCTGGGTTCTGTCTTCCCTCTCATGCAGGGTCTGGCAGCTTGTTTCCGCCGTCATGTTTTCCGGGGTTGCTGTCATGGTGAGTGAGGGACGTGGTCCTGGCAAGAACCAGCTCCTGACTGCTAAAGGGCTGCCCCAGCATGGCCCTTCGGTCCCTGGCATTTCTCTTCCCCCCCTGCCTCCAGCAGTTCCTACCACTTTCTCCTGCAAGGCCTTTGCCCTCACTGTGTCCTCCGTAATGGGCTTTGCCAACAGTGTCCTTGGCAGTTTGGTTCCCATTGCGAGTCTGTTTTCATCAGCAGGGCCCATAACCAAGGAATGGCAGCCTTGGTCACAAACCCCAGCCTTGCAGCCCACAGCTGACGTGGTGATATTTCTGCACCTCCTTAATTGCCAGTTTCCTGGCCAGCGGCTCCAATCCCACAAAGGCCTGATGCTGGAGCGCTGCTGCCCAAGAGGACACGTTTTGGTGGCCAGTTCAGGTTGCTGAGTCTCTCTCTCACCTCTGCCAGGCCCTCGCTTTCCCTGACCAGCTCTTCGATGCCATCTTTGAGGAGGAATCGGTGAGCAGCAAGACTCCCATCCGGCTCTATGGAGGAGCCCTCCTCAGTGAGTGCTGTACCACTGTATACTGGGGACGCTGCTGCCCCACAGAGTAAGGGGACAGGTGGCCAAAACAGCAGCCGGGGACAAAGTCCATGCCCAGCCAGACACCTGCAGCTGGAGAGCAGAACATCTGCTGTTAGCAAAGAAATTCCTGAGGGGTCTTTTGAAAAGCTTGGCTACTACTCCTTTTTCCTAGGAGGGATTCAGGTGTGCGGCAGGTAGGGTAAGAAGGGCTGTGCATGCTCAGAATCCCTGGGGAATCACCCCGTGTACCCCAGCAAAGGGAGCCTGTAGGGGGGCCCTGGGAGGGGCGCTGGGTCGCGGCTGGGGCTCCTTGGGAGCGGCAGGGGAGATGGGAAAGCGGCGGCATCCCGGGAAGGGCCCAGGAGGAGGGGGGCGAAGGACAAGGAGACCCGGGGAGCTGGAGATGCAGTGTGGGAAGGGAAAGGGGCCCGACCCGCGTCCTGCAGCGGCACCGCGCGGGGCGGGCGGGAAGCGCGGCCTGGCCGCTGTGCCGGCCCTCAGCCGGCGCGCCCCGCTGTGCCCCGCAGGCATCGCGCTCATCATGTGGAACGCCCTGTACACCGCCGAGAAGGCCATCATCCGCTGGAGCCTGCTGGCCGAGGCCTGCTACTTCGCCGTGCAGTTCCTGGGTGAGTGCCCGCGGGCCGGCCGGGACGACGAGGAGGAGGAGGGTGCGAAGACTGTGCGTGGTGGGAAGCGGGGATCGACGGTGGGCAGGGCAGTAGTGGAGCATCTTCCCTGCCAGCTGCTTGCCTTTGTTCTCCCCCATGGAATAACCTCTGCCCTGAGCTGCTCCTTGAACATCACCCTCTGACAATTCATTAATTTTTCTCCCTGAGAATGTCCTGGACTTCATAGCCAGCACAGGTCATTCCTGGAGCAGGCTGCCTAGATGCAGGGTCTAACATGAAAAGATTTTAGCAACCTACACTAAAAAGGGGGATGTTTAGTGTTGCCAAAACAGAGCATAGCATTTGGCTGTTTCTAGGGAGCTTATCTATATTTAACAATGAAGGGGGTTCTTGTATGTGTGTCTCGGTAGCTCAGTGTGTAGCTGGTTTAGATATGAGCTATGTGTTGGTAGCCAGAAAAGAGAGGTGTTCGATAGAGGCGATGTGTGTGGACTGTGCATATTTTGTAGATGCTCCTAAAGTTGAAAAATGTTTATCAGTACTGTTCAAGACATATAGCAAACTCAGGAGGATGTGACTCCCAGATTAACACCTGAGCGTAATGGAAACTTACCTCTGCTTGAGTGACTGTTTCAGGCTGTCTGAATGTGGGGCTGCCTTGAAAGCATGTTTTCTCTGAGGGCGAGCTCTGGGGTCTGTGGCAAGCTTCAAGGCTTGAAAAGAAGCTAGTGAAGAGCCTCTGCCACGGATTCACTGTGCCTGTGAACGAGCCTGTGCTGAAAGCTCCTGCGCTCACAAGGCTCAGCAGTTCCTGCCAAAGCTCTGCGTTAGAGGGCAGCAGAAAACAGTGTTGTGCTATTTGTCTCCTTCTGGTATTGCATCACCAACCTCTGCCTTGTCTCTGTCCTTCTCCTCCAGTTACCACTGTCTCCCTCGTTGAGAGTAGCCGGATAGCCACAGGTGCCGTGCTCCTCCTGGTCAGCCGAGCTCTCTTCATCCTCATCAGCATTTATTATTATTACCAAGTTGGACGTCGTCCCAAGAAAGTCTAATTGCTGGGCTTTTTTGTTATGGGAAAGGTGGGAGGGGGGAGTTTGTGTCGGTAATTTTGCATTATAATTACAATTTTTTCAATTTTTTTTTTTTAGTCCCTTTTGGTTCCAAAGTAGTTTATTTCTTTACCGGCATGAATCAGTGTGTAACCCAGTGCTGGAGGCATTGCCAGGTGAAATGGGGGGAGCAACATCGGTGGGAACCCCCAGCCCCTCTGCAGGAGGTGAGGAACAGTGGGGAGGAAGGCTCAGGGAAGTGTGTGGGCCTGGCAGGCTCAGGGAAAAAAGTCAGTTTTCTAGGGGGAACTGGCTGATGGGATCACAGGCTCTGAACCCACTGGAACAAAGCACAAAATAAGGCCAGCATATTGAAACCAAATCCCTGAGGAGACAGGGCAGGAAGACAACCAACAAAGGATCTGGATACTCTACTTGGTAAGCCTTGCACCTCCCCTGGTTTACAGCCCTTTCCCCTTTTAGCAAGTACTGATTGTCCAGGTAGCCAGGAGCTGGATGGGGTCAAGCTCAGTGCTTTGCAAACAGCTCTTCTTTCCTCTCTGCCAGAGGTGCATTTTTGTGTAGTTCATAGTTTTGCACCTGATGCTGTGTAGGGCTTGGCAGAAGATACAGCAACCCTTGTTCCCTCTGCAGGGACAGCACTGGGAACAGTGGAGCAACTTGAATTACAAGATGTGAGAAGTAAAGGAAGCTATTGGAAATAGCCCATTGAGCACAAAGACATCCCCTTGTTTGGGGTGTTTAATGAAGTTTCTAGGCTGGGGTCCTGTCCCCTTCACCCCAGAACACTTCCTACAGTTGAAGCTTTACTGATGGTAGTAGCAGTGGTGGGTGTGCAGTAGCTTTATCTGATGCTTTAGTGGAGCAGGAGCTGGAGTGCTGTTGTGGTTAGCACTGGTGAGAGCAGAGGACTGTAACAGTAAGAGCATCTGCACAGGTGCTTGGGTCAGTGAATAGCCTCTAGATGGGGGCTCTGGCTGTGGGAGATGGTGTTCCACTCTGCTAATGTCTGCATCACATCTCTTCTGACCTTGAGAAGAGAGGACCAAAGTTTGTAGCATTAAGATATTTAATATTTAACTGGGATGAAGAACAGCAAGGAGCGGAGCGTATGATGGCAAGGACAGACTGAATGTGCTTTAGTACTCACTAGTCAATTTCTCCAACATCTCCTGGGCTTAACAGCATTGCTTGCCCTGCTTCCTAGTGCTTTCCCTGTGGATTGTCCCTGTTCACAGCTTGAGGCAGCATTTTTTATTCTCCATGGAACTAAAGCCAGAAGGTCTGTGCACAGGATATGGACTTGTTACTCATGCACTACTGTTGACTGGATCAAAGCTCGCCCTGGAATATAGCTGATGTTCCAAAATCCCAGTAGAAAGATTTCTACACAAATGGGACTGCTTGTGTGAACAACAGTCCTCAAGCCACCGGTAAGACTGGGATCTACAGCTATTGCTGTTTAATATCTTAGTAGAGTTAGAAGAAGGTAGTGGGTAGTTATTGTATGTTGTGTTAGTGCTTTTGGCATTTAGAAGCTGCTGCATAAGCTTGGGACACTGTGTGCATTGTACTTACTGGCCATGCAAAATGTCTGTCACATAAGAATATTGGAAATTGTTAAATCAGGAAACGTCACAACTGTAACTTAGTTTTTTGCCTAATAAGTAAATCAAATGGAGAGGCAACATCCAACAGCAGGCTAAATTCTGGAGCCTCCTGACAATACACGCTTGTCAAGCTGCTTTCAGCACATCCAAAAATGATACTGAGCAACTAAAACTTTTAATTAAGAGGAGTGTTCCTGTTCAGATGGAAGAATTGGGGTCTAAGAGGCAAACCTTTCCTGTGAGGCAGGTAATGATCAAATGCAGGCTGGAGAGGATCAGAAATTAGACCAAGTGGTGCAGCATGCAGGAGCTGGAGCATGGCATGCTGTGGCTGTTGCTCTCCCCCTGTGCATCACCTGCATGGGCAGCTGCAGTGGCCTCAGTGTGGCACTTTGGCTGTAGTTGTGGGTATAGGTACGTGAGGCTTGATTCTTTGTGTTTTGGGGTGTCACTTGAATGTATACACAGATTGATGGTTGGTTTTTGGTGGGGGGGTGGGAAATTATGTTTCTAGGACAGACAAGTAAAACCTACCACAGCAAAAGCAATCTTACAGGAGAAGGAAATGGGGGGTCTTCATTTCATGCTGCTCCCAACAGGCCACAGGTCCTGTGAACTTAGTTAAGACTTGGGTCTGACTAACATACCTTAAAATGTCATCCCATAGGTGAGAGAAATTAGTTACTGCACTATATGGGAGCAGTACTCCAAAAACTTCTTGATGTAGGAGGGTGGGGGAAGCAGTTACAGCTCTCCAGGGTAGCTTTAAATAAGGTAAGATTAGATTTCTCTGGTTCCCTGATTAGCAGCTGCCTCTGCAAAACTTGAAACAGTCAGCCACTTCTAGGTTTGCTGGTCAATGGCTTTTTCTGCTCCAACATAGCGCAAAGCCTGGGGGAGTGGCCACTTAAAAGATTTCATGTTACTTGGTACCTAGTCCTGAAAGTGGAGACATGAAGTTGTTTTATTTTGATGCTTCTTGCTCCATCTTGCTATAACTGGACTATGTAGAAAATGCAGAGCTCTACACCTCCTCTACAACTAAGCTGTGGTTCCTGGCATGTCCCTTCTCAGCAGCAAGGTGATGCAGGAGAAACACTGCCAGGCCCACTGGAGGTGGTGGGTGCGCAGCAGGTGAGGCCTAGGAGGGAGTTGCTCAGGGTGGATTGAGGATGGAGCCCAGGCAGAGCAGCTGCAGCACTGCCAGAAACCAGCTGCACCTGGTTGTCTTCACTCGGTTGTGAATGGGGAGAAAGGGAGAAGGATGCCAAACCTTTGTACAGAACTGCGTCCCCAAGGATGGAAGTGCTGACATCACAGCTGCAGGTGGCAGTTGAGAACATAATTTGGGATCAAAAAGCCTGAGGTGTCAGTTCAGGCTCAGCTACTGATCTGCTGAAAAAAACTTCCATCTCCACAGGCCTCAGCTTCCTTATTTATTACATTGTGAAAGAGCCTTGGACCGATGTCATCTCCCAAAGGAGACTGCAGTGAACTTCCTGCATTTGTACAATGCTGTGCAGGACTGGGGGTCTGTTCCCCAGAGAATTGTGCTCCAAGCAGGCACAGGCCGGGACTTAAAACTGACCCCCTTTCTCTGCCAGGGATGGACCCAAACCATTGCATTCACAGAGCCCTCACTTTGGAGGGTGAAGAAAACTCATCATTTGCATAACTCCCTACATCATCTTATTTGCCTCTAACCAATATCTGGCAAACTGGAGCTGGTGACATATGAGAGGCTCTGTCTGTGCTAAGCTGGCCTCTTTTCTGGTCAAGGGTTTTTACTTGGGGAGGGTGTGGGTGGGGGGTGGTGGTGCAGGGGAGAATGGGACACTTCAATTTATACCTCATTTTAGCTGCTGTACCTGAGTTTATTTCTCCTCTGGTAAGAAAGTGACTGTACTTAACACCAAGCAAATAGTGAAAATTAAAGCTGTTTCACTTCACTGTCACAATATCTTTCTTTTATTTTTTGGGTTTATTTTAAGAAATGCACACAAAAACCGTGCAGAGAGTGCTTCAGGCTTGTGATCTGGTTTATATTACCAAAAAAATTTCCTTTCAATATAAAAAAGCATTACAGTAGGGAATACAGGATAAATTAGCTCCACTATCTAATAAAAAGAACATTTACATTTTTTTAAAATAGATTTCAAACATTATTTCACACACAGCCCTTTTCCCAGGCATTTGTGACAGTCATTGGAGCATTAAATAGCAACCAGGAGGCAGGGATGCTGAGAGGGGCTGGGGGCTGGCCCAGGCTGGTCTCTGCTACTCCCTCCAAGGTGCTTGGGCCGTGGTCACAGTGCTACAGCGAAGGAGACAGCAGCTCCTTCTGCTCTCCAGCCTGCCCAGAGTTCTCCAGCCAGCAGTGACTTCAGCTTGAGCCCCTGGCCCCAAAATACTCACCAGAGCTGTTAAGAACAAATACAAAAATACAATTGCTTCTCCTGCCTACAGTTCTGAAAACTACTGTACCACAGAGGGGACAGCCACAAAACCAAGGGACAAAACCAACAAATTTACATGCTTTGCCATACAGTGGGAGTCTGCTTTCTGGGCTTGCTTGTTCATTAACTTCCCCGAAGGAAATTCCTTCTGCATGTTACCTACAGATCCTACAGACTTGCACATATCTTTACAGCTACAGCTCCTCTCAGACTATACATATCTTTACAGCTATCTCCAGTTCTTGTTGGGAATTGCTGCGTGGCCTTTTGAGCTGTGTTCCCAGTGGCACGTGAGCCAGCCTGCGGAGAGGATTTGAAGTCTTCACACAGCAAAGAGCAGTGAGGGATCAGAAAAGGTAGAAGAGGAGAAACAGCTGTGCACAGCCCAGAATAACAGATTAAGAGATCCTTTTGAAGATACAGAGGACTACCATTAGGGAGAGAGGGAAAGCAAGAAAGCTAAAAACAGACAAAGCAATGAGTACAGAATTAGGAAAGCCAAAGAGAAACAATCCAAGCAAGATCATACTTCAGGCATGTATATTTAGTACTTTGTGCTCTGGCTGCTTTGGTCTGGTTTCCCCCAGCTCTAGCAGGTTTTTGCCCCCTGTGCCACTGGTGGCAGGAAAAAGCTTGAAGGCTTTTTTTTCCCCTTCAGCCACCCACCATGCACAAATGGGGATATTTGCCAGCCAGGCTCTGACCTGAGAACTCTGCATAATAAACTGAGGGGAAAGGAAGAAACTGGAGACTGGGAGAGGCAGTTCTGCTTCTTTCGATTACCTCCAGCCAAACTACCAACTCTGCTGACAGTTTTGTTCCTTCCCTGGGAATTGCTGTCCCAGAGCAGTCACTGACACCAGCTCCTGAGGCAGAAGGAGAACAGATAAGCTTGCTTTCTGCTCAGCCCATTCCCCACAAGACTGGTAGATGGAACAGATTTTTCTTATCTTAAGTGCAGCACCTGCTGTCCAGGACAAATACTGCTGGGTTTTGTCTAACAAAACTGTTTTTCTTTATTAAACAACAGACCAGAGTTTAATGCTAAAATGCCTCATTACAAGGAGGTCCAGAGGGAAATAGTCCTGAACAGCTTTCCAGAAGGTTTAATGCAACATCTGATGCTGCTCAGCAACCCTGGCAACATATTTTGTTGCTGGAATATGCTGACTGCAGCATGGGGGGGCTGCAGCTCTACCTGCCCAGCCCTCTCTTGCCATTGAATAAATCGTTCTCAAGTGAAGCTTGGAAAAGCTCCTAATGCCTCTTTCCTGTTCCCTAGTATCCTCATTCCCCAACCTAGATACTTAGCCATTATCTTCGTCTCCTGTGGTCCAGGCTTGCTGCTGCTTTCCTTCCTTGCCTGTAATCTGTGCAGTGCCACTGGGAGAGCTCAAGGCACTGAGCCCCAGGGGTCTAAGGCAACAGCCAGAGGATGAACATGCTGCTGCTGCAAAACCTGGGCACAAAGTTTAATGCTCTGCTCCTTCCTTGGCAGAGATTACAGCTTTCAGAGGAGCTAATTTGAGCCTATATAAAAGTGCTCACATAATCTGAGCCTATAAAGTCTGTAAAAAGACCTAATCTAAACAAGAAACCACATCCCTTTCTGTCATTCCCCAGGTAAAATGAGTTTGGGGTCAGGGAATAAGTGACCAGATGAACAATTAAGGCAACAGGGATTGATGATTCCAGATGAGAGAAACCAGTCACCTGTCCAAGTCAATATCCACGGCCACAGCAGCAGCTGGAGCAGTGTGGCTGCACACAGGGTGTTCTTGGATCCTGCCTGGGGTCTCAGTAGCTCCAGCTTAATCTCTAACCAAGGTCCAGTCCCAGGCATCTTTCTCAGGTTCACTTCCAAATGACTGAGCAGATGACATGTTATTAAATACCAAATTATCTCAAGGGAGGAAACACTATCAACTAAAACAATTCTGACTTGATTACTTTCATCATGAGCCCATGGGAGACTCTCAGGGGAAATTCTCTGACCAGAAATGATTCCACCAGACTGGTCCAGGAAAACAGCATAGGAGTGGTTGACAAACTTCAGCCTCTTCAGTCCAGCACCATGTCTGGACCTCCCCTTAATGCTGGAAAAGCATGCAGGAACCACTGCAAATATTTATGCTAATAGAGCACCACAAACCATTTTTTTTTTGCAAGTATCAGAGGAAAGGCAAAGGCTGACAAGATTTAAACAATATATCCTCCCCTCCTCAGGAAGGCAGCAGTATCAATGATGCTTGACCAGAGCCATTATTTTCCCCAGGAGATGGGAACACAGCAGGGAACAATTTGGTCTCTTTCACAACAGTGAACAATAAATCTTAGTAAAAACAGAAAGTTAGGCACCAAACTCTCGACCCTCAGCCAGCCTTAGCTGAGTCCCATTGCTAAGCTAGATCATGCTGCTCCTGCTTGGAGTTCCAGAGAAAAGCCAGCCTCACTGAAGTGCTTGACATCTCTGACAAGTTTCACATGACAGGGGCAAAGCTTCCACTGAAGAATGAGTGTTTTCATCCTGTGGCTGGAAATTAAAGCCAGAATCACACAAACGTTGACTACGCCTGCTTAGACAAGCCACCACTGCTTGTTTCAAACCCACCTGGACAGTCAAGGCCAACCTGTTGCCTTATGCAGCCCCTGCATGTCTGTTCTTGAGTCCTTTGTTGTCTAAAGCACGATGAAGTGGTGAATGGTAGGCTCAGCCTGGTGTGAGAGGCAGCTGTGCTCATCCTCCCACTCCCCCACCAGCTCCATCCGTCTCTAGTGCAATCGGCGGCTCTGCGCTCCTGCTCCACGCTTGCTGCGGGTGGCTCTGGGCAAGGGTCTGGTGTACAGTGTAGTGCACATCACCTCAAAGTTCCAGCCCCTGAAGTACAATCCTTTTGGTCATTCATATATTACAACCCTCTTTTTTTCTTTTTGTTTTTTTTTCTCCCTGTCCCATTTTGTTAAAAAAAATAAAGTTTTTTGGGTGTTTTCAGATTTTGTTTCTTCAGATTTTCCTTTTTTCTTCCGAGCACATGGGGAACATGGTGGTTCATGGGCCACTTCTTACTGGATCCCTCGGAAGAGACACATAGCAAAGATCATGGCAAACAGCTGGGAGGAGGAGACAGGAAGAAGAGGGCAGAAACAAAACAGAGAACCATGAATGTCAGCTGCATCTTACAGAAGGTTGGCAAAGCCCTCCCTGACCCTGGGACTCCATTGCTTTCTCCTACACGGCAGTCAGTGATGTGGAGAGGGGAACCCTTACCACCCATGGGAGGCTGTGGCAAAACTCTCTCCTCTGCTCCTCCCTCCCCCTCAAACTGTTAGTGGCTACAGCAGCAGCCTGACTTCATTGCCAAACTGCCCTTGGTGTCACAGGGATGCAGGACCCACAGTCCCTGCTCTGTACATCACTGTTACTGCCTGGCATGGGCACAGCACAGCCTTTGTGGGACGCTGCTGTGCCTCTGCCCAGATCTCTCTCCTTTGCACAAGATGGGGGACTTTTAAAGTACCCAGCCTTTCCCTGCAATGCCACAGGGACATAATTTCTGGGCTAAAACCATGTCTGGTGGATGTCTGTTCCTCAGAGACATTGTCAAAGAAGTGGCTACTAATGCAGGACAATGGAAGTGCTCTGGAGCCCATCTTTTCAGTCTCTAAACAGAAGCTTGTAAAGCACAGGCAGGGTGTGAGCAGGGTTTGAACCAAGTGACAGATTAGTCAGTGGCAGTGGCAGCAGTGACTGGGCAGGGCCCTGTGGAGGCCAGTGGGTCCCCAAAGCCCCTGTGGCCAGCGTGGCAGGGCACGAGCTCTGTGCAGGCCCAGCACGAGGTGGCACTGCAGGCGTGTGGCACCGGTTATTTCCCTGCCCTTTGTGTCAAAGGATCAAGGAGCCTCTTTGCAGGCAATTAAACCCAGAAGCTGATAGCCTGCTCGCACTTTGCCAGAGCACCTTTCCCTGGCAAGGGGGAGCACCTGCCTGTTTGCCTTGCTGCTGGCACCTTACTGACACTGCTTTGTTCCAGTCAGACAACAGTCAGTACCTCAATAGCCAGCACTCCGATGGCAAGAGCTCCTGCCAGGTACACGTACGTCTCAAAGGAGTTCAGGATCACGGTGTAGCAGCCCTAGGAAAGACAAAATATGGTGAGATACACCAGAGCAGCACATTGTGTTGTTGTCACACAGAGCCCTCGCTAGGACATGAGGTGCTCTCAGACCAGGCACCACAAGATCAGCTCCCTCTCTCCACCTCACCCAGCCCCACGGCACAGGAGGCAGAGGTCCACGGCACCTCTGGGAGTGCTGGGGAGGGGAAGGTGGAAGGTATTGCTGGGAGTGGTTCACATCCCTCGCTGACCATGAGGAACTGTGAGTTCCTGCAGGGCAGAGAGGAGCAGCACAGAGAGGATCTCCATTTCCAAAGGGCAGAAACGAAGCACAGAGGGAAGGACACTCACTGCAGGTGACAGACATCCCAGACTGGCTAGAGAAAAGCATGATTTATTTAAAGCCAAGGCAGAAAATTCTTGATTCACCTCTCACAGCCAGAGCTCTTTACCAGCCCAGGACCTTTTCTCTGTGTTTCCCCCCAAAGAGGCTGGCTGAATGCCTGCTGATCTTGCTATAGAAGAAGATTTTCATTAGGAGCTCAGGGCCATGCGCTATCGCAATTATTCCACTTATGAAGCATAGCCACCATCATCCTTAATTAAATTTATGGTTGCTAATACAATTAACAGCAGGTAGATCTTCCTGCAAAGGTTTCAGGATATTCCTGGAACTCACCAGCTTACCCTGGCCTCAGTTTTCCCAGCCTAAAATATCAACCCACTGGGAAATTTCTGCAAATAGGTGACACATAAAGAGAAAAGTAGATTGTAGTTTTTCCAATATGAAAAACAGATTCCTCTCCACTGAGAATATACTTCACACATACATTTCAATCCTGTCTATACTGCTAGGATGTTTCAATCACCTGGGGTTTTTTTCTTCCACTTATAATGAAAGTCTTGGAACTGCAAAGACAGCACAATAGTTATGTACCTGTGTCCATGCCAGACCCTGCTGACTGTGAGTGAGGCACAACCGGTGGATAATGAGGGAGGGCATGGAGAAGATCCACTCACGAGGCCACCCCAGGGAACCCAGACTGCTGGGCAGTAACTGAGCTGTTAAAACCATGCTCTTGTCAACGTGACTGCCCAGAGTCAGCTCTCTTCCAGCCATGTTTTGGCCAAATCTTCAGAGAAAAGCATCCAGCCCAGCAAAAAATATTTGTGTGCTTGCCAGACCTCCAACCTTAACCCAGCCTTCAGCATGCTCTGCTCAGCTGGCTACAGACAGGAGTGAGCACAAATGTGTCAGCACTGTCCTACGAGCATGGTGGCCCAAGAGCTTGACTTTGCTCCAGCAATGCCTCAATTCAGCTCTCAGTCGCTTGGGATTGTCTCTCCTGTTTTACAAAGTGCACCACTCTGTGCTTGATGACACTCACTGTGCACATAGCTTCTTCCACCAACACTCTGGTGACATGGGCTTGCAGAAGCCTTCCCGTTAAATGGAAGTGGTAGGCTTCAGCATTACCACTCAGGGAAAACTTTAACCCTCTTTCTCACAATGCATTTCTCTTTCTCTCCGCGCTGTCATCTCTCTCCTCCCCATCTATTCCCAGCAATCAGACCTGGCAGAAGCAGCATGGTGCTGTCTGCTATGATCTCTCACCCAGAGTGCCTTTGCCAACCATTTCCAGCTGCCAGTCAGGGAGCAGTTCACATGCTGCTTCCAAAATCCTTTCCTCTCTTTCTCAATCTGCTCTTAAGTGCTGAAAAGAGGACCACGGCCTAGCCTGGAGGGAGAAGGAGGCTTGTACATACGGTCAGTACAGAACTCATTTGGTTTAACTAATGCTGAGGTGAACACAATCAGGAACTTTGCTAGAAAGTTTTTTAAACCTCATGTCTTGGTGACATTGGAAGGAAACTCGACCCTGCATCAATGGGATGAACAGTCTTGTCATAGTCCAGTATTACAAAAAATTGCCAAGCAGAGAAGCCTGGCAAAAGAATCATAGATTAGAACTATAGAATGGTTTGGGTTGGACAGAAATTTAAAGATCACCTAGTTCCAAACCCTCTGCTACAGTCAAATCACTGCCACTAGACCAGGATGCTCAAAGTCTCATCCAACCTGGCCATGAACATTTCTAATGATGAGGCATCCACAACTTCTCTGGACAACCTTTTTCAGCATCTCACCACCCTCACAATCAATAATTTCTTCTGTAATATCTAGACTAAAACTACACTCTTTCAGTTTAAGGCAATTCCTCCTTGTTCTATTATTACATGCCCTTGTAAAAAGTCCCTCTCCAGCTTTCTTGTAGGCTCCCTGTAGGTACTGGAAGACAACTATAAGAAATGCCCTTTTTCTACAGTAAAGAGTAAAGAAGCAGAGAAATGCAGCTTTCCAATATTTCTCTTCCTTAGAAAACAGACATGGTTTTCTGTGGCTGCTTAACCTTTGATATTTTGATTGTATATATTGATTAGGAGTCTTTGTGAACTAAATTGGAACCATTCCTCCAGCCAGTAAGAGTCAACTCCATCCTATCTTACCTGACCTGTGCTGGCTTGATAATTATCTTCTCAGAGGTAGTTCTAACCTTCATAAACACAACAGAATTTGAGATAAATTTCCATCTTACCTCTCAATCCCTTAGGAAAATCTTTGTATTTCTGCTGATACAGCACAACATGGACTTAGCAGTATACGCAATGAAAGGAGATTTTCAAAATCAGCCATATACCATCACTTCAAAAGCTGTCAGCAGGAGTGTAATTAGGATGTGAGGCACAGTCAGGACCTGCCAGATTCACTAGCTACCCATGACCACTGCAGCCATCTCTCTGCCCACTGTGAAGCTCCTTTTCCTAGTGTTCAGCCTCCCTTACCTGCCGGTTCTGAAACCTGTCAATGCCTTCTAGACAAGCTTCCTTGTTGACAAACATCCCTTCCCGGCTCTGGAGCTCTCGCTGGCAGCAAGCCTCCGGTATCGCCTTTTCCAAAGAGGAATATGGAAGGTGACGAATATCTTCAAAATCTTCTGGTCCATTCACTCCACAGCAGGCAAACTGGGGAGTGGCACAGAGAAGAAAGGAAGACAGAATCAACACCTTTCCTTCAAAGCAGACTTGAGAAATCTAATACCTGTGACCATAGGGATCAAAGCTTTAGTCAAAGCAGAGACAAAACAGCCATTGCTTCCAAAGAAGTGTGTTGTGCTTGTACCTTGGAGCTTCTGTTTCATTAAAGCTTTATCAAGTCCCAATGTTTCTATGTCATACTGTAGATTCTAAGGTGCTACTGGGAGTATTGCTGCAAACTACACAGGGCTTTGCGGCATACCCAGAATGACTTGCCTGAGATCACCCAGCAGTACGATCCAGGCTCCCAACCACCCTTCTCCCCATAGCTAATGGCCAGGATTGTTGCTGCTCAAAGGCACTGCTGGGTGATTTGAGTAAGGTCCCTCTTTAGGATTCTAGTCAGATGCTTTTTAAGGATTCAAGTCATACTCTGACTCCGTCTCCTTTCAGTCAGCAAAAGGAAATGTCTTTATTAAAGTTCTGAATCAGCATGAAGGGCAGCAATCATCCTTTCAAGATTAAAATTGACTTTTCATCTGCAGAAGCTGACGTCCTGCTTTTCACTCCTGAAGGGCTGCACTGTGGGGTGTACAGAGCACTAACACATGTGTACACACAGAGAGACTGAATTCCTTGTGGCAGGTAATAACAACTGCAGTTCCAAAGACAGTCGACCTGTAACCTGCCCAATTAGGGGTGTAAAAGTTAACTTTTATAGCTAATATTTCTATAGTGAAAAGACCTCATTAGGCACAGTCCTGCCTAAGCTGCTGTTAACTACAAAACACTAGTTAATGCCAGCTTTTGGCTGCTGTTGGCTGGGAATAATTCTGAAGCAATCTGCAAGGTGAAAGGCCCAGAGTAAATGCAGTGATACCCAGTTGCAGGCACTTCCACTGCTCTCTGTGCCCAATATTTGAAAACCGAGGGTACTCCAATGCCTCAGGCTTTGGCAAATCAAGTGATCCCGATGCAGTCACTAGGAGTGTCTCTCTCAGGACTGGTGGCAGCTCCATTTGGGAAAGACTAACTGCCAGCCAAAGTCTCACCTCTCTTCAACCACAAGCCCTGGTTCTAGGCTGGACACGACAGGATGGTTGAAGCAGGCTGACCCGGGGAGAGCTGACGGTGTGGGCTGAGCATCGTGTTGGTGGCCACTGACACGGGCAGAAAGGGACTGGCATGGTCTGACTTACTGTGATCATAACAGAATTCCAGGTGGAAGAAAAGACGTCCGTGTCGTTGTTCCTCTGGTAGTGCTTCTTCAGCTCCTTGGTGAAGAACTCTCTGGTCAGCTGAAATGCACAGACAGGTAGAAATGTAAAGGCTATTGCCAACATCTTTCCCAAACATTTCACGAAGCTCCCTCCTGTAAATGATAGGGGTTCTTTGGTTTTTTGGGTTTGTTCTTTTTTTTTTTGCAAACCTCAGAGGAGAAACATGTGAAAAGCCATTGGCGAGCCATATCTGTGTAGAGGGTGAAGGGTACCTGTTGAATACAACTGTCACTCATTAAAATCAGGGACTAAACTATATCTGTACTTCTAAAATAATGTTTACACTTAAATGTTGGTTGGTTTTAGTTTTTCTTGAGGTTTTTATGGTTTGGTGTTTTTTTGTTGTTGTTGTTGTTTTTTTATTTTGTTTTTTTTTTTTTTTTTTAATGTTCAGCACTATTTGAAAGTATTTAATAAATTGAAACAGGTCTGAACCAAATTTTAGAAAGATTGTCAAATCCACACCAAACTGTATTTTCACTTGCTGTGCTTCATGAAGTCTGCAAGCAAAGCTTGATTTTCCCCTCCACTTTGCAGTCAAACCAGTTAACTTCCTACTAACAATAGGGGAACTGCTCTGAATTTACTTCAATGTGTGACAAAGCAGAATGAAGCCTTAACAAGCCATAAAACTTTCTAGAAATTAAGAAGTAATAAAATTTCATTAATAGGAAGTAGTCAAGCCATCTTATGAATCAGAAAAAAACGCCATTTGCTTGACAATGCTTTTATCTAAACTAACCTGCATACAGGAAGAAAAAAAATCCTCTTTATATTTAGATAATTTCCTAATAAAGATTTTTCCAAATGTCAACAATGTAAACTATTGGAATTTCATTTACCCCTGTCTATATTTACAGTAAAACAGATTAAATGCACAAAAAATTTGTTCCAGAGCCTTCTCGAGAAGTTAGACACCTTGAAATTACATTTACTTAGGATGACTCTCTGGAGGAACAGTGAACATACAATCCTAATAATTATGTTAAACTGAACATCCCAGTTAAATCTTGTTGCCTTTCTGTCACTTCAGGACAAAAACTTCAAGAAATCCTCTTTCATGTTCCCAATAGATCTGGACTTGTGTGGTCCTTTCTCCAAAATGTCTTGTGATTTGTAATCCACACAGGCAAAATATTCTGCCACTGCAAAAGCCACAGTAAAGGGGGCTGGACTTGGCTGGCTATAGCACTGCTGTGATGTTGCATATTTGTAGGATCAGGAATTAAGCTGCCTGAAAAATACCCTTTTTATTCCCCCCCGTTGTTCATACAGCACTGCTGACGCAGTAACAGAGACTGCTACAAGCTGGTTTCAGGTTCTTGATATGCAACGTGAAATATCTCACATACACATACATATGTATGAGCTCTATGGGTGGGCACAACAGCACAAGCACAAAACTGTTTGTTTCATTTGTATTACAAAATTTAAGGACAAAAAAGCCACTGTAGTGACTTAAAAAGACCCTGGATACCACCTAATATTGGCTTCTCTTTTACAAATAGAAACAAAGGCTAAATGTAATTACTACATCAGTACTGGGGAAAACTTTGTCACAAATACTTGAATACAGGCAATTAGCTCAATCTCACTACCTTTAATTAATTATACCATTTAATTCCTAAATTATCTTTTTTTGGGACAGATATTTGGGACTCTTTTTTTTTTGCTTTTGGACATTAAAATACCAGAGGACACGGCATTTTTCCTTTGGGAATTTGGTGCACTGAGGGAAGGTGAGGTCAGAAGATGCTGAAATATGTCCTCGGTGTTCTCTTTTCCTTCCCTTTCTCTCTGTACTCCACACAGCATCCAACCCTACAGATAGCAGCACATTTTTTTGATGCTCATCTGTTCCTGAAGCACACACTTTGAAACTGATATTACTGCTGGTAATAATCCCAGCCGGCTGCCTTTGTTGGGGTCTAAAACAAAAGAGTAATTTAAATATAAAGTGAAACCTTTATTTTGACAGCAGCAATCCCAGAGGAAATTGTTCAGAGTTTGTGTGTGATTTTTACAACACTTGGCCCAAAACAAAGCCTAGTGCTGGAAGAATACATTTGCCAGGAAAATAACTGATTCCATTTTGGAATCAGTTAAACTGCTTATCCTGAGCATCTCAAGTTCAGAAGAATGGGGCAAAAAAAGAAAATCTTGTTTTAAAAAATTGCTGACAAAAGAGGATGAAATAAGACAGTCCTATTGCCATGCCCGTGGCGCTCCTACAGCTGAAACAAGTACCAGCCTGGGGCCTGATGAGATTGGTGCACATTGGACTTTTATGGCAAGAAACATTTGGAAGGGAGCAAAGAACTTACTGATAAAACTGGAGCTTCACACAGGCTTAGACAACACAGTTGTGGCAGCCACATGAACAATAAGGAGCTGTTCAGCTGTGTTTTGGGCGGGGTGCCTCCAGTGCAGCACATGCATGCATACATTTACATGGCAGTGAATGAAGTGAGACTGTTTTGTCACACTGGTTCCAAAAATAGCTTTGCTGGGATTAGTGCAGCCAGATAAAAGGGGTTTATTAAAAGGAGGGCATTTCTGCACAACACAGGCATGGAACAACACTGCCCAGGAAGGTCACAGCCTTCTCATGCTGTGCTGCTCTTAAGGATACTGAATGCTGTGCAAGAATCTGCCTTCATGGAGCCTGCTGGGGAACAGGACACACTCCTGCCCATCCACATCGGCCTGGAGCATTCTGCTGGGTCTGGCACAGTACAGGGCATGGAGGTGCAGCCACCAGTGCTGCCCTTCCCACTCCTGCTGTGCCTTCCATCTGAGACACCTCTGTCCACTCAGCTGAGGAAGGTTCATGCTCTTTAGCTTTTTACCTTATGTCTGAGGACATAGAGGCACTAACATCCAAGGTGACTTGCTTATTAAGTGTTAGAACAGGAGCTAAAAATCCAAACGTCTGGACTCCACCCAAAGCCTGCCACTGGATTCTTCTGTTCCATACCATCCTGCTTTCTTGCTTGCTAAGACAGTTCACTAAGAATTATATATCCTTCCAGGGCTTTTCCCATCCAGACCTCTCAATGACCTATAAAGAGCAATTCCTATTGCTCTTTCACAGTCTCTCTCTAGTGTTCATGAAAGTCATTATTTCATGGGGGATGTTCTAGATGATAAAGGGTTCTCCACCCCAAAAACCGCCTTTTCTAAGAAAGAGAAACTCTGGTAATCCCCTAGCTAACTAACAGCTAGCCTTCTTCTTCAGAGACTGCTTTTAAATAGCTCTTTGGATTGCAGCTGGACTTGCAGATCACAGTAGCTCACCTTTGTGAACACCACCTTCACCTACCCCACCACCTTGCTCTGCTTCACTGACTCTTCTTCTCACATTAAATCTCAGCAGAAAACATCTCTTTTCTCCCTTATTTTTGTCTCTTTATTTCTCTCACTCCCTTAGCTGTTAATAATTTAACACATTGAGTGTTTGGGAGCTGGTTTGAATGTAAAACTACACAACAGAAAGCTGCACTGAGCACTATCTGTAAAGCAAACAGATAAAGTGTATCTTTTGTCGCATTTTACACACCCAGAGAGGCCACAGCCATAAGGACTGTGCAGCAACCATCACAGAATTCTGCTTGGTAAACTTCAAAGAAATTTAAATTGGCTAAGGTTGCATTTGCCAGCACATGCCCTGAAAGTAGTTTATTTTGCAAGGAAGAGAAAAGCACATCTGATCTTGACCTTAAATTGCTACTATGAAGAATTCTTCCCACCATGGGATCAATGAAAGACCACCTCTGTACATCCATGTAGCTCACCCTAACCCAGAGGTGACAGCAAAATTGCCCACAAGTAGCTTCCAAGTCAGAGGAGCTACCACCACAACTTACAGCAATGCCAAAACAAGGGCTATTTTTTCCAGAAGAAACTTGAGAAGAGAACAAACCACAAGAACTCACAGATCAATTTTGAGTTCTGTATAGAGCCATCCCCAGCTAAGCTGGGATCTGACATTGTTCATTCCTTCCCATTTAAGCCCTTCCTATCAATCATTCTGACAGAGTGGGAAACTGGTGCTACAAACATGGAGACAAGCTCAAGAAAGATAGAAGTTTGTTCCCCTTCAAGTCTTATCTCACAGAACACTCCCAGATGCCACAGAAGTCTAGAATAACCACTGTGACCTTATCTTGCAAGATAACATGGCCTCACATGTCCCGTGGCTCCCGTGGGTGTGGAAGGTACAGATGCTTTTCCCAGAAGCAAGCTGTAAGTGAGAAGGACAATCAGAAGTGCAGTCACCTTGCACCCAGGACTTGCAGCAAGCCTGGGCATTTTCTTGTACCTGTTACCAGTTTCCCACAGAGAAGGGGGGAGGAAGGAGCCATCAGGTGGGAGCTGCTCGCCCAGACCCTGCTCCCCAGGGACCGTGTTCTGCCTCTGTCACAAAGCACATACCTGGGTCTGCAGGCCAGTTTCTACGTGTGCAGTCTGCTCCTTGTGCTGGACCAAAGGAATTCTCTAAAAACTCCTTAATGACCACCAGACCCCCCATACTGCACTATGTTTATAGGTGTTTCCATAAGGGCATGATCTCAAAGCCTAACCTGGAATGGGGCACCCATTCTATGTGCAGAGTGCCATCCCTTCCCCACTGCCTTCAGATCTGAGGCAAAGACAAAAGACCACCAGCTCATAAATAGAAGAAAGTCCTCTCACGACCTCCCCCCAAGCCCATCCTACTATACAAATACCACACTCTCTTGCTGTGAGCTTCCTAAGTTTTGATTCTTTACTATAAAAACTTTAAAAAATGAATAAAATAGAAGTATACACTGCTTTAAGAAAATCATCATTATACACGGCCCTTCTTTGCTCGTGCTACATTTCTCTCACTCTCAGTACAGCAAATGTGCTGTATGTTCTCCTGCTACTGGCAGAGGAAAAATAAGCAAAATAAATACTGATATAGTCACTAGTGATCACCTCTACCAGCCAATGTTTTACAAAGCCATCACTCCAAGAAGGATGGACCTACTTCAGTCAGGCTTTCCTTTGCATATGTGTGAACATGAAAAAAAATCCACAGACCTTTGCTGTTTAGAGAAGGAAATGAGACTGTGGTTACTACTACTGTAATAAACGTTTACCACTAGCCCAGGGCAGGGATGATGACCATAGAACAATATTCATTGCAGAAGAATAGAGAAAGACAACACCATACGAAGCTTTAGAGAAAGGACAAATCTAATGGGGTGAGATTTGCTTAGGGCAGGTCAGGGGGGATATCTTACAAGCAGCATTGGTAGGAATCTGGTGAGCATCAGAACATGGAAGATCAAGAGTGAATATGATTAGAAGATTCATAAGAGATTTTTTGCACTGCAGAGCAAGCATTGCCTCTATCTGGAAAACAGGAGTTTTCAACAATAAATATTAAACCCATGTTATATTGAAAAAGGCAAATAGTTGCTTTTAATCACAGTGTGACTTTATCATAAAACTTCTCTCTGATGGAATGTGCAGCTGGTTTGGCTGCAAGAGAGTCAGGAAGACTTTAAAAGACCCTAAAAACTTCAGGAATAAGTATGTCCCCATAAGCTCTCCAGCCTGCACTAGCCAGGTTAGTTAGCATTCCCTGACATGCTGGCAGTTCTGCAGGCAGGGTAGTAATGAACGAGATTTGCTGATATTTGAAACAGTCACTGTACAGAGAAATCATCCGCTGTCTAACATCCTGCTCCAGCTGTGTATAAACCTACTGGGATCGAGAGATTGCCCACCATCAGATACTTACATTTTCTCTGAATATAAAAGCCAGGATTGCAGCTGAAAGCTCCGCCAGGAAGATTAACAAAATAAACATGAAGAACTGGAAGAGAGAAGATAAAAACCACAAACATAGCATTAAATGTCTGCAATAGGTTGTAGGAATACAGGGTTTTGCTAATCACCAAAGAGATGGAAAAAGTAACTAAGGAAACTTTTTTTTTCCCCTGACAATTAAGAAACTGTATGAAACAGTCACTTGAATCACACACATTCCCTCTCTGACCTCATCACAGGACATGGGATCTTGTGACACTTTTGCCTGGTTCTAATGAGTAAAAGCGTATAAGGTTACAGAACCCATAGCAACCCCTGATAAACCTGCACCAGGTCAAACCAGTAAAGCCCACTTTGATGCAAAAGTTATATAATTGTGGACATGCTCACAGAGGTTAAAACTGTCCAGACACAAGAATAGGTATCATGTGTCCATGCACACACACCCCCCTGACCGCAACACAAATAACACAATTTTACTGTAATATAATCACAGCTTATCTTGTGTGGAAGGAGAAAGTGGGTTATACCCTCAAATATTTGTACCTATAACCTAAAATGAATTGTTTTCAGGACAAAATTAGCCTTGGTTACTATCCCCCCCACACAATGAGGTTGCTGAATTAAGTACTAACCACACAGGACCTCTATGGAAAGTTGATAACACACCATAATAATTTAATTTGGTTATGCAAGTGCCATCCCTGTCTTGTATAGCATCCAAAGTGTGCATGTTCACATCCTTAAGATAAGAGCACACTGCAGACTTGACAGAAAGCACAGCCTGCACACTAAAAGATAGTAAAAGAGAAACAGGCCTCCAGGTTGAAGTAAAACTCTTTACACTTATGTCATCATAATTTTACAAAAAGGGAAGGAAAGCAAAACAGAGAGGCACATGGCTGTTCAGTCTAAACTGGATCTATATTTCATCCTGTTGCCTTTGCAACCTTCTGCTGCTTCAATCTAAAAGTTTGGTTTTCAGTCTTGCCAAAGGCACCTTTTTCCAGTGAGGTTACCAAGCCTGAGTGAAGCACTGTGCCTTCACCCCCCAGCCCACAGAAGTACATCAGATGCACTTCAGAGGGCTCATCCCCAGAGACTGGCATGCTGCTGTGAGGGTGCTGCTCCTGGGACCTTGTCTACCCTTGTCTGGTACTCAGGAGTGTTTCCAGCCCAGGATGAGTGATGGGACTCCTGTGGGCTTCCACTTCAGATTCTGCCTGTTCTTGTGACCAGTTCTCAGTGACACTGACGCCTTGTGCTAATTTGATGCTGCTTCAGTCATTATGAAACAGTAAAAAAACCAGACAGGGATGTGCCCTTTAACATCCTTAAAACAATGAATGTTGGTGCTGAGGAATAGCTATAGAAACAGAGCAGAAAGTGGCTATATTCATACTCTCTCCCAAAATGGCATTTATTTCCATTCTTGTAGACAAAATCATGGACTTGAAAAACCATAAGTCTGAACTAGGTGGACATTTTTTACATTCTTATTGCCATAAAGAGAAATTACCATTTGAATCAGCCTGTCTAAAATTCAAACAGGCCAAGAATCTGCCCACAGACTTTGAGATTATTTTACAGAACTGAGTAAATGTTAAGACATTAACTCAGACTTTGGCATTGTGTGAGAAAGGCAAAAGTGAACAGAGAACCCTGTAAGAATCACGTAGAGGGTAATAAACTCGGTACAGGTTACCAATGCAGATAGATGAAGCAACAAGTAAAAATAAACACAAGAGAAGCCTGGATTTTTTGTGTGTGTGAGAGAAGTTTATAGAAGGTCTTTCTCAAACAGAAAACAGGCAGACAGGGCTAGAAGTACTATTGTGATCACCAAGCAATTATTTATAAATACTGTCTGAAAGGCTGTGTATTGTGCACTTCAATAACGAAGAGAGAATTCAAACTATCTGCTTGGAATGGGCAAAATGTTGTTTTGCTGCCAATTATCAGAGCTTTAAGTGATTTTCCCCCACTGGAAAAGCACGTGCACCACCCTATCACATTTGTCTTCCTGTTTCTGCGGTGGTAAAAAAAAAGGAAAGGAGCCTGGGTTCAAATGACAAAACAAGAAAAGTCAGATGAGCAGGGATTTTGGTTTTTTAATAGCATGCTGTTGCTTGATTTTACTGAACTTACTTTTACTGAAGTTAATTCCCTAATTTATTCTTACTGCTGAAGTTTTCTGTGTGGCTTCTTTTTTTCCTGCTCAGAGACTGTTTTAATTTCACCACAGGAGGGCAAAGAACAAGTGATGAGAATGAAGACTCTTTGCAAATTCACATCATCATCCATCAAGGGATCTCAACATAGTCACTAAGGTCTAAGGTGGTGATCAAGTGATTAATCCCATCACCCTGCTAATTGCATTTCATTTACTGATTACTAGGAGGCACATGTTCACCCAAGCTCCAGCACAGGTCTGCGCAGAAGTGGAAGCAGTCATTCCCAGATTATCTGTGATAAGCTTCATTATCATTCCCAAACTGATTTACACTTATATTGTGCACTCTGCATTACAGATTTGTAAGTTACAGGAGGAAAAAACCCACAAGCAGCCATTAGGGTTGATGAGAAAAAAATGGATCATCAGTATTTCAGAACTTACTTCCATTCTGCATTTGAAGGAGAGTCAAAATCTGCTTAACGTGTTTGCCTTCCAAAAATTAAATTGATTACTGATATGTGAGAGCACAAAGGAGCCAGCTGGTTAATGCATGGGACACACTAACCTCACATTCAAATTCAAGCTTGATACTTGATATTTGAATACAGATACTCCCCACATCCAAGGTGAACATCCTAAGAAATGGGCTCCCTCAAAAATTTGCCTCAGCTCCAGGTGGTGGTTACAGGAGTTTTCACAGAAGTGGTCTATTAAAAGTTTCCACAAAATAATGCTTTGTGTTTATTTTTCATAACTCATCCAATGTTCCAGTTTCAGAACTGCTGCTCCAAAAAGAGCATCAACTGTCTTTAACTCAAAGGACCTGGACCTGCATCTTTACGCTGAGAAGTGTGAGGGGCTACTATATCCATTTCACAGGAGTGCAAAACAGGATGCCTGCATTTGAAACTAAGCCAAATGAAGCTAACATGGGCTCTTCTTTTAACAAAGCTGAATTCAGGTACACAATTTATCCTGAATTCAGGTACAAAATTTATTTGTACCTGAATTCAAGTACACAAACATCCCTTGGTACACAATTTTGTACATTCAATAGTACTTTGGATTCTGATTTTTAGTGTTGTTTTGCAGTGAGAGGACCTTCAGGACAAGTCGTTCAGTGTCTGATTTGCAGCCCACTGTTCCTTTTTTTTTTTTTTTTTGTGAGCCAGGTTCAAATGCCAGGAAATCTAGAAATGCCTCACAGCCTTGTGCTTAATACAACATGTTAGGTTCCATAGTGATGGGGTTATTTTTTACCAAAAGACAAGCAGCATAATGAAAAATAAAAGTCCTTGCAAACACTGAAACCAGAACCTAGAGAATATGCGCCTGTCTTGTCCCTTCTATCTTCTGTTTACATTTGGACTAAAAGCTTCAGGCATACATTATGCATCACTGAAATCTCATTCAAGCAGCTCTCTGGCTCATCAATTCTTTAACAACTTTGTAAGTGGACTTGATTTGATCTAGCAACTTCTCCCCAGGTACCACCCCCACAAAGACTTACACTCTCTATTTTGCAAGTGTTCCCAGTCTCTCTGGCATACAGTCATGAATCTTTTGCCTATTCAGTGTCTAAAACTTACTCCTATCAGACTTTGGGTTTCACAGATTCTTTAAGATCAGCTGATTTTAACATCAGGTGGTGTGGCCCCAAAAAAGCAGTTACAAACATATTTCTTCTCCCAGGTCCTCATCCAAGTGCTTCACACTGCTGAACATGAGACGGCTGGCTGTTTAGCTGAGTTAGTGTTGATACAAAAAGCCCTCAAAAATCTGACTGATCAAAATGGAAGAATAATTCCTTATCCAGTAATTACTTTTAGAGTTTCTCCTCGTCTGGGGCATTACTTCCATTACTTCATATTTTTCTCACATTTCGCTCAAAATAAAATAATAATGAAGGTAAATAAATAAAGCAGCAGGGCTGAGAACTATCTCTAGGAGTAAGAAAAGTAATAACCACAAAATTGAGTGTACTGGAGTATAACTAAAATACATGGAGAAACATTCAAACCTGTATCAGGAGAGAACATGGCCCAGAGCTCCCTTTTTCCAGCCAGGTCACCAGTCTGTGTGCAGCAGACTGAAAATATTACTCTCCCCTTCACTTACAACAACATTTCTCATCAAACTTCATTTTCAGTTTCTTAATCTGACAAGGACAAGCTTTGAAGTAACTTCAGGCTCATTGGGCCTCATCTTTTCCATTTTATTAGGTTCCTGTGGGCAGATCTCCACAGACTTCACAGGTGATACATTTATTTTTCTGATTTACTTCTGCGATGAATCACTAGAAATCAAACCCAGAGTGGCTTCCCCGAAAGGGCTCTCATTTACAGGCTATGAACTCAAAGCACATGGGAGCCAATGGCCGGAGAGAATTTATCTCAGTGAAGCCATGCTCATCTCTAGAAAAAGATGGGTTTGCATTCAACAAAGAGGACTTTCCTGTCCTGTTTAAAGTTAGAGACAAGCCTTTTTTGAACCATGAAGCAGCTGTGCAAGACACAAGCCTAACAAAACACAGTAAGAACAGGATTTTTTTAAAAATTAAAAAAAAACAAACCAAAACCCACAACAAACCCAAAGTGCCACCAGACCCATTGGGAGAAACAAAAGATCACATTTCACAAAAAAAACCAACAAACCAAAAACAAACAAAAAAAAAAAAAAACCCCCCCCAAAAAAAAAAAAAAAAAAAATAAAAAAAAAGAAAAGGAAAATAAAAAGAAAACTAATGGTCTTTGTCTTTCAATACATAACTGGCAATGCTTTCCTGCAGGAGATAATGGCTGGAAATCCTTCAGTATTAGAACTTGGGAAGAGTGGGGGGCAAGGGCAGAAGTGACTTATTTTAGCTCTTTGTAATTATTGATGACCACCATGGGCTGAAATTTAATCCTGTCATTCAGGGGAAAATTTGTCCAAAGGCATCAAATCTGGTTAATTTTAGGAACAGAGTAGGCTGCATCAGGGAGTGGCCAGCTATTGAGAGCAGCAATGACAGCAATGTGATGCAGCTCTGGGCTGGGCACTTCTGCTGGCATGGGGGGCTCCCTTGCACAGGGGCTGTGCCCCAGTGTTCCCTCCTTTGTTGTGGACCCCCAAGGAATGAATCTACAAGTGGAAGTGGGTTCCACTGTTTTGAGTAGCCGAGAAAGGATCATTTTTGGTCACTTTATAAATGTAGTCAAAGACCGAACAACCAAACGGCGTCAATTAGAATGAAAACTTAAAAAGGTCAAAATATGCTCCCAGACTGGGCTCAAATCTGTATAAGTGAAAAAGCAAATTATCTGTATTTCTAGCAGTGTGTAAAAGTATCCTAAGCCTACTTATCCTGTGAAGGAATAACAACTACAACACCAGACACCCATTCCTGTGCTTATCCCAACCATTGTATCTATCCAGTCACCCCTACGGGAAGCACCAAGAGGCCAACAGGAATTGCAAGGGCACTTACAAAGAGCAGTAGGCATTTGTTCTCACGGATGGCACCACAGCAGCCCAGGAAGCCCAGCAGGAAGAGCATTGCTCCCATGGCCAGCATGATGTACGCTCCTGTGAAGAGCAGGGGGTTGGCAGCCACGATCTCTCGGAAACCTGTGGGATCCACAATGACCCAGATTCCGAGTCCCAGCAGGCATGCTCCTCCCAGCTGTCACAGCACGAGGACAAGAGAGAGAGAGAGACAGGTCAGCATAAAACAACTGCTGCAGAAAAACTGGATTCATTGCTATCTTTTGATCAAAGACGTTAATTTGGAGAATTTGTGTTTCTGCAAAGGCATGCTGTGCAGGTCACTTCTGATATGCTGCTCTTAGTATCTCTTGCTCAATAAATGAATCATTTGCAGAAAAAGTACCTTTCTTTCTTTCTTGACACATCACTCTACCAACTGTTTACTCCCTCCGTGCTGCTAAAGACAGTCTTGATCTGCTGCCACATCTGTAGAGGACAGTGAAGGGGCTCACGTGAGCCATACCTGCCACAGAGGCCAGGGTGGCTGGGCGCTCCCACCCTTCCTTTCAAAAACAAAAACAGCTAAGAATGACTCCACATGTGGTAAGGGAATTACTGCTCCTGAGTGAAAACCTCAGCAGGGCACCCAGGACTAGAAAACAATTTCTTCTACCATTCAAGGATGAACTATGTGCATCATTAGTTACAGCTTTCCCTGTGGTTTCCCCTGTCAAGGACAGCAATAACTCAGACAACAGTGACCACTGTGCTGCCTTGCTGAATGTTTGGGCATCTTTGGATGCTGCAAAACGCTCAGTGATTGCTAGTGCACAGCAGAGGGGATATTTTGTATTGTGGCAACTTTACCACACTATAGCCTATCCTGCTGGGCAACAGCAGGATGCTGGAAACGGGGATCCAGAAAAGAAAATGAATTCCAAATACTTACAAATATAAAGAAATTGAAAAGAAACATCAGGTATTTCATGCAGCTCAGACAGTCTCCCTCCATGGTCTTCAGGGTCCTTTGTCCAATTCCTCCTGCAAAACAACAGCACTTTCTTAGCACGCTCATTTTCATTGGAATGACACAATCCTATCTCCAATCTATTTGTATTTCCCCCAAGACCCTGTGGAGTTCATTATAGAGAAGAGCTCTTTTCTTACCTGGAGGGGGAACATAGCACAGGCTAGTAAGAGAAAATGATTTCTGCTTGATCCTTTTGCATTCTTAAAGGTCTGAAGGTGAACGCAGAAGTGAAGGGAAAGGTTGCAGGAGACCAAAGGTCTAGCTTTACTTGCAGAGTGAGATACTGGGGAAAAAATATCCCTCTGCACATGAAGAATTTTTCCCCCCCACTCCTTAAAGCTTGTCAAGTCTAAGAATCACTGAATGTACCTGTCTATTTCACGCTGAGAAAAGGTCATATTGAAACAGGAGCCAGAACAAGCTGTGCCCAGTTAGAAGACACACAAAGAGCATTTGGGACAGCCGTCTTCACACAATCTCCCTCTACAGAATGAACACCACACAAACATGGACAACAGCTTCAGGGAAGCTTGTAGACATTTGGGCTTGGAATGACAGCAGTGTGTGGACATGGCAGGGCCCAAGGAGGACGTCCTCACGTGGTTACTCAGCCTGGGCACAGCACCTGCTTGCCATGCAGTGCGAGATGCTCCTGCACAGTGAGATCCTGCTGCTCTATGCCCCACCCTGCACAGGTCCTTTGCTAGGAGAACTCATGGATCAATGTTGGAAAGCTTTTGAGTCCAGGAAAAAATGCTAAGGAATCTTCACCAGTTCTGAAACTCAGTGTCTGATTTAGACAACAAACTGCTTGGCCAGTGCTTCTGTTGGGAGGGCAGCAATAAATCCTGAGCAGGTTAGGCTACACTGGAGGAAAGTTCCTGCTTGCTGTTTATGTAATGAAGTGACTGTGTGTCCAAATATGCCAATATATCAGTAAGTACCCTAGAGGAACAGACAAATAAATACATGAAATAGTAAAACTTCCACTGAAGCAACACAGTCATGGCAGTGTGCACAGATGGAGCCATACATTTGCAAACCCAGAGGCACAGGTTTGCTTGGCTCCCCAGAGGAGCCTTCCCAAAGCCCACATGCTTCTTAATGCATCTCATTCCCTTTCTCCACTGCAAATGCCATTCCCTAACAGAAGTGTATCTAATGATATGCTATGTTAGCAAAGTCCATATCATTGACTTAAAAGAAAAAACTGGAATTATCCAAGATTTTCTCCAGGCCAGAAATAAAACTGCCTTTCACTCCATTGTTTTTGTTAAACCACAAAATCTGTGAGTTCTCTAGAACCTCACGAGGTGCTTTCCTCTGTGACCATAGGAACTGCTCTGCTTTAGCCAAAGAGCTGAGAAAATCCATGGCAGGCAGAGCTCCCAGCACGGGGCTGCCTGAGGTAAGAGCCAGATTTTTATTACACAGTGTGTGTTTGGTGTACTGCTTTCACTTGATTAAAATCAAATCAATTCCTTGTTTGTGAAAAAACAGGCTGAGACACAAATGGTGTTTCACAGAAGCTCATGTGGGTTGCTTTCCCTCTACAGCTGCCTGTACCTGGGGCGGGACAGCAGTGTGCCTCTGCTGGCTGAGTACTGCCCAGGGAACTCTCTTTGCTGGAGGAATCCTGGAAAGATCCACCTTGCTTCTGGAGAAACACAAACCTGAATCTAAACCTGAGAATGAGGGCAATGTTTTTTCTTTACAAAGCTTATTTTCTTATACCCCTGATACATAATTGCTCTGCCCAGAGAAATTCAAGGACAAGATGGTGACTACAAGAGATGGGGTAGAGCACAGAGCTCAGATGTGGGCCTGCAGGAGATGCCCGCAGCTTCCTGACACTGTTTAAAGCCAAGTCTGCAAATCTGACAGAGAAAATGGATCTGGAAGTCCGGAAAGCAAAGGAGCTGGGCAGGGAATTATTCAGTTTCATGGGAAAGGTGAGCCTTCAGCCCCACTAACACATGACTTGGACACTAGAGAGGGACAAGAAAATACAGACAAATCAATAGGGTACTGGGATTTCAAGAGTCCCACAATTACTGTCACCTAGATGTTCTCATCAGCACACTAAAAATTCATGCTCCAGTGAAATATAGAATGGCTAAATCTTGGTAAATTAGCCAAAGTCTTAAATTTCAAAGCCCTGCTGCCTTAAGCACCCATCTGTATGATCCATATTATAGTAGACTTTGTTTAAAAAAAAAAAAAAGAACAAAACCCAAAACAGTTTGGCCTTGTTGTGGCACTAGACATAATTCACACACTCCACTACAGTCACTCACACAAAAAACAATGCCTGTGGTCCAAGAAGCAGCAGCTCCTAAGCCTAAAACTCACAGAGATGGGCTTTCATTCTACTTGTCTTTTTAAGCCATTCACACAACGAGCAAATTATCTGAGTTACTCGTACTACACACTGATACAAGTGTGATAAGAACTGAATGCCTATGTCCTAATCTACCTTTTAAAAATACCTTCACTCCCCTCCTCCAGGCCCCAGATCTGTGAGAGATTAAGTTCTTCTCTGCAGGAGACATTTAATGCTAAGCAAACATGAACAGTCAGAACTGCAGAAGATAGCGGCTGACAGATGCTGTCCCTGGCTTGTCCCGTCTCAGACCTGTGAGACACATGAGATGCATTTGTTTTTGTCCGAAATGTAGCTATAAATGTTCAGCTTTTTCTTAAGCACATCATTCTATATTTCTCTCTCCCCTGTATCCCCCATTAATTTTATCTTGGAAAGGGATGGGGAGGCTAAAAGTCCCCAGCAGTGTAGCCAGGAAACACAGCCCAGCTGCTGTAATCAGTTAGCAATAAAGTCTAGTTTTTAAGGCAATGCATTTTTTTGTTCTCCAGCCACTTCCTTCCTTTTGTCATTTGCTTTGCATGCCTTGCAGCTGCCTTGAACCTCACATTTCTAAAGGCAGCTGCCCAACCACACCCCTCCAAAAGGCCTCCAGTTTTTCTCTTTGCTGCCACTGACATTTCCCTCAACCTCCATATGCCTTTAATGCTGGATTGAAACCCATGGATTAGGGTCACGTTAGTTAAGTTTTGAATGTCTCCAAGGACTGAGGCCCCCCTCATCTCCCTGGACACCTCTTCCAGTGTTTGATGACTCTCCTCGGTAAAAAGACTTTTCAAAAGAGCTGCCCAAGGTGTGTCTGAGTTACCTGGTGGCAAATGCAACAAGAGCATCTCATGGATGTGCCAGTCTTTCAGAACTCTCAGGAGCACCTTGTCTTCACCAGTCTCAATCCTCACATCATCTGTATTTTATCACTCCTACTCTCTACTGAAAAGAAGTGTGTGAACCGTTTCCCTTGCTCGTCCCTAACAGGCCACTACAAACAATTTGTGTTTCAGTATAGAAATTCAGACAGATTGACTGATTACTCATCACAGTCTCCCCATCTCAAATACTTGATAGAAAACACAGAATAACAGAGATTGAGAGAGATGTCGACAGGTTCTCTTGCCCTCATGCAAATAACTTTTTTCAGTCACTGCTCTCCTTTCACATAAATATCTCTTCGCTGTCAACATGCATGAAGAACTTGTCCACTGAACTGATGCTGAACTGTGGCTTCCTCTAAGTCATCAGAACCAGTTCTGCAGTACTTCCTACAGAACATTAGCCAGTGGCTCGAGCAGGAAATGATGCCAACTCACACCTACATTCATAGCCATACACAATGGACCATGTAAAAGCAGATGATGTGCTTGAAGTTCTCCAGAATCAGTGCCAGGTAGGCTTTAAAGGTATTAGAAAATATGGACTAGATTCTCTTGCAAGTAAATGTATTGATTTCTAGAGGCTGCCCCAGATAAGGTGTCACTGGAAACATCCCTGAAGCTCGACGCTGCACCAGTGGCAAAGCATCACCACCACTTGGCATTGCTCCATGGTGTCCTCTCCCCACCAGTGTGGCAGGCCACCCTTTGGCTTGCAGGCATGGAGAGTTGGCTCAGCATGCTTGCCTTCCTTCCCAAGTACACCTCCCTTAAGAAGATTTCAGTGTTCACTACCTGCAAGCAGCATTCAACTTTACACCAAAGTGGTGGGATGTCCTAAGAGAACATATCTAACAGGAAGAGCCATCCAGAACCTCCTGTCAGAGCATTATTTTCACACAGTCTGCTTCTCTAGATGCAACAGAGATTAGGAGCAGTTTCATAAGGAAGGATGACTTTCTACAGTACCTCACTGGTGACACAGTGGCAGATGAGCTGTGTATTTCTTACTGCCTCCAGCACACCACAGCCACCCTTAAGCTGCTCCAACAGAGATACAGAGAATGTACCTGGCATACAGAAAGAGCAAGCCATTAACAGCACGCACCTTTACTAATCTTGGGACTTGAAGCACAGTGTCTCTTCCAGTGTTTAATTGTCTGTGTGTCCCATGTATCTCCTTCTATCCAAGCTTGTCCTGTAAGGGAAAAATATGCAAGCACTGTAAGTCAGTAAAGTGCAATCATGTTAAATACACAATTTATTAAAACACACCATCCTGATGAACGTGCTCAGTCTAATTGCCACCTTAATTTGGTGTACATTATCACTAATGAAGAGCTTTTAATACCCAGTGAGGGATTAAATTCCTCAGAATCTCTTTAACAATTTTTGGGGGTGTTTTAAACACCCACAGACCACGTGTAAATATATAGTCCCATTACACCTGCACTTCATACCACAAGAGGACTAGATTAATACCAGCTGTACCTTCAATATTTTATAGGAGGTTTAGACAAACTTTAATCTGCTGTGACTTTACAGCCCATTTACTGGGAAAATGGAAAAGGCAGGAACGAAGATGGAATGAATCTTTGGGAAGCCCAGCCATTAGGAGCAGCAGCATAAATGTTGGGTGCTATCCCTCATTCTTCCAGCCAGTTGTCACACCAAGTTGAGCAAACTGTTTCCTCTCCCTCTGCCTCATTGTCACTGCCTGGGAAGCAACAACAGAGAGGGACAGCAAAGCCACAGCCCTGGCCACCCAAAAGTATTAGATACATGGGTGCAGGCAGGGGATTCAGGTGCAGACTGCCACTGTCCTCAAGGTAACAATCACAGTTCTCTCAGTAAGTTTTAATTTCTGCCCACACAACGCTAATGAGAGCCTTTGACTAGGCAGAGGTGAGGTGAGACTACAGACTAATGTGCAAGGCACACATGTTTGATTCTTGCTTTCTCAGGGCACCCGCTCCTAGATTGCTTTTTCCATGCATCTGACACGGCCCCAACTCCATATTGCAGGGCCTGGGGGAAAGGGGCAGCCTTTCACTCTTCAAAGAACACCCCATGCCATAAGAGTCCAATATTCACATAGGGCTCAGCACTGTAACTCATTCACTCATCCTTCAAAAATGGTTTTGGCATACTTGCGGCTTTGCTGGAGCTGCTGCTTCCCTGTGAGACACCAGATAATCACCTGGGTCTCTCCCTGCTTTCTCAGTGCCAGCATTTCATCATGATTTCTGGGAGTGGGTGCATTGAACATCTGTTTGCCACAAACATTTGTAAATGTGCCTTTGAAAATTGCCTGCCATTAAGACTTCTGTGAGTAAAAGTCTATCATTTGTTGTTGGCAGGAAGCGAACAAGGAGTTTCAAGGTGGCTGAAACTATTACAATATAAAACATACAATGAATATTCATAGACCTTTTGTTTTGCATTAATCCCTCACATTTAATGCCCTTCCTCTGTCACTGTAAACCTACATCTCCAGATGAAGAACAGGGATTGCTTCCCCTTGGAAATCTGGAGGGTGCAAACATCTCTTGCCAATCCAGATGTCTCTGCTGGGAAATGCCGAAGGCATGAGCTGAGCAGGGGCTGAACTGCCTTTCTTCACTATGCTGGGTACAAGGCTGCTCCCAATCAGTACAGCTTTTCCAGCAGTGTCAAAGTTCAGAGGGTGCTGTGGGACTGCCTGGGAGATGGCTGCAGCAGGCTCAGCAGGTCTGAAGAGAGGACATCTAGGACAAGGGACAGTGCCTCACAGCAGAGAGCCCGTATGGCATCAGAGCCCAGTGCCCACGCTGACCTTTGTATCTATTTCTGTGGTGTGTAGGACACTCCATCCTGTGCTTTGCAAGTGTGATTGAGAGACAATTTCTTTGTTTGTCCTGTCCTGTGATGCCACTTGCTTGGCATAGATGCTGCCAAGAGAAGATGGGTCTAACTTTAAAGCAGAGATGACACTGTGCTATATAAACCTATCATTAAGAAAATAACCAGAATGATAGGATTCCTGCTCCTACTGTGTGTGCATATAATTACATTCCTACATGCCCTCAGAGGTCTGCGTGGGAGAGGAGTTTTATTTTTTTATCCATCATAAGTCACAATATTTTAAAGAAATTACAGCACCCCAGAGAAGAAGAGTTTGAATGCTTCAGTAGGTACCAGCAGGTACTGTGTCAGAAGGGATGAAAGACTGCATTTAGTGCCAAGCAGCAGCAGTGTTCCACCTGACTCTGTTGCCTTAAAGGGGAGAAAGTCCCTGCCAAACAGATTCTCTTTGGTTAATAGCTACGATTTTGTCATTAGGGAGAACTGCACAAAGTGCAAACCCACCATGCCTAATTGTGACTCCAGCAAGCTGATGCCTTTAATTACAGTCTCTGGGGAAACACAGTGGGAGCAGGAGCGACAGCTGAGGCTAAGCCTCATCCTTGGGCTGGCCAGCTGTGGCTGGCACATTGTCCACAGCCACCACATCAACTCTCCTTGCTGAGCATTGGCTCCTCTTCAGATTCACACTGCAGCCCGTCGAGGAGCCAGCTTTGATGGAGGAAAAGCAGCTAAACATGTGCCTCCTGCTGGTATCAGGCTGCAAGAAAGGCATCTGGAGCTCCAGAGCAAAGAGGGATGGGACAGAGAGGGGTTGAAACAGACAAAAGGCAGCAAGTGAAACAAGAAATTAATGGAGTGTGCAGGATGAAGAAGCAAGGCCTGTGTTTGTGAGAAATCTGGCTTGTTGACTAGAAGAGGAAGGGCCACCAGATGAACCCCTTAAAAACGTTATGTTTCACAAGGGTTTCTAGCTACTGCCAGTCCCCTGTGCTCACATTTGCAGGGTCAAGATACACTTAAACACATGCCAGCCCATATGCTCAGACAAAGGAGAAGCTGAAGACAGAAGTCATGTCCTGCTGGATCTCTGTGTCAGGTCAGTGCTTTCACAGTGAAGGGCGAGGAGAAACATCTCTGTGGAACCTGGATCAGAATAGTTTCATCCCCTTGCAGTGGTTTCAGAAAAAAGGTGAAACACTTTTTGATTTAGAACTGGACCTTGGCACAAGCTGTCAGCCCCATGTGTTATCCTGTAACTATTGCTCCTACATAAACAACTGTTTGTTCTGGAATTTCATAGCATTTGTGCAGCAAATCGTTGCTATGACACAACTACATTACTTCATGTAAATCCAATTAGATCCCAAAGTGCACTGTGTAACTGTAATCGGCCCCTGTGGAGCAGCCATGAGGGGACCTGCACAAGGCCATGCAACTGGATACTAAATTACAGTCAATCTACCTCCTCTTTAGTTGCATTAAAATGCTAATATTACTGTAACGTGGGCCCATTTACCAGCCATGACTGCCTTGCCTTGCAACACTGGAGCGAATGAGCCTGTTGCACTGCCTCAGAGCATTTAATTCCGCAGTACAGTCGAGTGAGCAAAGCCCTTAGGGGCATCCTATACCTGCAAACAGTAACCTGATTGGCTTTTATAACACTAAAAGCATATGAGGCTTGTAACAGTGTTTAAATGAATCGGAGCTGCCTCCAAAGCTACCCTAAAGTTTCCTACACTGGGTCTCATCTCATCCTGATTGCTTTTAACAAAAGCACATTTCTGCCACCAAAAGCCTCTGTGTGTAAGAGCACATCAATCTCACACAGGAGGACAAAGAGCCCCTCTGAACTTGAAAATTTGAAAACTTAGAGGGGACTGAACCCCTCTAAATTTTCAAATAAATAACAGCAGCTTTGCAACAAAGCTAATAATACAAGTCTTACCCTCTGTTTTATATTTGCAACTTTGCACAATGTGTGCATGGAATACATGAGATCATACGGAGGTAAAACCTCCCACACGTGCACAGACATTCAGAATGGAAATTCAGAAGTCCCAGAGCAGAACCAATTCTAAATGCTGTAACGTTTTGAAAAGTGCTAGATTATGTGTTTGAAGTGCCAGCATGGCTTCAGGCCACAGACCACTCCGTTTCAGCTGGTGCAAATGTGCACACTACACCATTCAAAACATGAACTGCTCGCTCACTTTGGCCCCTTCCCAAGGAAAGTTCCATAGGTAATCACATCTGGCTCTTTCGTACAGCTTCTCACACACAGGAACCAGCTGTCTCAGAAAAGAAGATCCTCCATACAGAATCAAAACATATGATAGCCTGCAATTCTTTTGAGTTCTGTTCCTTTTTAAAAAAGCCCTCAGATATCTCACAGGTGTATTTTCCCTTGTATTCACTGCAGTACCATGGAACCATATGGTACCGATTGCCTGCCTTTCTAAACAGATGACCCAGAGATTATATACACTGATACTATAACAACATTAATTTTGTTTATTAGATGAGAAAACCAGGGCTAAAAGGGGAATGGATGTGCTAAACCTCCTGACCCCCAGTATAGCTCCCTGCTCATACTGTGACCAGTCCCAAACCCATGGAAAAGATGATCACTTCTTGCTGACAAGTATCACGCTTTATCAGGCACCTTCTGTCCCAGAAAGCTGTTATTTAGCAAACCCAAAGGGAGGCAGCTAACTTTGGCCTCCTATTTCTGAAACTATTTCCCTTCTGCATGGAATAAATGTCACTCTCCTGAGTGGATCATGCAGCTGCAACACAAGCCAAGTGACATTATCCACTGTCATGTCAGGTACTGTCGCGTGTTGGAACACTCCACGTGCTTGCATGGCACTGCAGACACTGAGGGGATTTAACACAAAGTCTAAACGCCTGCCACGTTTTCCCTGAGCCTGACACATCTCACCTTTACAAGAACTAGCTTCTCAGTGCTCTTTTCTGTTCTCCTTTCCTATAGCCCTGCTTTGTTTGCAGCAAGTGCCTCAGCAGTTTGTGGCATTTGTGATGGTTTTGAGACATGCAGGAATAAATCTCAGGAACACTGGACAGTTGCTGTGGCAACCTTGTCCTCCTCAGACCATGATTTTCAATATTTTAAGAATTTTCCCAATACTTGTGGGCTTCAGGGAAACAAGGCAGAGGAGAAAAAATATTTTAAAGTAAGGATGGTACCAAAAGGGATTACTATAAGCCACAGGGCTTTTTTTGTCCTATCAGAAAGATGATGATGTTGATGTCTGTAGCAGGAAAAAGAAGCCATGACTGTCTGAGCAGAGGCAGAGGCAAGGGGCCATGGGTAAGGGAATATGAAATCTCTGCTTGGATCATCTGTTTCAAGGCAGAATGGAGCTCCAAATCAATAGGTTAACTTCTTTTTGTTTTGTTTATTCTCAGTGCTTTCTCATAAGGCAGAGGTGTGGAAAAACTAACCCCCTATTTAGGATCATTTGATTGGGGAAGTAATAACTTTACTTCCTTTTTAAAAAGAAATCTCAAACAGAACTTTGAATGCATTAACTATTGTACAAAAAAAAAAAAAAAAAAAAAAAAAAACCCCCAAAAAAAAAAAAAAACAAAAAAAAAAAAAAAAAAACAAACCAAAAAAGCCAAAAACAAAAACACAACAACAACAAAAACCGCAAACAACCCTCCCCCCCCAACCAGACAGAAGCCCCCCAAACCCCAGAAAACTAGCAAATTCTCTATTCAAGAAAACAGCCTACTCAGATATAAAAACAAAACAGAAAAGCAAAGATTAGGAAAAAGAGCCTGTAAGAAAAGCAGATTTTAAATGAGGGATCTTAGTAATACTAAATAATCCAGAAAATAATATTCCTGGAAATCTGAGAAGTGGCATTATTAATCTCTTTCTGGTCATCTGTTAAATGTTTTTAACAAGAAGAATAATAATGCATCCCAAAGTGTTATAGATTCTTAACACAAGAGGGTATTATAGGAAATACATACATTTCACAAGCTGTAGGTGTGATATGTGCAGGAAAACTTCAATGCAGCAAATGACATGAGAAATGGCTTAGGAAGGATAGGCAGACCTGAAGACTAAGTTAGCCTGCTTATAGTCAAAATGATACATATCTCATAAATATTTCATGTGCAAATCTAAACTGAGTTTCGCTGTAATCAGCACCTTTAACTTACTCCAGCACATAAAATTGCAGCTAATGTGGTTTGAAAGGTAAATGTGCCTGATCCAAACCACACCTGCTCCAATTAAGGTATGAACACCCAACCATTCAACATCTTTTGCTACATGCATTTTTGATTTCAGATTAAGAGAGTGAACCATGGCCACAGCCCACAAGAGGGCTTCAGATGTTCTGCAGGAAAATAAATGAGAGTTAATAAATCCCATAATCTTGGCATACGTGTTTCTAAATGTTCTCTCTTCCTCCATAAGACATATAATCTAAGTGCTCCAGCAACCATCAGGTTCCAGGCACAAAAAAGACCCCAAGCACAATTCATACATAGATGACAGGAGTAGAGGGACCAAGTGAGATATGAGCCAAGACTCAAAGGCTGGCTCCCAGCTGCTTTTGCTTTCCCAATGGATAACAGATACTGCATCAATACACACAATGTCATGCTAGTGAGTTTGCTACTCTCTTAACACCTCATTTTTCTCTCCATCTGAACTTATTTTGAAAGCATGCAGTTCACTGTCCCCTTCTCCTTTCTCTTTTGTCCTTACTCATGGCATGGTAAACATGAAAGACAGCATGGCTGGTTATTGTTAATGCATTTTAAAGTGCAGACCTTTAAGAGGGGGTTATTCTGGAACATGCCACGGTTTTCCTTGTTATTTGCACAGGCAGCTAATGATCATCCTAATAGCTTCTCTCTCTGAAGTCGTAATAAGCTTACAAATGAACCCATTCAGCACATATTAAAAAGCAAGGGATGCTCCTTTGATTACAGCCTTTATGGAAATCTCTGAATATTTGTTTTGTTGCTGCACAGCCGCAATTAGGACATGCTGCTGGGAGCCGGCTCAGCTGCCAGAGCAGTGGGGTTTGGAGACACCTCCAGTGCCATAGCAACACAGCCACCTCTCCCAGCATCAGACACAGGGAGCCTGGCAGCCCTTCAGCCCAGGCAAGCGGCTTCAGCTCTGGCAGAAATGCAGAAAGAAAAGGTGCCTAATGAAAGTCCCTTCACTGGCACCTCACCTGCGTTTCTGAAGCAGCGCGGACAGCCCCGCGTGCGGCTCTGGCCAAGGAGCCGTGTGCTGCGCCCACCACGGCCCTGCCACGAGCACGGCGTGGGCACGCAGCCCCCGAGACATGGCTGCACGCCCCACCCTGCAGCCTGGAGGTGTCACTCTGCAGGAAAACCGGGCAACAAGGGGAACATAGGCTGGGGACACCTGAGGAGGCAGGAGCTTTGCATTGCTGAGATGCCAATATGGGGGACTCACTTCCATTGCCACCTGTCTTCCCCTCCGTGACCTCATCCTTCCACATGTGGGAGGGGAACCAAATAACCTTATGGAAATCTCCTTACCACTTAACTGCTCAGAGGTTGATTTAAATCCCACTTATATTGCTGACAGACTTAAACTTCTCCAAGGGGGGGGCAGAGGAGGGGGAATTAATGGATGTAAAAAACTTGCAAAATTGGGGTTGTAGTTTTCATTAAGATTGATCAAGCATTCTACAGCAACTAAAAGTTAGAAGACCATAACTTTTTCCCCTAAAGGAAACACTATGAACAATATACCCTCTTTCTCAAAATATCCCTATTCCCTGAGCACAGTGCATATGTAGAAGTCTTAAGTGAAGAGACTTGGGGAGTAATTTATTTTTGCAAACAAAATCAGCAGCTTACGTGCTGATGACATGGAACCAGAGCCTTTCAGACAGCCTCAATGGGGTGACTTTCACCCACAAAAAGCATAACATCTCCTCTCACAAAGCTGGCACTCTAAACAAACCGCTTCTACTTTGCCTGAAAGCCAAGACCTTTGTATGGAACAGATATTTTCTAAATCTCCAGGAGACTGGCTGAGGTTAAAGCAGGTCAAACCATGTAATACAGATATCTTTGTGTTGATACTACCCACGGTGCCTATTAGGAAGGCCACAATTGTAAGAAATCTTTTCTCGTCAAGGATATTTAATACAGTGCCAGAGAGTCTCCCCAGGCAGTCTTTGTTTTAAGGTTTGTGAGCTTTGGGGGGAAAGGATTGGGTCTCTGATTGTGAAGCAGGTTTTTAGCTCTATTGTAACCTAAATAACACATGAGAGCAGCACTAGAAACTTCACTGCCAGCATGGCTCGCAAGAGCCCTGGGTATAGCGTGGGGCAAAACCTGGAGCCCATCAGCCATACATACACATAAAAACTGGCATGCACTCACAGGGCATCCTAAGGACTCTCTCAAAACTGAAGCAGCAAATGTAACTATGGAAATGCTCTGGTTGCTTTACTCAGCCTTCACTTCTATTTTACCCACTGGAAATCAGGACTTAAAAACTAAAGACATGAAACCTTTTCTGATTCAAATCAGAAGGGCTGGAACAATTATAAATGTGTCAGTGAATGATGAAGGCACAAGCTGATCCCATGGCCTTAAATCAGTACAAAAACAATTTGTAGATGGACTGATGAGTACCTTCCTCTTCACACCCAAAGGAATCACAAACACAGTCTGACCCAACCAGGCAATTCTGATTTTGAAAGTCTAGGCAACCTTCTTAGGGAGAACAAAACCAGATCTCTTATGACGAACAGGACCCATAAGACTAACTTCCACATCAGTCAGGACTGGGCTGAATTGTGAACACAAAATCACACCAGTTTTCAGTGGCTAGAGACACTTTGCTATGTCTCTTTTCTGTGTCTCTTTTCTTGATCAGCATGCAATTTGAAAGAAATGCTGCATTTCAGCTAAAACTCCCATATTTTAAAAGTACCAAAATGAAGTTTGCAGAGCAAAGAGCCAAAGCAGCCTAGATTAAGGCAGAGAAAACCTAGGAAACAACAGGATGTTCAAGCTATCCTGAGAGACCACCCTTTGGGGACAATCTCCTAGTCAGGCCACAGAGCTGCTCTGCACAAAGGACAAGAAAAGTTGTCTCAAGAAACACAGCATTTAACAGCTTCTTCTCCCATCCCCGCAGTCAGCATGGGGAGAAGAACCTTTCTGAAAACATTGTGGAGTCATGCCATGAAAATACATTTGACAATAAATTTTATGACAAATTTCATTACAAGATTTGTGGTTACCATTCCTCATGTCTGATGCACAAACCACCTTGCATCAGAACATTAATACCATTTAAGCCTTAGATTGCTTTCCACATTAGTCTGAAAGCCCTTTATGAAGCTGTGTCCTTTATAAAGCTGATGTGGCTTTGCTCCAGGATACCCAGCAAGTGTCCTGGGCAGCTTCTGTGGTCTCCTGTCTAGTGCTCAAACCACTTTTACATTCCAGTTCTGCTACAATCTCTCATAGAAATCCACAGACATTAGCAAGTCATTTCAAGCTGGTGTTCATCATCCTCTCCCACCCCCTGTATTTAGTATAATTAACAGCAACACTTATCTGTCACCCATGGGGTTTCAGAGATTTAGTTCAGTATCCTATGAGAGTGCCAGGCTGCCTCTACTGAAAACAGGAAAAAACATACCCAGAAGACAGTATTCAAAATATTGTAATTTTTAGAGGAAAACAAGTATTTTGAGTGACTGCCAGTATTTTTTAAAACTGTTCAAGTACAAAAACCCCAGGTGAGGTCCTTCATATGGACCACAAAATGTCAGTTGGTTTGTACTCCACGTTCCTCTCAACAATGTGCTCAAAACTGTAGAAATATACATTTAGAGCTGATATCTCCAAAAATGCTCTCCTGCATCCCTCAAACAGACAACCCCTTTGAGTCACACCAGGAAATTTCTCACTAGGAGAATTCCAAGTCAATGATCTTCTGATGAAGACACAGCAAGCTTTGTATTCTTAAAAGTGGACACTGTCCACAACACAGCTGAGGTCCCACATCAACAGCACCACCAGGGCCCCCAGACAGTGAGAGGCTGGATCACAGGGGTTGTGCATTGGAGGGGAAGAGCATCCTGGTCACAATCTGCAGGGCCACTGCCAACTCAGTGCACTTTGAAACTCCATGTTCAGCACCACAGCTCACACACCACGCTCCCTGCTGTTCCCCATTGAGAACGGTGTGAACCAGCTCTTCCAGGGGGCCAGCAGAGATGTGAGAGACTTCAGGGCATTTGGGATCAAGGATCAGTATCCTGGAAGCCCCAGTTGCTTATAAGGCATGGGTACTGGATGTGGGGACATTTTTGGAAAATGTAGTTCCTTCAGAAGTACCTCAGGAAATAAATTTTTCCAGGCAGCATAGCGTCAATCAGGAATCTGAAGCAGGCACTTCCTATAGTCTCATACTCATAGCAGAAAAGCTGCAGTGCAAAACATCACCCAGTAAGGGATCAGCTACTTGCATGGCTTGGAAAATCAGGTTTGTTCTTATATCTTTTGGGTGAAGCACATTAATCTGAACACAGGATGCATTAATGTAAGTTGGCCTTCCATTATTTCTGTTTATTTGTACCAGCCTCCTCCAGCTCTGAGCCCATACTTAACCTCCATGCTTGCAAGCTGTGCACCCAGGTGCTCCAGAGGTGAGTGCAGTGTGACTCTGATGAGATGGAAGATGAAGTACCAGAGATGCACAGAGAAATATGAGAGGCAGGAGATGTGCTTAGGGATCTATCATTTCGATAGGCTGAGCTCCTTTTCTGAGCCTGCACACTCCCTATGGGCCAGGGGAAAGCAGGTGATGATGCTGGCCCACTGTGGAAAACCCTGCAGAATAGCTTTGACTTGGTTTGTCCTTCACCAGTTTTGCTGTCTAAATACTACAACTCATTGGAGCTGAGCACATGCCATCAGCAGAGCCAAGTTCTCCCCTTTCAGCCCCTTGAACCCCAAAGAGTGAGCGCACAGAGATGTGCAATCTTTCCCCAAAGTTTTGCAGCTGCTGAAACAAGCATGGGCTCACCTTGCCCTGACTGACTGAACTGTCCCCCTCTCCACTCCTCCAAGCACAGGCTTGTCTGTGTTTCTCTTCCTCATCCATTCCACTGCGTCAAATTTTGAGAGGCTCTATTTTACCTTTTATTTCCTAAGCTTCCCTCTCTTCTGCAATGCATGGTGTTGCACTGTTGATACAGCCATGTATCATTACCATATCTCATACCACACTAATCTTTTTTGTCATCTGATTTTTGCATAGGAGTTGTCATTTAGAAAATCTCATTTTGCTCAGAAGCATCCAAACAAATCTGTGAGTCAAAAAGAAAGAGAGAACAAAAGCAAGTGCCGAGTAAACTTACATTTAAGCACTTTACATATCCTGTATGAAATACCAGCTCCTAAAATTCTTTTTTTTGTGAGATGACATCTCATATAATATGCTGTCTTTCCATTATTCCAGGGTCACACTGCTCAGGTGTCTCAGCTAATCTGCAGCTTTCCCTGCTATCCTGGGAAGATTACAAATAAATTAGGTGACTCCAAAGCATTGTGAAGGAAAAGCCAGGCTATCCTTCTGATAAAATATCATAGTGAGAGGTGACCAGTTAACTACAGTCTATCAGTACCAACCCAGGGGATTCATTTCTGTAAATCAATGAAATACTGCTAAATCTATATCAAACACCCAGAGTAATGATTTTGTCACTACTTAAACTTTGCTTTTGGCTCAGTGAATCTGAAATTAGTCCTTTCAATTGGACCATTATTTGGTCCAGAGATTTTTTTTTTTTAATTCTTTCTAGGATGGGATATTCGTGTAATATCAAATCTCATTCAGCCATTTAATAAAAAAAAAATTACACTGGTGGGTATGGTATAAGCAATTAACCTACAAAATAAACTGATTTTAATTAAGGCACAGATGTGCAAGGTTTTGGCTGGAGACTTTAAATATCTGCTTCAAGAAGTATGATACATTTATATGAGTCATAGGCAAGATAGGGAGGAATTTACTTTACACATTCTTTTTTTTTTAAGGATGGAAAATGCAGGATTTAGTTCATGAAGGCAGCTTTAAGTTACCACCTGTGGTTACTATCCCAGCTTTGCTTGGAGACCTGCATTTTACAGCCTAGCTGTAGTGACTCATATAAACAAGGGAATTCGCCTGGGGCAAAGGGTGCTTAACCTCGATGGGTTTGACAACATCTCCAGTCAGACTGTGTTTCATTTTCCCAACCACACAAGCAGACTACGGCCTCATCAGGGAAGCAGCTTCTGCTCCAAGCAAGGACACATTTTTCTAGCTGTAATAAAATGATATGTCATGACTCTGTCCCTTTACAGCATCAGTTTCTTTCCTACTCTACCTGAAGGCTTAGTGAGCAATTTAATAGAAACTTTATAAGGTGGGTGCTTTTTTCCTTTTTAAAGATGATGTATCTATCCTTTTTGTTAATGGATCTAAATGGAGGTACACCAAAAAAAAACAACAAAAAACCAAAAACTGGAGTAAGCCATATTGTAGTAGGGGATATTGCCACTTTAACTGTGCAGCTAAGAGTTTAATTAGTAACTCTGCATAACGTAGCATAAGGTTTCTTTGCTCCTGTCCACTTCATACAATGTACAAGAGCTCCTAAATCAATAAACTTACTCCAGACTCTGAAGAAAAAGACCATCAGCCTTTTACCAAAGCCTTTTTGCTCCACTGTTTGAAATATAGGCACTTTAGGCTTTACATGGTCACTACAAAAAGGCCATGTAGGCCTGACCTATGAACACGTTACACATTAAAGGAAGTAGCATTAATTACAAAGCTGAACAGATTCTGTGACCACCATAGAGTGAAACAGGTTCTTATAACTACACAATTGGAAAAATAGACAGAAACATTAAGAAAATACACCAAAAATAGCTAAAATCAAAATCTACCAACCTTTCCCCAGCTCATCCTCCGGGTAAACATGAGTGGAGACCACCTTCCCACTCAGCTCCAGAAGTCAAGTGCCTTGTCTCAGCCCCAGATGAGCCCCAGGTGTGAGTGGTAGGATCCTCAGCCAGCACTCACAATGGGTGCTTTCTGCAAAAGGGCAAATGTGGCATCTGGGCCAAGCACAGATGTGCTTATGCTTGGAACTGCTTCAGATATATTTCATGTATCAAAAAGGAGAAAGCCACCAGGCTGGAAAGCTGGGGTACCACTGCTTTATGACTTTTCTCTTAAGAACACACTGCACTCATTAACACCTGTGACATGTTTCCTTAGAATACGAAACTGAAACCGAAGTGAACAAAGGAGTGAACAAAGAAACTTCCAAAGCATGTTCAGGATGCCTTACACTGGCATCTGTCCAATGTACCTTTTACAGAGCACCGTCCTGCAGGAAGGCAGCCACTGGCATTTTTACTGGTTAACTGAGAAATGTAGTGTCTGTAGTTCAGAAGGAGACAGATATGTACATACTTTTGTGTTTATTCTTAGTATTATGCAATACACCAGAGACAGATATTTTTCTTCAAGGACACACCACAACATATCCTTTCTCTTATCAAACCTCTAATGTTATTTTCTGAATCAGGTGATAGCATATTCAGTCAATCTAGTGATAGGAACTTCTTCCTAGATGGCTCCAGCTAGCAAGCACCTGGGAGCTACAGGTTGTAGGTAATAAGATTGCAACTATGCAGTATTCAAAGGGGCACTGCATTGGCAACCCCAGAACTATAGAATAGGTTATCTGGTAAAAAAATGCACTTTTTGCCTAGTACACTACCTGAGATCACCACATTTGTCCACGGCAAAGGAAATGGACTGTGGAGGAGTGTGACCTAGTACCCTAGTGAGTGTGACACCATCCAAGGCAGGCTCAGGGCTCTCAGGGAGGGTTACAGGTTTCCAAGTCAGTTTTGAAAAGACAGATTCCATGAGGACACTGACCTGCTGGGCAGAGATAAGCAGCAGGGAAGTGCCATCACTCACAACAGCAGGGTAATAAGACAACCTCTACATTTTGCAGCCTCAATTCTTCAGCAACAAAGGTTTTCAAAATACCAAAGATACCGGGTGCGAGGAGAAGGTGTTTACAGCTTTAAACAATAGCACAGTGATAGGAGCTTTACAGACCTTGGATATTGCATGACTTACTCAAGCTCACAGCCCTGAGATCTTTGTCACAAGGTCTCTGTTCAGAACAAAGCCAAGTCCTTTCAGCTCCACTTAAGTGACTCTACTAAAAGAGTAGAGCCTTCATTAAAAGGATAGTAAAAGGGACAACAAATGGTTTGCTAATAAAGACTGATTCTGAGGTGCACTATGAATAGAGGAGAGGTAGCATAATTACATTAGTAAAGGTAACTGAGGTCACTGCCACATTGTTGTTTGCTCTTTAATTTAAGCAAAAATAGTGTAAGGTGGCCATAATTGGAGAGAGAGAATGAAAAAAAAAGACAGGAGAAACTGTTCTGCTTTTGGATGAGTCTGACTGCATGATTATAGGATGTTGGTTATGTCTAAGAGGGAGCTACTGAATATTTAACCTTAGAAATGGAAGCCTGGTTGTCTCTTGTCCTGTTAACATCCACACATATCTTCCATTAGCTCTAATTAGGGCTAACAGGGTGTTCACTAAGTATCTCCATAATTAATGCTAATAGTAGTTACAGGCAAACGTTGATAGAAGATGAAATGCCAAGGTTCTTCTCCAGGGTTAAATGCTCAGCAGCCTGTCTGTCTCTCATTTCCATTTCCTCCTGTAACAGCTCTTTAATCAATCGCACGGATCCCAGACAGCCTTACACACCCAGTCTTGCAACAAGAGACACGTGCAGCCATAAGTAACAGCACATGCTGTTATTTATACAAAATATAAACACAGACACACAATATCTGACACATATTAGGCTGGTTCATGTCCGTATGCTCACCGCCGTGCTGGTATTCCAGCAACATACAGACACAGACTGACACATCCCTTTTTCCTTCAAGATGCCCAGGCTTCACAGGGAAGTAACATTATTTCTATCATATATTAAGATAAGTAATTTCTAATTAACAAACCAAAGAGCAAGCAGATCACAGAAACACCTCAATTACCCTTACTAATGTCGCTATGCCACCTTTAGTTGATAGTTGTACTATATTGCCAAATCAGAAGTTATTAGCAAACCATTAGATTTATAAATGAGAACAGAACAATTATTAGCCATAATCAGAACAGCTATAATAATGCACCTTCTATTGTGCTTCTGGGTCAAGCCCTGAGCAGTAGGTCATAGAAAAAGTGTTAGCAGACTGCTTCCAGCCAGGGCCCATTTGCTAGCACAAAGTCTCACTCTCTGCTCTCCTATCCCATCATAAGTGGAGAATATTCATCAAACGTGCAATTCTGTGGCTGAGCAGGTTTATAAACTGCCTTTAGTTAGGAATGTATTTATAAAGCCTCAGGGAACCAGGGGAGTACTCTGCTGTTTCCATCAGGAGCTGCAGATACTATTTGTAGAAACCTTAGGACATTGAAGTCTTTGCCAGAGATGTCTCAAAAAGGCAAGAAAACATCAGAAGAGGAGTGATGGGACAGCCTGTGCAGGCATCCAGGAAGGGAGGAAGGACCAGGACAGCATCCCACCGGAGCTGGCTTTTGGAGCCAGACGAGGAGCTGTGCTTGTGGAAAATGTGACTCAGGCATCTGAACCCTCCCTGTGCCACAGTGCTGGCTGTCACTGTCCCCATGCACTTTGGGGTAGCTCCAGAAAAAAAAAAACCACGTGCAGACATGAGTCCCACAGAAAGGAACAGGTGCTCTCTATAAGGTAAGGGAAAAAATCAGTTTGTATATTTATCAAGTCACCTATACTGGTCTCATGTTACATTAAAGAGGAGACGGCTCCCACGACTCATCTTAAATCAGAACTGGAAATGTTTTGGCTTTGCTATGTGAAAACAAACTTTTTTTGCCTGCTTTGTTTTCTGCCCTGGGGAATTAGTGACTCAAGCAGGATACTGAGGACTCAGGGGGATTTATTTTTCATCATGTTTAGGGAGGGTTTTCTTCTACTAGGCATGCAGGCTTATTGATGCAGCTTCACTGCATTTAAAGTACTTCTATTTAAAGTACTAGACTTTAAATAAATCATTTTTCCCCTCCATTTTTCTTCATAGATTTGTGGGGGGAGCATGGGGAAGTTACTGTTCAGGAAAGCAAGGGATATGAAGCACAGAAGGCACTATCTGAGGCATGCTGGCTCTCTGCAATGGGGTCAGAGCCAGCCACCTTTCTGATGCATCTCCCTTTGCCACTCCTTTCTCAGCACTTCTAATAAGGGGAGGATCTCCCACAATCCCCAGGATGGGTCCCACTCTGGGCACCCTCACATTGCTCTTTTTGTGGCACTCATTCCCCGTACCACATCCCTCCTCCTCTGGTTCCACATTTCACCCACTCTCCGCTGACAACGCATCCATGACTTGCACTGAAGCACCCACTTCACTGCTGGATCCTCAGACTAAGAAACTTTGTGAAAGAGGAAAGTGTCAGTAGGATAAAAACCTTCCCATTTTCTTGGCTGGGTCTGATTTACCAGAGGTACTTTGCTGTATCCACACAAGTTTTTTCAGAGCTATAGGACCAGCAAATATTTTAGTTATAGGCAATCTGACACAGAACGTTTCTTCCCAAATAATGAGTCGCTTTCAATATATTTTGAATATTCATGATATGCATTATGATATGCAATCACCCAAAACAGAGGAAATATATTTAACAGTAGCAGAACCAAGAATGGCCAGAGCTCTGTATTATTACTGTTACAACACTGGTCCCTTTTCCAGCCTGCTCATACTCTTGGCACGTAGAAATGCACAGTGAAAAAGAAAATGTAGTCAGTAAAAGTAACACTTGTAAAATTGTATTTTAAAATCAGAATGTTGTAAAGCAGCAGCTACAAAATGAGCTGAAATTCTAAGCAATGACTTGTCTAGACATTTTTATAAGAGTTGCAGTGAATGTTGAGTAAGTGTTCAAGGAAATCTGAGTTGATTGAAACATCTGACTACTCTGTGTTTTAACTGGATGGCTGGTGCTGCTTCAGCATCTTGCCAGCAGGATGAGAAGGATATTAAAATAGAAGGGGATCAACCAAGAGCAGTGAGAGGATAGTTCATCTCCTCTTCATTATTACTTAACTTAGTGAGAATGTTTTCTGATTGTGTTGGATATCCAGTTAATTTTATCCAGGTCTCTACAGAGCACAAATCCACATTAGCAATACAGGTAGCACAAAGAGATGAATCATGTCTGAAGGAATTTGCTCTCATTGGATTTTTTTTTTCTTTTTTCTCAGCACAAACAGAAACAATAGAAAAAGGTTTGAACCGAATATTTTCTGTAAGACAGCTTAGCCAGAAGCTGAAAACACGAGCTCTGAGATGCATTTTCTAATTTGAAATCTTTGTCTTTTTGCATTCTGATGTCAAGTCACTTTCACCTATCATTCTGCATGATGGAATATCATGGACTTCCTGAGAGCATGTTGCATCTTCCAGATTAAGTCTAAGTCTGAGCAGAGAATTTCTTTCAGTTTGGGAAGAGACATTTACTGCTTGAATTTGTTTTCAAACTCAAACCCAGGAATTCTGTGATATTTTTGTGTAATCTAGGTTGGAACTTCTAATCAAAACAAGATAGACTGTTTGAACTACCCAGAGGTGTGGTCAATGGGGCAGGAATGTGTGAGACAGAAGATTCAGGTTGACATTCCTGGTCTTCCCAGTTCTCGACAGGAAACACAAGCAACCTACTAGCCAGGCTATTGAGCTAAAATTAGATTAAATAGAACACACCTTTTCTGCACAACCCTAACTTACAGATGCTGCAATGTACTACACAGATTAAAGTTCCTTATCTTTCGAGTCTGGTATTGTCCTTGCTCAAAAGGCCACGTGGAATTCCATTGCATACAAGTTAGGAAGCATTTGGGGAATTTAGGATGAACAATAGTAATACAGTGAATAGTACACAAAAGAACTAACTTGTTAGATCTTAGCATCTTCTACAGACCACTCTGACCAGACACTGAGTTATTTTCCAACTCCAATTCACTGACAAATCCATGCTGTAAGAGGCAGAAACAAAACTAGCTGCAGACCTACTGAAATACCAGAAAAAGCAGAAAATTTCTCCAGGGGCATGGAGCCCATGTATCTCCTCAGAACTTCACACCAGGGTAACAGTGTAATTTTTTGCCCTAGCAGATTTACCTGTCTCTGGCAAAGCCCCGTGTCTGTGCAGCCCCTTTGCTGTCCCACTGCACTGGGGTCAGTGCTGGGGCTCTCCTCTCACTGACCAGCCTCAGCTCCCCTTGCAGAGAAAAGGCACGTGACAGCCTGCAGCCCAGGCTGGCTTAAGGACCAAAAGCAACCACCAAAGTCATCTACATCCAGGAGCCACAAAGATATATTTATTTTCTTCCTCTTTCTAAAATAAAATAAACCCCAATTATAATCATCCTAACCATAACACTTCAGTTTGCAAACACTCTCAAAGCTGCAGTGGGCAATAAATCAGACATGTCACTTCCAGCAATTCATCTCTGGAGCTGGTTGCTACATGGCTGTAATATATAAAGAGGCTTTTTCCTGGTGATCCTCAGAGCCAAGATTCTTTTTGTTGGCTCTTCTTTAAACAAACACTCCTGTAAATTGCAGTTGAATCTAAATTTATCATTCAATCCTAATTATTTTCCTCTAATCAGTGGTTTGAGGGTGACTTTGGTTCTGTTAGGCTGATACATTGTCATACTCATTAAAAAATCAATTCAGTTAAGCCAACTCCAAATGTATGCACATGATATCCCTGCTGCAAACTCATCATCGTCACATAACTCACACTGAAGGCAACCAAGACCTTTTGTTTTCAGGAAAATTGTCTCAAAAGAACAACAATAAAAATCAATAAGGGACAAAAGAAACTTCTGCAATGTCATGAAAGACCAGCAAAATGCACTGAGACTGTCAAAACACAGCTGTAACATCCCATCCCTTCCACACACTCAGAAGGATACGAGAGAATTTTCAATAAAGCAACAGAACATGAAGGTTTACACATCTTTGATGTTCCACAGCTGGAGGGAAAGACAGCAGTTTACTAATCCTGTACCATTTCCCTTTCATTAGTTTAAGTTTTCAGTTTTGGATGGTGCTAAATTTAGAAGGAGGGGTTAATTGTTTAACCTTAGAAAAATAATTATGCTTCTTTTGGCGCTGCCTTCAAAAATTTCATATTTTTAGTTGCCCAAATGATTTAAAGCTCAATGCAATGGTAAACTCTTTAGTGGAGACTGTACCTGTGGAATCACTAAACAAAAAATCTGAGACTAGACTACAAGCTTTTATAGATTTTGGACCTGCCTGCCTGTGCTGTGGGAAAAAAGCCTCCCAACACTTATTTAAAACAAAACTTGAAATCATGTTTGGGTTTTTTATTTCTGTTTTGTTTTGGTTTTGGAGTTTTTTTTTTTAAATCCAGTGTTTCAATACTGCACATGTTCAATTTCATTTCTATTCCAGTTACTACTGTCACTTGGCTGGAAGAAGAGGTGGAGTGGCATACCTAGGTGTGGTTTAGAACTTTCAAACAATTTTGAATCAGAATTTCTTGCAGTTCTGTAACTATTTGTCCTCCTATATGTTGTGAGCTATGGGGGCTTTTTTTCCCCAGTAGAGGTAGTTTAGTAGTGATAATTCCTTACACTCTCAACAAAACTGGTGTTCAGCCCAGCCTTGTCATTCACACAGATCTGTGTACAGAGGTAAGAATTTCAATCTCCATTCTGGTCACCGTTTTTTCAAGTTCATTGATACTCATATGGTTCCCAAAAATGTTACTCCACTCTCCATTTCAGCAGGAACCAGAGTGAACATTCACTCCTCCCATTTCAATTTTTCAGATATTACACAGGCCTTTCACATATTTTCTCCAATAAAAAGAAAAATCAGTGAAGAGAAAGGGGTGTGGCTTCCATTTTAAACAGAAAAATTTATATGGTGTAAAGTGCTTAATCCAACAGGTTGTTGGGATATTAATACTAAAATTTGATTAGGAGATGGAATTTTATTGATACCCCTGGTTAGCATATACTTGGTTTACCTAAATAAATGTGGTAAAACACATAAGAAATTTATTTATGAAGACAGGAGGAAGAGAGCAATAAACAATTCATATGACAAAACCCCTGTACCAAAGTATAGCAATTTAATGTCTAACTTCACCTTCAGCAGAGAGAAAAGGGTTTCTCATTTCTACTTACAATAGATACTAGCCTTCTGTGAATAGCTATTTACTGACAATCAGTGGCTTTGTGTGCATATTTTCATACATATATATGTATGTGTATATATATCTATATATATATATATATTTATACACATACACAGAGCCAAGACAAAGCACATTCACCTTCAGCCCAGCTTTTCAACAGTTGCCTCACAAGGGATCTCAGTGAGCCCCATCTCTCATCCCCCGACACCCTTCATACATGTGTAAATAGAAACACAAAGTGTGGACTGCAACATCAGAACAATGCGCTTGTGTCGTCAATCATTTGCACTCGTTTTGCAGAGATGCAAATACCTTCATAAATAGGATTTTCTAAAGACCTAGGAAAAACTGCTCCACATTTCCTGACCTACTACTGTTAAGTCTTGAAACCCTTCAGGTTTTCAGATTTCTAACAGTTTTGTTTCTAATATTACTTTAAAGTTTGGTGCTATCCTCTTTCAGCAATGAAGACGAGCCAACCTTTCATGTGACTTTGCTCAGGTGTTCATCTCCCTGCCACACACACACTTCATTACACTAATTGGTTTTCACATATTAAAGTTAAATATACATATTTGTAGATCAGGTAGTATTCCTGTCATGAAAATTGACTGAACTTTGAGCAAGAGGACTCTGATCCATTATTTGACATCTTTCATGCTCTCTAAGTCTAAAGGTTAATTACCACTACTGACACAGTTCCTAAGTGCTCTTTGAAATGGCACAATGCTCTACAGATCCATACAGCAAAACCCATTGGAATATGAAATAGCCCAAATTTAAACTAGCTGAGCTTAAAAATTATTTTTGACTACTCTCAGTCAGTGAAGTTTATAGACATTTATACATGTGCTGTACAACAGGGCATCCTCCTAACAATAAGCTTTCATGTGCTCAGCAAAGGAGAGAGGAGAAGGTTTTTGCCCTACAGTCAGCATAGTCCCCTCTGAATACAAGAATAATGCATGACTTGGCCAGTCACTGTCACCAAGCAGTGATGAGTATGAACTGCAAAGAGCATTTTCATGTTTAAGATGAAATAATTTATTTTTAAATATTCAGCAGTCAGTGCCTTCTTCGTACTGTACTCACAGGGTCTCAAGTCACAGGCTGTGACTCCATGTTGCCAGGAAGGCTACTTGTCAGCAGTTGTAGTGTGAGCAACAGCAGGAGGCTCAGAACAAGCATGTGAAATAAAGTGCACACGCCAGAGACAGCACAGTGGCTGGTTTGCTAAGTGGCACCAAGCGCTTCACCCTGCGGGAGCCCTCAGATCTCTGCGCCGAGCAGCTGGGTTGCACTTTTCTCCTATCAATAATAATGATAAATAATAATAACAAGAGAAAAGTAAAAGGAAGCTCTGAGCTTACAGACTGCATCAGGTGGACTTTGTGCTCCTGCTTCCAAGTGCACAGGGATTACTTTGCCCACCTCTCCCCCCACCACCTCTGCTTTTGCAGGGCTGGCTGGGGGGCTGAGATGCAGGACTGCCCTGTATCCAGGCAACAAGCAACGCTGAGGCTCTGCAAACCTCTGCAATGCCCAACAGGAGAAGCTGGGACAGGTACCTCCCCAGACTTCATGGAGTGTGGGATAGAAGGAGCTTTTCCAGTTTTAAAGAATAAAGACAGAGAGTAAAACAAGCTGGCTAACTACTTTCTGTCAATGAAAGCACGTTCCAAGGTCTCCCTGGGGCTGCCTGCTTTCCCAACACTGCTCACTGGGAAGGTATAAAACTTACTGTGACCTTCCCTTTTCTTTCTTACTGCTCTGTACGTTCTCACCTAGGTACACCTCTTCCTACTGCAGGGATTTTCCAGATTTACTAGCCACCTATAGGCAGCAGTCTCAATTCCTGGAGCCAAGTTTTGACCCTACCAGTGCCATGATTGATGGACATGCACTTACATTACCAGGCTTCAGAGATAGTTTGTGGGAGGAAAAGATCAGTTGAGAACAGATGATTCATCAATCCTTATATTCACAAGAAGCTCTTCATCGGTAAAGGGATAAACTTCTGGGCCAGAGAGATATGTGGGAGTATGTACACCGACTCCAGTGGCATTCAGATTTCATACACAGTGCCTTGGGCAGGTTTACTCATGATGCACTCTTCCACTCGGTCTCCAGCTTCAGCTGATGCTGACAGAGACTGGGACAGTCTGATGAAGATTTCATATTTGAGGAAAGACCAAGGAACACTGTAAGCTAAGAAAGTTATAGACAGATCTGGTCCCCAAGCAGCTTCAATTCTCAGATAATCTATAGATTACTGATATTCAAAACATGAACAGCAGAGGAAGAAGTTATTTGACAAAGAACTGGAAATATGCTCAGAGAGCTGCTGTAGTGTTCAGCTGCCTTTCAAACAATTCTTCAACCTGCCATATGGTTATTATGTAATTGCAAGATATACAGGGAAGAACAGTCATGAATAAAAAAAGGTATGGCAAATTGCTGCACAAAGATGTTCTGATCCAAACCAGGCTTAATTCAAAGAAACCTTGTGTCTAGGATGAAAAAAGGGTCACAATGGCCCTTTCCTACTTTACTTGATGCTGTGTCAGCATTTGAGGTTCTTAGCCTTAAACATAATTTGTGACATAACAACACTGCAGAGCAAACACAACAGGTAGCCTAACCTTCCTCATCATCACAGTACTAATACACATCCAGTCAGGATTTTTACTTTCATTCGCCATGACTAGAAACATTAAACAAACACTACCCCCAGAGCTGTATGAAAAGATAAAATCAGGAGCACTCTTCAGAGCTTGGGAATTCTCATGACTCCTGCTGCAATCTCAGATCCTTGTCCATAGATTTCCTTCTCTCTTACCAACTTTTACAGCCTCACTGCCTTGGCAAATAGCTTATTTTCCTTCTAGCACTGACAGCTGTTATTGCAGGACACAGCACAGTATAAAGTTACTCTTTAAGGGAGGTAAAGAACTACCTCCCTTCAACTCCAGTTGAACTTTGGGGAAAATAAGTACAGTCCTTCTTTTCTCCTTTGTTAGCAATGGCATGGAACATCAGAAAATAATGGCCTAAGTGCACTTTGTACAGATATTCTCGAGGAGATTAACTCAGGGCATGCAATTCCCATCCTTTGCAGTACCGGGTGTAGCTTCCCAGCCAGCTACCAATTTTACAGCAATTTGCTTAAATGAGAAGGGTGAGGTGGGACCTGTGTATCAGGTAGGTGTCCTGGATTTCAATCTGAGTTCACCTACTGACAGAAAAAGGGCAAAGTTTCTATCTTTTAAATCAGACAAGCTTTTCCCCCCAAAGTCTTATGCACGTAAAACCTATCTTGAATCACATAAATATTTTTTACAGCTTTTCCCTTCCCAACATGTCCATTTTGCAACACTGCCTCAGCAAAAGCAAGAAGAGCTGCAGCAGAGAATCTGGAGGTATGGTAAGTGGAAGGACAGAAGGATAAATATGGGGGCAGGACAGTGATATGGTACCACTGTAAAGCTGAAGCACAGGGTCCTTTCGGAGACAAGATGTGCTCCAGATCAGAGGTGACAGCAAAGATCCAAGAGAACAACTTTATCTTTTGTTAGGAAACCACTGAGGTCTTCAGAGCATACTTCAGCAAAGCACTGCCACCATTGTCTTCCTCAGGACCTACAACTTAAAATACACATTTAAGTGCTTTGGAGAAAATAGGCCAGATGCTTTCACCCACTGCAAAACCAACTCTTCTGCCTGGTTCTGTTTTGTACAAATCGATCCCTCACTCAGAAATTAAAAACAAAATGAGCAGCACTGAAAGACACATCAGAAGAGCTCTGATTGAGAAGAAGCCCAGAGTGATGCTGATTGATGACTCCCAGAATGACTTTCCCTGAAGCAATAATGAAGTACGTGCCTGGGACAGAAGCCCTGAGCACTGCATGGAAACATTTGAACAGCTTGCCTGCACCCACAGACCTCCCTGCCTGAGGAGCACATTTAAAGCAGTTCTGCAAAGCACGACTGCCAGGGTCTCTCCTGAAAAAAACCAAACATTCCCTTCCCTTCCATCCTCCTCCCCTTTAAATCAATCTCAAACCCCGAATCTGGGGCACCTCTACTATGTGTACAATGGTATCTGTCCAACATTCCTCAGTAACAGAACCACTTGGAATGGGGAGGAGAGTGCTGCTCATCCTGGGCAGGCACAGTACAAGGGATACAGGGAAGATAAACAATGCTCTTTGGAGGTTTCAAACGGAGCCTGCTGCTGGTGCTGAAGGCAGTTATTTTAATCCTCAGCTGCAAGTCACTGGGACACAATAAAAGAGAATTAGCAAAGAAAACATGTAATGATAACAATGAGCATTCATGCCTTATTCCTTGACTTGCAGCTGAGAGTATTCAGTAATTCAGAGGTGGATGAGAAAATAGGAATAGGAAAACACAGAGCAGTCTCCCTGACACTAAGAGTAGCAAAAGCAACTCTTCAGCAGAAGGAAAAGTAATACCCTAATCGTAATTTTCCTGCCAGACAAGCCCCAAACTCTCTCAGAAGTGGGGCACAAAAAGAAATTTTATATTTTAAAAAAAACCAATCAAACAAAAATTATTCTGCATCAGTATACTCAGAAACAACATAGCAAGATGATCAAAAGATTCTGTTGTTTGGATGACAAAAAGAAAAAAATAAAAAGACCAAACCAGATGGGAAGAATTGCTTGAGTTTGAACTGGCAAAGATTTATTCTAAAACAAGAAAAAAAAAAAAAAAAAGTATTCCTTCACATTAATTCCCCAAAGTTTGTTGAATCTAAGATGAAATTTTATTTTTTTACATTTTCTAACTTAAAAACCACCAACTACCGCACACAAAACAGCACAAAAGCTCTTTTTATAAAATGTTTGGATCTAATTTTAATAGGAAAATGTAGGTTTCATTTTTCAATATTAAAAAGCTTCAGTATTTCTAAACAAAAAATATATTGCCTTTAAAAATCTGGAAGTAAATATTTTAATATTTACAAATACATATATGTAGCCCTACTATTGATTGAATCAATTTACTTAATTTTAACTTGAGTTTATGAAGATGTATGATCTCTGCGAAGATTCCTGGATATAAAAGTTTGTGCAATTTTTGATTTTTGTCTTTCATAGAAATTGTCTACTATAGAGATGTGATTCACACACTTGATATGTACAACTGATTTTCTATTCACAGGAAAAGAACCAACAGAGCACTAGACTTTTTATCAATTGTCATTATTACTGATCAATAGAAACAAACACAGAGCAAAAGACTAAGATCCCAAAGAGCTCAGGCAGCACTTTGGGATTAGCTTTGTACACCTAACATTCAGGACTACTGAGCAGCCCTGGGGATTTGTATTGCTATTCCTAAACATCTGGATTTACATTTAGCTAATTTGGACTTTTCCAAATGAGTTCTTTCTAACTACAATTTGGAAAAAAAAACAAAAAAAAAAAAAAAAAACAACAACAACAACAAAAAACCAAACAAAAAACCCAAACAAACAAACAAACAAACAAAAAACCAACCCAAACTAGAAAACATTTCATCACTGCTTTTTAGAAGTCACCATCACTTATCCACATTTCCGGAGATGACTTGTGGAATATACACAACTTTTTCCAAAGTGTGGTCACACTAAGTCTCCAGGAAAATCAGAGCTCTGCTGCACTGATTTTCAGGTATTTTAAACAACCATAAATTGTGCTCATGCGAGTAGTCTGTACTTACAGTCTTTACTTTGAACACTGGCTTTTGGCAGAAGGACCCAGAAGAGCAGAAAGCCAACTCCTGGTTCCAATCAGTTCAGAGAGACTTTGGCCTTCAGTGCTGCTACCAGATAACATACAGAACTGGGAGATGGAAAGGGAAATGGAAAAGCAAAGGCAGTCCTGGCAAATAATTACACTTTCCAGTAACGTGATCCATACATGAATCCAACTCACAGGCCAATAATTGTGATAAACTTATAGCTCCATTCTGAGAGCTGAGCACTTTAGCATGGAGAGGAAAAAAGAACAAACTCTTTCCTTCTTGTTAACTGAATCCTTGTGGGAGAAATAAGTTAAAGTTGAGGATATTATTTTTAGCTTTCTTGGAATGTACTCTTGGATATACTTTGCAGCCAGAAATGTTGTAAATGGTCCAGGTCAGTTTGAGGAGTCAGTGACAAATTCTGCCTTGCCAAACATGTTCTCTGTACTGCACTGGGTGTCCATCTTTCACTCTCTAGCACCAGCAAGGGCTACCCAGACAGCAGCAAGAATGCCCAAGCCTGATAGCCCTGCTGCTGAGCATGGGGAAAACAGAGGGTTGGATAGCCATGAACTCTAATATCCTTTCGTTAACAGTCACCGGGGAAAAATGCCAGAAACCATTCAAGGTGGCAATTACACAAGGCCAGGTCACAGGAATAGCTTCCTCCTACCCTCCTGGGCCCGGGGCTGGCTCCTGCCAAGCTGCAGGGAGGGAGTAAGCCTGTTAGTACTCCTAGATACTTTAAAATGTTAAGACAGTGCTACAAGTTCACCTGAAAATTAGCACCTCATTAGTGATTGGACGTTTGAAAATAAATCTTTCACAGGTGATTAAAAAAGGAATTTTATGTTGCTTAAAGATAATTCTTTGAAATATATTTGTATTTGCATATGCTGCTGGGGGTGTTGGTCAACTCATACATGTGCTCTACTCCACATTTTTGGGACAGGAACAGCTGCAGACATGTTCAGCTCAAGACCTCCACATGCTGGGCACTGGAAGCTAAAATACAGGCAGAGCACTGCCTTTATAACCCTCTTCATCTCATCCAGCCACAAAGCTGGATGGTACAGAGCATGTCCTCTGTACCTCAGCTCTCCTGACCCTTTCTTCGGAGGAGAACAGCCCTGAATGTCCAGCACAAGCATGTCCAAGGCTGCTCCTACTTTCTTATCTGCCAGGAGCTGTCAACAAATGTAATGTCTGCCAAGGATGCAACTCCCATCCATTAGAAGGTAACCGGAGCATGAGTCATCTTACAAAGGACAAACCAGACATTAGATTATCATTATCTTTACTGTGCACAAGCCTGGCCAGCAGCTGACCTATGGGTAGGGTCCTCTCTCAAAAGAGCTCTCAAGATTTTGACTAAATAGATGCATCATTGCAAGCAGAAAGAAACCTCAGCTTTAAAACAGGTCTGGGCATTCGATAGTATTAATAGTAATAATAATCTTTTTCATGCTCTGTAACTTTAACAATCAACAAGTTTTCAATTTATTTTCTTTTTAATGTAAGCTGAATAGATATTTTTTGATGTGCAGTTTTACAAGGGAGGAAAGGGGATTTCTGGATTACTTCTTCAATTTTTTCTTCCTGTTCCTGTTTTGTCATAGAAAGGAGGAACAACAGGGAAAAATATGAAGATAAACCCTCCAGAATTAAAACTTTTTCATCATCAGATTTCTCTGAAAAGGAAGGCAAAGATACACAAAGCTAGCTTCTACACAAAATAAAATACATTTCCTACACGAAAAATCTTATCTGCTGTTTTACTGTCTTTATATAGATGAGGAAGGAAGGCAGAGAGGAATCAAGCAACTTCCCTCTGTCAATATGCAGTCTAGGCACAGAGCGAATAATTGAATGCAAAATTCCCCAAACCCACTTCACTACTTAGAGTGTAATACTATCCTTATTACTGATTTTAGTAGTTATCACCTTTCACTGATCCCAGCTCTTACTCATAAGCCCAAGAATAAAAGCTTCAAGTACATGCACATATACCCCTCTTATGTATCTGTTTCCTGAGAAATCTCTACAGTGAGAGAATAGTTCTAGCAGCTTTTAAACTAAGTCCCCAGCTTTACTCAATAATTTTCAAAATGCACAAATCAAAAGCGACTGTACTTTCGTAGGTCTCAAAATGAGCAATGCAAATCCTTCACTGCCATTCTCAGGGACACCCTATCTCAGCCACTCCACCCAGGACATGGCACAACAATGCAAGGCAGCTCTGCTTTCCTGTCCTGTCACATTGGGTAAGCCTCATTTCCCTTGACAAAGCACTTTACCCATGATAGAGTTAGTCAAAAAAGCTTTAAATTATTCTGTAGAGGTAAGTGACAGGAGCTGTTAGAGATATATTTCTAATGACAATTTCTTTCCTCCTCCATCATGATCATTTCCATGTTACACAAGCTCCCAACTTCACAGGGAAACAGGCACAGCCCAAACCACCCCCCACCTGCACCACAGTTAGCATCAGAAGGATTAGCTCCAAGTCTCTGGGACAATACCTCCCAAAAGGTCAAGCCACTGCTGGCAGAATCAGCTCTAGTGACATTTGAGTCCTCTGGAGCCATTAGAGACAGAAATGGCAAACCCGTGCCACATTGTCAGCAGCCACTTACAGCCTGACGAGCACCTCCTGCAGCAGAAGAGCTGAAACCTCCCTCTATCCCAGCTGAGATCACAAGCTCTGCTCCTCAGAGAAGGCGCTCGGGATGCATGGCTGACCTGGCAGTCACCCTGGACGCTCCTCTCTGCCCGGTTAGCGCGCACAGCAAACATCAACCACTGCAGCTCCTGGGACAGTTACAATGCGAGCAGGCTGCCACCAAAACACATGGCCCGGGAGTTTGCAGGGAACATTGGCTGCTGGGCCAGGAGCATCCCATTTATCTGTGCAGAGCTAACTCAGACGTCCCATGCCAGCCATGTACATGTCAGGAGCCATTTGCTGCTTCACTGGTAATTTGAGAACCGAGCACCTGGGGCATCGCATCGTTCCACAGCACTCGCTGTGATAGCTCCTCTTGATACCACAGTGGACAGCATTTAGGAGGCACCAAATTGCCTTTCATGAAGAAAAAGCTATGTGAGCTCATTCCCCTGCTGTACTAAGCCCAGAGTAAAGTAAAGCCCAGAATGCTTCCCCAGTTTTATCTCTAGTATAAATACAATTTATAATAGATGAAGATTCTCTTGGAGACTAATTTTGTAGGTATTGGAGAGTAGCACAGCTTCTCCAAAGAATTTAATTCACAGTCAAAAGAAAAAATTAAAGAAAATTAGAACTTTCTCAGTACAATATCAGATTCTTTTGGTCAATGCAGCCTCCATTTACAGGCTTATATAAAAAACTCCGAACCTTTAAAAAGTCCTCACTCCATTATCACTAAATTGAAGTTTCTTTAAAAGTTGTCAAACTGTTCAACATTTTAATAAGGAAAAAAAGGTATATTGTCACTGCACACACAGATAATCATCGTAATAATATTGAACTATTAATATTCTGCCCAAAAATGTGTTTATAGAAAGTACTTTCCCTTTTTCCACTCTGTAATCACACCTCAGCAAAACACAGATTGTGTATTGTGACATATTTGTGGTAAATGAACCTCAAAATGTGTTGCTTCTTCTTTTTAAGAAGGAATTGGGTTTTTCTACTTTAATTTTTAACAAGTTTGCAACATTATCAGTTGTTGAACAGATTTTTATGGGGACAATCAGCAGAGCATCAAAAGGAACTAGAAGTGATGGCAACCATAGAAAGCACAACTAAAAACTGCATCCCAATTCAAGAGGCTACAAGAGGAGACAAAAGGAAGAGTGTCTATGTCTTATGTTCACATGCACACGCATGCACTCATTCCTTTCCAAAAGTTATCTTTTTTCCAGCTTCCAAACCTATGCTTTACCCACTCCAGGCTCTGCCTCTCCTTTCTGGAGTCAGGGGATTCGGCCTTTTTGCACTCATGTTGCTCCAGCTGTTCCTTTGTAGAAGTTGCTAAGTGGATGTGTTTGAAGTTCAGACTTTTTCAAAAAAGCAGGCACTTTCTTTTCATCAACAAGTGACAGTTGCACCAGGAAAAAATCCAAAACTTCAGGAGTCCTTTTGCTGAGCTGGTGCATGTTTAGACTGACCCCTGCTACCAGCAGAATTTCACCCCTGAAATACTGCTGCTCACAGCCTGGCTTCCTGCTGGCTCAAGCATTTCATCTGCCCTCTGGGATGGTCGGGTCCCCAGCAGTGGGCTTGGCCATCCAACAGAGAGGAAGCTGCTGGCCCAAACTGGTGCATGCCACTCACTCTGCACCTCAGCTGCAGACATGTATGAATATGAAGGGAGAGTGTCAATGAAAAGGGACACAGAGGGTTGCTCTCTGCCTCTGTCCCATGGCCTGAGCATCCTCTTAAGCAAGAAAAAAAAGGCGAGAAAACAAACATCATTATTACTCGTTATTACTGAGTTCAAGATGCAGGAAAATGCAACATCCTCTCCTCCTGTCATAGTAGCTGCATCATTTGCCATTTCGCTGCTTTGCCTGAGATAACATAGACACCTGAGATATCAGAGATAACAGAGATAACAGAGACAAAGACTTTTGCACAGCCCAAGATGCTATACCATGTGTACCACGGGTGACCACTTTCCTTTTGCCTACAGCTCGCATCAAAACAGAACAACTTTCAGCAAGGGGGGAAGAAAAAGTAACTGTAAGAAATCAATTTTTAGAAAGAATGTAACATTATGCCATTTTCCTTATATGGCCACTGGTATCCCATGTGGAGGCACAAACAATAGTCGGCTTGGCAGGGGGTGGAGTAAGAAGAAGACTTGGGGAAAAAAAATTATATATATATATATATATATTCCCTACTGGCCCTCACCCTCCATTTCCTCCTGAATTTCTTTGTGACTGCACTGAAAGGGGTCAATAGCTCCCAGCTTGAGAAATGCTGCTTTTGAAAGGACTATCACCAGCATCTGTATTTAAAGCCAGCCTTTTACTTCACGGCTCCCCAGCTAATGCAAAGCTTTTAAAAAGGGAGCAGCAAGATAAACTTTCAGGGTAAAGAAAAAGCAAAGGGGAGAGAGGAGGAACAGTGCCTATCTGCCTTGGGCTTACTGACACTTTCACTGGAATAAAGCTTGACTGGCAAAGCAGGGACAGGGAACATAAGCTGCAGATGTTCCAGAGTGCTATGGATCATTACCCCTGGCTTTAGCCTCCACCTCCCCATCCTTTAAAGTACATTACAAAACCACATGAAGCAGCCAAGCACCAAACTGGAAAAGAGTTTCAAGTAATTGAAAACAATGGGAAAATTAGTACAGGATTCATTGAGCATATCAAAGCCTTGCAATCTTCAGTGTTTAAGAATTTTGTACCTGACAAACACAGGCAACTCGGTCAGATTTTAATAACCTTAATTAACTTATCTTGATAATGAAAGATCGGACCAGTGGCTAAGTGGCTAAGATTATATTTAGGCTTTCTGTTTGAAGAAATACTCCAGAAAAGCTATGGTGTGTTAGAGCCAGGATTTATTGAGTGGGGGGAGGAACAGGACTGTATCCTCCTCCTTTAATGCAGAGGACAGAGCCCATGTGGAAGGCTGGCACATCCCCAGTTTTTCAGGATCCCCAGGATCCATTTCATATTGAAACCTCATTCAAACATCCAATGGCAATTATATTACAGTTGCTTTTTCTATTAGGATGTTATTTTTAATTCACTTTGGAAGTGGATGAATCCACACAAGGAATTTGTACAGCTCAGCTGTTGCTGTACCCTGTCATCTGCATTCTGGCATTCATCTGCTTTAGAAACTAACTGTTCTCCCTAATAAAACTTTTCCAAATTTGAGGAAAAAAACCACAGGTGAAATGCCTCAACAAGATGCTCTACTTTGTATTAACTAAATACATCCAGCTATGGCTTTCCAGCTCAAATTTATTTCACTTTATCTGATTATTTAACTGCAGGCTTTCAGTAAACATTAGAAGAAGCCCACAGCATTCATCTAAGACAAGCTGAAATTCACAGATGGAAAGGCGCAGTGGTACCTCCAGCAGCACCACACACAGCAAAAAGGTATTTCATCCTACCAAATTGTCTGGGACAAAAGCCAGAGAGACCAGAGAATGCTCCAGAAGCACAGAAGTAAATTGCCTCTGCGAGTCTCTAGCACTGGCAGCATATGACTTTGCATTTCACTTTAGCTCCCAGTCATACTGTATTTCTCACAGGCATTCAAATACATTAGTCTGTACCTTATCAGATCCTGAATTACGACTGTAGAAAAGCTCCTAAGTCTGAGAAATGTAGTTCAGAGACGTTTATGGGGCTGTAATGAGTACTGACAGATAAGCCACACTCATGCAAACACACTTGCAACTGATGTCTGGTTTAACACAATACAGCCCTAAGCCTTCATAATACAGCCTAGGAAACAGAATCCTCCCATCACCTACTACTAATTGCATCTGCAGCGGTCAGGGGTTGAAAGAGAAGTAAGCAGATTAATTCTATTAGTCTGTGCAATAGTATCCCAAGGGGAAAAGGGAAAATCCCATCATTTAAATCAGGGCTGGTAGACGCTGCTGGGAACGATGTTACATACTAGTAGGGGATTAAGAGTTTGGACAAAAGGGCCTCATTTTTTCTAGATCTGGTTTCCATGAGTCATAGCAATTAGAACTGCAAGGCTTTGTGTTTGTTTTTTCCCCCCTTACGGATGACCTGATACATCTTTCCGAGTTGAAAACAACATTATTAAATTAATTTCTTACTAAACCCTTTCTCCACAACATACATTCCTTTATTCATTTTTCTTTAAAAGTTTTCTGCTTAAATTTAGGTATTTTCAATACAAAGTTATTTTAGAACACAAGAATCTAAATATTACTTTATTAATACCTCATATGTAACATTTTTCTTTTTTCAGCATATTCCTCCCACACTTTTAACCTATATTTATCTCAACCATATGGGCAGTCTTGATCCTCTGAAAGTACATTTTTGCTGAGAAACATTCCCCATGCTGTAAATACACTGTAAGGTTCCATCCCTGCAGACATAACAGGCAGTGGTGACAAAGCCCTTCTTGAGCCAAATGAATGGAAAAAGTAATTTGCTCAATCCAGTGCAAGTGAGCCTGAGCATCAGAAGCACTGTCTGCCTTACCTGTGTGCTGCTTTGACAGACTTTCAGGGAAATACTTGTTCTCCTCAAGAAGTCAGGCTGTACTGAACATGCATCTGTCAGGATCTTTGCTTCAGGTCTCTAACACTGTGATCAAGGCTGGTCAACCTGTCAGAAACAGCAAGGAAAATACATAAGACACATACTGGACCTGAGGAGAAGACTGCCACCTTGTTTTATTTCCTCCTGCTTGGGTAAAGACCAACTTTTTATTGTACAACTGAAGGAAATGAGGGGAAGCGTCTCCCAGCCATCCTGAAGACCTTGCCAAGGTCAGGACTAAAGGCAAAATCTTCTTCCTTACTTTCCAGTTCATGACCAGAAAAGGGCTTTGACTGGAAGGCAATAGGAGGACAGGACTATTTCTAGCAGAATAAGGAGGAAGCAACACAGTTGCTCTGCATCTTTCTCTCTTGCTCCTCTGCACAGCAGAGGAGAGTCATGCCCAGGAAGAGGTGCTGTGAGTCCCCAGAAGGCAAGTTCCAGAACAGAGGATGGAGTGGTGTGTGATAAAACACAGGTAGTTAGGTGTTTAACACACACACCCCCTTGCTCTTTGTAGGCAACAAACATGCACACATCTGTTCACCTACTGGATAGATGTTAAAGTACCACTTATTCTGAATGGAGGAAACCAGAAATGATTGAGGATCAAAAAGAAGGTGACAGAGTTAAGAGGCAGGTAAGGGTGGGAGGAAGACACCAACAGGTGCCCAAGGGGTGAAAGCAACAAGGCAAGCAAAAGAAGGTAAATCAGAGCCTGCAGAATGGCACAAAAGGCCAGTGGGGAAGGAGAAGGGATCATGCCAGATTGTGTCTGTTTTCTACTTGCAGAAATCAGCCAGACACAGAGCACAGAGGTGGGGCCATCACTTTAACTGAGCAACCGTTCCATAACAGCTCCTCTCTGGAGAACAGCAGCGAGTCTGGATCTCATTCTCCCTGACAGCTCCAGTTCAGATATGAAGATGGCGCCATGTAAATCCATTTCATGATATTAATTCTCTCCTCTCTAGTCTACCTTGTTGATTTGCTTTCTTTTGAAGCCCAAACCCTCTGCCCTGCCCAGCTGCTCCAGATCTTAGAGCTAATACCAACTGTCCATGTGAAACATCACACAGTGCTTAGCACCTCCTTCAGGATCAAGATGAAAAGCTGGGGGAGAGGGTCTTGTCACAGCAACTCCTCACTGAGACAGGGCTGCAGCAGGACATGTCAAGCTCCCCGTCTCTGTCATGCTGTCTGAAGATGACAGCCATACTGAGCTGAACTGCCATTTGTCAATCCAGGGATTACAAAGCCACCTACAAGCCAGCTGGAAAGTGCTAATGTCACACCAGACCACATGAAAGGAAATTCCTCCCACGCACAGGGTATCAGCCCTCTGTCAGCAGCTCCCTGCTTCCCAGCGCAGAGGTGTTGTTTCACACTTGCCCAGGATGAGAGAGAGGCTTTAGTGGGAACACACGGGCATTGGTGAGGAGTGCTCTGCACCCTGGACATTCATCTTATATGCAGTAGAGCAGCAGCACAGTCTAGTGAGCAGTGCAAGGGCCCACCAAATGGTACTTGGATGTTTCATCTGTACCAAATGGTACAGATGTTCTCCATGCCTGTGTCTCCAGTGGACTCTTTCAGATGTGGTTCATCCTCCCATGGGTGTTTGTTTACAAGACTTTTCTCTGCTCTGTACAACCTGGCATTTCAAATATACACATACCAGCCACATCCTGGTTTCTTTGAAGGGGAAGGGCAAATATTTGAGTGGTGCAAGAGCTTGTGTGTAGAAAATGCATATCCATACACTTCTACACAGGAAAAAGCGCCGCTGTCTAACAAAAACATATCCTATTGCACACAGTCCTAGTCCTTTCAGACATAAGGTATTGAATATTAATTCCCAGCCTTTGAAGACAGTGAGGGGAAAAGTTTATTCAAGTTTGTAAAGTGATCTGAAACCACAACATGGAAAGTGGCACAGGCAGGCATACCAAGAGTCATCAAAATTTTGATTCAATGGCATCTTTAGTAGCAATTTTCCCTTTCCATTATGGAAGAACAGTCGTGTCCATGTAGGGAAGCCCCATTCATTCCCAATTACTATTCCAGCTGATGCACCACTGTGATCAGAAGTAGAGGGCTCTAATATATTTAGGGTCACTAATAATGTATTTTGTCTTCTGTGTGTGATTGCTCAGATGAGAGATTTCAATAATCTCTATTCAAGGAACATAAACAACAAAATATATCAGGTCATATAAATGCTCCTCTCCAGTGGAGGATCATGCCTCTCCCCTCCCTTCTGCTTTGTTTGTATGTAATCCAATTGAAAGTGTCTTGGGCAGCAGGAATATTCTCCTTTCTCTCAGCAGACTCCAAAAAAGTCTGATAGAGAGCTGTCTTAAACACTTGTTGCATGCATAAAGAGTCTGTCTGGCTTGTTTTTTAAAAAAATGTGATTCCTTAGTATCTCACCAGAGCAAAAGCAGTAGAATGTGAGAAATGTGAATTAAGGAAATAAAAAGCAGGCTTCTTCTCCAAGGTTGGTGCAGAGGGACAGAGCTGGACAGCAGCACTAGAGGATCCAACACTCCTCTAGCCTGCAGGTGAATTTTCAATAGAGGAGTGGGCCCAGTGGTCTATGGATCATCTGGGCTCAATACATTTTTAATATGAAAACAAAAATAAACAAAAGCTTTACGTGGAATTTCTCCCGGTTGTTGCCCCAGTCTCACATTCTCTCTAATCAGCGCTGGCTGCTATCAGAGACAAGACCCTGGATTAGCCATGACCTGACCTGGACTAGCAGCTCACGGGTGCTGCTCCCACAGCACTGCACTGAGCCCCACACCCTTGAGGCTTTAGACTCTGTGGTTTCTGAGTTTGATTAAAGGGACACAACTGACTCTACTGGAATTTAGTTTCTAAAAAAATCATTTTCTTTTAAATCCAACCCTCGTCACAGCTTTCTCCCCACCTCAATGTCTCTATACTTTTGGGCCCCAGTGGTGGTATATTTTGCAAATGACATTTTTTTCTTCCTTGTATGCTTGTGGCTTTATACAACCACACATATGGTTGTATAAAGCCACTTAATCAAGCATAAACAACGAGAGTTTGCACTACATATTGACACAGACATCAGGAGGAACACAAAGCATTCCCGTTTAACATTTTATGCATCAGAAATAACACCAAAACAGATGTAAAGCAAGCCAATTCCTCATTACTTAACACAACACAAATCTTTGTGCATTAAATACAAGTGAAAGGGAGCTGTGGAGTTGGCATTATCTTGACAGATGTTGAGATGAGCTGCACCAGAACTGAGTATCTCAGCCTGAAACAGTGCATGTTAAAAAGGCGTCTGCTTATTGTTTGATATGTGTATTTATTTACATAGACAGCTTGCTGACATGCTGAAAGGTTGGGGAGGGTGGTGTAGGCTGGCATTCTAAACTCTCAGCAGGCATTCAGCAAGTGGTCTGTTATCCTTTGGTCATGTCACCAGCTTCCATCTTATTGCTGAGTGGTAGCAAAAGAGGGAAGTAGGGAAGGAACCAGGATCCCCTCCAGCAGCTTAACTCCCCTCCAGCAGCTTGCCCCTAACACACAAGGCAGCATTTCCAAGCTCACCCTCCATAAGCATGTTGCCCCTAGGGTTCACCCTCCAATTTCTGGGGCCTCTGTGCCTTTGACACAGACATGAGAAGGGTCTCTGTAAAGCAAGTCAAGTGCAGCTCCTTGTTGCATAAAAGGAGACCTTTTTTAACAAGAAAGAAAATTAATTAAGTGGATAAAATCCCACAGGTTGGAACAACAGCTGAGGAATTATCTTTCTATCAGGTTGGTAATGAGGACAAAAAAACCTCACACAAACATTAACAGCTTTATATGGGCTCATTGGCATTTCAGATCAGATGTGAGCTTTGGCATTCCCAGGAGCACCAGATGCAACTCCAGTTACAGACCAGACTATGGGCAAAATGCATTTTGCCCTGCTGAAAACAGTCTTGTCACAATGTCTGAAAATTAAAGGTACATATCTATCTACACAATAATTTTTTTCCCACAGAAATTGCACCCAGGGAGAATGTAGGTCACAACATCCAATGCCTCAGGTTAATCTGACTCACCTCTGAAACCTGAGTTTAGATACCTCAAGCGTGTGTGAGAGTTCTTCAACATGCTGTGAGGAACAGCCAGCACCCATCTGGGTGCACATCAAATCACATGCTCAAACACTGGCCAAATCCACAATCCTCAAACTCTGTCAGGTTTGTGCTGTGACCACTTCCCTGAGGAGCCTGTACTAGTGCCCAAACACCCTCTGGGTGAAGAAACCTTTCCTAATATCCAACCTAAACCTCCCCTGACTCAGCTTCATGCTGTGTCCTTGGGTCATGCCCCTGGCCACAAGAGAAAAGAGAACAGTGCCTGCTCTTCCACTTCCCCTTGTGAGGAATGAGGTTTCCCCTCAGTCTCTTCTCCAGGCTGAACAGACCAAGTGACCTCAGCTGCTCCTCACACAGCTTCCCCTCCAGACCCTTCACCACCCTCATAGCTTTGGACACTCTCTAATAATATCTTTCATACATTGTGGCACCCAAAACTGTCCCCAGCAGTCGAGCTGAGGCTGCCCCAGTGCAGAGCAGAGCGGGACAATCCCTTTCCTTGCCCAGCTGGTGCTGCTGATGCACCCCAGGACACGCTTGGCCTTCCTGGCTGCCAGGGCACTGCTGACTCATAATCCGCTGGACTCATAAACCAGGACTCCCATGTCCCTTTCCTGTGGCACTGCCCTCCAGCCTCTCATTTCCTTATCAATACCCACAATCAGGGTTGCCCTGTCCCAGGTGAAGAATCTGGCACTTGCCCTTGTTAAACTTCATATGGTTGGAGAATGCCCATCTCTCTAATCTCTCGGGCAGAGCGGGACAATCCCTTTCCTTGCCCAGCTGGTGCTGCTGATGCACCCCAGGACACGCTTGGCCTTCCTGGCTGCCAGGGCACTGCTGACTCATAATCCGCTGGACTCATAAACCAGGACTCCCATGTCCCTTTCCTGTGGCACTGCCCTCCAGCCTCTCATTTCCTTATCAATACCCACAATCAGGGTTGCCCTGTCCCAGGTGAAGAATCTGGCACTTGCCCTTGTTAAACTTCAAATGGTTGGAGAATGCCCATCTCTCTAATCTCTCGGGTCTCTCTGCAGGGCCTCTCTGTCCGAGGGAGTCGTCAGCTCCTCCCAATTTAATGGTGTCGGTAGAATTACTTAGTATTCCTTCAAGTTCTGCATTCAAGTTGTTAATGAAGATGTTGAGGAGAGCTGGGCCAGGGATGGAGCCCTGTGGAACCCCACCAGTGACCAAATGCCAGGCTGATGTCACCCTGTTCCTTGTAAGTCTTTGTGCCCAACCTGTGAGAGCCAGTAGCTCACCCACCACATGACGTGTTTATCCAGTTGTGTGCTGGGTGTTTTGTCCAGAAGGATAATGTGAGCACCAAAAGCATTGCTGAAGTCCAAAAAGATTGCATTCACTGGCTTTCCTAGATCAGCTGGGTTGGTTACCATACTGTAAAAGGAAATGAGGTTTGACAAACACCACTTTCCCCTCATGAAGCCGTGCTGGCTGTGACCAGCCATTGTGTTGTCCTCCAGGAGTTTCCCCACCAACTCTGCTGGCTGCTCAACTGTTAGCACTCACAATTACTATTTAATACTAACAAAATAATACAGATTTTTTTTTTCCCATACCCTGAAATGGAAAAACCACCTGATCCGTGACCAGTGACAAGAATGGCAATCATATTCATGGCAACCACTGCAATAGGGGATCCTACCACAAAGAAGCCACGTGGCCTACTGAGCACCATGACAAACTGTTCAAAGCTAAATTTCAGAACTACTTTAACTTCCCCGGCAACTAAGGTGAAGGAATTTGTCCCCTCCCCTCAAAAGAGAAAGGGAAAAAAAAAAAGTGAACTACTGTCCATCTTTTCCAAACATGCCTTTGCACATCTTCCTACCCCTTTGTTACTGTTCTTATCACAAGAGTCCCTTGAGGTCCCACAGAAGCAAGCTTCTTACTGTGTAGCATAAAAGAGTTCCCTGCCCAAAAAGCTAGCTGACTAAACAAATAAAAAGCAGGGGGAAAAAATAGCATTTCCCTTGTTACAGATGGGAAGCAGAAATCCAGAGAGACATTGGCAGTAAAGATCCGGCAAAAAGCCAGTGAATGAACTGGGAAGAAAACATCTTCAGTCTTGAAGCTTATTGCTTTAGTGTGGAAATCACTGTTTCTTCCTTTCTTGTTCTCCTGTTTTTCCCTCAAATTTGTTCCTTTTACAGCTTGTAAAGTTCATCCTTAAAAACAAAGTTGATAGGCTATTGATGCTTCTCATTTTCATGGGGAAGAGATTTAGGGATTCTGATGTAAATAAGCACAAGGAATTCTTAGCTGGCACCCAAATATTGCCCCAAAGAGGCCAAATTCTCCCCCCCACCGTCCCCAACCCCTTAAATGAACAGTGAACAGTGCTGGCAGGTGCAGTTTTGTGAAGTTTTTTTTAATGTACCTAATCATGGGGCCTTCAACTCACCACTCTAGTGCAGGTACTTCCAAGGTAGATGTTTTATATATTACCCATGTGTTATCAGTCAATACACATGACAACCCTACCAGATTAAAAAAATATTTTGAAATTGCATGGAAATTAAAGATATCTCTTTCAAGTGTTTCACTAATTAGCCAGGCTTACCAAAAGCTAAGGATAATGGAGTATTTCCCCACTATGTCTGCCTCTCATTAATTCAAATGCCCTCTGTGCCCTAAACCTATTGGAAGAAGAAACCAACTGCACTTATGAGCAAGAGGATTAAATTACCTGCCCCAAGGAAGCAGGTAGCCTAACAGAAGCATTTGCAATATTAATAGCTACTTCAAATAATTTTAAATCATCATCTAACAACTATCAGTACTTCCTCAGTTTTTCTTGTTTGAAAAATCTGTAGTGCATAAACAACAGTCAATCTAACTGTTTTTCAAGTTATTTTTTCTTGTTTGACTCAGAAATGATGCTTTCTGTCAGCCTGAATTTTAATTTAGGTTTGCCATTGCTGCTCTCTCCTCTTTCCTTGAATAAAGGGCTGGCTGATCCCTGGGATACTGCAGCACAGCACTTGGGTTTTCACACTCAAGCTGTCACTCTATTAGCTCTACAATCTGGCAGGTTTTTATCCTACTTTTTAAAGGCTCTCATCTATCTCTTGTAGCTTTTTCCTCAGATTCACCTGAGAAAGAATGTTGAAAATTTTGAGCAGGATGTTCCCAGCATCTAAGCATCTGGAGCATCTAAGGGGAGAGAAAAAGACATTCAAGGCAGCACACACTGTATGCGCAGTAAGGGTGTATGTCTATTATAGCAATTCAAACATCTGCTGGTAATGAGGTTAGTTTGGAAAGGCTTTGATTCCTGCCTAGGGAATTTAGTGTAGTTTGCTTGCTCCATGAGAATGCCATGGGCTTCCTCATGCAGTGTTAGATTCAAATATACTTTCATGTATTACAGAGTTTTATGTATAATACATGTGTATGTGATTCTGGTCCTTCAAAAGATTTCCCAGTGAAAAAGCTAATACAGAATGGAGCACTTCATGGAGTTGTATAGCTCTTCAACTCTCCTTTGGAATGCGTCATTAGTTCTGCATAACTGATATCTCTGTTTTATCTTCTTCAGATCCCCTTCTTTAAACAAACTCCAGATTCCCCCACTCCCAAAAAAATGTCTCTTAAGTCCCGATTGTTTTTCTTGAAACACACAATAATTTTAAAGGGCTTAGCAGGAGTATTTCAAGAGGAAAAAGTACACAAAACTAAATAATCAAGTGATAAAGGCCAAAGAGAAAGCCACAGTCAGTTATGGAAAAGGACATGCAATGTTGTTCCATTATCCTCTTGAAATGAAGAGTTAAATCTGCAAAATTCCATTCCAGTGCCTGCTACTCCACTTAAATCCTCCTAACCACAGCAACAAAGCCATTCTATAGCACACCTCTTGGCATTTTCATCATGCTCCCAACATCTAGCTCATGCTTCAAAGGTTTTGGTCCTTCAAAGTAATGAAACTGGTGATGAGCACATGAAATCAAACTGCCAAGTGCGAAGAGAAAAGAAAGTTCCTTTTCCACGACATGAAGGAAACCACCCTCTCCCCTGAAATCCTTCTCTATATTCCCCACTGAGCAGGTCAGGTCTCCTTGCCCACATGTTACATCATTTCTGCATCACCTCAGTGTACAAACTTATGCTGTTCTTAACTGCTTCTTCCTAGAGTCTGGGGTAGCTTTGGCTGTGCACAGGTACAAGCAAGCCACAATAAAGCTTTGAGCAAATTTCTGAACTTGACTTCTGAATAAAGAAGAGCGCACTGCAAATACAGTCTAAGTCAAATTAGAGCAACTTTAAAAATTAACAGTGGGTAAATTTCCTTGGAACATGCAAGCCAGCAAAGTCACACACCGCACATGAAAGTACACTTTAAGTGGCTTAGATGGAAATCACTGTCACTGAGCACTAGGGCTGTCCATGGCAGAAAACTGAGAGAAGGCAGAGCTGAGCCCTACAGAAATAGCTACTAGATTTTCAAGTACCATAAAGAATCAGATGCCAAAATGTAAATACTATTAACAACTTAAAGACCTCAAAAAGGTTTGCTCGGTCTGCACAACAGAAAGGCACCTATTAATGACAGAAATTCCTTCCTGTAACTGGAAGGAATTAAGAACATACAGAATCAGCCAAACAAAGAGTTGTATAAAGATAAAGAAGAACTCTAAGTTAACACCAGGCAAAGACATACATCCATTCTATTCTTCTCCTGGAAAACAAAAATAATAAGTTGTCATAAGAGCTGTGTTTTTCTTTTTCCCTTCTACTCTCTGTATGTTTAGGGAAAAAAAAAAAAAAAAAAAAAAAAAAAACCCCCCAAAAAACCAATCTTTTCCCCTTCTACTCTCTGTATGTTTAGGGGAAAAAAAAAAAAAAAACAAAAAAAAACAAACAAACAAACCACCCACAACAAAAACAAAAACAACTCACCCCAAAACAAATACAGTAAACTTTCTGACCACCAATCTTTCAGGAAAGGACAAATCTGACACATTTTTTTCCTGGAATTCGGTGTTAAAAGTGGTCAAAACTTCAAAACTTTTCAATGGTTCAAAAGAAACATGACTATCAGTAAATGTATTAGCAACTCCAGCACATGTTAGAAACATAGGCATGAGGTAATTGTTTCTTTAGCCAAGGCTCAATTGTTTGAGCACCTTACAGCCATTTTGTGTTGTGTGGCATTCAGTAGGATTACAGCACATCAGAATGGACTGCCTAGGGAGAAGGCAGATATTAATTTCTTGCTGGTATTTTCATGTGATGGTGCTTTTAAGGACTAATACCAGCTTTCATTACAAGGACATCTTCCTTATTTGCAAATGTTTTTCATCAGCATCTTTCCCCCCAATCCATCCCACTGTTTTTCTCTTCTGTCCTCCCATTCAGCTGTTTAAAGGGCTAGTAATCAAAACCAGTGAAGCATAATGGAAGTTGCAAGTGTGGAGCTGCTCATGCAGTTTAGATCAAGGACAATTGTTGTTATTATATGGCACAATACTCTGGAGATTCTGCAACAACGCTGGATGAATCCCAAAGGATCTCCCAGAACTGGAGAAATGGGATGCCACCCCTCTGAAAGCTGCAGAAATCAAGCTCTTTGGCTCACTGTCACAGTGTGTCAGCAAAGAAACATCTCTCCCTAGCTTTCCCAGTTATTAATACACTTATTAAAATGTGAGACAATGTTTTCTGTTGTAAAAACACTGTATTGTCAGTGAATACCCTTTTGGAGGACTCAGGCAATTAGAGAAGGAGCAATTCTGAGCCTTGAATACAAGTGAGGGAGGGATGCCAAGGGAACCTACAATTCCATTGAAATTGAGGGCAAAACTCTGTCTGCAATAGGACCATAAACATATCCCAAACAGATGTATAGAGGCTAGCTTTACAAAGTTTTAGAAGTAGTCAGCGGTTTGGGGATGCATCAGTACAAATGTCTCAGTCTGGGTGTTCAAGCCTCCTGAGGCAAGAAATACTCAGCTGTTTCTGAAAAGCCTGGCCTTTTCTAGAAGTGTTTCAAATTAAACCAAAATAATCTGTCCCACTCTCAAAATTTTGCATGTCACTGACATAAATGGTGGAACTTCTGCCTTGCTCATCAGCCCACAATTTTAGAAGTATTCCCAAAATGCTGCACATGCTGATATGCCTGTCTTTCCAAGCCTGGTCATGTAACAGCCTGTAGAAGCCCAAATGCAACTTTTTACCAGCCTAAACAGTAAAGAGGGGTTCTGACTCTCAGGTTTCCTCCAGACAAGTGGGACCCAAGGCTATTCCTTCCAACCAAGACTCTGCATTCTGTTTTTCTATTACAGAGCTGGCTGCAAAGGTATGTATTGAAAATAACCATGGCCTTATCTTTTGCCTGACCTTCCCCTGTGCTTTTTTCTATAATTTCAGCTTCAATTTTTTTTTCAGCATTTCAATAAAGGGCACATCTGCAATTCAGCATTTTGCACCAGCCTAGAAACAGTGAAACTGAGAGGCAGGGAAAAAGACCAACACAACTTGTAAAACAGTTTGGCAAAGACAGTGTGAACTAATATAAGCCTATTGGCCTTACAATTGGCAACAAGAGCTTTTACTAGTACTTAGCTTTTAACTGCAGCACTCCACAAGAATCTGGAGGAGGCAACATCCCAACTAATTAGGTAGGCATCAGGAAAACATAACAAGGAAACAACTGCACAAAAACTCTCCCCTGTATTACTTGTCTTGGCCACACAAGCACAGAAGGCTTCCAGATGAGCTGTGGCATAGCTCCTAAGACAGCTGCTCCGGACAGACAGCTGTATTTCATTTTGGGTGGAGTTAGGTGTTTAAAGGCCCTCAGAAAGCAGCTCTTAGCTGCAAGATGCCAAAGAGAGCTCCTGCAAGGGGAAAATTTTGTTCCCTTTGTCTCACCAGGGGAAAGCTGCTGCTTATAATTGATGATTACTTAAGTCAGCTCTAATGTCTGGCTACCAGCTGGCAAGATACAGCAGTCTGCACAGAGCTCCAACTAGGATCATGGAGGAGCTTTCTATCAGAGAAATGCTTTTTGGCACATGGAAAGCGAGCACAGCAATTGGGAGAAAGGACAAAGCCTTAGGAGGCTGTGAAACCTTGCTCTTTCATACCCATGGATGGTGCAATCAAGATTTACAGCCTTTGAAATCTTTCTCAACACTTCTCTAGCCCATCCGGGCAAATTACCAGACAACTCCTCCAAGGCACAAGCATGTCAGTCTCAAGACAGCAAGGAGAGGTGTAGCGTGCATATCCCTCACCTGAGTACACCTCAGAGTGAGCTTGCCAGAGATTTTACATGCTGCTAAAGCAGTCAGAACACTCCACCTCCTAGCTACAGCAGAAACCAGCTGCACTTAAAGGCAGGTGGGAAGGAAAGCTAAGGTTCAGGCACCAGCTGCCATCCCAGGCAAAAGCAGTCAGAGCAGTGCTACGGCACAAGTGTCTACAGCTAAAGGCTTCTTTCCCTCTTGGGCCTCGCCTGTCAGGAGCAAGACAGGTGGAGAAAACATTTCCATCACTTTGGGCTTTGCTTTCTCAGTGTCTTCTCTGAACAGCTGCCACAGTGTCCTGCTGGAACCCAGGGCCGGCTGAGTCAGGGATCTCCTTTGACTGTCCTGTCTCCACAGCTCACTCTCAATGCAGTGGACTCCTGTACCAGGGGTTAACCGGAAACAAAGAAGGTCAAACAAAATAATTGGTGTCAGCTCTGCCAAATGAGCTGACAAGCAGTAAGACAAGGAAGCCCTCACTAAAAGCAATCACAAGATGCAGGAACTACTCTCAGGGCCCAGATAATACTCCAAAGGGCCCTTCTCCACTGCAACCAGAAATTCCAAGCCAGACAAGAAGCTTTCCAAGGCAGACATTAAACATTCATTTGTAATAAACACCCTCCTGACCCCCAGGGATCAGTGAGAGGTGTAGGGAAACACAGTAAACAGAATCCAGAGAGGCCAGATGCCTTGCACTCTGGTTATTGGAATATGTGAAGAAAAATAATGGAAGTGTTTTCAAAATGGTCCATGTACTAAGAAACAGCAATGATATATTTTTATTTTGGAACCTTAGGGGTTCTTCAAGGGCAGTTTTCCCTTATCTCTGAACAGCAAGAGAGCATGTTTCTCACTGTTATTTTAGAAATGTGCACAAGAATTTCAAACATGCTTTCTGTTTTCCAATGCAATCCTTGGACTGAAATGTCTCCACATTTGCAATCATTTTATGTCTACAGAGCAAGGGGCAGTTGGGGACAGCAAGGGAAAAAGGCATCTGTGAGACCACAAACGAAAGATTGGGACCCATCAGAGCCACTGGCTATTGCTCATTTAATGGCTCTGGCTTGTCCAGTTAGTGTTGGATTTCATTTGTCTATCGATTTTATATTCATGGTATTGTGGTTTTAAACAGAACTGCGGAGTTCTAGCAACATAACACAGGAAAAGTCTTGCAAAATCAGATGGAAGGACACATATAGGGCACTCTGCAACCATCACTGAGGGTGGAGGTCACTGTATGCAGTTTCCAAAGGAAATGCTTATAACTCAGCAATATATGTGTATAAAAAATATATGTTTGTAATAAAATTACTTATTTTCACATATGCCAAAAAAAATTCAAATGATTAATATTTTGAGATCATAGCAAGAGGACAGGCAAAGACAGTGAAACTAATAAAAATGCAGCTGAGTGCATAGCTGAAGCTTTACAACAAATTTGTTCATTTATGGTAATGTCCACTGTGCATTAGCATTTCCATAAATACTCTGTAAATAAGATTAAAAAGGATTGTTTCAGTTTCTGCTGATAATCAAGTGCTAAAGAATGGTTGCAGAATAAGAATTTTGTAATTCAATGCAAATATTCGTGCAAGAAGCTAGATCCTATGAATTATATGCATTTAGTCAGGGAGCAGAAATACTATTGTGTGACCTACGTGTCAAAATACAAACTGAATCGTGCAGCTGGAAGCTGAACACTTGAATACCAGCCACTGAATACTAAAAAGGAATTGCCTGTAAACAATCAGCAAACCAAGAAGCAATCTATGAATAATTTCAAATAAGTTGTGCAGTTGAAAAGTCAGTAAGTTATTTGTAGACAATTTGTCAATAGAAGAACTCACATAAAAATGTATTTTAAAATTTCTACAAATTATCGGGTAGATATCAAAAGCACATTTATGATTCATCATGAAAAGACATAAGTAATTATACCAGGGGTTGAACAGGCATTTTCTTTCTTGTATTATTTTCCATAACCAATCAGGTGCATCAGAATAATACCTTTAGTTATAATTCTGCTGATCCCCAAGGCATAAGCCATTAGTGTGTGATGGAGACACGATGATGAAACTTGATGGCTGAGTAATCTGATTCGCTCTCACCAAATTTGAGCAAAATCTGATGTCAATGAATCTGTACTTGAATGTACTAATGTCATTATTCAATTTCATTCCTGCAGGTGACCATACCAGATAACAATTTTATTCTCTTGATTTGGAGAAGAGCAGTGACCTGAGATTCAATACACAGCACAGCCCTCTTTAATCCTTTAAAAATTTAAGGCACCTGATTTGCCACCATTGTGCAGTTGGGAAAAAAAAAAAAAAAGACCACAAGCCCTCCTAGCAATGTATTTTCCAAGGGCTAAGAGCTGCAGGACAGGGATCTCAAGCTGTACATGACAGCTATAAAAAGAAGATTGGTGACCTTCCTGCACTGCTAAATCAATTATTTGTTGAATTTACCACAATACTGCACGGAGAGGCAGCAAGCAGTCACCAACAAGCCTCAGTCCCCCAGGTTCCTGGCAGCAGTTCTGGATGGAAAATTCATGAGCCTCCCAGTTCACGAGGAAAACAGCAGGTTATGGAACACAAGGAAAGCTGGCCCTGTTCAACTTAATGAGATCTACTCCAGGAGAAAAAGGAAATACATTTTTAGAAGGGTCTCATTCTGAAGGAGAATTTCTGGAGCCACAGATCTTGCAAAAACACTAGGTTTCCTTAACCTCAATACTAAAATGGCAGGAGACAACATTGCTGCAGAGATTTTGCAACATTTTAAAATTATTTTATCATTCTGCTTCTCTCATAAATTTTGAATTTCATTTGATCTTCATTTTGTTATGGCACCAGTTCCTCTACTGCTGTAACAATGAAGATCAGTACGTGACATCCTTTGTTTCACACAGAAGCCTTTGCTTCCTTCCTCTTGACCTGAAATTAGGAGCACTGCAGTGGATGGTCTGAGAGGAATGAATCACATTGACTAAATAACCCAGTTTGCTAAATCACAGAATCCAGAGCAGCAGAAGGGCGGAAACAACCTCCCTCCCACACTATTTTAGGGTTTTGGGATTCTACGTTGTGTCATGTATCTTCATTCATTTGGGGTTCTACCACCTGGCCCTCCTAAAAAGTTTAGATCCTTACTTTTTACACCTCAGCCGGGCAACATATCTCCACAGCCTTCCACGAATTACACATTTGGGGGAAATGTTAACAACCATGAGACTTGTTGCATTTCCTGTATGTTTTACAAGTGGTCTCAAACACTTGTACTGTTCCCTTCCAGTCAGGTACTGGATCAGATGAAGAACTTGTTCTCAGGTGTATCTTGATATCTCCCAAAAAGCAGGAGGGCAACTTAAGTAAATGGTTACTTTTTGCTAAATACTGCTTTTCCCTGAAATTGCACCTCTCCTTGTCCACATGAGCTTTACTGGCAGTAAATGTTGTAATAAGGACAGATTACAACTTGCATAAGCACATCAGTGGGGTATAACGAAGCCTTCAAACAAGACGGATGTATTTGGAATTGAGAGCTAGACAAAGTAATTGAAAAGGACAGGAGAGTCATCACAAGTATGCTCTGTTTGGTTTGCAGTCCAGCACTTTGGAAGAGGTTCTGGCACAGTTGTCTAGTCAAGATTAATCACACTTCTGCCAGCACTCAGCCAGGCTTCAGTGATGTCCCTTCCCTGGACACTCTCTTCTCCTGTTTGGGTCAGCAGTTAGAGGAAATCCTAGGAAAACAAGCACCTCTTTGGGGCTGTATTTAAACAAACAGACAGCTCCTCCTGAGCAAATGCCACTGTCATAAAGACATCCAAATCATTTTTCAACATTTCACAATGTGTTTAAGGAGGAGAGATGCTGTGAGGCTGAAAAGCTCAGGCAGCAGGCCATTAAGAACCAGCCACACTTCTGGGAGTGACTGACTTTAACTCTTCTGTACAGTTCTTGTCCTCCTACTTCTCAGGATAAAGTAGCAGTGTAGCTGCTCTGCACACACCAGCCACAGAGGCTGGGCAGAGTTTGCCCAGGAACCCTTGGAGCTCTCCCAGTCCAGGCAGAGCCACAGGCAAGGAAGATCCTAACCTCATCCTCCTGCTAAACTGAGGAACTTTGCTGTCATGAGAACACCAAGCCAATACAGCACAATTTTGGAGCCTCACAGAAAATTTATCTTTTAAAAATGAATAAAACATCTTTCTTACTTCTAAAAAGGAACTGTAACACCACCAGGAAAAGCAAGTAGTTCTCAAAAACTTTACTCTGTGCTAGGGAAACAAAAAATTTTATTATCTCCTCTCTCACTAATGTGCCACTAACCTATCCCGGCTTCACAACTACATTTTCTCCAGCAGATGGTCTAAGTGATTAACATAACTTTGCTAAACTTGGGGAAAGTGTTCTCAACATGTACTTATTTAGTTTCAAAGGCTGATGCTTCTATTTCAGATATGAGAAACCACATTCACATGTTTAAAAGACTGCCTCCCCCAACAGTATCAATAGACCTAATAAAAGATCCAACCTGCTTTCCCTGTCAACCTTATCCAAGAAACTGACACTGATAGTTGTGTTGCAGTTCAGCTCTTCCCACTGAATCTGCTTACATGTCTCTGCCGGCCTGTGTTCATATTTCAGTCAATAAAGGATGAAACACTAAAAGCAACAGCTTCCCCTTGAAGCATGGCAAAGCATTTTCTTGCTGTAGCATTTGTATTTGCTACCAGTACAGATAGGATTGTGTCTTCCTCCTCTTAGACCAAGTGCTCAAGAAGGAAGAGATCAGCAGGAGCTGAGCTTGCTCTCACAAGCAAGAGACCTTGCTTCTTTCAAGTCCTTTCAAAGTATTTATAAAGCATCAATGGAAACTGAAGGTGGCAGCTGGTTAACATCCTCTAACACCACTACAGAATGGTTTTATCCAGAAGTTAGCGAGAGCCTCATAATTAATAGAGGCTGCAGCAGGAATGCAGGCAGACTGACTAATTACCTCCAATACTCTGGCTAAGACGCTTGCTGTTGGAACACGTGTTAGGGGATCTCTAGTGCTCACAAGCAGCCAGGATCTCTTTTTCATGTCTCCACTAAAGATGCATTTCTAAGTACCTAACACAGCTCCCTCAGCCAGAGCTTTCACTCTGTGTTGTATTGCTACAGCCACCACTTCCCTTTGCCTTGCACAGCACAGCCTTGCTCAGAGCTGCCATCCACTCCTAGCAATTCCAAGATTTACCTGTTACATACTGACCACCAGGAGAAATCAAGTGTGAATACTGAGGGCAGCATAGAATAATGTCAGCATTGCCACCGCCAGCCCTACGAGCTGGGCATTAACTTGGAAGCAATCAGAAAATCATTCTTGCACTGAGAACCTTGTAAGGTTCAGCAAAGCAAGCACAAGGCAAGTGGAGTAGGAATATAAAAAACCCAAATCACATCTTTCAGTGGAAGGAAAAAAAAATAGCATAATTTAAAACAAACTTTAATACAGCATTGGCCAAAATGCCTGCTAAGGGTACTTATGCAATAAATCAGCTTCTGATTTCTATTTAACCTTTTGACCTTTTAAATCTGTACATGGAAATCTGTCTGGTTAAAAAAAAAGCAAAAGGAGAGATCAAGTTAAATAGTTCACCTGGCAAATATGCAAGGGGCTTAAAAACTACTAGCTTCATTTCCCCAGATTAATCTGCAGTGCAAATGTGAAGATGCTAATGATTTATTTCTCACCCCTTGGCACCAACTCCCTCTCGGTCTCTTTAAGACAGAAAAATGAATAATAATAATGATAATAATAACAAATTTATGTGCTCTTTTCATCAACAACTCTGAGCTCTCATTTCTGACTTGGAACTAAAACATCAAAAACAAGCTCCCCAGCCCCCATCCCACAGGGTGATCAATGATTCTTTAGTACTTAGAGAAGATCTAAAGAGGCACTTATTACATTTATAATGTTACAGTTACTGGCACAAATTCTTTTCAAAATGTAGTAATCCTGTCCACGTGACACTTAACTCCCCAGTAGGTCCATTTGCAGTCCGGTTAATAACCTTCATATTATGTAGGTAATAGAAGATTAACTCTGAATATGTTGAAACCAAATTTATAGTATGAAACCTCCTCCTTTTGTTTAGTTCTAGGCCCCACTGGTCTCTACCTAGGACTTGACAAATCTCATTTGACATTGCTGGCAAATGCTTTTTGATTGAGCATTTGGGATCAAAGAGAGCCTTCTCATTTCCTCCCACTGCAGCTCTGCTGGTCTAGTCTCACCTTAATTTGTCTTCCTAGACCAGCAGAAACAGCTAGCAAGCAAGCAAAAATAATTCCTTTCCCACTAGAAATTCACCTCTCAAAAATTTATTTCTAAGTTCTGTGTTTTATCCACACTGATTTTAGAGCAAAATAGTATATTTTCAAAACATAATATCCTATTTCCAAACATCAACAGGCACTGAAACTCTTGTAAGCTAATAAAATCCTCAATATAAGATGGAAGAGGAAACTCTAAATATTACATTGCATTCTTAACAAAAGGTAGGTGTTTTTTCTCTCCTGTTTCTCCATCCTGAAACAGCACCCAGCGGACGTGCAAACACAGCTTGTTCTGCCCAAGTCAGGAATCCCCAGAGCAGTGGCCTCCCCTTTGAACCAAAGCAGCAAAAATTCTCATTAGGTATCAATGAGGTAAGGAATAGAAGCAGGCACCTCACCCCCCCCCAAGCAAGGATACGGCAAATGACCCATCTGGGTTGTCCAGCAAAACATTCCCATCACATCTTTGCTCCAGTTTGTTCTCCTCGGGGCTCTTCTGTCCCGAGGCTTTTGTGCTGATAACCTGTACGACACCCAGGTGCAGGCAAGAGCAACAGGGCTCATTCAGCTCAGTGCAGACACCAGGAGGTGCTTGGGGAGGAAAAGAAATAAGGGATAAGAGAAAAAGGCAGCAGGTCCTGAAAATCTGAAGGGCTTTAACCTAATGAGAAGAGGATTTTACAAATAGCAGCTATGAACCTGCTCAAAATCATAAGCATATGAACGGAAAACACGCTGCCAAAACCCACTTGCCACCACATGGAGAGCTACCAATCGCTCCTCCCCAAGGGAAACAGGAGCCTTGTATTTCAGAGGGTCAATCCTGTTTCCAAAATGAAACACTGATAATAAACTGCTGATAACTAACAAAACTCCACGTAGCCATGAAACACAGAGTCACTCAGGCATACAGTCAGACTTCCAGCTCTCTACTTGACACTGGCCACCAAGGACAAATCCTTGCTTTGAGTAGGGAATAGACTTCAAAAGCAGCCAGGGTATCATTTTTATTGGGTGCTGTCAGGAGTTTTGAGCTGGATTAGGCAGAATCCCTAATCCTTTTCCTCCATCCACTCCAGTCAGATCCTGGACTGCCAGAGATCCATTTTCAAGGATGTCTAAAATGAGATCTTAGAGATGGAATTAGAACTTCCATACCTTAGTCATCTCCTTAGACGACACGATGAAAATTCACTGGAGGTGGACCAGATGAGCACTATTATAAGGCCTAGGCACAACAGCAGGACTTGTGTGGGCTAGAAAAAGAGCCTGCCTAGGTAGACAGGAAAGAAGACTTTGCAAGAAACCTTCAGTTTCTTATTTTCAGATGTTGAACAGACTCAAAATCCTGTCACACTCCACCCCCTTCAAAACAAAGCAAGATGGAAGGAGGAAAGGTTATTTGTTTGTTTTAGTGATTGCCTTTTTTTCCCAATCACAGGTCTAACTGAAATTTTCTAGCCAAAAGTTCTTCTCAGATTAAAAACAAACAAGCAAACAAACAAACATGCTCAAAGCATTAAAACTCTAATCTTACAGGTTTCAGATTTTAACATTTTGACTTTATAGAAATTCCACAGAAAAGAGTGTATCCTCCTAGACCTCAAAATAATTGGGAATAAAAGACTCAGGCATTTAAGCAAAATGCATATCGCTGGCTCAAACTAAACTGAATAATCAGCAGAGCTCCTAACCCCAGGCTGGCTGGAGGTCTGGCTTCCCTTAGCTTAGACACTAACTGTAGTCACTCATTATTATTCAGCACTGGCTCAGCACAGACAATACACACACTTAGCATTGTAAAAAAGCAAAGAAAGGTACTTTTCCTGCCTCGGTGGATTTATTTTCTAAGGCCATCAATCTCACCCTGACACTTGGTACACGTGGCAATCAGCAGATAGATAACTGTCAAAGCACTGCATCCTTTTTACCTTTCTTATACTAAAGAGAACACAGATACATTTGGGGACTCTTTTATGAAAACAAAGCTGGTCAAAACATTTTGAATTCATACTTCCTCTCAAAATGAGAGAGGAAAAAAACACCCCGTGGTAATCTCTCCTGGTTTCCAACTCAGTCTACCTGAAAAGCAGCTTTGAAGAAGATAGCGTTCAAAGGATATTTGGAGCTAACAGAGCACAGGTTATGAGGGCCAGCAGAGCTTGAAGCATTCTGATTCTCACTTGGTAAGGAGGTGCTGGTTTTAATGTGATTGCTACAAAAGCAGAGACAGGAAACCCTATGCAGGGCTGCCATGAGGCACTCCAAACTTGGTAGATTTAATTGCAAATGTATCTTAATACAGGATAGGATAAGGTAAATGGAAAGAAACTTTGTGCTGACTTAGCCAAGGTAGTGATCTTTGTGATAGATGAGTAATGCAATGATTGACTCTTACAATTAAAAGGCAAATATCATGTATATGTGTTAAGAGAAGTTATATAGATTTATAGTTATGTTTTACCCCCCACCTTGCGTTATCAGGGGACATCCTGGATTTGGGACATTTGGGAGGGTCGGCTTGATACTATGGCAACATATGACTCCCAATAAAGATTTAAGGAAGTAAACTCCACCAATGGACAGAGAAGAAGGAGACAACAGACAGAAGTTTGGGAGGGGCTAAAAGGGTAAAAGGCAAAATATTCATTGTGTGGGTGAGCACATGGTGAGAGAGATCCTTTGCTCCCAGCACCGTAATATTTTCTCTATTCAGTCTTCTGTTGTGTTTTTGATAAGGTTTTAATAAACCTTTCTAAATTTTTGGAAGCGAGTAGCATTTCTCACACCTTGATGTGCCAAGCCTGTGTGTGCTGAGCTGCAGCCTCATACGGGACAGACAGCCATGAGCCAGGTCGGTGCCCCATGGCAGCCAGCAATCACACTGACTTGCTCCACTTTGTGGGCCGCACCAGTGCCAAGCCACGCTGCAAAAGAAAACTTCTCACTTCTTGGCCACAGATGAGCAGGAGCCAAAGACTTCCTCTGATAGGGTAGATAGGAATAAATAGACCTGGGTTTTTTCTCCAAGATGTTACGTCTCTAATAATGTGTGCACAAGAATGAATGCAAGGGGAAATCTACCCCAAGGGAAGTGCTTTAAACATTACTGAAAGGAAACCTGCCTCAATTCCCACTTAAGGGAGCTGGAGGAAGCAGAGATCCATCTGTGTATGCAGCCACAGCAGCTGACTATATTGCTACAATTTTCTCCATAGCTTCCTTGGTTCTAACAATCAGGTCTATCCTTTATGGATATAATTTTTGGATGCCCAGACCACAGCTACAAACACCCATCAGTATGGTGCTGTCAGAATGCAAACAACCTCCTGTTGCCCCTGAACACAAAGTCTCTTTTGGCCAGCAGTTTTTCCCATTCTGTGGGAATCATTCAGGTGTAGCTAACAGCTACGCTGAATCAATTGGCTGTAAACCCCACATATTGAAATTCCTCCATTTTTGAGGCAAAACATCTAATGACTTTATTTCATGGAGAGCAGAAAGGGATAGCAGAGTAGCTAAAAAGAAAGTATCCTGCAATGCAAGGAGATTTCTATCCCCCTTTGGTCTTTGTTCAAATACATAGTGTAAAGGAGAGCCCAGACCAAAGAAAAGAGAGAGACGTAGGTCTGGATGAAATTCACTGGAAAGCTTGAAGTTTTTACTCTCTCACAAGACACTGGGTTTACTCCATGGACAATTCCTTCTTTCTCTTCTATCTATCATTCTATATGCTGCCTCTGAATTTGAAACACTGGCCAGGTCCTCCCGTAGCTTTATGCCACTTCACCCTAGCCAGCTTGGGCAGAACTGAGTTGAGTTTGTTGCCTGCTCTCCTAGCACAAGGACCATGGATGCTGCCAGGCACTTTAGAGAGGCTGGGGAGAGTGGCTGTTATCCCCATCAGCATCTCCTGGAAGGGGAGTATGCCCTTTGGAGCCTTTGGGCAGCCACATCAATATGATATCTCAACAGTGTGAAATTGTCAATTTAAAAGTTAAAAAGAGCCATAGCCCAGCCCTGGCATGCTCCATAGGTGCAGTCAAAGGGGAGATAGGCAGTAGTTGAGCAGGTACACGCTGTATTCCCTATTTCTACACTCCTCTAGGCAGCAAAAGAAGAGATTCTGGGCCTCTGCCCCACCCATATCTCTGCAGAAGAAATACCAGAGGGTGCTGCCTGAGCCCAGCCGCAGCCCCCTGAGAGAGGACAGCCATCAGCAGAGTCAGCGGCCCAGGACAGAGCTGAATTGAGGGCTACATTCAAATTGTGATTTCAGGCTTATGTTTGGGTCCACGCAGTGTCTCTGGATGCCAAGTCAGGCAGGGAGGCGGCGCAGGGAAGGGCCGAGCGCTGCTGGCCAGGCTCCATCCCTGGGGCCTCCAGCCCCAGCGCTGACGCAGAGCTCCATTGTGAACGAGCGATCTCGGGGGAAATGCTCGCATCCGGGCAAACATCCCTTTTGAAAATCCGAACCAGTCATTAAGCCCTCGCCTTTCTGAGCAGGCTGAAGCAGACAGAAAGTTAAAGTCCCAACTGGCAGTGTGGCAAATCAAGGACTTACTGATCATCACACCCAGTGCATGACAGCTACCCTCTAAAGGTGCCTTGAATTGAGTGTGTGCAGAAGATGAGTCTCCTTTCCATCTGAGGGTAACAACATCCTCCAACTCACTGAGCTGAGCCAAGCACACCAGAAGCCAGGGTGGCAAATGACAGCATTATGCACCAGAACATGAATTATGTAAAATTATGCACACAAACACACAGGGGAGGAGGACATCCAACTCCTTCTTCCAGTTGTGGCAGACATTAGCTCTTCAGCAGGGGCTTGCAAACTCCTTAAAATCCTCAAAGAACATCTTTCTGGCCTTGCATACTCCTATCTCCTCCCTGCCCTCCTTTTCACAAAAATTTCTCATAGCAAAAATAGCCAGCAATGAGCAATACACTACAGAATACAGGCTGGATTTCTGCTTGCTGACTTCAGTTTCACAACCCTGTGGCTGTGTTTGCTTTGGTGGTGTCATTTCTGCTTTTTGAGGAAGGAAAATCTCAGGTCCCCAGTGAGCAACTCAGGCACAGCACTGTAAGTGTTTTCCTGTAAAGTGGTTCAGTCATACTCTCAGAAAATAACTAGAGCCAAGAGTGATATTATAAGCTTAAAGGAAAGTGTCTCAAGCAAGATACAATGGTGTGGGTTGTGAAAGGCACAAAACACCATCTATACCCTTCGCCCTAGGCTCAATGTAGCAGTCTCTGACTGCTGACATCTGTTAACTTTAGCAGACTTTCTGTTTTTAAAACAGATAAAAATGAGTAAATGAGTAAACCATCTTGACAAGAAACCTACTTTCCATGCCCATTAAACCTTAAACCCTTCCAAATATTCTCCAGCAGCTGCAAGCATCTTCCCAATCATTTCTGGGATGCCTGTTGGCAGGCTGTACAGTAAGCCACAAAAGTCTCTAATGATTGCTGTCTCTCTCCTTGCAGAAGTAAAGACAGATTAGATTTGTCAAATGGGGATAAGAAGTTAACGGGGCCGATAAGGTTAGACATGCCAAGCAATTCAGCAAACAATTCTGGAAAGAACGATTAGATCTGGGCTAACTAAGTATGATAAATTCTGACTTTAACCCAATTACTTACAATGATTTTAGACGTCTGGGAAGAGCTGAGCACTACAGCGCTGTAATCAATGAATGTGCATGAAACTGGGCAGGCTCCCTTCCTCACTGCACCTCCCAAAGACATATAAATTCAAGTTGAACAGTTTTTGAGAAAAGAAGTCTCAGAATTTTTCTAAATCTAAAACCTCTGTCCTGGTCATAGACAGGCTCTAGCAGCAGGGAAATCAAGATCAGTTCTTGGTTTTATTTAATAATTTTTTAATTGCAGAAAATAAACTTGTCTCAAAAACTTCTATGGTCTGATGTTAGTAAGAAGCCAATAGAGACAAACACTTGATCTCCACTCTGTCTGAAGAAAGCCTTTTCCCCCTATAAATGTCATCAACTGGAATAGTCAAAAGAAAGTATTTGTCTTAAGGAAATGCTCTATTTCTTTTTCTCTAACCTAAATCCAAAGACCCTGAGGTAATTTTCTTCTTCAGCTGGTGCCTCCCCACTTTCTGTGGCTGTGCACCACCACCCTGTAAGAGTGAAAGTCACCCCAGACAGAGGCCTGAGGTTTAGGGTTCACTTAAGTCATACGGGCTTAATGCAAAGATCAAGGGGGCTTTGAAACCAAGACCATTTACATCAAATTTTAAAAACTCTAGATGGGAAAAATATCCCATTCTCTTAGCTGCTCACCAACACGTGACATTTAATAATAGCAAAGACAACAACTGTAGGTTAGGCCAAAAAGTTTCTCAGTCAAGTTGGCTTTGATGTACATGTCTTCAATAATAAACTCATTTGCTGTTCATGTTTTCATGCTGAGACCTTATCCAGAAGGAATACTGCCTCTCTGCTTTTTCCAAAGCATCTTTCATTTATGTCATGAAACATAACCTAGTTGTTATCCTAGTTGTTTTCATCTAATTTAATTTGTAGTCCTGGCTTGTCCTAGCACCAAAATATTTCTTCAGTGTGTTGTTAAAGAGCATAGATACATTCACACAAGCTTCAACAAACTATGGTGGACAGGGAAGATTTTTGGGAAATTGCTTGGAGAGGTTTAAAAGAAATTAGTGCTCTTTTATTATAAGGACTTGTAGAACATAAATACAATTCCCAGACATTTTTCCTTTTTCAAAAACTTCTGTAGTCTAGGAAAAGCCTTGAAGCTATAACAAACTGGCAAACTACAGACCCAAGGATTATTTTGTATAAAAGAGTATGAAAATATTTTTCATTGCTTGCATTCAGAGCTACAGTGTTCTTGAATTATGCTGGATGTCTAAAATGTAAATAGGACGCACCAGTATGGCATGTGTTGAAATAAAATACAAAATACACGAAGGACAAGTTTGCTTCAAGACTGTGCATTCCCTTACTGCACCAGGATCACAATATCTTATGAGTATCCTCTCTTAGCAATGCTTTTAGGAGCCAGCAAAACTGAAGAATGTACAGAGAGCATCTGAACAGAGCTCAGAGGTCTGGCTGCCCACAAATCCCTGCACTTCCACTGTGCAACCATGTGCTTGGTCTCTGTGTGCCCAGGGCAGCACCTGCCAGCAGCCCCAATAACGAGCCTCTTGGAGACAGTTCTTTATTAGTAGAAGCAGAACTCTGTGTTTCTAAGTCTAAATGACTTCCAGGCTAAGATAGTGTGCAAATAGTAGTAAGCAAAATTTCTCCAAGTCAGCTGTGACAGAACCTAAAACAACACTATGCTCCTTAGTGTGTGCAGGTACACAGACTTATAATTCAGGACCACCAGCAGAAGGTAGGAAAGAAGGGCTTAAGAATTTATGGACCTGCGTTTTTCCTGAAGAGTTTGTTTAAGGAATTTTGGCTGGCAAGCAGGTCAAGGAAGAAAAAGCTTGGATGGATAACATTAGTTGATGTAAAATATATTGTATTTCAATCATGGTCAGAAATCTATCTACTATAGAATCATAGAATATACTGAGTTGGAAGTGATACATCTGGATCATCAAAAGTCCAGTTTCTGGGTACCTCTGGGGTGCTGGGCAAAATTGAGAGAAGATATGAGTGTGAAACAGAACTAGCTAGAAGAATTATTCAAGAATGAGCTATGGAGATGCACAAGTAATGCATTATCTCCAAGAAGAGGGTGTGGTGTTAAAATAGTGTGGGAAAGAAACCAGGGAAAGTGATGAGTCAGCAAATAATTGGTTAAAATCTCTAGCTTTAGCTGTGAGGCACTGGCCTGCTCAAAATCATACTTGGAGCAGAGCCTAATACTCTCCAGCTGCTCTCTTCCACCATAAACTCAGGGGCACTAATTTTGACCAAAAAGGCTGGGGCACACCCAGGAGAGTCCTATGAAAGTCCTATAAATATTCCCATCAGAAACAAGGCATGCAGCTACTCCTTCACTCCCCAGTTCACCAGGTGACATGGACACTGCTAGCTCTGCTGGGAACCAGTGCAGCGCCACAATTATTTTTGTTCTCTAAACAAAACTCTGCTGGATTTGGGTGATTAAATGCTTAGAGGCAAGAAGCAGGTGGAATAATTTTGTTTGGCAGTGATTCAGATCTGGCAGTGCCTCAAGGGACAACAAACCCAAGCAATGTTCAAGGGTTTAAAAACACTCAGGCCAAGGCAAATTATGAAGACCACAGAGTGGTGTGAATTGAGAAGCCCCCATTAGGCAGCAGATGTGTCAGGGGTTCTTCTGGTAGGGCACAGGCAGGCCCAGCAGGTCCTGAGAGGAGGAGCGAGGGACAGAGAAAGCTGTGCTGGCCAACTCTGCCTCAGCCACCAAATCACAAACCCAGCCTGCCACGTGTCCACTTGGTGTTGGCTGGCAGTGAAGTACGACTGATCTAAGCTGTCAAAAGCAGTTTCTTTATTAGTACAACCAAAAAGTCATCTCTGGGCAGCTTAGCTCAAAACATCAAATAAAGCTGATATCAACACCAAGGTGTTGAATTTGCCTATGCAGCCAGAAAAAAAGGAATAAAGAGAGCAGTCTCCTGTAACCCTGCTTATTGTCAATTAGAGCATTTGATGGCTCATTCAGCAAAGGTCTAAGTATCATTGTGCCCTAGCCTTAAATTCCCACACAAGGTATCACATTTGCTTTGCCCACAACTTCAGACTTTGCTAACAACCGTTCCTGCTATGTGGATCATACCCATAGGAGAAAATTATCTTGGGTAGGAGGTACTTCAATCCAGAACAATGGTTCTGAGACTCTTAGGCCCTCTTGATTCTGCACCTTGTTTTGCTGAACTCTTCAAGGACATTGAAGAAGACATTGACAGGAAAGTAGGGAGAACTACATTTACAAGAATTCCTCGTAAGCACCAGCCCCTGAAAACCAGATTGGGATACTGCTGCTTTTAGGAAAGTAGAAATGAATGCTCTTGGTATATTGCTTTCTCAAAACTTTCTTTTCATTACACATGAAGATTGGGCTCTTATTCCCTGCAAAGGAGCAGGGAGTACTCCATAAGGGATGGACATGGAAACTATGCAGACAAGACTGCTGTTGGGTTAACATTTACTTTAACTCTATTTTCTGGTGACACATACAAGTGTTTGAAAATAATAAAGGTTGTCAAAATATTTTCCATAATAAACTCCTACGCACAGCACATGTACAAGACCAGCACAGTTTCCTACCCAGCTGGTGCACTAGCTGCTACCAAGATATTATCTGATTACTAAGATGCCATTGCAGCTTGTGTGGGAGCTTGCCTTCTCAGGATGGGCCAAAGCATTGTCCCTCCTTGTCCTTACATCTCTTAGCATGCATGGTGCCCTGCATTCTCACAAGTGGCGACATTTGGGAAGTGAAGGATTTCTCATGTAGGGATAACTAGTGATCCCAAAGTTACCAACTACTCCAAAATCAAGGCAAGGGAAGGCAGTATATCCCTGATGTATATAATGCCTCTGGGCAGACTGTGAAAGACACCAAATCACAACTCCCCTACTTTACTCCACATCCACATGGTTACACGTACAGGATGCAAGGGTATGGGGGATTTCCATTTTTGCTAAACACAGCAGCAAGCCAGAAAAAAAATAATTTAAGATGTACTCTCAGTTTGAGAACAGCAGATTCATTCCCACTACTTCCTATATCTGGCTTGGGATACAAGCTCTGGAACAGAGATCCTGAGGCTCTTTATTTCAGACCTTCATTTTATGCCTTAGTAAATCTTCTTTCCTCCTCCTTCCCCCCAGCCACCTCCCCCCTTTATTAACTGGAGATATAAAAAGAGAAACAAACAAAAAAGTCCTCAAAAACCCATAACAGGGTGAGGCGCCCATACTTTCTGCCATAATAACATTCTCTAATTAAAACACAAAGCAGCCAGGGCTACAGGATTAATGAACATGGTTTCCTCTTTTCAAGTCTTGCCTGCTGACAGATCGCCTCATTCCTTCCTTGCTCTTGAACCTCTCAGGAAAAAAAATAATCCAGTTTGCTTATCTTACAGTGTGGGGTTGCCATGGAAACCGCATCCCCCTGTGAGATGCTCTGTCATAACATTTCAGCACTGTATGGAAGGCTTAAAGACACAGCATCCCCTACTCTGAGGGCTCCTGAGCTAGCCAGAGTCTGCAGATGAGCAGCTGTCAAATCTAGTGGAAGACTAAAGTTGGGAGGGAGAGACAGATAGAGAAGTAAGAGTAGAAATACTCAGTTGCCTGGTTCTTTGCAAAAATCCTCTTCTTGCACTGGCAGTTAATATTGACCAAGATGTCCTTCAGTTTGGTGTAAGGCATGTTTTGCTCTTTGGAGAACCTGTCCCCTGACAGCCTGTTGGAAAAAAGAGTGCTGGCACCAAAACATAACCCATCACTCTACCATAGGGTAGCACAAAGCACCTCTTTAGTCAGGGTTTTATGTCAGATTAGTCTTTGAGCCCTATTTTCTCAGTCCTTTTGTAAGAAAGGAGGGGAAAAGTAGCAAGCACAATAATTGCCCATAATGGGAACAGGCCTCCTATAGCCTACTCCTTAATTACAGGGATGGCTTCCAGGCTGTAATCACTAGGGGTCCAGATGGAAGTTCTCCAAGCTCTTTGAGGGACAGAATGTGTCAGTTATTAATTAAACATATGAGGCAATTAGCCTCAAAACTTCATAGTAAATCACTACAGCTGTGTTACTTTCACTTTTTCCTTTGGTGAGTGCAAGTCAAATGCACAGTGCATTTCCCAGGGGGGTCGCAAAGACTGCAGCCAAAAAGCATTCCCAAACAAGACCTTTGTTGTTGGGTGGAAAAAAGTATCTGCAGAAAGCTTGTTTTCAGAAGTCAGCTACTTCACAGTCACATCCCTCATGAGAGATGATGGATTCTGTGTACAAAAGCTATTCACCACTCAAGCTGTCTGGTGTGGAAGGCAGCTGAACTCTCTCTGCTACCCCAGATAGCAGCCTGGAGTTGTTCTGGTACAGCAGCAGGAGGAAACCATAGCCCATATTCCAGCATCAGCTATCAATTGTAATTAATTGGTTTGGACCTTGTCGAGATTTGTGTCTTGGTAGACTCCAGCACATACAGGACCCTGCTGCTGGTTGGTCAAAACAGATTGAAAATGAGATGCTGTGTTGCAATTCTTTGTCTATCTCCAAGTTCAGAAACCAGGCCAAAACCACCACAGTTGTTAAAACCCAGTTAGTGATTTATTCCAGTATTTGTCTTTGCAGACAAAAACTCTCTCAGTCACATCAAGGCAGCCTGACGTCAGTGCATTGTTAGTCGGCTTTTTACTCTGTAGTTCAGTGCCTCAGTTGGAGATTTTGTCAACTACAAAAACCCCAGTTAGTTTCTCTACACTTTTCTCACATGCGGCTGACAAAAGATGCAGTATGTCGTAATTGACAACAGTAAGAACTGGGTGGTGACCTCAGCCCTGTTTTACTCTAACAGAAAAAGAACTTCAACCCAATTTTATTCTAATATATAAAGAACTTTGACCCTTTCTTTAGACATTTTAGCATGCTTGGAGAAAACACTTTGAGAAAACTCATAGTCAAAATGAAGAACAACACCTGAAGGCTGTAATCATATGCTGCAAGCTCCCCCTGGTACTTGACAAAACACAGCAAGAGGAGTCAAGAAGGCTTTTTTGGAGTGAGCAGCCACTGGATTCTCAAGGATGTTTGCTTGCCCAGTTCAGAGAACACAGCAGCCTGAAAGAGACTTGAGCCTCTGAAGGTTATGTTAGCTAAAAGGAGGACACACATATCCTCTTGCCATGGAAGAGGCTAGAACAAAGCCAAGAGTATGCCAGGCAGACCTTTAGTACACTTGAATTTAACAAGATGATGGATGACTGATGTGCAGAATAGTAAGTATTTCATGTGCAAGCCATTCTCATTTATAAATTTATTTCCCACATTTGCTCAACAGGCCAGATATAACAAAAAAAAAGGAGATTTCTCTGGCAAACCAGATTATTGTGTTGAGCTTTTTATTACAAAAACTAGATGCAGCTTCTCATGTCTACCTCATCCTTTTCTCAGCATTGTAACTCGTTTGATTGCCATGTAAGCAGAGAAACATTTTTGCAGATTTTCTGCAATGAATTCTATCAAATTCCAACTAAAATACTAAATATTGGTCAAAGTAAAATCTTTCAGAATGTTTGCAGTGAACAGAAAGTAACACAAAATATTACCATCGTCTTTGATTTTAAAGTTTGAGTAAGGTTAAGTTGAATATAGTTTATAGTGGATGCGCAATGTCTCTAAAGCTTCATGCCTAGAAAACGGTAGATAATACTCAATACATGTAGCCACACACATGTGGGACTTTTAATAGGGCACTCTCCCTACTGTACCTTGGAACAAACTTCTCACTTCTCTGCACAGCCAGTGCCATTCTCAATGTAAACTTGATAGCATTTGCTCAGCACTCCAAAAAAACCAATCAGGAACTAAGAGAGAGTGTGTTCCCTAAGAATAGAAATGCACCTTATTTTAATATATTTAAGGATTATTCCAGAAGAGAAAACAAACCAAAATAAAGAAACAACACAAAACCACAAAAAAACAACACAAGAATCAAAAAAACAAAAAAACAAAAAAACAAAAAGAGAGAAAAGAGAGAAAAGAGAGAAAAGACCAAACCTCACCCCCAGGAACTAGGGCACTTATAAAAAGGGGGAAGAAAGTTCTTTCAGCAGACACAAATTTTAAGCTGGGTTTCTAAATTGGGTGTTAGAAGTCCATCATTGTACAGCCCTGCCCAGAGCATTCAAAATGTTATAGTAAAGGGGTATTTTCATTTTTCTAATGAAAAAGAATTTAACATGAAACTTACAAAATAAAAGTGACTTAACCACACCAGTACATTTAAACCTTGAGAGTCTTTGACATTCATGAAAGCAGGGAAGTTGTTCTGTATACAGAGTGTTACCCAAGAGTAACCTGATAAAAAACAAACCTCAAAATCAACCCAACCATCAAAAGAATAATCTCTAATTAAATATGCTGTGGATTTTTTTCAGCCTATTACTCAGGTCTTGATGATCTTTTCTGAATACCCACGGCTCAGGCAGGAATAATGACATTAAACATTCTGTGTGTTATTGAAAGAAAAGAAATAGGAGAGAACTGACACAAACTGCTTCAAATTCCTCTTAAGATCCTACACTTTGTATTTACAAAAAGGTAGAACTCAGTTCTGGTCAACTCAGAACATATTTTCACTGCCAAACAAGCCCCAAGAACACTGTGGCCAAGGAGCTTCTGTTTTCTGGAGGTCACTGGCAAGGTGTTACATTATTTTGTGATGCACAGGGAGACTGTTTTTGTCCTTCAGAGCTTTTTTTGTTTGATAATGGTTCTGGACCTCTCTGCCTAATTGCACTCACTTCATCTATGAAGAGAGATTTATAATGGAACATAATTTTGAGGGATTAACTTTGACGCTGGTACATGGCCCATGCAGAAGTGACAGTAAAAATTTATATTAGCTGTTGCGCCTGCCAAAGAATAACAGAGAAGCTTATTACACAGGCAATCTAACTCCCAAATTAGTGTTGATTTTCACCCCATGGCACTTTACTGCTCTTGATGATGGGAAGCAGTAGCAAATGTGAAGCAAAAAGCCATTCAGGAACCAAGCTGCCAACTTTTAATATTGAATAGGGTGACCAAAGTCTTTGTTCAGGTACAAGTCTCAAAGGCAGCGAGAGCTGAAGACAGAGCACAAAAATTACTGGAGGAATCAGGGACCATACTGAAAGGTTCTTGGGGAACTTCTAGTCCAGCATTTCTAATTCAGAAGTCTGTCAGAGCATCCGTCTTCTCCCTTCTACTGAAGAATTCTCCTACAAATTGTGTCCAAGGCAAAGCTGGATGCTTTTGGGACCCACAGCCACATTTTACCAGCACTCCTGTCTCTGGGAAGCCAGAGCTTCATTTGAAACTTCTAGGTATGGTGTTTAACCTATGGAGACTTCAGTACTAATTGTAATGGCAGCAACCATGATCCCACCTGCAGAAGGATATAGGAGGAAGACGGGCTCCATCTAGAATTTCTCTGCCACAATTCTCTTGGAACAGAGCTCAAGTGGACAAGATATTCACTAGGAACAAACTGTGAACTGTGGGGCTTCAAATATTGCCAGTGCTGTGATTCACCACTGGTGTGATACTACTAACAGACCTAAATTGCTGCAAGCAATGGAACAGAAATAAATCTGGAAAAACAAGATAAACTGGGCCCCTTTCTAGCATTCAACAGAAGAAAGGAGGGTTCTTTAGCATCTGTCATTTGAGAAACACCCAAAGGCACAAGCCAGCCTTAAATATTCACAACATGATGCACTTAATAGGAAGTAAGGCTAGGAACTCTGCCCTGGAAAGACCATGACACATTGTAAGCAGAAAGTTTACATTTGGCTTCACTTCAAAAGAATCCTGACTCTCTAGATCACCTGAACCGTTTTCTGTTCCCTGTGTTTTCCCATGTGCTGTTGATGCCTCCCTGTAATTAGTTAAAAACTTATTTCCTCTCTCCTGACCTTTATGCTTTAAGGGGAAAAGGCAACTTCTATGATGGAAGTGTGCTGTAGGACTCAAGTGCCCACCTACACAAAATAATTTCTTCTGAAGTTCTCTTTCAAAAACAGGCTAGTGCCTTCTGCCGCTCTCGCTGAAATCAGCTGTAGTTCATCTACCAAGTTCCAAGCTAGAGCCATCTTAACAGAAATGGTGTGTATATATATAAAGCTTGTCCATAGTTCACATAGATCCTCTGAGGATTAATCTAACCAAATAAAGATCATTATCATGGATAAATGAAGACCATACAAAATGAGACAAATCTCCCTGCAACACATCTAAGAGGTTACAAGTAAAATATTTCTTCTTATTCTTTTATTTTCTGCCCTTTCACTCTATGCTTACCACATGGATTTGTTGTTGGCTTCAACAATAAATCTCTCTATGTAATCTCTCTTAAAACTACTGCTTATCAAGACTTGTTACCCCTATTCACACTGTGCATGCCTATTCTTATAGCTAAGTACAACTAGTTTTTATGGTGAATTCTCGACTATCTCAACATCTCCAACTGCTACTGAAATGCAGCATAGCAGTTGGAGGCGTCAAGGGAGAGAGTTGTCCTCAGATCAACTCCGATGGAGGAACTCCTCAGTCACATCATGTACTCCTGAGCATGGCAAGGTCAGGCTGACAGTCTGGGCCTGACAGCTCGGTGACATCTCTTGTGTTCATTTGTTAATAGAGTCTAGAAAAGCTTTTTATGGTAGCTGACAGAAGCCATAGTAGTAGCTCAAGATAGGTTCATGCTCCACTTATTTTGCTAGTGTTTGGTTTAATGAAGTACTTCCATAAATTTTCAGGGTAGACCCCTTTTACCAGAGAACGCCTGGATTAGACAGGGACAGATACCTTAAAGGATTCAAAGACCAGCCTTGTAATTTTGCTGAAGAGTAACTGTGACTCACCACTCTGAAAGCTGGTGGGTCAGTCCAAGGTCCAGCATGAAGGGGCTATAGACAGATATTTAAAGTTATGGTGTCAAAAATCATTACTATGGACTGAATAAGCAGAACCATGGGTGCCAGATGGGAGGGGAGCATTAAAGAGGGCAGATGGAGCCATGAGCTGAGGGAGGGGAGGGAGCAGACCCTCCCCTCCCTCAGCTGAGGGAGCAGTGGGCACTGCACAGGGCTAACGCTGGAGAAAGGGAGCAGGCAGGGGCTACAGCTCACCCACCCCTCCAGAGAACTCTGCTCCCAGCCTCCAAAAGCATGCTTTTCATAAATCAGCCAACAGCTCCTTAATGTGCAACTTCACCCTCAACACCACAACATGGGCAGAGATGCATCCAATCAGAGATGGCTCCGGAGTGCTCTGCCAGCAGAAGTAGCTGAGTAAATTACAACACTCTCCCCAGGATCATTACAGAGAAAGAACAGCTGGAGACAAGATCCTGGAATATGAATGGTTCACAAAGAAATCCAGATAACAAAGCGCAGTTAAGTATGTAGAGCTGTGGTGTCTGATTCCTTAGCATGAGGCCACAAACCATACAAAGGGGCCTTCAAGACCACAAGCTCTACTGCTGGACACTGATATCTGTGGCATGTTCAGCAGGGCCAAGTCAAACACACCACAGCTAGGTCCAAGTAAGTCGATATTGCAGTTTTGTGTGGAGATGCAAATTCGAGTTCTGGAGGCAGTAGGATGGCCACACCATCCTACACATCTAAGGGTCTGTCTATTAGTTGTCCTGATGTCATTGTATTACTTCCATTTCCAGAAGCACTTTTCGAAACACTGTCTCTAGCATCTCTTCAGTGCAATATAGGCAAAGGTAAAAACAGCTTTTCCATCTCATTGTATCTCTCTTCCTCTCTTTCTGCAAGTCTGTTTCTCTCTTTGTACAAAGGAGTGCGACATCAGTTAAGTCATCCAGCAAATGGAAAGTGGTTACAGTTTCTGCTGAAAGGGACACTGTAGCCATGAAACTACCACTACAATTAGTGATTTGAAGTCTAATGGAGCGGGAAGCAGCAAAATATGCAATAAAACTTTCAGAGAATATCCACACTAAGCACACATTAGGCTAGCAGCAGCTGTGGCTGTACCAAATTCAAGGTCCCCAAAATGACATTTGCCTGTGCCTGAAAGAACCTGCTTCATTGAACATCCCTGAAACCTGATTGAATCAGACAGTTTCAGCGATTCTCACACACAAGCCATGCAAGTTCAGCAGCTCTGAGCACTCTCTGCAGTTGTATGCCCCTGCCCTTTGAGCTTGCTTAGGGATCACCCTCAAAAGCTCTAGGTATTCTTCAAACTATCCAGGGATACAGGTCTGATCAAGCCAGACATCACCTCTACAGCAGCAGCTCCACTAAGGGCAGGTCCTTTTCCTGCAGTGCTGGTGATTGGAGCTGGGAGATGGTAATCCAGACCAGAAATCAGGAGCACTCACTAGCAATGCTGGCTCTGGCACAAACCTTATCTACACAGCTCTGCTTTGGCAACTCCCATAGCAGCCCATGGTCCATCTGTGCCTCAGTTTTTTCACGCTACAACATGGGCAGCACACACCATTTCTGTATCTCACTGGAGTGCTGCATTACCTGTGGTTTGCTCACTCCTACAAAGAAACCAAAGAGCACATTTCCTCAGGTAAGCACATCAAGAGACAAGTTCTAGTCCAAACTTGAAGGCTGTATGAAAAGTAATATCTTTGAGTCTCCCTTATTCCCACCAGCAAAATCCACCCACTCCTGCAATTTGCTTTGAAATAAGGGGAAAAGCACTAATTGTTCAGATTTATTTGCTGGCTGGAGCACCTGAGAGTATGTATTCTCTGCAGACAAGAACTTGCTCTGTCCCAGGACTTGAGAAAATACCAGTTTTGCTGGTGCACAGCATTATCTATTGAAAACTCACCACATCATGCATTACATGCACTTGCCTGACTAAACTTGGACTCTAAACAAGAACAGATATATTGCTACGAAAAGCCCAAGACACGTCTGAGCAAGTTATTTCCAGATGATTTTCCTGTGAACATCTAACAAAACTGAAGTTTACATTAAATATACATTGAGGATTTTCTCTTTCTTTTGAGAGCAATCAACATCCAAGTTCCTCTGCCCCAGGAGGTACTGGCACAATCCACTCTGATTAGACTCAGAAGGGGGAACAAACAGACAATTATTCTGATAACAATCTTATCTGAGGACAGAAATGAGATTAGCAGCCTAACTGCAGTGATTCTTACCCAGATACACTGTTAAATTGTGACTAACCCAGCATGGGACAGGGAAGGAATTTCCCTATGGAACCTGTTGGCAAGTAAAGTGAAGTGAAATTCTTCCCCTGCTAGTCCTTTTCCAGCAAAGAGAATTACCTGTTAGGACCCAGTGGCCATGAACAGCATAGGTTCCAGGCGAGATATATTTCTAAAATTGCAGCAGCTGAGCAATTTGTTCCCTCTAGTTGCCAACTGTTAGAATCTTGCAAGCAAAAAACAGAGTAAATGGCTGGGACCCTTCCCTGCCAATATGGAACAATTCCATCCTGCTGGCTCGTGTGTTATTTAATTTTTTTAAGTCTACTCTCAAAATTCTCAGAAGTACAAATTAGCTGCTCATGAACCTAATGACCAATGCTGTTGTGAAGGCCTCCACAAAGAGTTTTGATTGTACTTCTGTAACCTGATCTCATTGTTTTTAGTTATTCCATTTGAAATAGCCAAATTAACTCCTGTCCCCAGAGTGTTTATTGCCTTCACACGTCTGGAACAATGAACAGTAACAGACAGGGCAACATGATGGGATATTAACAGAACTTCTCCAAGATAAAGATCCCAAATAATCTCACAAAGACAGATAATTAATACAGTAACAGGACAGAAGCCTAGCTGCTCAGAAGGTTGCTTGCACCATGCCTATACCAACAGGTTTACACAGGGGTCTTGTAAGTATTGCCTGCAGTGGGCACAGCACACCAGTCTTGAGGTGTCAGCTTTAACGCTGATAAATCCAGATGCTGCAGGCTCCACTCTGCAGCTGCGGGAATGTCCCTGTGGAGGGGATGGGGACACCCTCAGCAATGGAGCTGGTACTGTTTAATGAACTCTTTACATTGCACAATTGCAGAAAGAGGTCAAAGACCAAAAAAAATCCACCACATATTCACCAGCAATGCCATACCCAAAATGAATAACAATTTCAACAGTCTGGGTAAATCAAGCTGATGGTTATTTGAAAACTGATAAAAGGCAGAGGGTTAAACTTTCTTCATGCAGTATATGACAGCATCGTGCGCCAGTATTTGCAGTTTTCTTTACACATCTCTTTAGATTAAGATGAATAACCTTACAAAAATACATAAGTAAGCAGCAGAAGAAATGGGCCAACTGCTGTACTTCTATTTGCTGATCTGAATTCACGGCATTTAGTTATAATCCTTCATATAGGAAGTTTATTTATGCAGACAGGGATTTGGGGAATTCTGCAGGATTAGTCAATCTACAGCATTCTCAGGGCATGAATTTTAGCATCAGAGTTACACTGCCTGGATATTCAATGCCTAGAGTAAATATTTGGGTTGATGAAGGTTAAACAGATTAGACAAGATGAAGCCAGGGTTCTCTGCTTATTTACACACAAGCTTAAGTATTGCTGCTCTTCATTTAAGAAGCCTAATTTAAAATAAAATCCCGCAAAAGCAACAAACATCATATACTTACCCAACCTGAAGTGAGATAGCACCAAGATTTCTATCATCTTCAGCCTGGGTAGGCATGTGACAAAGCCACACACTGAATCACAAATCTCACACTCCTTGGCCTCCTTATGGGAAACATGCAGAGGAAACAACAGCTTCAGCACAAGCTTGCTGCTCTGAGTTTCAGCTGCACCAGGGAAATGGGATAAACAACCCCCCGCCCGGTTCTATTCAAAAACAAGAGGAAATAATTGGTGTGAAAACCATTTACAGTTCAGTTACACTTTGTGATGTGAAGAGGCAGTTATGCACAAGGCTGTCTGGGACCTGATCATGTCCTACTGTGGAGAGGATTTCCAAATGTTCCCAGCAATGCCACTGGTCAGCTTTCATCAAAATCAGCAGTAAATTCCCATCCATAACAGGCAAAGCAGTATTAAACTAAGTCCAATTCCTACACCCATCTGCTGTATCTGCCAAGCTTAGTGACATTTTCTGTGTCATATCAAGTCCCTGATCTAAGGCCCCTCCACTGCCAATAGGTGAAGGACCAAGCTCTAGACACAAAAAGCAAAATTTTGCTTTCACTCTTTGATACACAGATGAAGACTGAAAGCAAAATAAGGCAGGTATGCCAGCAGGTACACAGCTAGCACAAGCTAGGAGTTAGAGGAGGAGTGGCCAAGCATTTGTTCACATTTCAGTCCATTTGTTCAGTTTCAATTTCTGAGACAATTTTATTAAAAGGAACAGACATTAAACTGTTTTCTATTATGGCATTAAGGAAAAAAAACCCACTTGTGTCTAAATTAAATGCCTCTGCAGAACACTACTCTCACTCGCTGGATTTGCACCCTTCACTACTGCCCATCACTCAGCCCTGACCTCACTGAGGTTCTGTTTTGTTTACTACAGTCTTAAGAAAATTTGTGTACAAATTTCAGACACTATGGAGGAAGAATTTCCACCAATCCACGTTTACTCTGAACAGATGTAACATTCCTAAGAAGCTCTCAGCTGACTGCCTTTGAAGTCTGAAGAAAAAGGGAGGGGTGGGAGGGGTTGGGGGAGCATATTAAAAAAAAAAAACAAAAACAACTCGACCTTGAAAGCTGCATTTCTTCCCTTAAAAGAAGAAGTCTCCAGGGACTCATGAGCAAAATAAAAAGCAAATTACCCAGATCCTTATCTCATGTTATTTTTGAGAACGTTTTCTTTTGTTCCTTTGCTCTTGTCATCTTTTGGATTAAAAGACTTTCACAGAGGCAGCACATGTGCAAGCAAACCATTCACCATTCCAGATCTGTGCCCCCCATGCCAGGCCAGGGCAACTCCTCCCACTTCAGCTTTTCCTTTTCAAGAAAAGCACAGCCTAGCCTCAGACCCAAGCATGACAAGAAAAATTTAATCACAGGCAGCTTGCTAAGATGAGTTCTGCAAAGGTAAAGCATTGACCCAAAGTGAATTCCCACCCACAAAAGCACTCTCACAGCCAGTCACACCTTGTGATGGGTCAGTGTCTGGACAGCACTTACACAGCACTCAGACTTGCACACCTACTGCCCTCGGAGCTGCACTGTGACCTCTCACACAGCCATGGCTGAAAATATTATTTAATCAGACACAGCTTACACTTACCCCAAAAATCTCAGTGGGGATTAAGTTAACTTTAACATTGCAAAAAGGGACTGCCTTTCCTGTTTTGCTTCTCTCTGTCTGCTGCCATGTCTTCGGCTTTCCTCTCCTCCTCTCTCAAACTCAGCTCCTCCTCTGTTAGCCTGCCCTATTAACCTTCTCCTCATCCCACCCACCCAAATTTGCACATTATTAAGCATCCAGAGCCTTTTGTTCAGGTCCTTAAACAAAAGCATGGCTACTGCATTTCCTGGCAAGAGGTGTCTCATACCCGGCAGTCACTTAGGGCAGCTCTAATAGACTCATTACTCCCAAATAAAAAATCTGGGCACGCCAGACAGGCGAATTCAAGGACATGTCCTTTCCCGAATTCCACAGAGCAAGATAAGCCCGCGAGCCTTGTGCTTACTTTATCTCAACTGAGAGGCTTCCCCCGTTTTCTCACTCAGTAAGAAACTAATTATTTGCCACTGAGGCATGGAATAGGTTAAAGTTTCCCCTGTCTTGTCTCAGTTCCCTTTGCAGATTAGGGGAAAACAATGAAGTCTCCTCACTTTGTGATATTGCTAATGCTTCCTGTGGGGATAGCAGCGCCGGCTGCAAAGAGGATTATGATTACAGTTTAAAAGGAGTGTGCACTGTACTGCCGCAAGAGGCACAGGCTTATCAGGAAAGAAAGCGAGCTGCCCCCAAACTATGCACTCGGGACTCCTGCCTGCCTTCGGTTCTGGCTGGTCGCTCTGCCTCCGATCACACACCAGCTTATCGGGAGTGATAAAACAGAGGCTGATCTTGGAGGGGCTGGGGCTGGGGGATAAATGAGTAACGCTGTGCAAACAGCTTGCAAACATTCACCATCAGAACACACAGCGATGTTTACAGATCGTCCCACCACATTCATCTGCAACAAAACACCGGGCTGGCAGAGTGCAGGGGCTGTGCATTCCTGGCCACAGCTGGGGAATTTGAAAGAAAAAGTGGTGGAGCAGCACTAGCCTTGGTGATGTTGGCTGGCCTTCCAGAGGCAAGGCTGCAAATCCTTTGAAATGCACAGCATCACCAGTGAGATCTGCTCCGAGCAGATTTAGCTTTGAGGTGCAGCTTCAGTGCCGGTAAAGGGCCCCTGTCAGTCTCAGTGCTGAGCACAGAGTGGATTCATTGGTGGAATAATAAGAAATTGCTGCTGTGGAGTCATAAGGGGCATTTCTATTACTGGGCCGTCTAAGGTACCAGGAACAAGACACAAGTTTGTTCACACCCATTCATCTCTACCAGCACAATTGCTTTTTTATAATGCCAAGGCTTTGGCCAAAACAGCAACCAAAAATTCCTTGACTTCAAATAGTGCTTAATGTACATGACAGGATGCAACTACAGGTCAACATGGCACCTTTTTTTCTCCCTTTCACAGTTCAGCCAGCATGAAAACCTGTATGCTCTTGGTAGAGACACACTGACATGTGTCAAGAGGGCTTTGTTGTTCCTGTTGGTTTGATTTTTTTGTTTGGTTTGGTTGTTGTTTGTTTCTCTTTTTTAATGCTATGCTTGTGCTTGCTCTCCTCCAAGTAATTTGTACAACTGATACAAGCTGAAGTTATCAGATATTCCCCCTCACCCTTATTTCTATTCAGAGAGGTTTAATAGCTCTCTATCTGCTTGCTAGAGGCTACAACAACAAGCATTAATGCATGTTCTCCTGAATTTTTACAGGCTTAAAAATGCCTGAGCTTCATCCAGCACGGCACTGTCTCATGACACACTGCTGTTCCAAGCAGTTTTTGCCACCTCCCACCACACACCAGAAAAACCACAGACCAAACCTTCCAATCAGCCATAATACTGAACAAAACAACAGTTTTAAGATGCTCACAAGGCACTTCCATGAACTATTGCATGCTTTAAACCAAGCTGTTTGACTTCTGCAGAGGGATAAGGTCTCTTACCGTCAGCAAAAGCTGGATGATTTTTGCCAACTGAAATAAACCTTCTTGTGCTGGTAGAGCTCAGGCATCTCTACTGACCTTTGCTGCTGGATGCCAGACTTGCCTAGGTTCCCTCTCTATCCACTGTTCCTTACCATTAATCTCTGTTGAAGAGTAAAGGGAGTAGAGCTGAAGACCAAAGATTTTCCTGGCTTATGGCTGTTACAAAACAGAACAGAAATTTTCCCATCATGACCTCAACCAGCTTGTGCTTTAAGGGACTTGAGAGCCCCAGCAGAGACCTGAATTCCAGCTGCCTAATGGTTGAGATGCTCCCTTTAATTCTTACAACAGTGGGGGCAGAGACACACATTTTTAAACTAAATGAAGTTACTGTCTTTCAAATTTTAATCTGGTCATCATGTGGGCCCTGAGCCTTGGAAAGGACAACCCTCAGCACACTTCTCAATTTCACATGCTGAGAGCCAGGTGACTCCATACCTCAGAAAAAATATCCTGCTTGATGGTGTTTTAGAGATTACTAAAAAGAGTAATAGGATTATTTGATAACAGGTTCTACACAAGGCAACAGTGAGAGAAAGCAACCTAAGCAAGGAGGACCAGCACAGAAAGAAAGAGAAGCAATCAAAAAAAATCTATCTCGCTGGAGTTTGAATAAGTAGACTTGAGAAAAAACAAATTGACAAGACTGGATCCAGGTCTAGTTAAAGGCACTTCATCACCACCTCAGCAGAAAAGTCATTCTTGTTAGCAACATGGACATTGAATTATATCAGCAGCATTCCACAAGCTTTCCACTCAAATCTAGTCAATGTGTCTCTGCTCCTTCCATCCTCAGTGGTTCAGAGCCCCTTTGACTGACAGTGGCATCCATGATCATACTGAAGAGATCTTTGATATTCCCCATAAAGGGGACCCATCCACAGGATGGGCTGTTGATTTAAAACAAAGGAAAAGCAGACACACTTTGCCAGGCTATCACTAGCTGAGCAAATCAAAACTGCTATCAAAGAGAAAGCTGGAAACAAGGAATCAGAAGTAGCTATACAGGCAAACTTAACACACCTCTGTCCCGTTTGACAGCACAGGACAAAGCCTACATAAAGTTTACCTTAAGATTCAACTGGAAAACAATTATTTAGATAACTAAATGTCCAACTTTCAGAAAAGACTACATACACAGAAAAATTGCAGCCACAATAAACAGGAGAAGCATCAACCCTTCATGTTAAAACATGTTATTTTTCAACATGGGTCTTAATGTCAAATGTAGTGATTCATTTTAGGACCTGCCCAGACTCAGCATTACATTTCTCACCAGTGATCTCTACCACAGTAAAGGACAAACCAGGTTGGACTGAACTGACCACATCACACCCAGGAGCTCCACACTCCTATGGCCCCTGAGCCTGCTTACCTGAAAGATATTTAGCACTCTTAACACTTTAAACTGGGAAGTGTTTGCTGCCCTGCTTGGATTTATCTCACTCTGCCTATACAGAGACTTTGGTATATCAACTTTCAGAATGCAATTTATACATTTCTAGAATCAATCAGAATCCCTAAGCTTTTACAAAAGGAAATGAAAAATATTACTGTCAAACGTCCATCAGACCTAGAAGCCTAGGTGACTGTCATACATTAAGGAAATTAAAAGGCTGCATTTGAGATAGTATATGCTCTTCCCATCCCTATCTTGAAAGGCTATGATTAAAGTGCTCTAAGAATCAAAATTCAATTTCTTTCAGGTCTTGCAAACGACATTGGCCTTGAGCTGAATGATGCCAGCCTGCCTGCAGCCTTTGAGGAGATTAGGCTTTTACCAGCCAGCTACAAGAATCTTAAATCCAGCATTAATCCTAATTCCCATTTAACCACATCTTCATTGTGCAGAGAAAGCAAGCTGTGCATGAACTTGCACATTCATTCTTCCATGTGCAATGATCTGTGTCACCAACAACAGATGCTAAACTTCATGTATGTTTAAGAAACACATTCCAGCCCTGGTTTACAGAAAATCACAGCAAAAGAGAGACTGGAGCTAGAAAGAGTTTGTCACACTGGAATGATTTCTGAGAGACTACATGAATGGGAAAATTTCAGCACAAAAGCTTTTATCAGTCAATAACAGGAGATTTCAGACCTGGCTTGGAAGAAAACAGGATGAACAACCGGTCACAAGGACACAGAAGCACCTGTGACCCTGACTCCATAATCACGGTGCAGTGGTGCTGCCAGCATCACCTCACCAGCACCAAACCATCGCATGACAACCACTGGGACTGCAGAAAGCACTGCCTGTCATCACCAGGATCATGGTCACGGACAGGATAGCTTCTGGGGACAAGAGACTCAGCATTTCCTCTGAGCAAGCCCTTGTTCCCCTCTCCTCTTAGAGGTTCTGCAGCTGGCACTTGCCACCCTCGCACTACGAGCCCCAGCGGGTCGGGTCAGACCCCGGCGAGGCCCACCAGTACAAAGGCACCGCCTGCCATTCTCGGCCTCCTGAGGCTGAGCTGACACTCTGGCTACAGAGGCTTTTGCTAAAGTCATCTCTTCCTAGCAGTCCTGGGGTGACTTTATGATGCTTGTATCCCCATTTGTCTGTTTTGCCCAGAACTAAGTTTTGCACCTTTGAGACTGGTTCTGAGACTGAAGGGAGGGAGAGAAGCAGCGCAGAGTTTGTTACCAGGAGCTGCACTTGCTCCCCCATATCCTGCTCCTGGACTGTGTTGTCTGCGGAAAGACAGACAGCAGGACACTCTTTTGCTTTTAGTTAGCTTTTAGCTAGCTGAGGCAGAGAAGTTCCCTGGACTGTGATTTTCTTTTTTCTTGGAACTGTTTAAGCATGCTCTGGACTGAACACCAGAGGAGCACTGGAAGCTCCGCCTGTGGCGCACCGGGCCAGGGCTGGGCCGGGCCTGGGCCGCAGCATTGCCAGCACAAGAGGGACTGAGAACAGACTGGCTGAGCTGAGCTAGAGCCCACAAAAAGGACTTTCTAAGATTGTCTTCTCTTCAGATTGACAAGAGGTTTTATTGTTTAATATTGTTCTTTATTTTTTTTTTTTTGGTGCTGCTTTCTAGAGGAACCCTTCTGGAGGTTTTCTCCCAAATTTGCCCTAAACCAAGACACTAGTGTCTTGTTTTGTTTTGTTAAAAAAACTTGTTTGTTTTGGAGTCCAAGGAGCCAAAGCGCATAGTCCTATGTCCCTTCTAACATCACTTTAAAGCAATTCCCTTTCAAATCCCATTTTGGCAGCCAAATTGGACACATCTCCAGGCTGCCAAACTTGCTGGATCATCCATGGCAAGGTCAGATCATTCAGTGCCTCTCGGTATTCCTAGACAAGGAACACTGATCTCAGAGACAAAGCAACTGAAAGTGAGGACAGACTGCTGCTTGATCTGCTATCAAATGGGACAATTTCAATTCATTTGCAAAGTTCTCACAGATATTTGGAAAAAAAGCCCATTAATATTTCCTGTGTTTAAAGCACAAGAATTCATTGCAGATGAAAGGAATCTTTCAGGAAACACATTCACAAGAGAACAAAAAATGTATTTGGCACCACTGCCTGTTACAAGCAAAAGGACCTCCCTACAGGCAAGGGAGCCAATATCTGCTGGAAATGGCAAATTTTCATTTTTTATTTTAGTAAGTACAGTAATTGCTGAAAACCTTTCCATCAGCTTCAAAATCAGCCACCTGAACTTCCCAAACTAAAAATGTGATGAGATTTAGGAACTACATTCTCTAAATGGAGGCACAGCTATAATTCCTTCTCCATGCAACTGGCTATTACTTGTTGGCTTGCCCACTGACTTGCCCACTGGGACTTTCCAGTGGAGATCCCAGTAAAGTTCTGGTGCACTGCAGTAACAGTAGGCTGAGCATCAGCTGAGCTGTGGTAACTCTCCATGTGCATGTTCATTCTCTGAAGATGATGTGAGGTATATTTAATTTAGCAGTGATAGAGCTTAGTTGAATTTCATTACCTTTCATATGCCACGGGCTAAGACCACACACATGGACAACAACCACAGTGCATCCAAAAAGTAATTTGACTGAGTGCCTGGCTTCTGGAATACTGCAGACTGGTTCGTGTAGACTTTTTGCCTAAAGTTCAAGCCAATATTTGAACTGAGAACTTTCTCTTTCCCAGAAGGTGTTCTACCCATCATGCTGCTACATGTCCTGGGGTAAGGTATCTTCAGTCTTGGGAATCTGGAAACACGAAGACTCTTGGTGGAAATAATTATTGCTACACCAAAGATTAAAATCTTTCAAAGCATAACAACTCCAATGCTTTAAACCCCCTCAGTTTCTCTGAGAGGAGAGCACAGATATGTCCAGTATGAGCAAACAGGAACTTTGCCTGTTTACTGTCATGGTTACATCTCCTACAATCCTTCTCACCTCAGAAACATAGACTAGTACATGCAGAGACTTCACAGCCAACCTCTGAAAGATGCCAACTTGCAAGATCAGGGCTGTGGTTGCTGTTAACCAGCCCTTCCACACCCATTCTTTGCTCATGCAATCAAAAGAAGGGAGAATTACGGTTTTAGAACTATGCAGGCATGTAAAAGAAAAAAAAAAAAAAAAAAAAAAAAAGAAAAGAAAAAAGCAGAAGCTATCTATCAAAGAGGGTGACCCATTCCCTTCCAATAAATACCCTTTACAGACCATGCCTGCATATCCCACTGCCCCTTTGACTAGTCCAGCAACCTGCTTCACAGGCTCATCCAAGCCTGACTCTGCATGGCATGTTTCTTCAGACATAGTAGAGGATTTTGTTTTGCATTTGTACTTAGCATTTAATCTGCAGAGATTACCTGCATATTTAATCAGAGAAGTGATGTTGACATGTCACATACTTACACTCCACTGTAAATCCTACTTTTCCCACTGCCAACACCTTCATCTTGTAGCATGGAAGGAGGGATTATGGTGGAAGAATACAGCTCAAGCTCCCTTCTCTCTGCACACACAGAACCCCAAATGTAACATGCAAAGAAGTTGCACAGTATAAAATTCACGTCTGCAAACCAGCTATGGACACATTAAGAGACATCTGTTTATTCATGCAACCTTAAATTTTCAAGATCAAGTAAAATAATTTTTTGTGAAAAAAGGTAGAGATTTTTTTTTTTCCCCAGTGATCACAAAAATTTCAGGGAGAATCCTTTCTCATTAAAAAAAAAACAAATTGTTTGCAATTTCTAAAGCCACCCACTGAGAAATGTAATAATTAAAGAAAAAAGAGTCCACTGAAAACAGCCTTTTAATATACATGAGATTGGTAAGTGAATTGTAACTGTCTGTGATGGGGAAAAATACAAGGGGATGGGGTGAATAGCTATTTCTTCTCATACACACACTGACTAAAGTAATAAATTTGCTAGAAACTAAACAGGAAACCATGGTCAACATGATGCTTAGTGCACAATGCACCAGCCATATCTTCATATTATTTAGAAAAATCCAAGTGAAAACAGCTTTCCCTAAAGCTGGCTTCCCAAATGTCCTATCCAATCTACTTTAGGATGTCCTAAACTATACAACACCTCACCAAACTCATGTTAAATGAGAAAGGAAAAGCCTATTCCACAGTGTCTCACTGCTATCCACTCTCTTTACCTTGCTCCATCCAATGTCTCCTTAGTCCCAAACCCAAACAAATCCCTGCAGCAATCCTTTCCATACTGCCTGCCCTTTCCCCTGCCCCCCGGAGCAACCAAACACTTCAGGTGCAAAATGGAAAAGACTGATGCTTTCAAGATTTGAAATAAGAGGGCAACACTTATTTAACAGTAAATATGCCTTAAAAATAATAAATAAACAACATTATAGGTTCACAGAAACCTGAAAGCCATAAGCTTAATGGCCTAGATAGCCCTGCAGCTCAGTGATTTGGGCTCTCCTGAGGGCTAAAATTGTCTGGCTAGTCCTGATTAAAAAGATAAGCAGAGACAGACCTATTGCTCTGAAATATTTCCGAGACGGCTAAAGGAATGACTGAGTCTCATGGGTCTAATAATACACAATTTCAGCCATTTATATCATTGGCTAGCCAAGTATTTACCTGGTTCCAAAGCAGAACTTTTAACAGAATCTCTGTAGAGTTGAATGAGATATTCCTAACAGGTCAAAAACTTCAGCCAAAAACCTAAATAAATGGAACAGCAGTTCCTGCACAGACTTTACTAGCCCAGACACTTAGGGCAGCAGCAGCAGCAGAGCAGTCCCAGCACTGCAGAACCACTGCAAACGCAACACCTGCTCAGTATCTTAGACAAGCCTTGCTGCCCAGCTCACGGCAGACGTGGAGAAAACATTCCCAACCTGTGTGTCCATCTGGAGCCCATGTCCTCCCCGGCTTCGGATGGTGAGGCAAGGCACCCAGGAGAATCAGAGTCTCCTCGGTGAAACACAGTATCCTGTGCCACTGTAGGACACTCATGTTTCATCTGTGCAGGGAGGAGATAAATCCATCCCGTCCCAGAGCCCTCAGGAATGTACATGACTGGATGAATTGCTGTGGAAGGGACAGACCTCCCCCACAACAGAGGCATCCTTGGCACTGTGGACATGTCCCACAAAGTGGGCGGGGGGCAGGAGAGGCACCAATGTGAGCTCTTCAGCCTTTCCTGTAGGGTGGTGGTTGCAGGGAGTGCCTGGCCTACACCACAAATGCAGATGGGCTCAACTGTTCGTACAGAATTGGTTCTATCCAGATGATGGGTGCATCAGTCCTTCTTATCACTGGGAGAAGTGGCTAACAGATGAAAAACTGCTTAAAACTTAATTTCTGACTGAACTGTCCTTTTACAGTTGAATATCATCATTCTTACTTCCCCTCCATCAGCTCCATATATTGAAAGGGTTAAAAAAGACAGCAGAACCATTAGCATTTTGATAGCTTTCCACACATGTATAGCAAAAAGTCTTTAAAATTCATTGCACTGAGATAATCCTTCAAGTCTAGCATTTCCTCCTCAGCTTGAGGCAACCAACTGGTTTTCCTCCCCTTAATACCTTAATAGAAAGCTCCAAGGAGTTGCCAGGCTAGAAGTCTCAAGAAAAGCAGAGTCCTGAAGTTCAAGTGAAGTAATGTAAGGTGTCTGGGGCTTAATTAAAAAACAACTATAGGGGGCATCTTATTAGATACTGCAAACCCCTAGAGATCCTGGCTTCTGTACATCACAGCTCACAACACATGCACATGCTGTTTTCCTTCCGAAATGCTGAGCACACACAGCTCCCACTAATTTCAGCTGCCACAGAAGGTGCTCAGCATCTCTGAAGAATGAACAAATTAAAAACCTTGACCCTGATTCCACTCAAGCTCAGGGACTCGAGCTCTCATCAAGATCAAGGCTGAATTTTTTAACACTATTACAATCTCGAGAACAAAGCTGTGATTTTGAACTGCACAACTGGCATTAATACTCAGCAGCTCCCCACCTGTGCCTGGGATGTTATTTTTTTTACAGCATGTGCTGTTTTAATAACTCCAAAGCAAATTGCTTTCTCAAGGAAGCACCCGGGAGTGCCTCGGGGCAGGGAAAGGGGCCATCTCACTTTGTGGCTTTGATTAGGTTTGTGGCAGTGAAAACAGGCAGATGCTTCAGGACCACATCACTCCTCAGATACCACTAAAGCATAGGACTCAAGGAGTCACTAACTTGTTAAGGGCTATTAGGCATGATAATATGCTCTTCCTAAACACTATTTTTGGGGGAAGACAGTCTGAAAAACCAGTCTGTTCAAAGGAAAATGCTTGTTATGAACCTCTGCACACTTCTAAGGAAATTTAACAGGCAAGAAGTTGACATTCCAAAGAAAGAAAGAGTAGCAGTGAATGTACTGCAGTAGTATGAGGAAAAGAAGGTTCAGATCTCAGGGCCACCGCCTGTAGTCTCCCACACTCTAGTCCATATCCCAAACCACGAAATATTGACTATTTTGGCTGAGGTAAAAATTTCCCCACCCCTAGCTCCATTCCTTCCTTAAAACTTCAGAAGATCTTTATTTTCTATGAGAAAAAAAACAACCAACCAAGCCTTGCCCCTAACATTCCCCTTCAAAAAACTCCAAACACCTCACAAATAGAGCTTCATTTACAGAGAAAAAGTTGACCTATCCAAATTTAGTAAATGCACAATTAACACAGCAAAAAGAAGAAAAGACCTTAGAAACATGTCATCAGGTTACTTGGGACATTTGGCTCCAAGAGCACAGCAAAGCAAGTCATTTATTAGGGATAAATCTAGCTGGGAAAAAGCTTCTTATGACACAGGAAATACTCCCTCCCCATTTTTTAAACCTGAGCTCTCTCTCCTAGGAGCGAAATTTGGATAAGTGCTATTCTGTTATTTTCTAGTATGTTACAACTTTCCCACAATACCCTCAGAAAGTTATTTAGATTTCACTTACATATAGTAAAATGGGAATTCTCTGCCTCAAAAAGGTGCTACAAAGATACAATCCATTTGCAACTGTGAGAGGTTCAAATAATGTGGACCACACAGACACTCAATAAACAAGTGGTAGATAATTGCTGTGACATGAAACAGAGAGGCTGCATCTGCCAGAAAATTTCTGAGCAACTGACTCATTCTGGTGGGCCAGTCCAGGATAGTTCAGATGCCTGCCCAATCTGTTCCTTCAGGCACAGTGCTCTGTTCATTATCCAGCAGCCAATCTCTGATCTCTATCTCAGGGTGCACACACAACAGCAAATGCTACCAGCACTTCGAAATCCTCTGTCAAACACATTTGCAGTTACTGGAAGGGTGAGAAAATTACCTTATCGTCAGTTCCAACAACTGCATCTGTTTCACCACCTCCTTGCTAGACAGTAGTGTATCTGGACAAATCCCTACTTCAACTTAGGCAGAATTCATCACAAGGAATAAAGCTCGGGGACAGTAGAAGAGAAAGGGAAAAGGAAGAAACAAATCTTGTCTGTGAAGAGTTACCTATGAGGCTACAAGACAGCCAGATTCAAGCAGTTTTACATTTAATCATATTCCATTTTAAAAAAAATCAGTGTTTGGTCCTACTCCACACTGTTGCACTACATAAAGAAACAAGGATTACAGGTGAAGATTGTAGCTTCTTGTTAAAGCACAGTCTAGAGATGTAATCTTGTAGGATGTTAAGGGAAACAGATCCACTACATGGCTTCTCTTAGGCTCATTCAGCTTTCAATGACAAGTCCTAGACAATGACATTGAAGTCCACAAGAATAAAGCTCCAGCCACAAAAATGATTTTGCAAACCAGTCTCAGGGAACAGCTGGAGCATGCAGCGCTGCTCTGTGTTATGGCAAACCCTTTACAACACTATCCTGGTGCAGCCTGACTTTATTTCAACAGGACAAATGTAGAGTGTGGCTCAACCATACATCTAAGACCTCAGCTTGCTGGAACTATTTTCAGACTAACCTATTTTTTTTCAATTCACCATCACCAATTCAGAAGAAAAGAGTGAAGTCTTACATCAATAGCTTGCTTTTTGCAATGATTTAGGTATACTTTAAAAATGGGCAGAATTTAGACACTAAATGGATGCAAAGTAGACAGGTCATTCTGTGATTAGAAGATGCAAACTGACTTTATAGGGCAAAAGGTACAGTCCTTAAAAAGGCCTGATATTACAGCTATGATTGAGAGAACAGGTTCACAGTTGAAGGCTCTGAAGAAAGGTAGCAGCTTACCTTTGTCTTCCTGGGGATCTATGGAGTCTTAGCAATCAGCCTCCTAGAGGTTCCTTTAAAGGTTCCTTTGATGACTGTAACCATAAGCAAGACTGGAAATCTGCTGTCATTTCAGTCCTAGAGGTCTTAGACTTGATTAACTTAAGAGAAATGTTTTCTTAGGTCATTTTTTTGTGAAAACATATTATTATCTTCATCTTATATTTTAAGATAAGTATTGCCAGTTTATTACCAAAAAAGAAAAAAAAAATCCCACCAACAACCAAACCATAAAAGCAAGGCTTATGGTGTTTTAATTTGTTCTTTCAAACACTCTGTGTTTGGGGTCTGCATCTCTGCAGACAGACACAGTGGAGCTCATCTCACATCCAGGACTGCTTTGACATTATATGATTGCCAGAGCTGACTGTTGTGGATCCAAATGCTATGCTGCATCCAAAAAAGCTGTATGTTAATCCTGGTTCTGATTTCCACTAGGTCAGGCCTTCCACTGCTGCTTCCATGTGCTGTAAACACACCTTATGCCTCCTCAACTTGAAGGAAAAGAAGGGGTGAAACCAAAAGGGCAAGCTCAGACTCCTCGTTTACCACAGGATGAACACAAGTCTTCTTAAAACAGGTTAGTGGAGGCCATCTGAGGATGAATTTGGCTTCTCTGAAACAGGAAACTCCCATTATTTAAACCTCAAGTACACAGCAAGGACTTGGAATTTTTTGCCTTTAAGAGGAGTGTTTTGTCTTTCTCAATGCAATGATGAAGCTTCAACACTCAGCCTTCTCCCCTGCCCACCCCCCCG